>NC_042993.1:25895322-26571989 GCF_901001165.1 Salmo trutta | reverse complement strand
GTAGATTGGCAAAGGCGGGTTTAAGACCTGAGCCAACTCCCCGTGCTTACCGTGGGGAGCGAGTGACCGAGCAAGCACCGTGTTATGCGGTGATACGCATTGTGTCGCCAGTGCGTACTCACAGCCCGGTGCGCTCGGTGCAAGCTCCTCATCGTTGCCGTGCTAGAGTTGGCCGCCAGCCAGGAAGAAGTGCGCCGGCTCAGCGTATCTGGCCTCCAGTGCGTCTCTACGGCCCAGGTTATCCTGCGCCTGCTCTACGCACGGTACCCCTCATTCACCAGCACAGCCCAGTTCGTCCTGTACCAGCGCTCCGCCCTTGCCGGGCTATGTCAACATCGAGCCAGGACGGGTTGTGCCAGCCCTAAGCGCCAGACCTCCAGAGCGCCTCCAAGGCCCTGTGTACCCTGTGCCTGCTCCGCGCACTCTCCCTCCAGTGCGCCACCATAGCCCAGTACGTCCTGTGCCTGCTCCGCGCACTCTTCCTCCAGTACGCTTCCATAGCCCAGTACGGCCGGTGCCTGCTTTGAGCACGCGGTCCTTAGTGCGTCTCCCCAGTCTGGTGAGACCGGTTCCAGCTCCCCGTAGGAAGCCTCCAGTGATGATCAATGGTCCGACGTCTCCAGTGATGATCCATGGCACGGAGCCTGTAGTGATAATCCATGGCACGAAGCCTCCAGTAATGATCCATGGCCCGGAGCCTGTAGGGATGATCCATGGCACGAAGCCTCCAGTGATGATCCATGGCCCGGAACCTGTAGGGATGATCCATGGCACGAAGCCTCCAGTGATGATCTATGGCCCGGAGCCTGTAGGGATGATCCATGGCACGAAGCCTCCAGTGATGATTCATGGCCCGGAGCCTGTAGGGATGATCCATGGTACGAAGCCTCCAGTGATGATCCATGGCACAAAGCCTCCAGTGATGATCCATGGCACAAAGCCTCCAGTGATAATCCATGGCACAAAGCCTCCAGTGATGATCCATGGCACAAAGCCTCCAGTGATGATCCCCGGTCCGGAACCTACAGAGACGCTCTCCAGTCCGAAGCCTCCAGCAACGCTCCTCAGCCCGGAGCCTCCAGCGACGCTCCTCCTCCTCAGCCTGGAGCCTCCAGCGACGCTTCTCAGCCCGGAGCCTCCAGCGACGCTCCTCAGCCCGGAGCCTTCAGCGACGCTCCTCAGCCCGGAGCCTTCAGCGACGCTCCTCAGCCCGGAGCCTTCAGCGACGCTCCTCAGCCCGGAGCCTCCAGCGACGCTCCTCAGCCCGGAGCCTCCAGCGACGCTCCTCAGCCCGGAGCCTCCAGCGACGCCCTCCAGTCCGGAGCCTCCAGCGACGCTCCTCAGCCCGGAGCCTCCAGCGACGCCCTCCAGTCCGGAGCCTCCAGCGACGCTCCTCCTCCTCAGCCCGGAGCCTCCAGCGACGCTCCTCAGCCCGGAGCCTCCAGCGACGCCCTCCAGTCCGGAGCCTCCAGCGACGCTCCTCCTCCTCAGCCCGGAGCCTCCAGCGACGCTCCTCAGCCCGGAGCCTCCAGCGACGCCCTCCAGTCCGGAGCCTCCAGCGACGCTCCTCAGCCCGGAGCCTCCAGCGACGCCCTCCAGTCCGGAGCCTCCAGCGACGCCCTCCAGTCCGGAGCCTCCAGCGACGCCCTCCAGTCCGGAGCCTCCAGCGACGCCCTCCAGTCCGGAGCCTCCAGCGACGGTCCGCAGCCCAGAGTCTTCAGCGACGGCCCGCAGCCAGGAGTCTTCAGCGACGGACTGCAGCCCGGAGTCTTCAGCGACGGCCTGCAGCCCAGAGTCTTCAGCGACGGCCTGCAGCCCAGAGTCTTCAGCGACGGCCTGCAGCCCAGAGTCTTCAGCGGCGGTCGGCAGTTCAGAGCCTCCGGCGCTGATCCACGGTCTGGTTCCTCCGGCAACACAGAAGCGAGGGTATCAGCGGGCGATGTGGGGGCTACGCCCCGAACCAGAGCTGCCGCCAAGTATAGATGCCCACCCGGACCCTCCCCAATAGGTTCAGGTTTGCGGCCGGGAGTCCACACCTTTGGGGGGGGGGGGGGGTACTGTCACGCTCTGACCTAGGAGAGCTGTGTTTTCTCTGTTTAGCTAGGCCAGGGTGTGATAGGCAGCCTGTTTTTCTTTTGTGTTTTGTGGGTAGTTATTTTCCGTTTAGTTGTAATGTACCTGACGGAACTGTCTGCTGTCATTTTTTGGTTTAACTTTTAAGTGTTCATTCTTCTTTCATTAAAACTACAAGATGAACATATTCCACGCTGCACCTTGGTCTACTCATGTTGACGCCCGTGACAGAACTACCCACCACAAGAAGACCAAGCAGTGTGCACTCTCCAGGAGGAGTGATAGAGATAGCGGCCGTGTCCGAATACCCATACTTGCCTCCTAAATAGTAGGCCGTTTGAGTATGCGGAAAAATTAAGCATTTTTGTTTTGTCATTGAAAAGTGTTTTTTTTTGTTCTCTTGGCCTTCGTCAGAGCTTTTAAAACTCAATACAAAACCATATGTTTCATTTCTCAATGTGTCTACACCAGGGACTCTGGTATGTATCTGCATTTTTGATTACATGCTAATCAGGCCTTTTGTTTTAAACATAGCCTATGGCTTGTTTTAGGTTCGTAGGCTAGGCTACCCATTTAATTATTTAATTCATGGATCAAGCGTTAGCAGACATTCTGATCTCGTTCCCAATGATCAGTGTTTTAGTTTATTATGTTGCTGACCAGCGGTTCTGAATTTGCGATTCACCCGTCTGTCCACGTTTTTCTGTGCAATAGCTTATTGATTTGAACATTTGAAAAGTTTTGGTGTGTGTAGTAGGCTATTCGATTGAAATTATACATGCTACAGCACTTTGGTTTCACTAATAAATATGTTCCAAAGGAACCAAATCATCTGTTTCTGTCTTTAGTCTTTTTTATTTAACAGGATAGATGCTATATGGCTACGGTATAGGTGGAATGTGATAGTCTGCCTATAACCAGCCTGAGTAGGCATATAACTCCATTCCTAATCTTTTCAGAGTATAGAGAAATGAATCAGATTGGAAATGAGTTATTACCAGGCTGGTTAATGCGATGCATGTCTGTGGAATAAGGAAAAACCCACCCGCACTCGGCCCCGCCCCACCTACTGAGCCAGTCAGAAGCCGCTACCGTGTTGCGGCCGTGGCATACTGCGGCGATGAGAACATAGTATGCAGTTTAAGTATGTAGTACGCTAGTAAGGGTATTCAGACACGGCCACTGTGTGCACGTGCGTGTGTGTGTGTGTGTGTGCATGTGCGTGCTGGGACTATTAAACTAATGATGCTTTGAAAATGGGATGCCAGGCTGTTATGTGGGCTAGGCAGAGTCAAAAGAAAAGAACTAGAGGCCTGGATTCCTCAAAGCCCCGCATCATTAAAGGCAGCCTAATGATCTGAAAGATTCCATTTTGTTTGCTGGCATCAATGTTGTGACTTGTAAAAACAAGGAACCAGGATTCATCAGACTCTCTCCTCAATAGGGGTTGGGTTGGGGTTAATTTGGGTATGGGTCAAAGCCTGGGTTGTATTCATTAGGACACACTGTAGCAAGAAGCAGCATAACATTTTGCAACGGAAAACGAAAATGTGTTTCTTATTGGACAATGTCAGGAAGTCCCTCCCTGCTCCAGTCAGTTTTCCTCCATTTGGTGCCTAATGAATACACCCCTGCCCCTGCTAAATCCCACTGTTCTTAAACCACGAGCAGTGCAAAAGCTTTTGAGACCACTAAGAACTGCAAAAATACTAATTGAAAGAGAGAAAAAAAGGTTCTCCCAAAAATAAAGAGAGTGGAGGCAAATAAATGATCGGGGCTGTTAAATATCAAAAGGGAAATGAGAAAGAGAAAAGGCCCAAGGTTCTTCTTTGTTTGAATTCTCTTTCTTCTCACATCAAATTGACCAATTACATTCTTAGCATCAATGGCAGCTCAACTTCTTTTATGCTCTTCATCAACAATATGTCAGTATTGATGATTGACAGAATTATTCTGGAATGTAGAAGTGGAACAGAAAGAGGTTTATAGTATAAAGCTGAGCTATTAAGTCTACAAAAGATTTAGCATACATAAAATGCATGCTGTAATAATACATGGGAACATAAAATACGTAATACATTTAGCAGTGATGCTACTACACAGTACGCGTCTTGGTCCAATGCTTTCTTACTATATAATGATGTAGCTCGTAAGAAGTCCCACAAATGGGATTAAATGTTTGTACATATACACACAGTAGAAGGAAGGTCTGGAGCAGTGGAATCGAGAGTTTTCTTCTACTACTAAGCCCACAGCCCAGATACAGAGCACAGCAGGTTACAGTGTGACTATGATGATCCACCTTGATCTGCAGGAGATTAAATGTCTTTTTAGACTTTTAAGCTGCTGAGCGAGGAAAGACACACATGCACAGAATTTCTACATGTATACACAAACACATGCACAAACGCACACACACACACACACGTGCCATCCTCCACTGTAAGTCTTTGTAACCCGAGAATTGTGAATTAGAGGGCTTTGTCTAAATGGAATGGGATTTACAAAGACATATTGCGAGAGGCAGAGCGGCAGGATTCATTGATTACATTGGCAAGAGTCGGAGATCTCTCTTTTTTTGGTCAATAGCGTAGTAAATATGGGTTGACACAGTAGAGTTTTATTCTCCGTAGGATCTGCTAACTCTCTGAATACAACAGGTTGGGAATGTTGAGGCAGGGACAGAATCAAGGACATTAACACGCCAGCTTAAATTCAGAGGAAAAACATGAACGCTTATAGATACTGTGTCAACGTGTGGATGGAATCAGGTCAGTGCTCATCAAATACACGACAGCTGAGATTAAATGAGGATTTATGTCTGACCTCTCAGAAAGCCGCCATTGGAAACACTCCAGACATATGACACATAAACTGTAGTCTAGCAGTTGCTATGTTGCCATGGACACTACTGCTACAATCACCCACAAGTCATGGCTGAGGACTATATCTCTGTACTAGGTGGCGGCAGGTAGCCTTGTGGTTAGAGTGTTGGGCCAGTAACCAAAAGGTTGCTATATCGAATCCCTGAGCTGACAAGGTAAAAATCTGTCATTCTGCCCCTGAACAAGGCAGTTAACCCACTGTTCCTAGGCCGTCATTGTAAATGAGAATTTGTTCTTAACTGACTTTCCTAGTTCAAAAAAGGTTAAATAAAATAAGAAATGTTTAAAAAAAAGCCATGATTGTACTATACTGTATGACAGAAACATTATCATACAGTATACCACCCTCCCAACACACTACATTATTCAAACAGTCATGTCACCGCATAATGATATATCTTTCAAGCTAACATACAGTATAAAGCTATGTGTATGATTAGGGTTGGACATTTTGGGGAATATTCAGAGGTGGAAACTTTCCGTGGGAATTAATGGGAATATATTAGAATTAACGGGCGTATATGGGAATTAACGGAAATATATGCAAATTCATATTAATACTATTTAAATGTAGATGTTTTTTTGCAATGGATATATTTACCATATCATATGGAGACAGAAACATAAACCTTTTACCTTATAACTAGACAAATGAAAATCCTTCCAACAGAAAAATAATAATAATTTCGTTACGAATTGAACTTTAATTAAATGAGTTGACTCTTCGCATGGGATGATTTCACGGAACAACAATAGAAAGGGAATATTGAATTATCCCCAATGATCCATTACATCTCCCAAAAACGTTTTCAACATACATCTGTAAAATGATAGACTAGAAACTAAATCTTTGGTTGTCTTCCTCTCAGGCTTCATGTCTTCTCCAGGCTTCCATTGCTTCTCTTACATCTGCAAGCAGAGTCTGAACATCAGACAGGATGGCATTGTCTCCCTCAATCCGTGCAATGGCTACTGCTATTGGTTTCAGGAGTTTCAGGCTGCTTACCACTCTCTCCCAAAATACATCATCCAGGAGGATCCTCTTGATGGGGCTGTCCATATCGGCAGACTGTGATACGGCCATTTCTTGGAGAGACTCCTTCCCCTCCAGGAGACTGTCAAACATGATGACAAAACCACCCCAACGTGTGTTGCTGGGCAGCTTCAATGTGGTGCTCTTATTCTTCTCACTTTGCTTGGTGAGGTAGATTGCTGTTATAACTTGATGACCCTTCACATAGCTAACCAGTTCCTTGGCTCTCTTGTAGAGTGTATCCATTGTTTTCAGTGCCATGATGTCCTTGAGGAGCAGATTCAATGCAGGAGCAGCACAGCCAATGGGTGTGATGTGAGGGTAGGACTCTTCCATTTTAGACCAAGCAGCCTTCATGTTCGCAGCATTGTCTTTCACCAGCGCAAATACCTTCTGTTGTCCAAGGTCATTAATGACTGCCTTCAGCTCATCTGCAATGTAGAGACCGGTGTGTCTGTTGTCCCTTGTGTCTGTGCTCTTGTAGAATACTGGTTGAGGGGTGGAGATGCTGTAGTTAATTATTCCTTGCCCACAAACATTCGACCACCCATCAGAGATGATTGCAATACAGTCTGCTTTCGCTATGATTTGCTTGACCTTCATTTGAACTCTTTTGAACTCTGCATCCAGCAAATGAGTAGAAAAAGCATGTCTGGTTGGAGGGGTGTATGCTGGGCGAAGAACATTCAGAAATCTCTTCCAATACACATTGCCTGTGAGCATCAGAGGTGAACCAGTTGCATACACAGCTCAAGCAAAACACTCATCAGCATTTCTCTGACTACGTTCCTCCATTGTGTCAAAAAAACTTCTGATTCGAGGAGGACCATGAGGTGTTGCTATTGATAAGGTGTCTGATTCATAATTTTCACCTCGAATAGAAGTAGAGGGACTTTTGTCAGAGGTTGCTTGTTGTGAGCGCTGAGCGCACTTGGCCAGATGATTCTGCATCTTCGTTGCATTCTTCACATATGATTTGGCACAGTATTTGCAAATGTACACAGCTTTTCCTTCTACATTAGCTGCAGTGAAATGTCTCCACACATCAGATAGTGCCCGTGGCATTTTCCTGTAAAGATTAGGGGAAAAAATGAGTAAAAAAACAACAAATACAATTCCATGTACAGATAAATAGTTAAGCAGTTAGATTAAACAACTCCTTAAGATAAATGTAAGATAAATGTTTTAAAATGAAACATGTATGGAAACAGGTGAATTAACACTCCAGGCTAAAGCAAGCTAAAACCCACATGGTAGCAAAAACTTACTAGCAGAAACTGTTAAACAAGTTAGAAAATAACTAAACACACTTTGCTGTAGGCTACTATTTACTAGTTAACAAAAAATCATGTATGTCATATAAAATATATTCATCCCACGCAGTTTTGTAACCAAAACTTACCAGAAAGCATATCGTCCTTGGCTCAGACAGTGTAGTAATGTGGGCTCAATAGCATTTCATTAGTGTGCAAGATCTTGAAAATCAGCTGTACATGTGATGGAAGAATGCACTGCGCATGTAGAGGGTTGCAATTCCATAGAATTGGGGATAGTTTAACCAAAATATGCCACAAGATCTAGAATTGCCTTGTGTATCCCACAAAAAAGGTTCACTGTTATAAGCTAACTTATTTCATGAATTTAAGCAAAATTTCCAAAATTCCTGGGCTTAACTTCCCATGGAAAATGTCAAATTCCGGAAATTTACCGGAAAGTTTATGACCCTTTCCAGCCCAAGTATGATTGAGGTCAAAACTCTCTCTCTGTCCTCAGCTCACATGAGTGTGTATCCTTCGCTCTCCCCCCAGGTCTGAGTAGACAGACCCCTGTATCCACATTCTGATGGATATAAGGAGGACTCCTTGTACCACAGCGGTTGATATTAATTAAATTCCCTCCACCAACTTGCCCTGAAGAAAAATCACCTGGAGGATATTACACACACGCACACGCACACGCACACACACACACACACACACACACACACACACACACACACACACACACACACACACACACACACAGAGGTCAGCTCCAGGAAGGTGATATATGTTCTACGGAGTGGATGGGTGAGAGAAAGCAGAGAGAAGACGAATAGCAGAGGGAGTAAGACAGATGCAGTGGAGAGGGTAAAACCTGAGGGAGGAAAAAACGAGAAAGAGCATTGTTGAGAGGGAGAGGGAGAGCGAAACAGCAGTCTGTGAGGGGAGAAATTGAATTCAACACGGAGGAATTCTCAGCTCTGTGGTGGTGTGTTCAGCGTGGAAGCAAAAGTAGGTCACCCAAATAAAAAACATTCTAAATAAGGCTTTAGCTACAGAGAAATTCCATCCCCTGCACCGACACTTTCTGAAATTGTGGTAATTCATTGACACTCACAGGACTGGAGGCTGAGGGACCTATTCTCCTGTGACACCACTGACGTGGAGCCCCGACTGGCACAGGAAGAAACTGACACTAGGTCAGTGAACCAGGAGAGGTGGAGAAGACTCTTAAGGAGCACCTGTCTACTTTAGGGGTATTTGAATGCTCTTTCCCCTCTGTCCTCTCACTCTCTCCCTTTCTAACTCTCTCTCTCCCTCTCTCTTTCCATCTCTTTCTCTCTTTCCATCTCTTTCTCTCTCTATAACATCTCTCCCACACACTCTCTCTCTCCTGAACAAATTAATGTACTTCCATCCCCACTTCCTCTTATGGCTGCCACTGCCTCTCCTTCTGCCTGCCTGTCTGTCCTCCACTCTGCCCACTGCAATTTTCACACAAGGTTGACTGATCCCAAAATGGTTCTACCTGGAACAAAAAAAAGGGTTATTCAAAGGTTTCTCCTATGGCGACAGCCGAAGAATCTTTTAAGGTTGTAGATAGCACCTTTTATCTAAGAGTGTACAGCAGTATACTAACAGAACAACCTGAGTGAAACAAGAGCTTGAAGAACACAGCATATACCATAAAACAACGATTCAGCATTGCGGTTAGAGCACTGACCAGAGAAAGCTCTTTATGCAAGGTACTTAACCTGGGGGCAGTGGTCTAACTGTAAGCCAAGGACCCCCATGGGTCTCTATCTGCCCCAGCAACAGACACAATCATACCACCAGCATTATTAATGGGCAGGTGTTACTCTGGCCTAATCTAAGCACTTTTCACCTCAATCCCACCAGGAGTCATCATTGTTCTCCAACATCAATTTACCATCAGGTGTTGCCGAATGTCCTCCAGTGAAACTGGTTCTGCTGTCCCATAATATGTACACAAAAGGGTTTCCGTTAGGAAAATGTGGCAGCGGAGATTTGACCGGCAGCATTTTAATTTACTGGACATTTAAGAAATGTACTGGACCCATATGCATTGTTTGAATAACCTGATTAGGATGTCCACCCATGGTGCTCAGAATGACGGAAATTAAATGTAGTTTATGGTAATTCATCTTAACAGAACATGCAACTGGGATGCAACGATGTGCGTCATTCTTACCGAATTCCTACGAGCAATTTGAAGATGTTAGAATACATAGGTGGAACACCAAAATTATATAGCCCAATTAGCTCAATCCTGTCTATACAGAAATCAATAAAATCATTCAAAATAGGCTACTATACCAGAAAGCATGATTCGGCCTGTCACGTCCTGACCAGTAAAAGGGGATGTTTGTTATTGTAGTTTGGTCAGGGCGTGGCAGGGGGTGTTTGTTTAGTGTGTTTCGGGGTTTGTTGGGCAATGTTCTATGTTAGTCTATTTCTATGTGTGTGTCTAGTTATTCTATTTCTATGCTTAGTTTATTGGGTTGACCTTCAATTGGAGGCAGCTGTTCCTCGTTGCCTCTAATTGAAGGTCCTATTTAATAGGGGTGTTTTTCTTTGGGATTTGTGGGTAGTTGTTCCGTGTATAGCGTTGTGCCTTACAGGACTGTCTTCGTCGGTGTTTATTGTTTTGTTTCAGTGTTTTTGTATCCTCTTTAATAAATAAGAAGAGTATACACATTCCCGCTGCGTTTTGGTCCACTCACTACGACGAAAGTGACACGGCCCCAGAGGATCATTAGCTTCTGTGGATTGTTTTTAAATAGCAGCCTACAGTTGTAAGGGCCTGGAATTTGGGAAGAGCGCGCGGCAAATACCAAATAGATGATTGTTAAGTTGAGACGGTCAGTTAAAGGCAGAGAGACACAGCCAGGCATATCTCAATATTTAAAAATACAAATTGTGGAAAAAGTTTAAGCCCACTAGCGGAGAACATTGGCCATATCCCCGGTGAGCGTGCATATTGACTGTCTTTATCATTAGGGCAGTGACACTTTTCTGGGGGGGGGGAGACAATTTTCTCCTCCAGGTTAGATGGACGTCATATTGTATTTGTGTCTCCGCTGTTCGTAGGCCTAACTTATGGATATTTTTATTGATCTTTTTGTCAGTGTGAGGAGAGTTGGCTACCCTGTAATTTGTGTCGTATTCAAAAGATTCTATAAATGTCTCCAGTCATAAAAAGTGGAGGAGAATTGCAAGAAATGTGTTTATAAAAGGCCAACATTTTCCTGTGCAAAGAAAGGAGAAGAAATGTAGGCGATCTGACATAGACTAGGCCTACTCTAAGCCGCTGTAGTCTTTTTTGAGAACAGTGATAGAGTTATATTATTAAAAGCAATAAGGCTCATGCAACAGATCAGAACGTTTAGCATAAAATGTTGATAAACAATTATTTCTTCAAATTATAAGTGCAGCAGTGCAGCAGTGTTCCGTCCATAATGCAATTAGCAGGAAAACAAGATTGTGAGCGGTTTCATGTGACAGAGATGAAAATATCCGTTAGAAAACAACGACTAGCATGGGTTGCTAATATGATTAGGATTGTGCATTTGGCTACTGGACAATGAAAGAAAGTTGATTTGAAAACCAATAGAACACGAGAGACAACAACTACTGCTTTCAATAGTATATGGAAGTCTTTATATAATAATTGCCTGCACGTTTGGTTGGATTTTGGCAAGGCTACTTTGAAGCAAGGTAAGATATGCCTCATAAAATATAGTAAAATGTTCAAGTTTCAAACAATGAAGTATATGTTTTCAAAATGCATACTGCCTCCAGCTCTTTGCAAAGTGGTGTATGACGTGCTGAAGCCTGCCTAGTTGCCTATGCACTTAAATGACGAATGGGAAGCGCCCTTCAATTACCAGTTGATAAATAAAAATAGTAGCTCTTTTTAATCGTGGACAGTTTTATTTTTGTATTTTTTTTTACACGCAATTGCCTTTAGAATTGTTGTGCAATGATTGTGTTTATTAAAGCACATGTTTCACTCCAGTAGCAACAAACAGCTGTTTGAGCTGCATCAGCATCTCTCGTGCTACAGTACATCGACTTATTTCAATCAATGAATATGCTAAATATGCCAGCGCCAATTTTACTTATCGGCTTTTCATTTTGGCTATTACCAGCTAACGGAAACCCTGGTACACACACGCACGCACGCACACACACACACGTATTACCCCCTGTTAACTGTCTAAAGTGATTTACGTTCCCTGCTAACTCGAGAATGGTTCCAGGAAAAGGTGGCTTCTCAATTTGCCTCTCTTATCATGTGTGGAGGGAAAAACAGGAGAAGAGGGGTGGCGGTTGGAGACGGAGACGATAAATCTCGCT
The DNA here is from genome assembly GCF_901001165.1 of Salmo trutta. Lineage (NCBI taxonomy): Eukaryota > Metazoa > Chordata > Actinopteri > Salmoniformes > Salmonidae > Salmo > Salmo trutta. The sequence continues at coordinate 26,560,356 of NC_042993.1, read as the reverse complement.
CCAGCAGACCCGTTGTCGTGGGCCGGGCAGTGTGGAATGGGATGGCACACCGTAACCCAGTAGCACTACACAACCTCAAACCAAGAATGAGAGGGAGAACACACTTCTGTACTTCACTCAACTGTATGATGTGGTAACTGCCAAAATAAAGGAAACATTTGAGTTAATGAGGGATACAAAGTCAATTGAACGCAGGTGCTTCCACACAGGTGTGTTTCCTGAGTTAATGCGTGTCATCATGTATAAAAATGCTGGGCAGGCCATTATTTTGCCCATTATTTTGGCTACCATGGCTATTGATGACAATGCCTCCATCCACAGGGCACGAGTGGCCACTGAACGGTTTGATGAGCATGAAAACGATGTAAACCATATGCCATGGACGTCTCAGTCACCAGGTCTCAACACAATTGAATACTTATGAGAGATTGGAGCGGCGCCTGCTTTGCACCACCATCAACAAAACACCAAATTATAGAATTTCTTGTGGAAGATCGGTGTCGCATCCCTCCAATAAAGTTCCGGACACTTGTAGAATCTATGCCAAGGTGCACTGAGAAGCTGATCTGGCTCGTGGTGGCCCAAAACCCTACATGTTGGTGTTTCCTTTATGTTGGCAGCAGTTGTGGTCAGTTCAGTTTATGATGAGGGTGGACAATTATTATTTTTTATGAGCATGGCCTTATTTATATTACGGCAGGTAACCTGGTGGTTAGAGCGTTGAACTAGTAACCGAAAGGTTGCAAGACCAAATCCCCGAGCTGACAAAGTAAAAATCTGTCGTTCTGCCCCTGTACAAGGCAGTTAACCCACTGTTCCTAGGCCGTCATTGAAAATAAGAATTTGTTCTTAACTGACTTGCCTAGTTAAATAGGTAAAATAAAATTTTTAAAATAAAAGATGACAGCATATTAGATGACTGTCATTCATATTCCATTCACCCAGTTCAACGTAACAGCGATAGGTTTAGGATATTACATGATACTCGGATTTTCCCTATACCCATCATGACGTTGCTACAACCCGGCCTACGAACAAAAGTTTACAACGTAGGTACACAAAAGGCAGAGAGAAAACTTTTAAGTGACAGACAGTGGGTTTATTAACTAATGTGTTAATAAACCCACTACAATCATGCAGTGACGTTACAGTGTATAGTCAGTAAGCAGTTACACTGGCAGGCCCCGGTGGCAATAAATTTATAAAACCAAAAGCTTACCTTGACTTGGAAGAGTTTCAGTGTTGTGTTGGATAGTCATAGCCGGCTAGCTAACATATCATCCTTCTGTTTGAGCAGGGTGTTTGAGTAGGCTAAACTCGCTAGCTGCATTTGCTAAGTAAGTGAAACTGAAAAAAATTGATGACTCTCTCTCTCGCTTCTCCTTAATTTTGGAAGAAATGAATTTGTTAAAAACTGTTCAACTATTGTCTTTCTCTCTTTTTTAGTCAACTACTCACCACATTTTATGCACTGCAGTGCTAGCTAGCTGTATCTTACGCTTTCAGTACTAGATTCATTCTCTGATCCTTTGATTGGGTGGACAACATGTCAATTCCTGCTGCAAGAGCTCTGATAGGTTGGAGGACGTCCTCTGTAAGTTATCATAATTACTGTGTAAGTCTATGGAAGGGGGTGAGAACCATGAGCCTCCTATGATTGTATTGAAGTTAATGTACCCAGAGGAGGATGGACACTAGCATCCTCCGGCTACACCATTGTGCTATCCTAGGCTACTGTAGACCTTCATTGCAAAATAGTATGTTTTAATAAATTATTTGGTGATGTGATTATATTTAGTATAGTTATCTAAAAAGGATAACTTTTTAATTGTAAAAAAAATCTGAAAATCACTGAGGATGGTCCTCCCCTTCCTCCTCTGAGGAGCCTCCACTGATTGGTAGTTACCTTGTACAGTATGTGCTAATATGTACTTACAGCACCAAGAAATGGCACGGAAAACAAACACAAATGCCATTGTGAACCCCAATGCAGCTTCAGGAGTGACAAACTATGAGAAGGGATGTAAGGGTGCTGGATGTAAGGGCGGCCTATAGCAATTTTACTCATCTGATCGCATTTGCATTTCACAAGGTGAATTTAAAGTGCATTTCACAAAGTCTAATCAGATTCTATTCTCCTCATCTCCAAACATGAGAGAGAAATGAGGGAAGATATGAGGAATGCTTCCTAGGCAAACAATTTGTTTACCAACTCATGATTAATATGAACATTTCCACTGTATGCTCTTTGAAAGAGCAATTTACTATAAGAAGTATAACCATTAATAATTGCAATGGGTATAAACAATGATGACAGTTGTGTGTGAATGAATTGAAGCTCAAGCAACAGGCATCCATACCAAAAATCTAAACTGAGCTTAGTGCTATACGGGCTGTATGGTGACATAATGTGACAATATTGATTTTACACACTGTTCTTTTCCACGTACACTACTGGTCAAATGTTTTAGAACACCTACTCATTCAAGCTTTTATTTTTACTTTTACTATGTTCTACATTGTAGAATAATAGTGAAGACATCAAAACTATGAAATAACACACATGGATTCATGTAGTAACCAAAAAAGCGTTAAACAAATCAAAATATATTTGAGATTCTTCAAATAGCCACCTTTTGCATTGATGACAGCTTCACACACTCTTGTCATTCTCTCAACCAGCATCACCTGAAATGTTTTTCCAACAGTCTTGAAGGAGTTTCCACATGTGCTGAGCACTTTTGGGTGCTTTTCCTTTACTCTGCGGTCCGACTCATCCCAAACCTTCTCAATTTGGTTGAGATCGGGGGATTGTGGAGGCCAGGTCATATAGCCCTTACAAAGCCTGGATGTGTGTTGGGTCATTGTCCAGTTGAAATACAAATGATAGTCCTACTAAGCCCAAACCACATGGGATGGCGTCTCGCTGCAGAATGCTGTGGTAGACATGCTGGTTAAGTGTGCCATGAATTCTAAATAAATCACAGACAGTGTCACCAGCAAAGCACCCCCACACCATAACACCTCTTCCTCCATACTTTACGTTGGGAAATACACCGTGTCTCACAAAGACATGGCAGTTGGAACCAAAAATCTCCAATTTGGACTCCAGACCAAAGGACAAATTTCCACCGGTCTAATGTCCATTGCTCGTGTTTCTTGGCCCAAGCAAGTCTCTTTTTCTTATTGGATTCCTTTAGTAGTGGTTTCTTTGCAGCAATTTGACCATGAAGGCCTGATTCACACAGTCTTCTCTGAACAGTTGATGTTGAGAAGTGTCTGTAACTTGAACTCTGTGAAGCATTTATTTGGGCTGCAATTTCTGAGGGGCCGTTAACTGTAATGAACTTATTCCTTTGGCGGTCCTCATTAGAGCCAGTTTCATCATAGCCCTTGATGGTTTTTGCGACTGCACTTGAAGAAATCTTCAAAGTTCTTGAAATGTTCCATATTGACTGACCTTCATGTCTTAAAGTAATGATGGACTGTCGTTTCTCTTTGCTTATTTGAGCTGTTCTTGCCATAATATGGACTTGGTCTTTTACCAAATAGGGCTCTCTTCTGTATACCCCCCTACCTTGTCACAACACAACTGATTGGCACAAACGCATTAAGAAAGAAAGAAATTCCACAAACAAACATTTAACAAGGTACACCTGTTAATTGAAATGCATTCCAGGTAACTACCTCATGAAGCTGGTTGAGAGAATGCCAAGAGTGTGCAAAGCTGTCATCGAGGCAAAGGGTGGTGTCACGCCCGGACCTTGGAGATCCTTTATTCTCTATTTTGGTTAGGTCAGGGTGTGACTAGGGTGGGCATTCTAGTTTCTTTATTTCTAGGTTGGCCTGATATGGTTCCCAATCAGAGGCAGCTGTCTATCATTGTCTCTGATTGGTGATCATATTTAGGCAGCCTTTTCCCACCTGTTCTTTGTGGGATCTTCTTTTTGGTACTGTGCTGTTTAGCCCTACTTACGTTACGTTTCGTTTGTATTTGTTGGGACTGTGGAGGCGCACTGGAGATACAGCGCGTAGTGCTGGTGCAGGATGTTCTGGACTGTGGAGGTGCACTGGAGGTCTGGAGCGTAGAGCTGGCACAACGTGTCCTGGACAGATGACCACACTCACACGGCAAGTGCGGGGAGCTGGCACAGGACGCACTGGGCTGTGAAGGCGCACTGGGAACACAGTGCGTAGAGCCGGCGCAGGATATCCTGGACCGAGGAGACGTACTGGAGACCAGGCGCGCTGAGCCAGCACCACCCGTCCCGGACAGATGCCCACTTTCGCACGGCAAGTGCGGGGAGCTGCCACAGAACGCACCGGGCTGTGGATGCGCACTGGGGACACCGTGCGTATCATCACAAAACATGGTGCCTGACTGGTCACACGCTCCCCACGGTGAGTACGGGGAGTTGGCTCTGGTTCAAACCCTGGCTCCGCCAACCACCCCGTGTGCTCGGTGTTCATTTAATAAAGAAAGATGTACGCCTACCACGCTGCACCTTGGTCCAATCCTTCCATCAACGAGCGTAACAGGTAGCTATTTGAAGAATCTCAAATATAAAATATATTTTGATTTGTTCAACACTTTTTTGGTGACTACACGATTTCATAGTGTTGATGACTTCACTATTATTCTACAATGTAGAAAATAGTAAAAAAAAAAAAAACCTTGAATGAGTAGGTGTTCTAAAACTTTTGACCGGTAGCATATATTCATATTTCACGAACATTCCGCCGTAGAGAAATGTTGTGCTCTCTCTCCCTGACTCACTCAGCCTCCAAATCAATGTCCATTAAGCCGACTCAAGCGCTCATATGTCATTGGACTTGTTTTCCATTAATTTGGCGTCAGCATGGATTGTCCCCACTTCATCTGAACAGCCAAGAGCATCATGTCATGTACCATGCTTGGGCAGATATTTTATATAGCATGCTTGACCTCCACTCTGTTCATAGTACATTGGTAATAGATTGGTAATGCAGAGGGTCACATGTGGGTCAGTGCAGATGTGTGCCTGAGCTATGTCTGTGACAGCAATGTGGTCATGCCGGGAATAGGGCATGTGGGAGTTATGTGAGCTGAGAAATGTTTTACACACTGACTATGTGATGAGATTTCCTGTTTCTGTTTGTGTGTGTGTGTGTGTGTTTTATGACTTTGCAACACTATTCCACACAACTCCTTCATCATTTAAACTGCAGGGCCAAATCTCAATAATGGAAGAGACCCGTTCTTCCTGAATCGAGGGGTATAATAGACATTAATGAATCTTACCTCCTCTCCTGTCAGGTAGTACGCAGAGAGCAGCCCACCGACGTAACGGATATTCACCTCGAAGAGAGAAGCCTCGCCGTTCTGTAAGAGAGAGATCACACTGCATCAGAGGTGGAATGATCCATTCAGGACACAGCCCAATCTCATAAATGATTAGTCAAAAATAACTCATAATTCTATCAACAGTCGCATGGCAACACCAACCAATCAGTCGTGTGATGAAATAGAGGTTAAAAACATCATCAATAATGAATAATTAATAAACCTACATTTTTAATTGATCAATAATAATGAATGAGAATTTGATGTTTGCGCTCTTGAGCCATAGAAGTACATCAGAAATCCATATGTGAAGATCTCCAACGTGTTGCCCATTGAAACAGTGGAGTTATGCATACTGCTAAACAGTAGCAGTTATCTAGAGAGTAGGCTTGTACCACCTTAGAACTAGTATTGCTTCCCACCCACAGCCCTATAAGATTCCATTTATATACGTTAAATAAAGACTCTAGAAGGGAACATTTCAATAAAGCCAGGGAAGAGAGTCAAAGGCTTGCGATAATGTTAGCTGCATTTTACTCACTCGTATGTCTAATGTTTAGAACCACGGCAGACTATCGATTCTCCTCTGGCAGCCTTAGAAAATATACACCGTCTAGTTCACTGATGACTCTCCACTCTTAACTCTTTTTCGCGTTTTCTCATCACGTTTGCGGCCTTTCCAATTCTCTTTGTTGTGAGTTCCTGGATTTGAAAGTGACGAAATGGTGCTAGGCTTTACTTTTCCCATCTCCCGTTACGTCTGCTTCGACACAACTATCAGGATGGTGCAACTGGGTTAAGATTAAGCTGTCAGAATACACCATCTCAGAGTGCAATTAGTGCTCTGTCAAATCTATTATTATAGCTCCTGGAGCGATTTGCTGTTTGCCAAAGTTGGACAGAGTTTATCAGTGCACTGCTCCATATGCTATGGGAATGAAGTTAAGAGGTGTTAAGGACTAACACGTGCCCGTGAATGAGATGGGGGTATGTCACCATAATTACAGACACTCATTCTCACCCAAGGTTGAGGTGACGATGGTGCTTATTGACTTGGAGACCCCTCAAGAAGGAAATTGCTATCTCAAGAAGCCACGATAAGGAAAGTGTAATTGGGTGGTGCTGGAGAGGGTAATTACATCCAATCTAGAACCAGACTAAAGATGTGGAGCGGCTTTCTCTAACATCATCCCAACTCTATCGTTTTCCACCATACATTTGTACACACTGTATGAGAAACTCACAAAGTAAAGTCATGTACTTTTTAAAAACATTTCAAGAGATGAGTGCTATAGTTTGACATTCTTCACAGCTGTTAAATTTCAGCCTTGCACTATGTAATTATTAGGTAATGACTGCCGGGCTAATGTGCGACTGAGAAGTTGGCCACGTCTCTTTCAAGACAGTTTAACCACTGACATTCTGTAAGACAAACTGCCAATCCTCTGCCATGGTGACCCAGCGGAGTCGTCTTGCCAACCCGTAGATGAGTGGCCGTTCTATAATGGACCTAAAATGGTGGTGATTAGGGACAGACTTTTCATTTGTCACCAGTGATGGTGGCACTTTGGCAAGGACAGCCATAAGGTACAATGAGGGGACCGTAATGGCGACTACGGTTCAACTGATCTGACTCATGCTACCAAACACAAGCCTTGTAAATCACTCTTCAAACGTCTCATAAAAGTTAATTTAGTACGAGTGGTTTACTCCAGAGGCTTCAATGCTGATTGGGTCCATTGATAACGAAATCATATTATATAAGCGTTTCAAAAACATGTAATTAAAATACATTGTTGTGCTTAATTTGCAATTTGTTCTGCCAGATGTTTTCAGTAATTTATTTCCCAATATAACATTGTTAATTTGCATCACAGGGAATTATTAGGTCTTGCATCTACGTCCAAGACCACACACTTTGAGTCTCCACTGCAAACAAAGCAGATCGCCGTGGGAAAGCTCAACTCTAAATCCACTGTAACCACTTCACCTGAAAAGAAATGTGATAAATCTCAGCATCACACACATACAGTATTGTCATGGGTGAAACAATAAACAACTAATACATCCAAAGTCTCCCCAGAAGGCTTTTCACACGAATAAATAAAAAGCAATGTGTGCACATTTAATTGCTCCACTTTTCCAGTGCTATGCAGAGTGGAAAATAAAATCAGGTGAAGGAAGGAATAAAGGCAAGCTTGTTGTTTTTCATTCCCTGCCTTTCTCTCCTCCCTCTGCTCAGTAGTGCGTCTAATTAGAAGACAACACGGGGCTGTCAGAGTTAACACGCCAGCTCTAACTGCCTCTGTTTCTGCCACCCAGAAGAAAACCTTCCTGCTTATGATCCTCTCTCTATTGTACGAGCACCCCCACCTCCAGTACTATTCATACTGTATAGAAGGAGTTGCACTATTCAAATAAATGATTCGTCTGGGATCGGGCTGTGTCATTACATTTTGTCAGCCGGTATTGTCATGCAAAAGCCTACCGCTTTCACCGTAATTGATCGTTAATGAACATAAACACCTTTAGCATCTCCAGGCCTCCACGCACACTAGTTGCATACAAGCCGCCTTTATGATATCTACATTTTAAAAAGTCTAATAAATCAATTGAAGATACACCCTCACAATGAATCCATGATTTATTTTAGGCAGGTCTAAAGAAACATTATGACATGAAGAAAATGTATTTCAGAAGGACTGAATATGAGTTGGCCTCCTGAATATGAGTTGGCCTCCTGAATATGAGTTGGCCTCCTGAATATGAGTTGGCCTCCTGAATATGAGTTGGCCTCCTGAATATGAGTTGGCCTCCTGAATATGAGTTGGCCTCCTGAATATGAGTTGGCCTCCTGAATATGAGTTGGTCTACTGAATATGAGTTGGCCTCCTGAATATGAGTTGGCCTCCTGAATATGAGTTGGCCTACTGAATATGAGTTGGCCTACTGAATATGAGTTGGCCTCCTGAATATGAGTTGGCCTCCTGAATATGAGTTGGCCTCCTGAATATGAGTTGGCCTACTGAATATGAGTTGGCCTACTGAATATGAGTTGGCCTACTGAATATGAGTTGGCCTACTGAATATGAGTTGGTCTACTGAATATGAGTTGGCCTACTGAATATGAGTTGGTCTACTGAATATGAGTTGGTCTACTGAATATGAGTTGGCCTACTGAATATGAGTTGGCCTACTGAATATGAGTTGGTCTACTGAATATGAGTTGGTCTACTGAATATGAGTTGGCCTCCTGAATATGAGTTGGTCTCCTGAATATGAGTTGGCTTCCTGAATATGAGTTGGCCTACTGAATATGAGTTGGTCTACTGAATATGAGTTGGTCTACTGAATATGAGTTGGCCTCCTGAATATGAGTTGGCCTCCTGTATGTTATCTGGCTATGTGCCATGCCATAGGCTTGTTCATTTAGTAGACAAGATATGCTTATAAGTCCAGTGCCATTATTTTATATTATATGATTAGGTTGCATGATTTCATAGTAAGAAGAATATAACTGAACTTAGCTGAATAAAACAGAAAGGATATTTTCCCCATTCCGGAGCGAGAGCGTGCATTTGAAGTGGCTACTGTATGTTGAGCATAAAAGTGATTATTTGAAACAGGGCCTACAGTATACCCTAGATTTACAGTTATTTGGCAACTTTCCTTGTGAATGATACAAACCTTAAAATGCCTTAGAAATCAAAAGATATATGGGATGCATGATGCGTCAATAGGCTATTAACGATTTGAGAAAGTTCCTTGCCTCAGGCTGCACACACTGTTTTCTCTTGAAGTGATCATATTTTCACCCATCGGACTATTCTCAATTTAACATTGTCTTTACTAATATGTCAAATGAGTTTAGATGTAGAATGGCCCATTATCAAATAGTCAGGAACAGGGGCAAGAGAAAAAAATACATGTCATCCGTATTCACTCGAATAGCGAATGGAGGTCACTTTCCTGCCGTTCGTTTCACTCACGTTGGGTAGGCTACTCTGGTTATTTCTCGGCGTGACAGGTGATATTCAGCACAAACTCTGTATGCCATGAGCTCTCCAACCCTGTTGCCGCAGCTACCCAGTGCTTCATTTGGGAAACCAAGTGAAATCGGTTCGGGAACATTGATAGTAACATGCTTCACAACGAAACATATTTTCATGAAACTGTTGACAACCGCTCTCTCTGCACCTGGAGAAGGGAATGAAGGAGAGGAGATGGAAACGCACAGCGGTGAGATATTCTGTAGGTAAAGGTAATGCCTATTAATATAAAAAACATGCCCTATTACTTGGCTATTCAAAATCAAATACACATTTGTAGGCTAACTCTGGATTTGCTTAATTTAGGGTAGACCAATTACATACTAAAGATTTTTTGACGTTTATCTTCCAAGCGAAATATGTGGTAGGCTATATATTGTATAACGGCAAAATAAATATTTTAATTCCGTTTTTTGTTTGGGCTTGGGCTCATAATAGGCCTATGTGTATGCATAATCTATAATATGCATAATTGTGAATTTGAATGAATCATCACCTTAGAAAGCGTTGTCCACTTCGTGGCGTTAAGGCTTTGAAACAACATCCACAACGATCATGTTTCCCCACTCAATTTCAACCTGTTGTTGAAATTCTTTCTTCAAATTGATCAATCACAGTGAGGTGAGTTTTAAAAGCACAATACTGTTTTGATGATGTGATTTTCGATTGCACTTACGTCAAAGTGGTTAGAGGGACAATAGAGCCCTGAATACCAGGCCATTAGGACCTGATGGTCGTTAGCGACTTGGGTACTACCAAAGCATGTCCAGTGTGCATGAAAGGAGAATACCATGCCTTAGCGGTCACATAGGATTTTACTGTGGTCATGACTGCCGGTGTGGCAGTTAAACGCTCACTGCAACAGCCCAAGTCTTGGGAATGTTCTTATATGGTCATGTACAGGTCTGACTCTGTCCCTCACTGCATATTCCAGAGGGCAATTTTATTATTTCATAAAGCAGCTGACCAATAATGAAGCCACACAACAGAACATGTCATCCAATGTGGATTTAGGGGCTGTGTGTGTGTGTTGTAAATGCTACCAGATTGGCATCCAAAAATGGTGCTATATATATATCCCACAGCTGTGCCAACGTGCCTGAAAGGAGGTTATGAAAAAAGTTAGTCTAGTGAATCAAATTATCTATGGGGGGAAAAAGTACATTGCTGTTGTGGCTTGTTGCTGTTCTGCTTCAGTGTACAGTGTACAATGTTGTTGTCTTTGATTGATGCTTGCTTTTCGGTTGGTGAGCATTCAACAAAGCATGGCACTGGTTTTGATCACTCTCTCTGCCAAGATTAGACTGGGACATAAGCCTGATTGGCACTTCCCGCTGTGCTTTCGGTGTGCAAGAGGGGCAAATGAGACTGTTATTGAGGCCTGCAATGGACTACTCAGGCGCAAATATAACATTAATGGTATGATTTAATCCTAATCCGGGGCTATCAGAGCCATTGGGTACACAACACACTGCACGTCCAGACTCTCGGATTCAAACCTGTGGCAAAATCAGCACTCGGAAACCAAGCAAATAGATTGTGTTTCGTGGGAAGCTGAACAGACAAGCCAGTATTTAAATAGAGGAGTAGATCATGCCTAAATCAAAGTTGGTGTTAAACCAACAGAGCTGTGATTTAACTCAACTTCACTAATTAGCAGGGATTGATTATGAAAGGGACCAATTAGGTGGTGTCACTCAGGTACTGTTTCGTCCACAACCTGGGAGCTGTAACTCTGCTAATACCGTTGCTGTGAACAGAAGTTCCTCAGAACTCCTTCCTTTCCTGTCACCAACAGGATGTAAATCCAGGGCTGTTTTTGAAAAATGTACAATAATTATGGGCTTGATTAGCATCAAGTCCATAATTAGGCTGTCCTAGACACCGGAGCTTTAATGACTGCTAACCTCTGGAGCATGCTAAACAGCATGACCTGGGGAAGGAGAGCTCGCGCTAAGGAAACTACTAAAAGGGACACTTACAGTAAGTAATGTTGGGCCTTTACATCTCGTGACAGTGGTGACATCATCATACATTCAAAGATCGGTGCTCTCACAATGCAGTTTTTCCTAGCCGCCGTGCTTCTGCACCTGCATTGCTTGCTGTTTGGGGTTTTAGGCTGGGTTTCTGTGCAGCACTTTGTGACATCAGCTGATGTAAGAAGGGCTTTATGAATACATTTGATTTGATTTGATTAGTAGATTACATTGCTGATTAGTTAGTTGACATTGAGATTGTCGTTAAACCAAAATCTGAGTCTGAGCAAAGCATGAGGCAACTTCATTTAATTTAAGCACATTTGCGCATTTACTGTATTATCATAAACAATGTTATATAACGGCTGCTAAGGGAGGCTTCACCAACGGAGTTAATGGAGATCAAAACAGAGTATGAGGTCCATTATTATTAGTAGGCTATGTTCCCAGTAGTGCATTATTCTAATAGGCATCAGTGGAGGGCAGCTTTTTGAACTGGAGCTGAGACAACAAAAACACAACATATCAAAAAGGTCTTGGGTTGTTATGGGTGGGAGGACACTTTTAACTTTTCTTTAGTCATCAAAACAACACAGGTCAAGAGTTCACGACCTTCCTGTTTAGTCTAGATTTGTTTTATCTTTTATGTAAATACTGCCAGCCATTTTTACTGCCAGCCATAAGACTGTAAGCGGTGGAGTAGATGTGATAGATCAGGTACTTTGATTTCAATGCAACACAATCATTCTGCTACCAGAGTTCCATTCTCTCCATGATGCATTTTTAAGAGGGGGCAATACAGAAGGCGCCACCACAAATCACTAAAGTCTTACAGGCCAATACATTCTCGAAATACACAGGCAAAATGGTTGGCTGCATACTTTATGAAAGTTCAGATTTCTGAACTCATCAGGGAAGGTACAGAAAACAATCTATCCCATAGTGATAGGCTATTCCATATCTTATCCAAAATGCATCCATCCATCTCTGTGTCCCTAACACATACACCCCCATGACACTGTCTTGTACCACATCTTCACTGAATACATTATGGCAAAATAAGAGACTGACTAATAATAAATTAATGTCACTAGGGTGATAACTTTGAATTACAGCCCCTCGTCCTCCTCTATCACTCACAATCCCTCCATCTCTTCCATTGTCTGGGGAGTAGAAGGCATCGGAGAGGGGGGAGTAACTGAGAAAAGAAGGTTTGGCGAATGCACCTCAAAGCTGTTCTCTTTGAGTGTACACACAAAGGCACTCAGACACAAATACACACACAAACAAGAACACGACAGCAGACGTGTCTCCAGGAGTTCACAGGCAAGGAGAACGCTCTCATAATGCAGGTCTCCCATTTATCTATTTTTATTTCACCTTTATTTAACTCACGGGACACTCCTCCACTCTCTCTCTGTCTCTCATTCCATCTCTCCCTCCTTGTTCAGTCCATTTTTCCTCCACGTCCTTGTTCCTGTGTGTGTGCCTGTGTGTGTGCCAATGGTACATCAGATCAATGTTTTCATCCAAATCTCTAAATGGATTCCCGAGCCCTGTCACTATACTGGCTGAAAGGCCAAAATACCATTCTGTCTTATCATTCCTCTAATCTGATGTTCATCTCAAAAATCCTATAAACACATCTGTGCAGAGCATACAAGGAAAACATTGTTTGCCATCCATCACAATTAACCTCTGATCATCAACCTAATGGCATTGAGCCAGTGCCAACCTCTGCCTACCTACGTCCAGAGCTAAGGCTAGAGACGGAATTCAAATGTCACTGGTGTTACAGTAAATAACAGTATGTAGTATCTGTAATAAACCCCCCCACACATTGTTCTCCTCCAGCAGAGATAGGATGTCAGCAGGATGCCTTGACCTCATGGCTGGGGCATGGCATCTTCAGTCAAGCAGCCCCTCATATGATACATGCCCTCTGGTTTCAGCAGCCCTAATGACTGGAGCCCTGTGGAGCCACGTTCACTGTGGACATGAGGCCAGATCAGGTCAGCCAACAGGCCTACTGAGGTAAACAACAAGAGCCTGATCCAGATCTAGACAGCTGCAAGGTCTACTAAGTTTGCACAGTGAGCTTCCAGAAATCAGATAGCAAATGCCAACCTACTTAAACCAACTGATAAACAAGGAAGGAAAAACAAGTTTGTACCCATGGGTGGTCTTCCAGTTTAGAACAGCCGGGAGTCGCAGATGAATGAATACAACCTACTTGTCTTTGGAGCAACAATTCATGTTCTGGCAGAGTAAGTGTAGGGTACAGTATGCGATTGCTCGGGGAGATGACAGAGACAAGAAACATTTTGATTTATTACCCAGCATTGTTTAGAATAAAAAGCTCAAAAATGTTTATCAAAGCATACCATGATCACATCTTTCTTTATAAGCAACACATTATTAAATCTGCATATGAGCTGTTTATCATATTACTGATTGCCAGAAACGCATTATGCAAATGTGAAATGGTAAACTGAGTCGTCTCATACTGAAGCAATTCTAATTGAAGTAACATGTCATTTCTCACAATTAAGGCATTGTTTTTTGTGAATAGGGGTTCAATAAGGGCACTACAATATATCAATCAGTATGTGATCAAACAGGCCAATCTCTGGGGGGTTGATAAAGCGAATCCCTGCTCTCGGCTGACGGTCACTTTGTCAGATGAAAGTTTCAGGCCAATTATACAACTTTACGGCACAGTTTTGGCCTGAGGTTCCAATATTTCTCTGAGGGTGAATAGAACAGCTATACTCTTCTTCCATCATCTGCATTCGCTAACAAAAGTCAAAATATTTGTCAACTACCTTTGAAGAAATTAATGTCTGCTTTTCTGGTCAGATAATCAACGTGTTCTTTCGATCTTTTCTGCATGACTGGATTTTATTAACCCTCTCTTGACCGTAAGCTGACCTCTGGGGACATTACGGATCTATCGTAGGACATAGCGCAAGTAAGAATGGTGCACTGTGGGTTTCAATTCATAATAGATATTCTCTTTCCATCTTAATAGAGACACATATACAGTACCAGTCAAAAGTTGACACACCTACTCATTCAAGGGTTTCTTTATTTTTACTATTTTGTACATTGTATAATAATAGTGAAGACATCAAAACTAAATAACACACATGGAATCATGTAGTAACCATAAAAAGTGTTAACTTCACTAGGGTAGGGGGCAGCATTCGGAATTTTGGATGAAAAGCGTGCCCAAATTTAACTGCCTGCTACTCAGGCCCAGAAGCTAGGATATGCATATAATTGGTAGATTTGGATGGAAAACACTCTAGAGTTTTCAAAACTATTAAAATAATGTCTGTGAGTATAACAGAATTGATATGGCAGGCGAAAACCTGAGGAAAATCCATCCAGGAAGTACTATTATTTTGAAAGGCTGTTTTTCCATTGAAAGCCTATCCACCATACAAAGACTTCGGACCCAGTTCACGATCTCTATGGCTTCTTCTACATGTGGCCAGTCTTTGGGCATTGTTTCAGGCTTTTACTCTGAACAATGAGGGAGATACAGCACTTTCAATGAGTGGACAGTGGAAATTTCCAGACATGAGCCCAGCGTGCGATCGGGAGCGCACCTTTCTTGTTTCTCCTTTTCTATTGACAAAGCTTTTGTCCGGTTGAAATATTGATTATTTATGACAAAAACAACCTGAGGATTGATTTTAAACATCGTTTGACATGTTTCTACGAACTTTTATCGTACTTTTTTTACTTTTCGTCTGGATGTTGAGAGCGCGCTTTGTGCCTTTGGATTACTGAACTAAACGCACCAACAAAACGGAGGTTTTTGGACATAAAGAGGGACATTATCGAACAAAACTAACATTTATTGTGTAACATGGAGTCCTGGGAGTGCCACCAGATGAAGATCATCAAAGGTAAGTGATTAATTTAATCGCTATTTCTGACTTTTGTGAGTCCTCTCCTCGGCTGGAAAATGTCTGTATGGTGTTTTGTGGCTAGGCGCTGTCCTAACATAATCGCATGGTGTGCTTTCGCCGTAAAGCCTTTTTGAAATCTGACACAGCGGCTGGATTAACAAGACGTTTATCTTTAATCCTATGTATAACACTTTTATCTTTCATCAATATTTATGATGAGTATATCTGTAATTTGATTTGGCTATCTGCAATTTCACCGGATGTTATTTGAGACAATGCATTACTGAACATAACGCGCCAATTTAAACAGAGGTTTTTGGACATAAAAAGGGACTTTATTGAACAAAACAAACATTTATTGTGTAACATGGAGTCCTGGGAGTGCCACCAGATGAAGATCATCAAAGGTTAGTGATTCATTTAATCGCTATTTCTGACTTTTGTGAGTCCTCTCCTTAGCTGGAAAATGTCTGTATGGTTTCTTGTGGCTAGGCGCTGTCCTAACATAATCGCATGGTGTGCTTTCGCCGTAAAGCCTTTTTGAAATCGGACACTGTGGTTGGATTAACAAGAAATTGATCTTTAAAATGGTGTATAATACTTGAATGTTTGAGGAATTTTAATTATGGGATTTCTGTTGTTGAATTTGGCGCCCTGCAATTTCACTGGCTGTTGTCGAGGTGGGACGCTAGCGTCCCAATGATACCAGAGAGGTTAAACAAATCAAAATATATTTTATATTTGAGATTCTTCGAAGTAGCCAACCTTTGCCTTGATGACAGCTTTGCACACTCTTGGCATTCTCTCAACCATCTTCATAAGGTAGTCACAGGTGTGCCGTGTTAAAAGTTAATTTGTGGAATTTCTTTCCTTCATAATGAATGCCTTTGAGCCAATCTGTTGTGTTGTGACAAGGTAGAGGTGGTATACAGAAGATAGCCCTATTTGGTAAAAGACCAAGTCCATATTATGGCAAAAACAGCTCAAATAAGCAAAGAGAAATGACAGTGCATTATTACTTTAAGACATGAAGGTCAGTCAATACGGAAAATTTCAAGAACTTTAAAGGTTTCTTTAAGTACAGTCGCAAAAACTACCAAGCGTTATGATGAATCTGGCTCTCATGAGGACCGCCACAGGAATGGAATGCCCAGAGTTACCTCGTCTGCAGAGGATAAGTTCATTACAGTTACCAGCCTCAGAAATTGCAGCCCAAATAAATTCTTCACAGAGTTCAAGAAACAGACACATCTCAACATCAACTGTTCAGAGAAGACTCTGTGAATCAGGCCTCCATGGTCAAATTGCTGCAAAGAAACCATTACTAAAGGACACCAATAACAAGAAAATACTTTCTTGGGCCAAGAAACACGAGCAATGGACATTAGACTGGTGGACATCTGTCCTTTGTTCTGATGAGTCCAAATTTTAGATTTTTGGTTCCAACAGAATAGGTGAATGGATGATCTCCACATGTGTACTGTAGTTCCCACTGTGAAGCATGGAGGAGGAGTTGTGATGGTGTGGGGATGCTTTGCTGGTGACACTGTCAGTGATCTATTTAGAATTCAAGGTACACTTAACCAGCATTGCTATCACAGCATTCTGCAGTGATACGACATCCCATCTGGATTGCGCATAGTGGGACTATCATTTGTTTTTCAACAGGACAATGACCCAACACACCTCCAGACTGTGTAAGGGCTATTTGACCAAGAAGGAGAGTGATGGAGTACTGCATCAGATGATCTGGCCTCCACAATCACCCGACCTCAACCAAATTGAGACGGTTTGAGATGAGTTGGACCACAGAGTGAAGGAATAGCTGCCAACAAGTGCTCAGCACATGTGGGAACTCCTTCAAGACTGTTGGAAACGCATTACAGGTGAAGCTGGTTGAGAGAATGCCAAGAGTGTGCAAAGCTGTCATCAATGCAAAGGGTGGCTATTTTGATTTGTTTAACAGTTTTTTGATTACTACATGATTCCATGTGTTATTTCATAGTATTGATGTCTTCACTATTATTCTACAATGTAGAAAAGAGTAAAAATAAAGAAGAACCCTTGAATGAGTAGGTGTGTCCAAAATTTCACTGGTACTGTAGAAGAACCATTAGGAAAACACAGTAACATCTAACCTGGTGTGTTTGGGGCAACCAACCAAGCAGGATGGGTCCCTGAAGTGCTTTGCCTGGTCCCGTTACACATGAATCTCTTGGCCAAATCAGGGAACACATTAAGTGTTCTCTCACATCACACGTCACTCGCTTGACCTTTCAGTGTGACAACAGCCTGCGGGAACATTGCAAGGCTCCCCTCTATTGCCTCTCAGTTTTGCCCCTGTGCTTCTGGCTTGTTTACAGACACTTTGCTTTGATATGCAAGCATCTGCGCTCCCTCCAGGCAGGGAAAAGCGACACACTACACAAGAGATAAACAAAGCTCCTTCCCCTCAGCCCTCTCCAAAACGACACCCATGAGAGACTCTCTAACACTGAAGTCTCAATTCAGACATCTTACTGGAATTGCAGGGCCTGGATGTGCTAATTATTCAGCCAGTTGATGGTCTTTGTTAAGAGCACTGGTGTTTTCTAGTGTAACTTGAATTACCGTGCTAATAATGGTTAGGTTGTAGGTGGTTGGGAACCTTTCCTATTTTAGGAAGACCTTGAGGGAGAGACTCATCTGTCATTGGCCTAGAAATATTAGTGTAGATTATAGGCCTATTCCATTGACGTACGAAGGAATGCGCATACTGAAATGTCACAAAGAGGATAAGGATATAGCTTGTCTGTGATCACTTGCACAGTTACCCAGTTGGCCCTCAGAATATCTAAAAGAGTGAAAAACCGATGCGCTGAAGCCACAAGAGACACCTGCTCTGTCTGGATAGATCAGAGTGGCCTGTTCTCTTTGAAACACAATCACATACCTCACTGCAACTTTTCCTCTGAGAGACGAAATCCGAGAGATGTTAGAATAACTACGATGGAGAAACGGCGAGCTGAGAAAGGCAATAGAGAAGAATTGAAGGCGAGAGCCTCGAAGGAGGGGTAATTGGGGATGGATCTGTCAATAGGGGATAAAAGCCAACCGGTAAGAGTTCATTAATCACTTTCTATTAGCCAGCCTGATGAGAGACTGAGACTGGAGACCTGCAAGAGGAAAATACAATTTATCCCCCCTTTTTACCCACAGCATTCGCTAGACTAACCAAGGGACTCGAAACCCGAAGACAACAACCCCTTGAAAACTAATATGGGGCTATAAGAGAAGGACCGAAATCCCTATCTCGGGCAGCCAGAGACCACCAAACCCCAAAACACTCATATCTCCAACTATTAATTCAGGCTTGAAATGGATAAACAGCCTGTGGAATTTTGCAAAGTTAACAATAGATGGTGGCATTCCGAAGTTGCTCTTGTCTTTCTAATTGGTTGAGTCACTGGAGAAAAGTGTATGATCAGAGTATTTCATCTCCATAGGAACTCGTCAGGATTTGCAGAAGGATTTTGGGGAGTTTGTTTTAGTGTCGACAGCAGAGGAGAGAGACATTCTACCGACTTAATTAATTCACTCAGCAGCACAAAGACAAATACACTTGACTTTGAGTCTGCCCTCATACATCTCTATTTCCCACAGCATTAAGTGTAGCCTTGTATACTTCACTCGACTTTGTGGAGAAAATCAACATGGCTTCTGGTGTTTCTGTCACTAACAAAGCTCTTCAGTGGATCAATCTGAAAACCGAGGAACCATCTACACCGAACAAAAATACAAAAGCAACATGCAACAATTTCAAAGATTTTACTGAGTTACAGTTCATATGAGGAAATCAGTCAATTTAAATCAAGTCAGTAGACTCTAATCTATGGATTTCACATGACTGGGAATACAGATATGCATCTGTTGGTCACAGATACCTTAAAAAAAAGGTAGGGGCGTGGATTTGAAAACCAGTCAGTATCTGGAGTGACCACCATTTGCCTCATGCAGCACAACACAATAGAGCTGATCAGGCTTGTAACGGCTGTTGAATGGAGTAGACCAAGGCGTAGCGTGTTTAGTGCTCATCTTGTAATTTATTAAACAGAGAACACTATAAACAAAGAAACAAAACGACAGCCCACAGTTCTGGCAGGTCAGACAACTAAACAGAAATTAACCACCCACAAAACCCAAAGGAAAACAGGCTACCTAAGTATGGCTCCCAATCAGCGACAACGATGTACAGCTGTCCCTGATTGAGAGCCATACCAGGCCAAAACAAAGAAATACAAACATAGAAAAAAGGACATAGAATGCCCACCCTAGTCACACCCTGGCCTAACCAAAATAGAGAATAAAACCCTCTCTATGGCCAGGGCGTGACAAGGCTGTTGATTGTGACCTATGGAATGTTGTCCCACTCCTCTTCTACGGCTGTGCGAAGTTGCTGGATATTAGTGGGACTTGTGCAAGAATTGAAAAAATATATTCAATAATACAAATAATAATAATTAAAACATTATATTGAAAGGTAAGCGCCACACTGAAACTTGTATTTTGAATGGATACCGTCGCATCGCTTATTGTTGCTGACTTTACACAACGTTGTGGCTACAGACAGGCGTGCGTACGCTACATTTCTTATTGTTGCCGACTTTACACATGCAGCGCGTCCGCAGAGGTGAAATTTCGCCCTGCACACACTCACTGACCAGTACAATAACGTTCTTGCCACCCCCCCACACACTGATCCAATGAAATGACAGATTTCTTGACACACACACACACACACACACACACACACTGATCCAATAACATTTTTACTCTGCAACACTGTTTTATTTTAAATGTGAGACGTCCAATCAGATAATACAGATCATCTTCTGACAGCTAGCTTGATTGACAGCTAACTACGCAGTTGTGTTCTGCAGGCGTTGCACATGTGGATAGTTAACTGTCATTTAAGTTTTTAAAACGTGCAGCTCCCTCTTCATCTACTGCTGCTTCCAATGTCAACAACAAGGCAGACAATCCGGTCCCTGTCGAGAGGAGAAAATACGACCCCGACTTTGTCAAATATGGTTTTACATATAAGACAGTGAGTGTGGACCGCAGTGCATCCTATGCAACAAGCTGTTAGCTAATGAGAGCATGAAACCCCTCCAAAATGAAAAGGGATCTGGACACCAAGCACCCAAGACACAAAGATAAGACAGCTGACTTAAAAAAAGGTAAAATGTCAATATCTGGAGGCCTCACAAGATTCATTGAAGAAAAGGCACTTCGCATCATACCTTGTGGCCCAGCGCATTTCTAAGTGCAAAAAAAGCCCACGCCAGCACAGAGGATCTCATACTTCTTGCTGCGATTGATATGTGAACTGAAATCTTGGGAGAGTCAGCCGCCAACAAACGTAAAACTATACCCCTATCCAATGACACCATGAGGAGAATCCAGGACATGTCTGAGGACATAACGTGCCAGACATCAGAGCGCATCTGTAGAAATGGCCATTACTCACTGCAGCTTGATGAATCCACAGATGTGGCTAACCATAGACCATCAGAATTTATGTCAGACACGTCTGGGATAATAACTTCGAGGAGCAGTTCCTTTTTAGTGCTGATTTGCCCACCACCACCACTGCAGGGGCTGTCTTTAACACAATGGATATGTACCTGGGCTCCGTGGGACTGGCCTGGGATGGGTACGTCGGTGTCACCACTGCTGCTGATGGGACAGCTGCCATGACAGGAAAGCACTCCGGGGTAGTAAAGCGGATCCTGGAGAGAGCACAAAGTGCGACGTGGAACCACTGCTTCCTACACAGGGAGGCATTGGCAGTGAAGGACATGGTGCCTGAGCTCCACGCCACTCTCCAGGATGTGATCAAGTGTGTCAACTATATCAAAAAGAGTTCCACGAAAAGCAGGTGTTTCCAGGCCTTCTGTAGGGATATGAGGAGCGAGCACCAGCAGGTGCTTTATCGTGCAGAGGTCCGCTGGCTTTCCAGGGGTAAAGTGTTGGGTCGCTTTTATGAGCTTCGAGCGGAGATCGCTGCGTTTCTTTCGGAAAACAAGTCACCTCTGGCTGAACATTTTGATTGTGAGGAAAACGCTCGCGCAGGTTGCCTACCTGGTGGATATGTTTGATCATCTGAATTCTCTCAATGTCTCAATGCAATGGAGGGGCCACAAACGATTTTTCCAGAGGGACGAAATGGATGCCTTCAAGATGAAGCTTACCGTTTGGGGAAATCATGTTTCTAATGGGAGTATTGACATGTTTCCCAATGCTGATTTCGAGATTCATAATCTGATCAACAAAGCGCACGGTGACACACCGTTAAACAGCATCTTGTCAAGCTGCAGGGACATTTTTGCGACTACTTCCCGGAGGAGAAGGGGAGACAAGACGACTGGATACGGGACCCCTTTCGAGTGGAGATGGGAAGCGTCACATTGCCAAGCAACGAAGAGGATCCGCTGGTGGAGCTGTCATTTGATCACGGACTGAGCATGCGCTTCCCGGAAATGACACTGCCACAGTTCTGGTGCAGCATAGTGGGAGAATATCCTGCTCTCGCCTGTCATGCAATCAGAATCATGCTGCCGTTCAGCACTATCTATCTGTGTGAAAGTGGCTTCTCTGCTATGGCCGTGCTGAAAACTAAAAGCAGAAACAGCCAGCATGACCTCCGAGTTTCCCTGTCAACCATCACCCCAGACTTCAATAAACTTATCAAACTCAAGAAACACCCCCAGCTTTCCCACTGATAGGCCACACACACACACACACACACACACACACACACACAATAAATAAACAGGTTAATGAGTTATTGTTCAATATGTTAATTATTGTTGTTAATTAATTCTGACATTCATTTTACATTTTATTGAACTGGTTAAAAACGTACACCTTATACAACTTTAAGGTTGTGAAGCTATTCACATGGTAATTGCTGATTAAGAATTCCTAATGATTGTTGCTTTTTCTATTGTAAACACTGGTATGTGTTACTGTTCGTTTAACATTATTAGACTGGTTTTGTTTTTTCTATTGTAAACACTGGTATGTGTTACTGTTCGTTTAACATTATTAGACTGGTTTTGTTTTTTCTATTGTAAACACTGGTATGTGTTACTGTTCGTTTAACATTATTAGACTGGTTTTGTTTTTTCTATTGTAAACACTGGTATGTGTTACTGTTCGTTTAACATTATTAGACTGGTTTTGTTTTTTCTATTGTAAACACTGGTATGTGTTACTGTTCGTTTAACATTATTAGACTGGTTTTGTTTTTTCTATTGTAAACACTGGTATGTGTTACTGTTCGTTTAACATTATTAGACTGGTTTTGATGTCATGTTCTTGATAATGTATTACACTCCACTCCTGAACTGATCACCTAATTAAATGGCTTATTCTCTTCAATTGGTACATGTTTTATCAGTTAATATGGCTGTGTAATGACTTTCTTTAATACCACAACTGAGACAGAGCCTATTTTGCAAGTGAAGCCTGCCCAAGAAGGCAGCTGCAATACAACATTACTCAATTGTCATTGTCAAATTTGGGTCCCCAGCCAAAACCTCAATCCCAATATGTCAATTAGATCCCTGACCCAGTTCCCAAAGTATGGTGACTTTGACCTAAAGTGGCCTGGCGTCCATCACAGGACAGATTTCCGTCCACTCAGACGAGGAGACTCTCTGGGACAACTGATCAGAGGAGTTGGAGAAGTGAATGGACAGATTGACTTCGCTAGCCCAGTGACAAAGAGCGGCCGGGAGTGTAAATCCTCCCTGGGTGTCTTCATGATGCTGACGAGGTTGCTGTTTGTCATGGGCTGCCATTACTGAGTGTCTCTTGCCCTGGCTTTCTCTGCCAAGACCAGGAGCTACTCATCTTCATTCTGCCCAACTGCTGCGAGGGAGAGACTGAAAAACTGGGTGCGTGAGCGCATGTGTGAGTGAGAGGGAGGGAGAAGAAAGAAAAACAGAGGAAGAAAGGGAGAGAGTAGAGAGTTAGAAAGGAGCGAGATATGGCTTGCTTTGTGTGTCTAAAATGGTATCAATGTTCTGTGCAAACATTGTACACATGATAACGTCTTTTGCATGTCAACATCTATCTAAGCCTAGCCCATCTAAGTTCACAGCAACTATTAAGAGCATATCAAACACGTCACTCGGGAGGTTCGTCACTCATTTCCTAAGTGGGACAAAGCCGAAGTGCTATAGGGAATAGCCAGATCAATGAATAATAGAAAATAATAGAAAACAATAGAAAATACTGACCTCAGACAATGTATCACCTTAACACATTAAAGACATCTCTTAGCCTGTAGATGTCAGAGAGACGATATTTGATTAGTGACTAAACCAAATAGCCTTTGGACAAAATGAACTCTCAATGGGGGACTTACACAAAGTGTGGAAACAGAGTGGAATGGAGGGCCTATAACTAGTCCGTTAGCAACAGGACACACAAAGCCTGGCGCCGCTTACCTTGCTGGCTGGCACCATCACTCTCACTCACTCACTTTCCACATAATGTCCAAACTGGCAGACCTCTCTGTTCCCGACCCCGAGAAGAAGTCTATTATCATGGAATTACACAATGGGGAGGCCATGACCTCCTCTCTCTCGCTCCTCTCTCTCTCCATGCTTCCACATACATTCTCTCTTAGTCTGTCCCTCTTTTATTCATCCAATCCCACAGCACACAGAGTTCTGGGAGAGTTAAAATAATCCCATGGCACAGTAACACAGCGTGTTTAGAATGGATCAGTTGTTCAGGGTTGACCACACAAGACATTCTTTATTCCATAAGGAATGTCCTTTATAGCTCTGGCAAACTGTCCCACTCCCTGGACAGGACTTTGGGTCTGTCAGGGGACAATCGGCTTAAAATCAACCTGGCACACTAAGACCCTGGTGAGAACTTTATTAAGTGTATGTCAACCTAACAAGGGCCAAGTCAGACAGCCTACTTCGAGTGTTGGGGTAGTTGATTGGTACTCCAACATAAATGGCAGAGTAACTATCCAATAAAATTGAGGGATTGAAAACTTGGTCAATCAGGGGAAAATATATTGCCTAAAATCAATCAAAGCACTAAGACCACTACTGAGAGTGTTTGTGGTAGACGATTGGTCCTCCAACATGAATGGCAGAGATAATATCCAATGAGTGAGTTTGATCTTACCGAGTTCAGGTCCAGGCTGGTCTCCACCCACTCCTTTGCGTCATTGTATTCGTCCATTAATCCCATTATATACAGCGTGTCCAGAGAATCCACGATGGAGGCTCCCCTCAAACCACCTGCAAAACACACAGAACAGTCAGAACCATGGGGTATAGGGACTTGTAGTGCCAGACATCATACAGCATTCTTGTTCTGGGTGAAAGTAGAATGACTAGAGTTGAGGCTCAGAGACATGAAGCAGACAGAAGTACCAAGACTGCAAAGTAAAGTTAAGCAAAGCCCTGAAATGCCAAACTACAGTGGCACAAACTACAGCTATCACGTCTGCATTTTTAATCTCGAATTCTGGTATGACATTGTGTAGGCTGGATGAAAAGCATTTACCTCCTAGATGAACAGTAACAGTCTAGCCTGCTGCATTCCTAATTGTATCCAGGACAGGAACTGTGATCCCTATGCTCCAATGGCTGGTTTTAGCTGCACTTCATTTGAGGTTATTAAATTCCCTTCACAACCTTAATAAGAAATGTTCAGAGGCTTTTATTCAATCCCACAGCCCCTAAGAGCAAGATTGGATGGTCTTTTTCTTCTCATATGAAGAAATATGCGGTTCGTGGCTGGCTGTAATGGAAAGAGCTGTGAACAGAGGAATATGTGTCCTTATTGTGTTATTGAGCAAAATAGTTGCAGGAGAGACACACCAACTGAAAGCCTGAGAATGGAGTAATAACAACAGTAGAAACTAGGCCAACATATACCGCAGGAATGGCCATTACATGCACTGTAGGGCTTGAAAACAGAACTGTAGGTACAGTAACCAATTCTGCTGAAAAATATGATGTACACCTTCATGTTCACCCCTAAACAGAGCTCAACACAGAGACTGTGTCTATCTGACGCAACAACACAGCAACCCGGCACATGAAAGTGGTGCGATTCTTATAAGCAGTTATTGTGTAGCTCGGCAGATATGCAAATGAAAAATCGTATCTTGAGGCGACAAAATATTCATGAAGCAGAGGCAACAGAACACTGGAGGCGAGAAAGGGAGCGATTCTAGCTGATAGTTTCTCTAACCCGAGTCATTTGAATTTGGCCAGACTGTGCAACGCAGTGGGCGGCTAAGATGGCAAGGGTTTGGCTTGTCTGATGTGGTTTGGGTGGTGGAGACAGACGTCAAACTCTCTTATCGTCACGCTAGCCTCCTCCCTGCAAACCCCAACTCAGCTTTCCTCTGCCCTCGATTACAATGGCTTGCTAAAGTATTCACCCCCCTTGGAATTTTTCCTATTTTGTTGCCTTACAACCTGGAATTAATATGTATTTTTGGGGGGGGGGTTGTATCATTTGATTTACACAACATGCCTACCACTTTGTAGATGCAAAATACAAACAAGAAATAAGACAAAAAAAAAACCTGAAAACTTGAGCGTGCATAACTATTCACCCCCCAAAGTCAATACTTTGTACAGCCATCTTTTGCAGCAATGACAACTGCAAGTCTGTTGGGGTATGTCTCTATAAGCTTGGCACATCTAGCCACTAGGATTTTTGCCCATTCTTCAAAGCAAAACTTCTCCAGCACCATCAAGTTGGATGGGTTCCGCTGATGTACAGCAATCTTTAAGTCATACCACAGATTCTCAATTGGATTGAGGTCTGGGCTTTGACTAGGCCATTCCAAGACATTTAAATGTTTCGCCTTAAACCACTCCAGTGTTGCTTTAGCAGTATGCTTAGGGTCATTTCCTGGTGGAAGATTAACCTCCGTCCCAGTCTCAAATCTCTGGAAGACTGAAACAGGTTTCCCTCAAGAATTTCCCTGTATTTAGCGCCATCCTTCATTCCTTCAATTCTGACCAGTTTCCCAGTCCCTGCCGATGAAAAACATCCCCACAGCATGATGCTGCCACCACCATGCTTCACTGTGGGGATGGTGTTCTCAGGGTGATGAGAGGTGTTGGGTTTGCGCCAGACAGGGTGTTTTCCTTGATGGCCAAAAAGCTCCATTTTAGTCTCATCGGACCAGAGTAACTTCTTCCATATGTTTGGGGAGTCTCCCAAATGCCTTTTGTTTGCTTATTTTTTTCTTTAAGCAACGGCTTAAAGTGGTCCTATGGACAGATTCTCCAATCTCCGCTGTGGAACTTTGCAGCTCCTTCAGGATTATCTTTGGTCTCTTTGTTGCCTCTCTGATTAATGCCCTCCTTGCCTGGTCCGTGAGTTTTG
Organism: Salmo trutta; assembly: GCF_901001165.1. Classification (NCBI taxonomy): domain Eukaryota; kingdom Metazoa; phylum Chordata; class Actinopteri; order Salmoniformes; family Salmonidae; genus Salmo; species Salmo trutta. Next base: position 26,533,661 of record NC_042993.1, on the reverse strand, counting down.
GTCGTAGGCCCTCTCTTGGCAGGTTTGTTGTGGTGCCATATTCTTCCCATTTTTTAATAATGGATTTAATGGTGCTCCATGGGATGTTCAAAGTTTCTGATCTGTACTTCTCCACAACTTTGTCCCTGACCTGTTCAGAGAGCTCCTTGGTCTTCATGGTGCCGCTTGCTTAGTGGTGTTGCGGACTCTGGGGCCTTTCAGAACAGGTGTATATATACTGAGATCATGTGACAGATCATGTGACACTTAGATTGCACACAGGTGGACTTTATTTAACTAATTATGTGACTTCTGAAGGTAATTGGTTGCACCAGATCTTATTTAGGGACTTCATAGCAAAGGGGGTGAAAACATATGCACGCACCACTTTCCTGTTTTTACATTTTGTACATTTTTTGAAACAAGTTATTTTTTTAATTTCACTTCACCAATTTGGACTATTTTGTGTATGTCCATTACATGAAATCCAAATAAAAATCTATTTAAATTACAGGTTGTAATGCAACAAAATAGGAAAAATGACAAGGGGGATGAATACTTTTGCAAGGCACTTCTAATCTAAATAATCATAGCATACATGTGATATTAGCCTACAGTATTTGCTTTTCAGATTACCCAGAAAGCCTCTCACATTGTTGACCTTTCACTCACATTGCCAACTGAGGTCAGCTGATAAGGTCAGTGGAGAGGGCGGAGAGTGCAGGGATGAGGGTCCGTAGGTGACATGGTTCAGTGATTGGCGTCATATGCCCATGGCCTCGCCGGCTGATACAGTACAGTCAAGTTACACACTATCAGCCCCATGTCACATACAGTCGAAGTCGGAAGTTTGTGTGTTGTCTCTCCCCTGCCAAGGCCAGTCGCCTCCTATCTAATACATGCAGCCACCCACCAACCACACAGCTAGTCACCTCCCATCAGCCACACACCCCTACCCACCAACCACACAGCTAGTCACCTCCCATCTACCACACACCCCTACCCACCAACCACGCAGCTAGTCACCTCCCATCAGCCACACACCCCTACCCACCAACCACACAGCTAGTCACCTCCCATCTACCACACACCCCTACCCACCAAGCACGCAGCTAGTCACCTCCCATCTACCACACACCCCTACCCACCAACCACGCAGCTAGTCACCTCCCATCTACCACACACCCCTACCCACCAACCACGCAGCTAGTCACCTCCCATCAGCCACACACCCTACCCACCAACCACGCAGCTAGTCACCTCCCATCTACCACACACCCCTACCCACCAACCACGCAGCTAGTCACCTCCCATCTACCACACACCCCTACCCACCAACCACGCAGCTAGTCACCTCCCATCTACCACACACCCCTACCCACCAACCACACAGCTAGTCACCTTCTATCTACCACACACACCTACCCACCAACCACGCAGCTAGTCACCTCCCATCAGCCACACACCCCTACCCACCAACCACGCAGCTAGTCACCTCCCATCAGCCACACACCCCTACCCACCAACCACGCAGCTAGTCACCTCCCATCTACCACACACACCTACCCACCAACCACGCAGCTAGTCCCCTCCCATCAGCCACACACCCTACCCACCAACCACGCAGCTAGTCACCTCCCATCTACCACACACCCCTACCCACCAACCATGCAGCTAGTCAACTCCCATCAGCCACACACCCCTACCCACCAACCACGCAGCTAGTCACCTCCCATCAGCCACACACCCCTACCCACCAACCACGCAGCTAGTCACCTCCCATCTACCACACACCCCTACCCACCAACCACGCAGCTAGTCACCCCATCTACCACACACCCCTACCCACCAACCACACAGCTAGTCACCTCCCATCTACCACACACCCCTACCCGCCAACCACGCAGCTAGTCACCCCATCTACCACACACCCCTACCCACCAAACCACGCAGCTAGTCACCTCCCATCTACCACACACCCCTACCCACCAACCACACAGCTAGTCACCTCCCATCTACCACACACCCTACCCACCAACCACGAAGCTAGTCACCTCCCATCTACCACACACCCCTACCCACCAACCACGCAGCTAGTCACCTCCCATCTACCACACACCCCTACCCACCAACCACAGCTAGTCATCTCCCATCTACCACACACCCCTACCCACCAACCACGCAGCTAGTCACCTCCCATCAGCCACACACCCCTACCCACCAAGCACGCAGCTAGTCACCTCCCATCTACCACACACCCCTACCCACCAACCACGCAGCTAGTCACCTCCCATCTACCACACACCCCTACCCACCAACCACGCAGCTAGTCACCTCCCATCTACCACACACCCCTACCCACCAACCACGCAGCTAGTCACCTCCCATCAGCCACACACCCCTACCCACCAACCACGCAGCTAGTCACCTCCCATCTACCACACACCCCTACCCACCAACCACGCAGCTAGTCACCTCCCATCAGCCACACACCCCTGCCCACCAACCACGAAGCTAGTCACCTCCTCCCATCTAACACACATCTCAGCCCACCTCAGCTGGGTTTACCTTGACATGGATTCACCTTACATTGACACAGAGGGCACTGCTACCATCCAGCTATAACTAGGCCGATTCAGAGTTGAGATGAGCATGCATAACTTGGGCACTGCTACCCTCCAGCTAGAGACACTGCCCAGTCACTGCCCAGTCATGGGAAATCCATAGATTAGGGCCTAATGAATTTATTTCAATTGACTGATTTCCTTATATACTGTAACTCTTATATTTTGTTCAGGAGATTCACATACGCTATGAAGGTAATGTACGTCACTGACATCTTGCAGACACTGTGAAAACTCTGTTAAACAAAGTTAACTTTTTCCTGTCTCGAGCAGATCTCATTGCTAAGTCCATTGCCAGCAAACGAAGACTCTCAAAAGCATATTCTCCATTTCCGTTTGTGAAGGACTCTCACTATGCTTAGCGAGCACTTGACTGTACTGTTGCAATTTGATGACAAATCATGTTCCAGAGCACACAGAGAAAAAAAAGCGATAGCTAATACCCCTCATTACCAATCCGGCGGCGGCGAACGTCGGGGAGCAGTGGAGTGTGGAAAATTCCTATTGAAAACAGCAGCAACAAAGCACAGATGATTGATGAACTCAGTTGAGAGAGGTAACAGATCAATCCATCACACATTACTCTCAGGGTTCCTTGGCGTGGCCCAAACATAGACATAATTATTCCAGAGGCCCTTCCCCTGGAGGGGCCCTACCCTTGGTGGGGGTATGAGCACTTGGTGCAGGTAGGGTTACTGGGGTATTTATCAATCCATTTTACACACGGGAGTGGCTTTGTTCATCACATTCAGGTAGTACCGACCATTAACCATCAAAGCTTAAGTGAGGAATCTATAATCTAACCTTGTGACAGTCAAGCACAAAAACAACCCCATCCAACCATCTATAGATTCTCGGTGTTGTGAGTGCCACACGTGAGTGCTTGGAGACACAAACAAGACAGTAGAAATGATTTTGTAATAACAGTTGTTCGCCAAACTGAAACGTAATCACATATCATGTGAAATGCTGTAATCAACTGATCCTGTAATGAACTGGTTTGATATGCTCCCATATTCCAAATTGATAAGAAGAAGAAAAGAGTAAACATTGCAATTGTTACGCAACTGTAATTACTTTAACATTCATTTAAGCAAATATTATTTGGATGTAATTCCTTCCCCCTAGCAACTAGGGAGCTCCTGTACAGGAACTTGTCACAGTAGAGTCATTCATATCATGTATTGTGAGTGAGTGAGTGAGTGAGTGAGTGAGTGAGAGAGTGAGAGAGTGAGAGAGTGAGAGAGTGAGAGAGTGAGTGAGTGAGTGAGTGAGTGAGTGAGTGAGTGAGTGAGTGAGAGAGAGAGACAGAGAGAGAGAGAGAGAGAGAGAGAGAGAGAGAGAGAGTGTGTGAGTGTGTGAGTGAGTGAGTGAGTAGGTGAGTGAGTAGGTGAGTGTGAGAGTGAGTGAGTGTGTATTTGTGTGTGTGTGTTTTCCATAATGTGTGTATGTGCGTGTGTGTTCATCGGTGTGTATTCTATGTTGGAAATGAGTGGGAGAGATTGCATGTGTGTTACTGTGTATTGTGTGTACAGAGTGCATAGAAACCTATTGGTGAAACATTGGCTGGTGGATGTTCAATTATCAAAGCTGTCACTGGTAAGGCAACAGGGTCATTCTAGAGAGCCTATATACACATGATCAATCAATCAACTCGCTCACGCACGTCCACAGACACACAACCACACACAGGCCTGCACGCACACAGAAACACACTCACGCACATGCACGCACACACACCCGCGCACACCCAACACACATACGGCGCGCATGGCAACAAATTCTATCAGACTGAAATCGTGTTAACCATTGAGACAAACAGCATGCTAGAACAACATTCCCTCTGAGCAACCCCTTACCCTGTAGGGCTAATCAATAAACAAACCGTTCTGCTCATTCAAGTTACAGAAACAAATGGACGGTTTGATCACCTCTTTGCATTGACAACGATGAAATTGCATTCAATAGGCTATAACTTCATTAACCCTCTCAGGGACAATGTTGAAGGCAGTGTTGGAGAACCCATACATACTGTATATACTGTTATGGAACATTGGCCACCATTCAGTGAGGACCATCAGTAGTTACCACTGACGAAAGAAGAAGAACCAGAGACCAGTACAATGATCTACACTGCTAATTTGTTCCGCAGTCTTGTTCAATTAAGCTCTGAAACGTATACCATAAACCGTGAGAGAAATAGCCCGGTAACATATCAAGGTGACTTTAATAGATAAGAGTCTCTGGTAATATCACATGAATTACACCAGTCTTTTATTACCGAGTGTGGCTGTCACCAGGGTAACGCTAGCCTCGTTGACGTCAACGCACGTGTCCTCGTAGCTTACCGTTCAGGTCCCGGTGAGGGGTGTCTGGGGTTCACATTTAGCCGTGACATGTCAGTGTTCAGGAATCAAATTTGTTGAATGTACTTTAAGAGGTGTCTGTGTAGCATGGAACTGCACTGAGGGTAAGGGGGTTGGTGAAGTTGAGAAGAGAAGGATAAGAGCATATTGGAGAAAAGCCAGGGAGGGTGAAATGTGTTATGAACGTGTTCCAAGAAAGAGAGAGGGAGGGGGGGATCTTAACAGCAAAGAGAAAGGTGAGGAGGAGGGATGTAAGAAACACCAAGGCTATCAATCAGAGTGGAGTTTTCAGCAGTATTTCAGCCTTCCCTGCGGCTCAGTTGGTAGAGCATGGTGTGTGCAACGCCAGGGTTGTGGGTTCAATTCCCACGGGGGGCCAGTACAAAAAATAAATAAATGCATGGTATGAAATGTATGCATTCACTACTGTAAGTCGCTCTGGATAAGAGCGTCTACTAAATGACTAAAATGTAAATTTTATTTCATTTTTATTTAACCTTTATCGGTATGGAATATCATTGTCACAGTTTAGCCTCAGACAAACACCTGACAGTAGAGTCAATTAAAATCAAATAGGGACGAGTGACCAAAATGTAATTGACCTATTCGAGCTGACGATAGTTAAACCACGAATATACCTTTTCCTATCAGGATTGAGGTCACGGGGTAACTTTTGCAATGTTATATCCTTAGTTGGTCTTTCAAGAATTTCTGTCCAAAAAAAAATGTTTTCTTTCCTTTCATGTCATGTGGTGTCTATCGCAAGTGTGACATTCTTCTGGATCGTCAGACCTTTGTGTTCTTGGTGGTTTGCCAGCTCACCCTGGATATTTCTAACACAATAATCATTTTTTGGTCTACAGTTCCCAGTCAGAGTAGCAGTCTGGGGCCCAGTGAGTTTGGCCCTCTCAGGAGAAACATCCTCCTCCAACTACTGCTGAAACCACCTAATGTGGCCAAAACAACCACAGGCTGTAAGGGAAATGTCTGGCTCACCACACTTTGTTTCAGTCTACTAGGAATAAGTCAGAGAGACTGGTGACAATGTAAAAAAAAAAAAAAGTGCTACTTTTGACAAAACACACTATTACTTGAAATGGATATTGGTACTTTCGAAATAGTTTCCTACCCACTTCAATCTCACGGAACCTCCCCAAGAGAGCATTCAACCCACACAAACCAAGATCCCTTGGACACACTGAATCCAATGAGCTCTCAAACCTCCCTAATGGTAAACGTCATACATTCTCTGGTCACTGTAAGTAAACTGTGAGATGATCAGCAGTATATAGGCAACAGCAGTAGAGCTTCTGTTTGAATCAAACATAACAACTACATGATTGCCATGGAGACAAAGCTGTTGTGATAGGAGCTGTTTACTGATGCACATTATCTAATCCTCAGCCTGAGGGGAGCTGTGTGTCTGTGCATGTGTGTGTGTGTGTGAGCTACATCACTGACAGACATGCACGCACGCACGTGAGTGTCTGACAGTGACGTAGCACCGATGTCCAGTCGAGTCCCAACCGGTTGTAGCAGAGGGCTGGGAGAGGATGAGGCAGGGAGAGAGTGGGAGACAGTGTGTGTAAAGTCTGCCTCTCGGTGTAGGGCCACACAGAGCAGACACACAGCGGCTGGTGACCTGCTCTAACGTCCAGCTGGATGCTGATTCAAACCATTTATCAGCATAGAAAAATGTCAGAAGTGGGAATGTACTTCAGAAAGCTTCAAGGCAATAATACCTGTTGACAATCAACAAAAAATGAATTACCTCTCATAATACAGAGTAAACCTCTGGTCTGACAAGGTCCATTACACTATATCACCTCCAAACAACCGTACTGACTGCAGTGTCTGCCTGTGTGGCTGTTGTTACAGTGGGTATCTATTCATCATCATCTGAGTGGCCACCAAGGAAGCAGAACCCAGACCACAACACAGAGAACCAATAATGTGATTCCCTCTCTCTTCGAACAACTAGACAAACCCTAATGACATAAAGTAGACTATCCCTGTAACGGATTGGCCTCGTCTATTTGGTGTTATGTTTTTCAGACAACGCAGCCAAAAAACTAGACCCAGCCAATGAGCTTAACAGGCCTAGTTCCTCAAGTTGTCCACCCTGATAGCCCTCACAGACAGAGAGAGAGAGGGAGAGAGAGAGAGAGAGCCAGCTTTCTCATTTACATCCTCCTCCAATGAATATTTTTTATTTTGCACACATGAAAACATACTGTATACACACACACACTCAGACACACAGAATAACCAAACATGATTAGAAAGGCTACAATCATGGTGTAGCATGCACATACAAGATGAGTCAAACTGACCATCTAATTTGCCACTATGGGACCGCGAGACAAGCACAGAGTATCTCAGCCCCACCCAGTCCTGTCAGATGTTACAATATCTCCAACGAGATTACAGACGGCATACTGTGCTATCGAACCCCTCTGTCCATCCATCCACCCCCTCCCACTCTCGCCACCATGGATTGACACACAGCCACTGTGGGGTAGAAGATTATATCTGATGCTATATTAACCGTCAACCCACCACATCTGATTGGAGGTGACAACTGTGCCATGATTGGTCAGTTATTTCAGACCAGGATGGGCCGATGGTGCCAACAATTCAATGACATTGATACCAATAGTAAATAGCTATAGCAGAAAGAGCCTACAACACAAATTGGAGGCACTCAGAGTCTGCAGCTCGGTAAACTAATTGACAGGTCTTCCTGTTTCCAGACGGAGCTGCGGAGGGCAGAGTGAAGTTAGCATTGGTTCTAGCGCCCGCAGGCTGCGGCTCCAGCGGTAAGCAGGTGTAGCTGAAGTAGAAATCTCCCCAGGTCTCCCCATCTCTCCTGGAGATTAAACAGAGCAGCCTGGCCTGTCAGCTGTGCTATACACACACAGACAAACACAGACAAACACGCGCGGGCACGCCGCACACCGACACACACACACACACACACACACACACACACACACACACACACACACACACACACACACACACACACACACACCGACACACAGTCACCTGAGTAATGTTTGCCTGGGCCAATTAAAATGGGTTAGAATAACCTGGCCAACCTGCTGATGGAGAGGACCCGTCCGCTGGAGAAATGAAAGCAGAGTCGTTCAGCATCGTTAGTGCACACAAGTGTAGGCGAGGAGGTTACCCAGAGGGAGGAAGAGGGGGTGGAGTGCGTGAGGGGGATAGTGTGTGTGTGTGTGTGTGTGTGTGTTTATAAAGTAGGATGGATCCACAAACTGCCCCAATGTATAGACTGTATATAGACTGTATATAGACTGTATATAGACTGCCTGCACGTTGTGATATGGGATATTAAAAACAGTGGGAAATCATTTACATCTGTCACGTTCTGACCAGTAAAGGGGTTATTTTGTTATTGTAATTTGGTCAGGACGTGGCAGGGGGGTATTTGTTTTATGTGGTTCGGGGTTTGTTAGTATATGTGTTTATGTAGAGGGGTGTTTGGTTAGAGTATTCCGGGATTTTTGGGTTATGTTCTATATTTCGTATTTCTATGCTCAGTCTGTTGTGCATTTCTTTTTTGGCCTGGTATGGCTCTCAATCAGGAACAGCTGTACATCGTTGTTGCTGATTGAGAGTCATACTTAGGTAGCCTGTTTTCACCTGTCCCTTTGTGGGAAGTTGTGGTTGCATAGCTGTGTGTTTAGCCTGCAATCCTGTTCATTCGATCGTTTTCTTGTTTGTTACGTGTTCAATAAAGTCATTATGAGCACTCAACCCGCTGCGCTTTGGTCCACTACGTACGACGACCGTTACAACTGTAGAATATTAAGTTATAGAGCATTTTTCAACAAATCAAACATATTGTAAAGAGAAGTATTTGCACACTGTGTACATAGCAATGAATTATCAATCCACCAATTTTTGGTTCATTTAAAAACTCAGCAGGCGCACTCACCTTTAATTTCATGCAGTCACCTGTAATTTCACAGCAAATTGCAAAGGTCAAAAAGCTGTCATCTCTTTCTAACATTTGCTGAACTTCAAATCCTTAACTCATCCAACAACCTTTAAACACCAGAACAAAACTTTATCCCTCCACCTTTCCAAACTCTCCTTTTACTCACTCTGAGAACTCAATTAATTTCTTAAACTCCAACATTGCTCTCTCTCTGTTCTCTCTTCTCTCACTTTCTCTCTGTTTGTAGTTTCAGGAATGCCATGGGCTCCTGGCACCGTTATCCTGTTCCCCCCTCTCTCTGAAGTGTGGCCCAGACTGTAACAGTGGTTTGAAAAGTTTCAATGACCCCTCCGGCAGGATACACCAACAGAAAGCATTCATTTCACACCTTTTATTTATTCATTCCCCCTTTCCTCTCCACACAGGGGGACGGAGAGACAAACCACTATGCAGTATCCACTCTCTAATCATGCTCCGTCTGGGGCTCCGAGTCACACCTTTACCGCCCAATTACCAATGGATCCCTTGGATACCTGAGCAGGTCGACCAATGAATAACCTGTATGCACAGACACACTAGTGGCGGAGTGTGAAGAAGAATGATTATAATTGGTTCAAGGAGAGAGAATGTGTGTACTAGGCCTATTAGTCAGTGAGGGCCCTTATCTGTTGAAACTGTGTGGTGGTCACCACAGTAACAAAAAACACTTCTGCTGTGTTAATGGGTAGGGAGGGATCGAAAATACTGTGACTGCTAGCTGTGAATAGGAACTGTGAGCTGCATTGTCAGTGTTGTTTCAAAGAGCAAAAACCTATATCGTATATCAGGGGATTTAACAGAGCATAAATTAAGTAAGGAGACATACATACAAAGTATTCCAGTCAATACTCCACATAGAAAGTAGGTCTACACTGAGAATAAGGAGAGATACTATATACAGTATACCATGGTTGTGGATATAAATGGATTATATAGAAGACTAAGTAGAGGCAAGAACAGACTGATTGGTGGATGTATGATGGGGAAATCGCAAACACTTTGTAAGTATTCTATTGCACTCTGCATGGCTACGGGGACCCGCAGTGGCCTAGAGTGAGCCAAGGATGGGATATAAATAGAACAAAATGAGAAAGAACCAAAAAGCTGTTCCTTAATGCGACCGTGAGCTTAGAGGCTTTAGGGAGTGACGGCTGGTAATTAAAGTGCCAAGCTGATTACCTACACCCCACGGCCCATGTCACGGACCATGTCATCGACTCAAATAGCCATGAAGACGTCATCATCTGGGTCACTGTGTCTTCGACGCGACACGTACAGCACGTCGGACGACTCGGACAAGACTGACCGGTTTACATAAACTCTGGGTCCGGGGCCAGTAGACGGGATAAATCGTGGAAGGGAATAACAGACATAAGAATGAGATATAAAGTTGTAGGTCTGGGTAAGTCAACCCCTGACCTTTGACCCTAACTATTTCTCTCTACGATAGAGTACAGTACAATCCCTTTTAATCCCCCTGCTTCGTCGTACATTTTGCTACCAGTTTTCCATTATCTTGACTGTGTAATCCCTATGGCGAGGGGCTTGTTGATGCGCTCATGTTCAGTACAGTGGGGTTTTATTTGTTTGTTTTAATCAAAGGATGGGGAAAGGGGTAGTCTGTGGTGGTGAGGTTTAATAGAAATGAATCCTTCCCCCTCTGTCCTATCAACTACTGTATGTCCTCACAGTGGAGCTGGAAGATATATTTGCATGGCTCAGAACAGTGTAGTTGTCACAGTAGAGACTGGCAACATAGCGAGACCATGACGAGCATCGTCAGCTAAAGATGAGCTTCCACTGGATCGCTGTCAATTCTTGAAGTGATGACGCAACATACTCCCTGCAATCTCAATCAGCTAGTGCAGTGGTTCCCAAACTTTTTATAGTCTCGTACCCCTTCAAACATTCAATCTCCAGCTGCGAACCCCCTCTAGCACCAGGGTCAGCGCACTCTCAAATGTTTGTATCATTGTAAGCCTGCCACACACACACTATACGATACATTTATTAAACTTAAGAATGAGTGTGAATTTTTGTCCCAACCAGACTTGTGGGAAGTGACAAAGAGCTCTTACAGAACCAGGGCACAAACAATAATAGAATAATAATCAATAATTTTGCTCTTTATTTAGCCATCTTACATATAAAACCTTATTTGTTCTTCAAAAATGGTGAAAAGCTCACCATAGCTCAATGAGAAGGGTGTGCTTGAAAGGATGCACGTAACTCTGCAATGTTGGGGTTGTATTGGAGAGAGTCTCAGTCTTTTTCCACACACAGTCTGTGCCTGTACTTAGTTTTCATGCTAGTGAGGGCCGAGAATCCACTCTCACATAGATACGTGGTTGCAAAGGGAATCAGTGTCTTAACAGCACAATTTTCCAAGACAGGATACTCTGAGTGAAGCCCAGAAGCAATGGCTTCTGAATAAATACAATTTTCACAGAACCGCTTGTTGCCATTTCGATGAGGCTCTCTTGTTCAGATATCGGTAAGTGGACTGGAGGCAGGGCATGAAAGTGATAACAAATCCAGTTGTTTGTGTCATGCGTTTCGGGAAAGTATGTGCGTAATTGCGCACCCAACTCACTCAGGTGCTTCGCTATGTCACATTTGACATTGTCCGTAAGCTTGAGTTCATTTGCACACAAAAAATTATACAATGATGGAAATACCTGTGTGTTGTCCTCGTTAATGCAGACAGAGAAGAGCTCCAACTTCTCAATCATAGCCTCAACATGTCAAAATGGTCAGTAAGAGAACTTTAAGCTCGTCTCTCAATTAAAAAAGGACTTTTGTGCCATCAGTACAGATACCAACACATCTTGACCACCAAAGTCCCTTTGATGTCACAAAGCTGTACAGTACTTAAAAAAAATCCTCTCCTGTTGTCCTGGTTTCCAGAAGAGGATGTCTTCCTTAATTGACCCTGTCACCCCCTGACCTGAGAGAGACGTTTTATTTCCTCTATTTTGGTTAGGTCAGGGTGTGATATGGGGTGGGCATTCTATGTCATGTATTTCTTTGTGTTTGGCCGAGTATGGTTCCTAATCAGAGGTCTATCGTTGTCTCTGATTGGGAATCATACTTAGGCAGCCTTTTCCCCACCTGTTGGGTAATTATTCTTTCTGTGAGTGTTTTGTGTGTGCCTCAGTTGCGTCACGTTCATTTCTGTTTATCCTGTTTATTGTTTTGTTCGGTTTCACTTCAAAATAAAGGATGTGGAATTACCGGCACGCTGCGCCTTGGCTTATTTATGACAGGGAGTTTGAGGACAGTGAACGTGACAGACCCCCCCATAAACGAACCGGACATATACCAGGAGCTGTGCCAGGCCCGTCACATCTGTTGACTCATCCAGCTGTAACAAATTAATTGGCTTGTATGCGACGCAGTAATTGTTTCAAAACATCTCCTGCCATGTCACTGATGAAACAGTGTTGTTTGATGAAGACATTGTCTGTATAGTTTTCTTGGCATCTTCCCTGAGAATTGTCCCAGCCATATCCGCAGCAGCAGGAATAATTAAGTCCTCCACAATAGTATGGACCTTGCCTGTCCTAGCCACTCGGTAGCTCACCATATAAGACACTTCTAGCCCCTTCTTATTAATGGTATCTGTTGCTTTTATACATGTCTTACTACTCGAAATTCGTCTTAATTCTCGCTCAAAAAACATCTGGCTTATTTTTCAAATTGGCATGTTATGTTTTTAAATGTCTGTGCAAGAGTGAAGGTTTCATCGAGTTGTGAGATAGTACTTTTGCACATATAACACACTGTGGCTGAGAAAAGGCACTACTACCAATATAAGTGAACCCCAAATCAATGTAATTCTCATCATATTTGCGCCTCTTTGACGGTCCAACGTCCCTGTCTGTTGTTCGGTGCTTTCCCAGGTAAGGGGGCACTAGCTCTTCCGCTGCATCAGATTCACAACTGTCAGTGTAGAGTTACTGATGCTAGCATTGGATGTGGTCGTGGAAGCAGAACAACTTGTGTCATCGACAGGTGCAGGTGTAGTACTGCTGGTAGTAGCAGTACTACCAGTAGAGCTGGTATGTGTCTATATGGACGCGGGTCTTACTTTTTCTAACCATTTATCAATTTTCGAGCAAACGGAATGAGCAGCAGCTACGTTTGGCTACATATGGACCGTTAGTGCAATTCCCGAGAGAGAGGTTAATGTGATTGGATGAAAATTATTTGACTAGGCTACCTGTATTTGACATTGTGTTATTATTTCGCTGAACACTAGATGGTGTGAGGCTACTCAGGCGAGGTATTCCCAAACTGGGGTACGTGCAATGCCGTCGAGGGTAAATATAAATGGACTGTTTGAAAATGCGAATAATTTTTACATTTTTTTAAAAATAAATAATTATTATATATGTATTTTAAAATGTGAATCACCTTTTTATTTGGCGTACCCTCGACGGCATTGCACGTACCCCAGTTTGGGAATACCTGAGCTAGCGCAATCTGCTAACACACTTGGCTGATTTACACCTCTACTGTGAAGCAGTTAATGTTGGGATTTTTTTTTTTTTACTTGGTTCGCTCGCTAATCCTATCACTACTGGCTCTCGGCTAGCTCACTTGGTACCCCTTTCTGCTAGCTCTAGGCTGGCTCACTGGCTGGCTCTTTCTGCTAGCTCTAGGCTGGCTCACTGGCTGGCTCTTTCTGCTAGCTCTAGGCTGGCTCATTGGCTGGGTCTTTCTGCTAGCTCTAGGCTGCCTCACTGGCTGGGTCTTTCTGCTAGCTCTAGGCTGGCTCACTGGCTGGCTCTTTCTGCTAGCTCTAGGCTGGCTCTTTCTGCTAGCTCTAGGCTGGCTCTTTCTGCTAGCTCTAGGCTGGCTCACTGGCTGGCTCTTTCTGCTAGCTCTAGGCTGGCTCACAGGATGGCTCTTTCTGCTAGCTCTAGGCTGGCTCACAGGATGGCTCTTTCTGCTAGCTCTAGGCTGCCTCATCGGCTGGCTCTTTCTACTTGCTCTAGACTGGCTAGTTTCCTATGCTCCCCCTGATGTCCATGCAGGTCTGTGGACCCCAGCTGAGTCTCCAGAAAGGAGCCCTGTGAAGCTGTACTAGAGGCTGGAGCAGTGCATAGGAACCTGTAAGGGCCTGTAGGCTCCAGGCTGTTGTATTTGCTCCAGTGCCAGCAGCAGCAGAGCAGTGCAGCCAGGTCTGCCATCATCCAGCGCAAGGAGAAACCTGTTCTGACAGGCGGTCTTCTCCCACAGTGCACAGTCAGAGACTAGCTGTGGAGCTAATCTCTCCTTACTGTACATACTATCACTGTACACTACTGTACCTCTTACATACTGTTATCACCTACAGTACAGTAGGGACAATGCTTACCTGTTGCACCCCTGCACCTAATATAGGAAGCAGTGAAAATATCACTGTATAAGACTTGGATAATGTTTTGATAAACATCATGAGCTACTATATGTGTCATTTTTACAAAACGTGGAACGCCACGTCTGTATTATCTCACACATGGAGAAACAGTAAGCTTTTTAGAACATACATGTTTCCCCCCACAGATTTTCCTCCTAGAACGTGTGCAAGATTTGCTAATGAGACGAGTGAAGCAGGCGGCAACTCCCATTCAATAGATGGTCCCTTGACAATAAGATATTAAATAATAAGAAGCTGTACTCCAAACTGTGAAATCTGAATTCATGCATTAACTTCTCTGGGATATGTGGGACGCTAGCATTTTTGGAAATGTTGGAAATTGCAGGGCGCCTACAACAGAAATCTCATAATTAAAATTCCTCAAACATACAAGTATTACACACCATTTTAAAGATAAACTTCTTGTTAATCCAGCCACAGTGTCTGATTTCAAAAAGACTTTACAGCAAAAGCACACCATGCGATTATGTTAGGTCAGCGCCTAGCCACAGAAAACCATACAGCCATTTTCCAAAGAAGGAGAGGTGTCACAAAAGGCAGAAATAGCGTTAAAATTAATCACTAACCTTTGATGATCTTCACCGGATGGCACTCCCAGGACTCCATGTTAGACAATAAATGTGTGTTTTGTTCGATAAAGTTCATCTTTATGTCCAAAAACCTCATTTGAAATTGGCACGTTATGTTCAGAAATGCATTGTCTCAAACAAACATCTGGTGAAAGTGCAGAGAGCCACATCAAATTACAGAAATACTCATCATAAACATTGATGAAAGATACAAGTGTTTAACATACGATTAAAGATAAACTTTTCCTTAATGCAACCGCTGTGCCAGATTTCAAAAAGGCTTTATGGCAAAAGCACACCATGCGATTATGTTAGGTCAGCGCCCAGCCACAGAAAACCATACAGCCATTTTCCAACCAAGGAGAGGTGTCACAAAAGTCAGAAATAGCGTTAAAATAAATCACTTACCTTTGATGATCTTCATCTGATGGCACTCCCAGGTCTCCATGTTAGACAATAAAAGTTTGTTTTGTTCCATAAAGTTCATCTTTATGTCCAAATACCTCATTTTTGTTCGCGCGTTTAGTCCAGTAATCCAAATGCACAAGGAGCGCTCACAAAGTCCAGACGAAAAGTCAAAAAAGTTCCATTATAGTTCGGAGAAACATGTCAAACGATGTAAAGAATTAATCTTTAGGATGTTTTTATCATAAATCTTCAATAATATTCCAACCGGACAATTCCTTTGTCTTTAGAAAGGAAAGGGAACAGAGCTCGCGCTCACGGCTGCGCGCGATAAACAACTCAAGGCTTTCAGCCAGACCCCTGGTTCAAATAGCTCTTATTCGTTCCCCTTTCACAGTAGAAGCCTGAAACAGCGTTCTAAAGACTGTTGACATCTAGTGGAAGCCGTAGGAAGTGCAATCTGACCCCAATCTGACACACTATATTGGATAGGCAATCAATTAATAAAACTACAAACCTCAGATTTCCCACTTCCTGGTTGGAGTTTTCTCAGGTTTTTGCCTGCCATATGAGTTCTGTTATACTCACAGACATTATTTGAACAGTTTTAGAAATTTTTGAGTGTTTTCTATGCATATTCTAGCTTCTGGGCCTGAGTAGCAGGCAGTTTACTCTGGGCACCTTATTCATCCAAGCTACTCAATACTGCCCCCCGTTCCCAAATAATGAATTGCTGTATATACAGTGCATTCGGGAAGTATTCAGACCCCTTGACTTTTTCCACATTTTGGTACGTTACAGCCTTATTCTAAAATGGATTAAAAAAATACGAAATTCTCATCAATCTACACACAATACACCATAATGACAAAGCAAAAACAGGTATTTAGAAATGTTCTTCCTGGAGCTTGGTGGTTCCAAACTTCTTCCATTTAAGAATGATGGAGGCCACTGTGTTCTTCGGGACCTTTTTTGTTACCCTTCCCCAGATCTGTGCCTTGACACAATCCTGTATCTGAGCTTTATGGACAATTTGCTCTGACATACACTGTCAACTACTGTCAATACTACCCACCACTGCGACCTGTAGGCTCTCGTTGGCCGGCCCTCGCTTCATACTCGTCGCCAAACCCACTGGCTCCAGGTCATCTACAAGACCCTGCTAGGTAATATCTCACTGGTCACCACTGGTAATATCTCAGCTCGCTGGTCACCATAGAAGCACCCACCTGTAGCACGCGCTCCAGCAGGTATATCTCACTGGTCACCCCCAAAGCCAATTCCTCCTTCGGCCGCCTCTCCTTCCAGTTCTCTGCTGCCAATGACTGGAACGAACTACAAAAATCTCTGAAACTGGAAACACTTATGTCCCTCACTAGCTTTAAGCACCAGCTCACAGATTACTGCACCTGTACATAGCCCATCTATAATTTAGCCCAAACAACTACCGATTCCCCTACTGTATTTATTTATTTATTTTGCTCCTTTGCACCCCATTATTTATATTTCTACTTTGCACTTTCTTCCACTGCAAATCTACCATTCCAGTGTTTTAATTGCTATATTGTATTTACTTCGCCACCATGGCCTATTTATTGCCTTTACCTCCCTTATCTCACCTCATTAGCTCACATTGTATATAGACTTATTTTTCTACTGTATTATTGACTGTATGTTTGTTTTACTCCATGTGTAACTCTGTGTTGCTGTATGTGTCAAACTGCTTTGCTTTATCTTGGCCAGGTCGCAATTGTAAATGAGAACTTGTTCTCAACTTGCCTACCTGGTTAAATAAAGGTGAAATAAAAAATAAAATAAAAACAACTATGGAACCTTATATAGACATTATATAGACAGGTGTGTCTCGTCCTAATATTTATATATTTCTCGTCCTAATATTTACAGATTTCTTTATTCTTGTCCTAATATTTAAATGTATATATTTCTTTATTCCATTCTTTGACTTTTAGATTTGTGTATTGTTGTGAATTGTTAGATACTACTGCACTGTTGGAGCTAGGAACACAAGCATTTCGCTACACCCTCAATAGCATCTGCTAAATATGTGTATGTGACCAATTAAATTTGATTTGATTTTGGTTAAAAAAATAAATGTAATCCATTTTAGAATAAGGCTATAAAGTAACAAAATTTGGAAAAAGTCAAGGGGTCTGAATACTTTCCAAATGCACCATATATAATGAAAACGCTTTGTCCATGACAGCCAATAGAAGGTCATCATAACACAACCCTTCTTACATGTGTCTCTTGGGGAAAATCTTCTCCATATGCTAGAATAGACATCTCAAGCTAAGTCCTCCTATTCCCTGAGACCTAGCAAAGAAAACATTGAAAACATTGTGTAGAATGTCTGCCTCTAAGAAGACAACTACTGTACGTTCCCTTAGAAAATGCAGTAGGTAGAATAATGAGAGCTATACATATCTACTGCCTCTCATAACTGGTGTTTGTTTAATAACCTCTACAGGATTGGTGTCCCGCCCGCGAGATGGTTGAGCTAACATAGGCTAATGCGATTAGCATGAGGTTGTAAGTAACAAGAACATTTCCCAGGACATAGACATATCCTGTATGGGCAGAAAGCTTCAATTCTGCACTGTCCAATTTACAGTAGCTATTACAGTGAAATAATACCATGCTACTGTTTGAGGAGAGTGCCCAATTATGAACTTGAAAATGTATTAATAAACCACTTAGGCACATTTGGGCAGTCTTGATACAACATTTCGAACAGAAATGCAATGGTTCATTGGATCAGTCTAAAACGTTGCCCATACACTGCTGCCATCTAGTAGCCACAATCTAAATTGCGCCT
This sequence comes from Salmo trutta, assembly GCF_901001165.1. Classification (NCBI taxonomy): domain Eukaryota; kingdom Metazoa; phylum Chordata; class Actinopteri; order Salmoniformes; family Salmonidae; genus Salmo; species Salmo trutta. Next base: position 26,515,451 of record NC_042993.1, on the reverse strand, counting down.
AGATTCCTAAGTCATATATTGGCCCTTCTCTTGCATTTCTTTGTATTATCTTTTACCAGATTTAATGTGTTATATTTTCCTACATTAATTTCACATTTACACAATCTTCAAAGTGTTTCCTTTCAAATGGTATCAAGAATATGCATATCCTTGCTTCAGGTCCTGAGCTACAGGCAGTTAGATTTGGGTAATTTTGCCATTTTAGGCAAATAAAATTAAAAAAGGGTCCGATCCTTAAGAGGTTTTAACAGTGGGAAAAGCATCACCTTTTAATGACACTGTATGGGAAAAATATAATATATGCCCATCCCCCAGCACACACAAGACAGTGCATGAAAAAAGATGCTTCATAGCCTATAATTATGATGATTTGTGTCTTGCTGGAGAGAACGATGGAAACCTCATTGGTTCAACATCAGATCCGTGAGATTGAAAGGAGGGTTGGGACTGGGTCTCCAGGGTGAGAGAAGTGACAGGGGAAGGGGGTTGGGAAAGTGACTTGTCACCTGGGGCTTTGTCGCCATGGAGATATACAGTAAATTATATCTTCCACACTGTATGCCACCCATAACAGTGCCTGTGGGATGAGGGGGAGGTAAGCGGGGATGAACGGGTGGGGTTGACCCTTCGCTCTGCTTGAATGTATTATTTGACTGCCAGAGTAGAGGCGTCATTTGCCTAGCCCTTCATTTAACCTTGACGAAAAAGGTCCTCCCGCCTCATTTACCACTCCCTACTGGCACCTTCACTGAATGCACACTCCCCCTGAGACCAGATGCACTCTGGGACATAATTGCAGAGTGGGAAAGAACTGTGTGCTCTCTGTACAGGTGGGAGGGCGGTGGATAGAATGGCAATAGCGTTAGGGTGCTTCCCAGTTCAACGCCTTTAATAAAAATGTTCTCCGGATAACAGAAAAGGGAGGACCGTGACTGAAAAGGCTTCAAGGACGACTTGGCGCCAGTGTGTGTCTCCTGTATGGTTTTATTCACTGTGACAGTATGTATACAGACTGGCACTCTCTAAAGATGCCTTCAGAATCTCAGGCCTCTCTATGGCTCATAGTTTTTTCTCCTACTCACATCATAATAATTCACCATGACTAGCTAAATTCTTGTCCATCAGATGGAAGGGATCGATCGGCTTCCATTGAGCTTCCACATGGCCTTCTCCATGCTCCATGCTGCTTTTACGACGACTGAAGTGCTTGTGGTTTTTTTTCAATAAACGCCTCTGGTTTAAATGGTACCTGGGTGTGCTGTGCGCAAAAGGTCAAGGGGTATTTGGTATTTATTAGGATCCCCATTAGCCACTGCAAAAGCATCAACTACTCTTCCTGGGGTCCACATAGGGGCCGAGGGGTAGGCCCGTGTCTCATTCTGGGAAGGCTGGTGCTCTTTAATTACATCTCACGAGGGGAGAGAAAATAAGAAAAGAGGAGAAGAGGCGGCAGAGGTGTAGAGACTATCGAGGGGGGATGAAACGAGGGAAATAAAAATATATCTTGAGAAAGGACACAACAGCGATAAGATAAAGGGCAAGAGGAAATTGCAAAGAATCCTGCAGAAGGGAGCAAGGAGAGAGTGGGGCCTTCCGTCTCTTTGTGTTGGGGAGAGAGAATTTCCAAAACACTGCCTGTGGACAATCCCATTACTAGCCATAAGACATCCATTGTTTAAGGACAGAACAACTATTGGAGGACAATACTGTGCTCCACAGGGAAAATAGATACTGTGACTGCTAATGTTATGCTCCTTTCTCCAGTACTGTCATGACCACTATGTCCTCCTCAGCATCTGGCTGCGTTGGGTTTGCTCTGTATGATACAGTGTGTGCTTAAGTTAGTGACCCACATATTCTAAAGCTGTGGTAATGACATCACTCACAGTGGATGAACATCCCTTTAAGCCCCTATTAAGGCTCGGGGGTGGTTCGCCTCGCATTAGAGAGCGTGATACTGTCACTATTTGTTTTAATGAGATACAGGAATGACTTGCATCATTTTCTGATCGATCCACAACATTAAAGCTCAGGGTTGGAAGGGGACAAAATAGGCAGAGGCTAAAAAAGAAGCCTTACCTTTTCAAAAAGATAAATGAGAGTCATGGTGCAGAAAACCAAAAAAGTACATCAGAACTCATCGAGTGGACACCTATTGGTATGAAAGACATTGTCAAGTTACTGTACACATTAGGGCCACGTGTGACGATCTAGAAAACTGGGACTTCATCTTGGTTAGCATTTCCATCACCGTTTTTTGTCTCAGTAAGCAGAGACACAAAGGAAGGATTTACTCATGGGTTTATGTGGCAGTGTTGGCCTGAAGCAACGGTCTGTTGATGAGCAGTTTACAGAGAGCTTTCAGCCGACCGTTCCTGGAGCTTGCCGCCTAATCCTATTGCTTACAGCAGCTGGAGATCTCGAAGGGTGTTTGAAAGTCAGCCCATGTTTTCTTTCTTCCATTTATTCTTCTCGCTTTGGTGAAGGCCAAGGTTTCCAAGGACACATAATGGGCAGACGGGTTTGACATGAAAAATATTCTCTCCTCTTTAGCTGCTGCTTCTCAGCCAAGGTCAAAGGCAAGGAAACAGCTCTGGAGTCGAAGAGCCCAAGCCTTGATTGTTGTTCACAATGGAGTGATACCGAATTGTTACCTTTCTTTTGAAATTGGAGGGTTTGTAGCCTTGTTTGTTTGCCGCAGCCGTAGAGGTTGAACAACATGAACAATCAACTTGTCCTCTGAAATTTGGTTTGAGTGATCTGGACGCTGAATGATAAGGTATTAGGAGTCTGGGGGAGCTAGAGGGAGATCACTAACGACAACAACAAGATTAAGCTATAAACGACTTCCATCTTTAAAAATCCAAACGCCTTCTGTCTTAGCGAATCCCTGCCTGGGTGAATTCAAGTGAATGCTAAAGGCTGTATTCAATAAACTTGAAAGAGTGAACTCGTACACCTTAACGTGATATTAGGTACATGGAGCTAAAAGTATACTATTAAAAAGAAGAAAAAGTCCAGCACACCGGGAATCTTGATGCTTCCCAAAATAATGTGGATCTGTTTTTCTTCTTTTTAACAGTATTCAATAAACTAGAAGGAAAATAATAATACTGCCTCACCCAGGGTGTCCCAACCTCAGGGTCCCCTTTGCTAGTGTTTGTTTGCACTGTTTTTTGCTATGTTTCTTCCGGTGCTAATCTTTGCTTTGCTATATCATTAGACGTACAGTACGTGTGTGGGATTGAGAGTTGATCCAGTACATCACTTTCACCTCCTGTTCTTCTTTCTACATCCTACTCTAGCTCAAGTTCTAGCTCTGTTCAAAGATAGGGAAGACCTGCTGTTTGATGCTTGCTTCGAATCAGCCTCACAGATAATATGCATGCTCGAAGAAGAATGTCACAAGATTATTTTTAGTTTAAACACTATCATAAAACTTGGGCACCAGCGAGAGCTGTCGAGCCAAACTCTCAAAATTATTCAATGTGCTTAAGTGTTTTCTCTGGCAATTCTCTAAATATTAACAAGTGTCCCTGCATGACTTTATGTTACCCTCCCTACTCAGAAAGAGTCTCTCTACATCTATACACATACAAGTCCTTTCCTAGCCGCAAGCCTCGGATGTTATGATACACCTGAAGCCTTCTCATCATCCCTTACTCCAGGAGATCTACTTCTTCTCTTAGAAGGCAGTGACAGTTGCTGCACATGTCCTTGCCCTTGCCGACTCTCCTGTCCATCAGTTATCCCCCTGTAATGATGCGTGTTGGCTGAGGCACAACTCTCAAGCACCGATTCAGACTACAGAAATCTTCTGTCTGCCAGCCAGGGAAGTCTTAACTACCTGTCCAGTTAAATGAGCACTTCAAGCTGACCTAAGATAATCACTGCACAGTGAGTGTGAGTGTGAGAGAGAGAGAGAGAGAAAGAGAGAGAGAGAAAGCGAGAGAGAAAGGGAGAGAGAGAGCAAGAGAGAGAGAGAAAGAGAGAAAGGGAGAGAGAAAGGGAGAGAGAGAGAGCAAGAGAGAGAAAGCGAGGGAGAGAGAGAATTGAATTTGAGAGAGAGAGAAAGAGAGAGAGAGGAGAAAGAAAGAGAGCTAGAGCGAGAGAGAGAGAGAGAGAGAGAGAGAGAGAGAGAGAGAGATGTATGGGAGATAAAAAATACATCAAGCAGAGAACTGAGTGCCAGAGATGAACAGAAAGTGACAGTATGAGAGTGGGTGAGGCCCTGGAGTGTCCACGTGCAAGATCATACACAACAAGATCCAATACTGTGTTCTGAACTTCCAAGTGACCCTTGGAAGCCTTCAATCTATTGAGTCTGTCTTTCCAAGCCACTAAAGCAAAAGCACAATTTCACATGCTGGTAATATATTATTAGAATGTAACTTCTCCTAAGAAATGTCAAACTACATAGGTGGGTGATTGTGGCTGCGATGAATACATTACACACACGCACACGTTTGTTTTATTATCCTTGTGGGGACAAACAATTGATTCCCATTCACAATCTTATTTTCCCAATCCCCTAACCCTAACCCTTAATAACATATTACTGCAGTGGGCTAAATCAGGGACACAGAGTGATTCTTGGTAGTCTACTTTGAAACAAAAGTATACACCTCACACACATGGTTATGGGCTTTAAAAAAGAAGACACCTGTACCATGTCAGATATAGAGTTGAAATGATTTACATTTTACGTTTGCATCCCGATATTACCCTTCATATACATCACAGAGGACTAAAATATAACAAAACAGTTTGACATAGAAACATCGTACGTTCTGCGTTAAAAATAATATTATTATTAATTATGAAATTATGAAAAATATGAATAACATTCCACCAATTAGGCCACTAGAGCACACTTTGGTCATTCGACTGCAGGAAAGGGCTACCTTAACTCTAATTGTAACCCTAAAATAGCATTTTTCCTTGCGGCGACCAGCAAAATGCCCGCACTTGTCTGAATGTTCCTTGTTTTACTATCTTTGTGAGGACTTCTGGTTCCCACAAGGACAGTAAAACCCAAAAAACACACACAAGCTAATCTGCCAGTGTGACACATTATGTCTCTCCTTTACCAGTCAAAGGCATTACATGAAGAACAACATTTCTCATGCCACATTAAAGATTAAACCAACCCTCCATACCATCATAGGGATTTCAATTCCATAACCCATCCAGTTTCAATGTGTCATGTTTGAGTATGTTAACATCAGTCCTCGATTGTACTCGGCATATCAACAGCACTCAATTCATTTCTCTAAGCATCCGGCCATGACACATTTAGAAGACTTGTTGTCCAATTAGCCTTGTCTGTGTAAATAGAAAGCAGAGTAAATAGATGTCGTGTCAAATATAACAATACTAACAGAGAACCATCTGAGGCTCAGAGACCAAATGAAACGTGACTTGAAAGTGATAGCCAATTAAGATGGGCGGCTGTCGATCTAGAATAAGATCTGATAGCATTTTTTTGTTTACTATGCTAAGCACAATCTGTCGTTTAACCTCTAAAAGTCTAAGCCGTTGGGGGGGGGTTGCACTAAGCTAACATGAGAAAATGTTTTAAGATGGCCTTACCATGGATAACACCATGGTGTTTGTGAGGGTCTTATCTTTCCATAGAGTGGTCATATTTGTTTTTTAGGCCAAACCGTTCGGCCGTTACAGACGTTTTGGTGAGAAGACCTGGTCTAACAAATGGAGCTGTAGCTCTTCCACTTCCCACCGCAGATGCGGAAGGACAACATAGGCAGATGCGGAAGGACAACATAGGCAGATGCGGTGGATGTAGTTGCAGCCCATGCAAAACAACAGATACACTATACATACAAAAGACTGTGGACAGCCCTTCAAATTTGTGGATTTGTCTATTTCAGCCACACCCATTGCTGAGAGTATAAAATCTTTTGTCGGGAGCTTCATGAAATGGGTTTCCATGGCCGCACACAAGCCTAAGATCACCATGCACAATGCCAAGCGTCGGCTGGAGGGGTGTAAAGCTTGCCGCCATTGGACTTTGGAGCAGTGGAAACGCGTTCTCTGGACTGATGAATCCTGCTTCACCATCTGGCAGCCCAACAGACGAATCTGAGTTTGGCAGATGCCAGGAGAACGCTACCTGCCTCAATGCATAGTGCCAACTGTGAAGTTTGGTGGAGAAGGAATAATGGTTTGGGGCTGTTATTCATGGTCAGGCTAGGCCCCTTATTTCCAATGAAGGGAAATCTTAACGCTACAGCATACAATGACATTCTAGACGATTCTGTGCTACTTTGTGGCAACAGTTTGGGGAAGGCCCTTTCCTGTTTCAGCATGACAATGTCCCCGTGCACAAATGTAGATCCATACAGAAATAGTTTGTCGAGATAGGTGTGGAAGAACTTGACTGGCCTGCACAGTGCCCTGACCTCAACCCCATCGAACACCTTTGGGATGAATTGGAACGCCGACTGTGAGCCAGGTCTAATCACCCAACACCAGTGCCCTACAGCACTAATGCTCTTGTGGCTGAATGGAAGCAAGTCCCCCGCAGCAATGTTCCAACATCTAGTGGCAAGCCTTCCCAGAAGAGTCAATAGACTCTTAAGGATTAATCAGCAGGTCTAAGTAAACAGTGCTTTAAGCTCATCCACCTACGACAACTGCTTCAGCATTCAACAATGTGATATATCACATTCATGATTCAACTTTACTGTTTTTTTACATCAGAGCAACCTATGATACAACTAGGAGTTAGAGATTATACTGCCACTTGTCCTTCCCTATATTTCAAAATGAGCATTGGAACAACATAAAATTGTACCTACAAGTGTATAATAATCATAATCAAAAAATGTGAGTGGTATGAATTGTTCTCACCTTGTTCCTGTCATAGGCCACTTTGTGTAAAGTGTTACCTACTTATAATTCTGAAAGTTATAGCAAATATGTGTGGGTCTTGGAAAAAATGTTAATGTGGAATTATAATGATTAAATGCTTTTAAAAAGTTGCAAATGAGGTGTAGTTGGTCAGAACAAATCAATGTTCTGTAAACTCCCACGTGAAGTTCACTCCCACACATGAACACAAGAGCCTTCAGCACTCTAGAGTTCTACTGTGCCATTACTTGTGAAAAAAATGTGAGAATGAACACGCATTTCATATTTTTAAGTAAATGTCTCTGTGTAGTTGTCCAGCAGCACTACAACCTTTTCGTGGGCAAAGAGGGGAAAGCGTGACGTCTTAAACCATGACTCACAAAGAGAGAAGGAAAAGAAGAGAAAAAAACAGGAGGATGCAGAGAAAGAGGATGGAGAGAGAAGAGAGGCAGCAGCAGATGTGTTCTACCTCTCGATCAGGGGCTTTGACTGAGTCTGGAGTGAGAGAGAGCAGGAGGGATGTTCCAGTGACTTTCAGCATATTTATAACATGCTTGTGACAAGTAGGCTAACCAAGGATCCAATCTCACCCCATCTCTGTTTACTCATGGGATTAAATTAAAGAACACAGCATCCAATTTCACACCTGGCTTCCTTCAACATAGCACTCCTCCAGCACAGTGTGACAGTCACCCACAGCACAACCTCTCGGCTCTCTTCCCTTCCCACATGTTCCTCGGTATTAGCAAACGGAGCGTGGAGCGAGAAAACCATGTCAGATTTCCAACGGAATGGAAGTTCATTTGCTTAGTGGGATTAGCGATATTGGGTTGAAGTAGTAAGCCGATCTCTTTTCCCAGAGATTTGAAAGAATAGAGACAATTTTGAGAGACAAATTTACTGATTACTGATTTCTACAGCTATCTTCTCTGCGAATATCTGGCTGATCCATATAGGGGGATACTTATTTCACAGAGGCTAATTACGCTACTCAGATAAAGGAAGCAATTAAAAGATAAACACCAGCAGGAGTTTGGTGACCTCTAACCTCTAGCAGCTGTCTGTGTTATTTCTACATTTCACTGCATAATGGTACCTTAGTGGTTCATCCACCTCTGGCCTGCTGGCCCCCCTACCTCTGAGGAAGCACGGTTCCCGCTCAGCCCAGTCCAAACTGTTCGCTGCTCTGGCACCCCAATGGTGGAACAAGCTCCCTCACGACGCCAGGACAGCGGAGTCAATCACCACCCCCCCCCTTAAAAGATTTAGATGCACTATTGTAAAGTGGTTGTTCCACTGGATATCATAAGGTGAATGCACCAATTTGTAAGTCGCTCTGGATAAGAGCGTCTGCTAAATGACTTAAATGTAAATGTAAATGGTACTGTGTAATTAGGTAGAGCAAAAATGGCAATACTATTTAGAAGATGTAAGATCTTCCCATGTGTTACAGTAGGTCAACACAGCTGCTGTAACATAGAATATACAGATATTTCTTTAAAGGATCTTTCAGGTAGCTACCATTAGGGTTCCTTACCAGAATGATCATATTGATAACCCATATACAGATTGTTACTGTTATTCCGGAGTTCCAAATTGAGCAGCAGCTGCTGAAATAATGAGCTCCTACAAATATTGAAATGTACATGTTTTTTTTTTTATTTATTTTTTTAGAGTGAAGTACATTGGAAAAAAAGCAAAAGAAAACTGCAAGACTGAATTGGAGACAAAACAAGCAACAAACAAAGAAGATAAAATTATGAAAAATAGTTACTTTTTCAAAAGCCTGTACAGTTATCTTAGCTAGTTGAATTGTTTACCAGTTGCTAAGCAGTTACTAGGGACTCTCCTGGAAGAAGCTAGCTAGTTAACAAAGAATAACAAAGAATATCTAGTTAACAGAATAAAAGAAAGACAAAATAAGGCCAGAAGAAAAAGGACATCAAAGTGAAACAGTCCTCTAAAGACACGAGAGACAATAGTACAAGAAACAACGCTTCTATTGCGTTTATATTCTATTTCTATAGCTTCTTCAAGGTTTCCAAGATGGCGTAGCAGTCAGTTGTCCTTTGTCCTCGTCCTGTCCCGTGTGTATGTATTTTATGTCTTTTTGTCTTTTTCTTCGCATATCTTTTTGTATATTTTTTCTAGAAACTCAACTTCAAAACACTCTCCTGCAACCCGCCTCACCAAATGTGGTGCTGATCTTATTTTTTGTATTTTTTTTTCAAAAGTATTATTCACCTCGTAATGCTATCGCCAGTTTTGTACAACGCGACTCAGACCAGAGCATACCGGACCTATTTTCTCTCCATATCCCCGAATTCTACTGCAAGCTCTGGACATTTACATCTGGATTGCAGCTAACTAGCTGCTATCCGAGTGACTATTGCATAAGGTCGATTCCGGAGCAAACACCAATTTTCCCGGAGCTAGCCAGCTGAAGAGTTCCATCAGCCACTCCTGGGCTACAATCCCCTATCCGGACCCGTTTTACTGCCGATGCAGAGCCCCATCGGGCCTTCACGACTGGAATTCCGACGTTATCTGCCTGAGGGAGTTATTCAACTGGCCCCTCCATCGCAACGTAACCTGAACACCCATCTGCTAACTGCGGCTCGCTAATCGTTAGCTGTCTTGAGCATATCGGCTGCTGTCTGAACAGGTCTATCGAACAATCTTCTTGGGCCACTATAACTATAACTATTTTGACAATTGGATTGGTCCCCTCTACCACACGGAACCCACTAATCTACCGACGTAAACGCACGGCGTGGCTAAAAACAGACTTCCATCTTCTGCTAGCTTGCTACCCATGGCTCGGCTAGCTGTCTGAATCGCCGTAACCCCAACAAACCTCACTACTCACTGGACCCTTATAATCATTCGGCTAAGCATGCCTCTCCTTAATGTCAATATGCCTTGTCTATTGCTGTTCTGGTTAGTGTTTATTGGCTTATTTCCCATGTGGCTCAGTTGGTAGAGCATGGTGTTTGCAACGCCAGGGTTGTGGGTTCGATTCCCACGGGGGACCAGTATGGAGAAAAAATTTATGAAATGTATGCATTCACTACTGTAAGTCGCTCTGGATAAGAGCGTCTGCTAAATGACTAAAAATGTAAAATTCACTGTATAGCCTCTAGCCCTGCTCATTATACCTAATCCAACCCTTCAGTTCCACCACCCACACATGCGATGACATCACCTGGTTTCAATTATGTTTCTAGAGACAATATCTCTTTCATCATCACTCAATGCCTAGGTTTACCTCCACTGTATTCACATCCTACCATACCTTTGTCTGTACAGTATACCTTGAATCTATTTTAGCGCCCCCAGAAACCTGCTCCTTTTACTCTCTGTTCTGGACGTGCTAGTTGTCCAATTCTCATGGCTTTTAGCCGTACCCTTATCCTACTCCTCCTCTGTTCCTCTGGTGATGTAGAGGTGAATCCAGGCCCTGCAGTGCCTAGCTCCACTCCTATTCCCCAGGCGCTCTCTTTTGATGACATCTGTAATCGTAAAAGCCTTGGTTTCATGCATGTTAACATTAGAAGCCTCCTCCTTTGTTTTATTCACTGCTTTAGCACACTCTACCAACCCGGATGTCTTAGCCATGTCTGAATCCTGGCTTAGGAAGACCACCAATAACTCTGAAATCTCCATCCCGAGCTACAACATTTTCAGACAAGATAGAATGGCCAAAGGGGGCGGTGTTGCAATCTACTGCAGAGATAGCCTGCAGAGTTCTGTCCTACTATCCAGGTCTGCACCCAAACAATTTGAACTTCTACTTTTAAAAATCCATCTCTCTAAAAATAAGTCTCTCACCGTTGCCGCCTGCTATAGACCAGCTCGTGCTGCTAGGTGACCTAAACTGTGACATACTTAACACCCCGGCCATCCTACAATCTAAGCTTGATGCCCTCAATCTCACACAAATTATCAATGAACCTACTAGGTACAACCCCAATGCCGTAAACACGGGCACCCTCATAGATATCATCCTAACCAACTTGCCCTCTAAATACACCTCTGCTGTTTTCAACCAAGATCTCAGCGATCACTGCCTCATTGCCTGCATCCGTAATGGGTCAGCGGTCAAACAACCTCCACTCATCACTATCAAACGCCCCCTGAAACACTTCAGCGAGCAGGCCTTTGTAATCGACCTGGCCCGTGTATCCTGGAAGGATATCGACCTCATCCCATCAGTAGAGGATGCCTGGTTATTTTAAAAAAATGACTTCCTCACCATCTTAAATAAGCATGCCCCATTCAACAAATTTAGAACTAGGAACAGATATAGCCCTTGGTTCTCTCCAGACCTGACTGCCCTTAACCAACACAAAAACATCCTGTGGCATCCTGCTTTAGCATTGAATAGCCCCCATGAAATGAAACTTTTTAGGGAAGTTAGAAACCAATATACACAGGTAGTTAGAAAAGCCAAGGCTAGCTTTTTCAAGCAGAAATTTGCTTCCTGCAACACAAACTCAAAAAAGTTCTGGGACATTGTAAAGTCCATGGAGAATAAGAGCACCTCCTCCCAGCTGCCCACTGCACTGAGGATAGGAAACTCTGTCACCACCGATAAATCCACTATAATTGAGAATTTCAATAAGCATTTTTCAACGGCTGGCCATTCTTTCCACCTGGCCACCCCTACCCCAGTCAACAGCACTGCATCCCCCACAGCAACTTGCCCAAGCCTTCCCCATTTCTCCTTCTCCCAAATCCAGTCAGCTGATGTTCTGAAAGAGCTGCAAAATCTGGACCCCCACAAATCAGCCGGGCTAGACAATCTGGACACTTTCTTTCTAAAATTATCTGCCAAAATTGTTGCAACCCCTATTACTAGCCTGTTCAACCTCTCTTTCGTGTCGTCTGAGATTCCCAAAGATTGGAAAGCAGCTGTGGTCATCCCCCTCTTCAAAGGGGGGACACTCTTGACGCAAACTGCTACAGACCTATATCTATCCTACCCTGCCTCTCTAAGGTCTTCGAAAGCCAAGTTAACAAACAGATCACCGACCATTTCGAATCCCACCGTACCTTCTCCGCTATGCAATCTGGTTTCAGAGCTGGTCATGGATGCACCTCAGCCACGCTCAAGGCCCTAAACGATATCTTAACCACCATCGATAAGAAACAGTACTGTGCAGCCGTATTCATTGACCTGGCCAAGGCTTTCGACTCTGTCCATCACCACATCCTCATCGGCAGACTCAACAGCCTTGGTTTCTCAAATGATTGCCTCGACTGGTTCACCAACTACTTCTCCGACAGAGTTCAGTGTGTCAAATCTAAGAGCCTGTTGTCCGGGCCTCTGGCAGTCTCTATGGGGGTGCCACAGGGTTCAATTCTTGGGCCGACTCTCTTCTCTGTATATATCAATGATGTCGCTCTTGCTGCTGGTGAGTCTCTGATCCACCTCTACGCAGACGACACCATTCTGTATACTTCTGGCCCTTCTTTGGACACTGTGTTAACAACCCTCCAGACAAGCTTCAATGCCATATAACTCTCCTTCCGTGGCCTCCAACTGCTCTTAAATACAAGTAAAACTAAATGCATGCTCTTCAACCGATCGCTGCCTGCCTGTCCAGCATCACTACTCTGGACGGTTCTGACTTAGAATATGTGGACAACTACAAATACCTAGGTGTCTGGTTAGACTGTAAACTCTCCTTCCAGACTCACATAAAACATCTCCAATCCAAAGTTAAATCTAGAATTGGCTTCCTATTTCTCAACAAAGCATCCTTCACTCATGCTGCCAAACATACCCTCGTAAAACTGACCATCTTACCGATCCTCGACTTTGGTGATGTCATTTACAAAATAGCCTCCAACACCCTACTCAACAAATTGGATGCAGTCTATCACAGTGCCATCCGTATTGTCACCAAAGCCCCATATACTACCCACCACTGCGACCTGTACACTCTCGTTGGCTGGCCCTCGCTTCATACTCGTCGCCAAACCCACTGAGTCCAGGTCATCTACAAGACCCTGCTAGGTAAAGATCCGCCTTATCTCTGCTCGCTGGTCACCATAGCTGCACCCACCCGTAGCATGCGTTCCAGCAGGTATATCTCACTGGTCACCCCCAAAGCCAATTACTCCTTTGGCCGCCTCTCCTTCCAGTTCTCTGCTGCCAATGACTGGAACGAACTACAAAAATCTCTGAAACTGGAAACACTTATCTCCCTCACTAGCTTTAAGCACCAGCTGTCAGAGCAGCTCACAGATCACTGCACCTGTACATAGCCCATCTATAAATAGCCCAAACAACTACCTCTTCCCCCTACTGTATTTATTTATTTTGCTCCTTTGCACCCCAGTATTTCTACTTTGCACACTCATCTACTGTCAAATCTACCATTCCAGTGTTTTAATTGCTATATTGTATTTACTTCGCCACCATGGCCTATTTATTGCCTTTACCTCCCTTATCTCACCTCATTTGCTCACATTGTATATAGACTTATTTTTCTACTGTATGTTTACTTCATGTGTAACTCTGTGTTGTTATATGTGTCGAACTGCTTTGCTTTATCTTGGCCAGGTCGCAGTTGTAAATGAGAACTTGTTCTCAACTTGCCTACCTGGTTAAATAAAGGTGAAATAAATAAAATAAAACTTACAGACGTAAGATCTTAAGTTGAGCCAGTTTGCTAGTGGAGGAAAATAATCGTGCAGCAAAAGGAAATGTGAATGATTAATGAACATTTTGGCAGGGGTTGATACATTTTTCGTAAGGGAAAATCAAGTCTAAACTTTCTAAACGGAAATGACAAACTTTAGAAGCCTTGCTAAAACCTCCAATACACTACACGTTTTAATGTCCTGCATTGCAGGAAATTTCTCCATACTGATCAAATTAAAATCCGACATCTGTAGGGCTATGAAATACAACCAGACATCATACAGAGGTTGGATAAGGTCTCTTTTGTAGGTCTTAATTCCAGCACATGGGGAAGAGAGAAGGCTGAGTTATCACCCTTTTTGCATAATGTATGGCATTTACATGAATACTACAGTACAATTCACATTTACATGTATTTTCTATTCGGGAAGACACATTATCGTATTACATGATGAGAGACAGAGAAGAGATGCCATCAAACCTCTGAGAGAAAGGTGAGCATTGTTTCACACAATGGCCTTAATACTCCACAATCCCAGTAGACAGGATGTGGAGGAAGTCAGGCGTGTCAGACAGACAAAGGCCCACCAACCCAATCCTCATTAAAAGATGATCCCACTTTTATTAAGAGCTTTATCACCGGATATCCTGTCACTCAGGTGTACATGACTGTTTTTGACAAAGACTGTAAGACCTTCGCGAGCAGCTCCCCAGTAACCTGTGGGGGCCTATGGGGCCTTTTAGCTTGGGGCCACAAAACACTACTCACCAAACATGTTCCCAATGTGGCCATTCCTGGTCAGGGGCCGTAGCTCGTTCTTGCCCCAGGCGAAGCTCTTGTAGTTGTCCCAGGCAAACTTCATCATCTGAAACATAAAAACAGGTGATGGGGTTATGAACACAGGTCAGTCACTAAACTGATGGCAAACCACCTGATTCACAACAACAGTCTTAATTAACCTGGAATGGTGGCCTGCAGCAATGTCAATGATGGATTATTGTTTTGCTGTGGATTTAAGACAGGCATGCAATTATCACACATAAACCACACTGGTAAACAACGCCATTGACAATACCCCCAACTAACCCTGTTAAATCAAATTAAAAACAAGGTGGATCGCCATTCTCCTTCCAAAAACCTTCCAAGATCTCCTCAATTAAAAATAATCATGTTTTTTCCCACTGACTGATATGGTCAAAGTGATTTAATTGTGTTATGCCAACAATAAAAGTAATCAAGTTTTCTGCATTTTAGGCAGTGTAAAATGAATGGGTTTAGGGTAGAATGGTATCTACAGAACAATTTTTTAAATGTATTTAACTAGGCAAGGCAGTTAAGAACATATTCTTATTTACAATGACGGCCTACCCCGGCCAAACCCAGATGACACTGGGCAAATTGTGCGCCACCCTATGGGACTCCCAATCACAGCCGGATGTGATTCAGCCTGGATTCGAACCAGGGACTGAAGTGACGTCTCTTGCACTGAGATGCAGTGACTTAGACCGCTGCGCCACTCAGGAGCCCAATTGAATGATTATGACTGGAAGAGCCCATGCATCAAATGAATGCATAAATTCATGACTAGGCAGAGACTGACAGCAGCCGAGGCAATGTTTCAGGCAATGTTCTTGTTTGTTTTCTCTTCTCTAGGAGGCGATACACTTAGAGAGTTTATTTGTTAATATGTACTTTTTGTTTTGATGTTGAGTAAAGGCTATGCAAGTTCGTGCTCTGTGTGGCTGAGCTCTGTGTGGCTGAGCTCTGTGTGGCTGAGCTCTGTGTGGCTGAGCTCTGTGTGGCTGAGCTCTGTGTGGCTGAGTTCTGTGCGGCTGACTTTCTGGAAACTATGTTGCAGACCTCCAGTACAATCACCTGGACGTCTGTCAGAGCATTTTTTTCTGTAGTGAAATATATTGTACTATCAACGAGGATAATAATATTAACAGCAAATGAACTTCTGAATATGAATCAATCATAAAAATCACAAAAGGAAGACTTAAGGCCACTGATATACATGTAAATATTGAAACCAAAGCATAATTCCTACTTCCTGTAAATCTTCCACTGAGGAAATTGGCTAACCACCACACCAGAATTTGATTTGGTTGACTGACACAACAAGAATAGTCTTTTTCAGAGGCGGAGTGGTAATATGATGTGATTTATATCGTGAATACTGAATGAGTCTGTGGTAGTCTCCAGAGGTTAAGTGAGAACAGGCTAGCAGCATCCATCTAAGCCCAAGGCACACATGCAACATATACTGAACCAAAATATAAACCACAACATGTAAAGCGTTGGTGCCATGTTTCATGAAATAAAAGATCTCAGAAATGTTCCATATGCACAAAAAGCGTATTTCTCTCAAATTTGGTGCACAAATTAGTCTATGAGAGAGTGTTCTCACATATAACAGCGAAAGCCTCCGTAACAGAGAGGGAAGACATTCTTCAGATCTAAAAGCACTAGCAACTGGTGAAAAAAGGGGTCAAGGTTCAAGAAAGGCTGAGAGCCCTAGCTGGTGCTACCTGGGCTTGGTGAGTTACAGCAGTAATGGAGTCAGCTCGGCTAACATCAATACAGGTCGGGCTTTCAGAGACCATGAGAGCAGAGTGAATGGTAGAAACAGGCAGAAACAACAACATCCTGCTTTGTGGCCTAATGCAGGTTTAAACAAACGCTTGCTCACTCATCCACACACACAGGGATGCGACAGTCACCACAGGTGCACACTCAGTGTCATTGTTGAGCCTTTGCAGAATAGTCGTCCCAGCCAATTTGAGTGGGCATCATTTCAAAAGAAGCTTTCTCGCCTTGAGATATGCCAATATTAACGCCAATAATTTATGCAGGACCGTATCCAGTGAAAGTAAAGAACTAGCTTGAGACGTGATTTAGGGATTAGCATCAAGGATATTGATGGTGCAAATTTGTTTGCATGGCAATAACTCTTCAGGCAGGGCCAGAAAGACTAACATAGGTTTTGGGTTCAAAAGAGGACACTAAAGTTTACAATACCAGACAAAATACTTTTCCTCAGAGCAAAGGATTCAGGTTTCAGTTGAAATACACTTTTTCTAAACGCTAGTCTTGCTCTACTCCCCAGGGATAAAACATTTATTTGACATAAATGCTAGGGTTTTGTAAACATTTGAACTCTGTGTTAACCTGATCTGGACTGGGGAAGCTCTGCAGTTAAAGCACACAATAACTGAGTGTGTAGAGATTGCAGAATGCAATAATTATATCCCCTGACAATGTTGTGATCAGTAGGGAGGCGTGAGATGACCAGGGTCGGAGACCGCCAGGATCACAGGCCTAACATGCCATGATGATCATCATCATCATCAGCAGCAGCAGCAGCAGCACACACACACACACACACACACACACACACTCAGAGACCACACCAATCGATAGCACCCACTACAGCCCCCCCCCCCCACTACAGCCCTAGCACACTTCCACCCAGACAACCTTTCTAGGAGAGAAAATGGATGGGGGCAAACTGTTGCCAGGGGTAAATACGCTAGACACACGGCGCCTGTCGTAACTGCTCTTTGGCTCATTAATTGGCTGGTTGTTGGGCAAAGCAGTTCAATAGCAGCCAGTGATTAAAATGAATCACACATTTATCAGGATGCAATTTGCCAATTCCATTCCCTGAGGTCGGAAGTCAATGCTTTCCAACCTGATTCTCGAGGATTTTCGCACGACAACACTCGACATGAAAAACAAGATGGCTTAGAGCGCTTCAGTGAACATACTACCACCAAACAGCTTTATCAAAATCTCCTGGGAAAGATGCAGTATCACCGGTTTTGATCGTAGCAAATACAACAAAATGATGAGCAAAGAAAATCATTACAGGGGAAATTTGTTTTCCTTCCATTAATGAGAAAACTCACTGTCTGATCATTTGACGAAAGGCACTGAAAGACTTTAGGCTTTGTAATCAAAATCAGCTGTAAATAAGCAGCAGCTGTAGATATGCAGCAAACGCCACAAATACACCATGGACATGCCAAGTCTGGTATGGGGTCCATTTTAGGACACCCTCAGCCTCAAGGAGGGTTGACGATTGACACAAAAAGGGCTGAGGCTGAGGGTGGCCTAAAATGGATACCATACTCTAGGTCACAACTACCCTCTCCTCTGTAAAGGGATAAAAGAGCAGAATATTGGCCAGCAGGAAATACAACGAGCCCCTAGTGTGTAAACCACTACCCCTGGAGCAGATTAAAATAAGGGGCAGCCATTAATAACTGGCTGCTGGTTCTCTTCAGCCTATCAGCCCAGCACGGTTTCTCAGCAGGGCACACACACTGGCCTGTCTTTACTCAGCTCTGGACAGATAGCATGGCATGCTGGGAAGAAAAAGGGCTTCTGTAATGGAGCAGGGCACATGAAGAGAAGGTGACAACAGGACCTTTAACCCGATGGTTTTTCCTGAACTAAGGCTGGGCAACGGATAGAACTGGCACTGAATGTCCTAAAGGCAAAATTATATGGTGTCATATTAGGACAGCCTCATCCCCAAAGACTATATACACCTTCTCTTCAATTTCTTCCAGTACGCACCAATCAACAGTTTGCTGTGCTGTTGCGGCTGCAGAGACAACATCTCGAGAGCTTGTGACTACAAGGTTCCATCTGCAAAAGGAAGATTCTGAGATAATTGGCTTTAAAGTTCCGAACCCTCATTGGTTTGAATGGTGTATTCTTTTAGACTTAACAACATGAATTGGGGTATTTAGAGTACAATATAGGTAGACAGCATTCAAGGTTACGTCACTAACTCAATTGTAGATAGAAACGTATAGCATATGTGTTTGTGCACTCTCCAAGGTGATTCATACCTTACCCTTATTATGAATTATTAATCATCACGGCACAAAGTAATGCTAGCAGAAAAACAAGCTTAAACGTTTGTATTGAGAGAGCCTGTAACGTCATGTACTAAGTGGAGGGGATTGGGAGCCTGGTGGTCATTAATATAGACCAGATCTGTTGTGTTAGAATGGACATGCAACAGCAGCTCTGAACATAGCTTGTAGGGTTTAAACAGGGTTTTAACACACAGCTTAGCAGCAAACTGCAATCTTTTATTTTTTACTGGATCCAATATAGAATGTTGCTATATAAAGTCATCCATACATTATGCATTCATTCATCCAAAGTCATCCATCCAAATGTATTCATTCCAAATGCTTTACTCAAAATACTCACATCAACTCGGCAAAAAAAGAAACGTCCTCTCACTGTCAACCGCGTTTATTTTCAGATAAACTTAACATGTGTAAATATTTGTGTGAACATAACAAGATTCAACAACTGAGACATAAACTGAACAAGTTCCACAGACATGTTACTAACAGAAATGGAATAATGTGTCCCTGAACAAAGGGGAGGGTCAAAATCAAAAGTAACAGTCAGTATCTGGTGTGGCCACCAGCTGCATTGAGTACTGCAGTGCATCTCCTCCTCATGGACTGCACCAGATTTGCCAGTTCTTGCTGTGAGATGTTACCACACTCTTCCACCAAGGCACCTGCAAGTTCCCTGACATTTCTGGGGGGAATGGCCCTAGCCCTCGCCCTCCGATCCAACAGGTACCAGACGTGTCCAATGGGATTGAGATCCGGGCTCTTCGCTGGCCGTGGCAGAACACTGACATTCCTGTCTTGCAGAAAATCACGCACAGAACGAGCAGTATGGCTGGTGGCATTGTCATGCTGGAGGGTCATGTCAGGATGAGCCTGCAGGAAGGGTACCACATGAGGGAGGAGGATGTCTTCCCTGTAACGCACAGCGTTGAGATTGCCTGCAATGACAACAAGCTCAGTCCGATGATGCTGTGACACACCGCCCCAGACCATGACGGACCCTCCAAATCGATCCTGCTCCAGAGTACAAGCCTCGTGTAACGCTTACTCCTTCGAAGAAAAACACGAATCCAACAATCACCCCTGGTGAGACAAAACCATGACTTGTCAGTGAAGAGCACTTTTTGCCAGTTCTGTCTGGTCCAGCGATGGTGGGTTTGTGCCCATAGGCAACGTTGTTGCCGGTGATGTCTGGTGAGGACCTGCCTTACAACAGGCCTACAAGCCCTCAGTCCAGCCACTCTCAGCCTATTGTGGACAGTCTGAGCACTGGTGGAGGGATTGTGCGTTCCTGGTGTAACTCGGGCAGTTGTTGTTGCCATCCTGTACCTGTCCCACAGGTGTGATGTTCGGATGTACCAATCCTGTGCAGGTGTTGTTACACGTGGTCTGCCACTGCGAGGACGATAAGCTGTCCGTCCTGTCTCCCTGTAGCACTGTCTTAGGCGTTTCACAGTACGGACATTGCAATTTATTGCCCTGGCCACATCTGCAGTCCTCATGCCTCCTTGCAGCATGCCTAAGGCACGTTCACGCAGATGAGCAGGGACCCTGGGCATCTTTCTTTTGGTGTTTTTCAGAGTCAGTAGAAAGACCTCTTTAGTGTCCTAAGTTTTCATAACTGTGACCTTAATTGCCTACCGTCTGTAAGCTGTTAGTGTCTTAACGACCGTTCCACAGGTGCATGTTCATTAATTGTTTATGGTTCATTGAACAAGCATGGGAAACAGTGTTTAAACCCTTTACAATGAAGATCTGTGAAGTTATTTGGATTTTTACAAATTATTTTTTAAAGACAGGGTCCTGAAAAAGGGACGTTTCTTTTTTTGCTGAGTTTACATCCCATTACATACAAAGAGATTAGGACTGTATCAAGCATATTTGGGCTAAAGAGAGCTTTTATTTTTGATTGGAGAAGCAGTGCATCACATTGGAAATGTATCAACTGCATTGAATGTAATTCTTAGAAACCCAAATGGTGCTTCCAGCGTGGATTGGATCACTGAGCTGGTGCATAACAAACACGTTATCGAACACATGGCATCGCAAGCTGTGCAGGGACCAACATGTGTACAGTCTGCACCCAAAAGAGGTAGAGAGAGAAAGCCCGTGCTTCGACTGGCAAGCCGCAACGCTTTGTAGCCTTTTCCGGATGCCTAACTATGGCAGATCTCCCGCTTAGCCAGCACAGTGAGGATCCTCGTCACAATGATATTTAATCGATACCTTCATGGTTATGTGAGACCCTTCAAAGTGCCTGCTCTTAAATTATAAATCCCTCCGCATCGCAAAGACTGAAAGAGGGAAAACATTTGACAGGCATTCAGTACCCAACTACAGAGAGTTAGCATGTATGGAACGATGGCGATGGAGAGAGGGCTAAATCAATTAGCAGGATGGCTAAGTAAAACCACTTCTTTGGCAGAGGGTAAGATTGTAGGAAAGGAAGGAAAACGTACAGTGTGGTACATCCGTCAGTATTCGTTGGCGTGAAAGCTGTAAGGTGAGAGAGAGACGATGGAAGGCGGTAGTGAGGGACGACGCATAGACTGATTAAAGAGGGTAAAACTGAACTAACAGCCATCCAGGAGCCAGTGTGGGAAGAGGAGCTTTTTTAGAGAGCAGAAGGTACTGTACACTGGTGTAAACACCCTTGCTATTGCTGACAGAAAGACAGGAATCGGGAATATTATTAGTATAGCATAGGAAACTGACAGAAAGCTTTCCAGATCACACTTTTGAAGGTTATCAACCCTTTAATGGCACTGCATTCCTTAAAAATCAGGTTCCTGGAAATCCAAGGTATATGCATGCTGATCGCCGAATAAGGACACTCACAGTGGCACCATTTTTCACATCCCTGATAACAGAGAATAGAGAGTGAACAAGACATTTTTCATATGGAAGGGTACTGTGGGTTAACCACTTCCACCGTGCTGGCTAAAATAGCTCCCACCTCACCTCCATGCAGTTACAATTGTCTATTGCTTCAAGAGGGGTTTGCCTTCACTATTAAGCCCAATATCTGAGGTGAAAGTTATAGTGAAGCGAATGCCAACCTGCACTGCTCTCCTGTCTACCCCATACCTTCCTCAAACCATTCTGCCCAGCAACAGGGTAGACTTGTTTGATATGAAAAGCAATGGTCTGTGAGCCTATTGAGCCTATTCAGTCCATGTACAAGTACATACGGTCCAGAATGCTCAGTCGGTTGGAGCATGTTGCTGGAGGAGACATCAAGGTTGTCAGTTCAATTTCCACCTCACATATGTCATAATAACACTTGCTATGTGATAATAAGTCATTTTAGATAAATGTACGTTAGATGAACACGTCATAGTACATGAGAAGTAACAAGTGGGTTCTCAGGGGATGAATAAAGGAATGAATAAGTGGGAGTCTATTCTACACTGATACACACAAGACAGCGTCAGTCAGGCAATCATCTATCCCACGTCTTAGTCCTCCATCTCCTACAAAGCTGTCAATCAAACCATCATCCGCTCTCCCTCCCGGTAAGAATGGTACAGTTCCCATCCTATCTCATTTGGCCAACCACTGCTCCCAGCGGGAATGCTGCATTATTCCAAAAAAAAGAGATGACAAAAACCCCCAGATGTATCAATCCCCACTCTGACAGTTTCCATCTTCTATGTCGGGCTTCTAGCCATACATCCTCATTTGGAGGGAAAATGCGAGAATGGGGAAAAAACAGTGCATGTGCATTAGTGGAAGCTTGAAATAGATAAACAAAAGAGTGTGGAATATGGAGATTCATTGTGTTTCTTCACACACACACACACACACACACACACACACAGCAACCCATCACAGCTCACTGTGCAAGGCAGCCATTTAGAAGTCACTTGCTTTAATCACACTCAAGTGCTGAACAGACAGTATTCAAATCCTGACAAGGCCGTGCACAATGAGAGGGACTCTGATCTCTGATGACTCCAATGCCAAGCTACCCTGACTTCAGCAGTATCCGTCTCTCTCTGTCTGTCTGTGTATCTTTCTTTCTTTTTATCTGGTTGATACTGGTTTTATCTCTATCTCTCATACACTATTTGTCCCTCTCTCACCAATAACTTACTTTGAAGGACTAAGAGCTGGAAAATCTCTTCCTCCAAACCCCTACAACACATTGTGAGTGACAAGGAAACTGCATTCAAGATGATGTATATAAACATTACACTTCTACTAAGAGAGGAATTGTATTTAAACTGAACAAGGTGTAAGCCAGGGGCCTCCTCTGGGTCCCAGCACAGAGGGCGTGTTAACCTCTATCTCCACGGGGCCCTCGGGAGCCTAACTGTCCCACTGGGTGTAAAGAGTACCATTAACAATTATAGAGCTGGCCCTGCAGTGTAGAAGACTGAGCACACACACACATACTGAACACACACAGGGCAATACGCCCTCCAGTGGATCAGACAGACAGACACAGACAGAGACACAGAGACAGAGAGACAGAGAGAGGGAGGGAGAGAGAGAGAGAAAAAAACTATACGTCACCAAATAATGTATTAAAACTTATATAGACTTACACAGTTATTATGACACCTTCCTGAGGACGTCCTCCAACCTATCAGAGCTCCTGCAGCATGAACTGACATGTTGTCCACCCAATCAAAGGATCAGATATTTAATATAGTACTGATAGCATAAGATACAGCTAGCTACCACTGCAGTGCAACAAATGGTAGTTGGCTCAAAGAGAGAGAAAGACAATAGTTGAACAGTTTTCAACAAATTAATTTCTTCAAAAATGAAGCAAATTTTGTTCACTTTCAGTTTCACTTACTTAGCTAGCAAATGCAGCTAGCTAGTTTACCCTACTCAAACACCCAGCTCAAACAGAAGGATGCTATGTTAGCTAGATGGCTATGACTATCCAACACAACACTGGAACTCTTCCAAGTCAAGGTAAGCTTTTTGGTTTTTATTTATGTAACTGCTTACTGACTGTACACTGTAACGTCACTGCATGATTGTAGTGGGTTTATTAACACATTAGTTCTATTAGCTATGTTGACTAGGACGTTACTTTAGCTAATATGGTGACAATGATGTAGGCTGTGTGTAGCGGTTAGCATTCATGATATGAAGGTTTGGTTTGGAAAGGTTTTTTCGCCTGGTCACATACAGCTGATGTGTTGTGCATTGAAGTCCACAAACGAAGGGAAAAGGTGAGAGGGGGAGAGTTCATAGAGGAGAGAAGGAATACAACGTGGCTGCTATGAAAGTGAACTGCGTTTACGCGTGATCAGGGGTGTATTAATTCCGCCGATTCTGTTGAAAAACGTTTCTTAAAGAGAAGCAAACGAAACAGGGATAAAAAAAATGCCTACATTTGTCCATAGAAACTCTTGTTTGTCTGTCTGTCACCTACTGACAGCTAAATATAGTGAGAGCAGAAGGGACACAGTACTACTGCGGTCTCTTGCCGCTAGCAATGTGTGTGTGTGTGTGTGTATTTGTATATACTGTATGTGTGTGCTTGCATGTGTCAGTAATAGAGTGGTACGCATGTTTCAATGCGTTTCTTGGAGAGACAGACACATAAACAATGCACACATTTACACACACATTTACACACACACACATCTCAATAAACACTGAAGCAGAATAACTCTGAATAACCTTTCGTTCAAATACAGTACTAGGTATGCAGTTATAATACTAGCCTAAATACAGTAGGGGTGTGTACGTAGGTGTTTATGCAAATCCCTTCCCTCCCATGTGTCTGTGTGTGTGTGTGTGTGTGTGTGTGTGTGTGTGTGTGTGTGTGTGTGTGTGTGTGTGTATCTATGGCTGCGTTTACACAGGCTAATTGGTCTTTTGACTAATCAGATCAGCTCTGAAAAAGATCTGATGTGAAACGATCTGATGTGATTGGTCAAAAGACCAATTTGTGGAAAAAAGATCAGAATTGGGATGCCTGTGTGAACGCAGCCAATGTGCATTTGTGCAAGTTTTTTTGCCCACCATCCAAAGCCAGCAAAAATACTTCACCTTTAAACAGTCCCCAACCAAATAGTATGATACTGTTCAATGTTGACCACAAAACCTCAGAAAAAAAGGATAATTTCACACCACATACAGTAAGAAGGGGGCTCCATAAATATTCATATAGCGCGCCTCCAAGAGCTCGCTGCTGTCCGCCTTCCCTCCAGACACGTTGTGTAATGCAATTGTTATGTTTGTGCCACGAGCGGGGAAGTGTCTCTTTAAGCTGAGAAGGGTAGGGAGGATCATTGGTAATAAATCACCCCTCCACCCTGGCGTGGCAGTTCCAGACAGGAGGCCTTAACGAGGTGCTGTGTCATCACCTGGAGGGGGAGGAAGAGGGGGAGGAAGAGGGGGAGCCGATGGGGACCTCTGGCAGAGAATGCACCGCATCAGCTCCACACCTCTTCACACCCTACCTCTCCCCTCCTTCTCCCCACTCCCCTCACCAACTACCACTGGCTCCTACATCAGTGAGGAGCCATTTCCTCCCAGTAAAAAAAAACACAATTATATGGAGAGGCTCGAGTAGCCTACTGTAGCAGGACCCTGAAGGCCACCGGGGGGGGGGTCTAACTCAGCCGCCCAACTCAGCACAATCCTGCGGTCGATTATCACAAGACGAAAATAAAGGAGGCACCGCGACAAAGGGACAGCAGGATATACAGAGAGCTGTAAAGTAGCTAGTTCGCATAGAAATAATGGCTGTCTGCTAGCTCCACTTGGCTACTGAACGACTGAACACAGCCCTAATGGCAATTAGAGGGAGTGATTTGTTTGAGTCATACAGGTATATATTCAATGGGATAAAAACAGTGTGACGGAATGTTTGTTTGGGTAAATGTATTGAAATTCTAATGGTTCAGATGGCTCTGCATCTGACAAAAGGGATGCTGGAAAATGCACAGCATGCTTGGAAATAATTTACCTTGTCAAATGGTGTCAATAGAGAACATGTATTCAATACAGAATGTTGAACACCCTGTCTCCTTTGGCCGCAATGCTACGTTCACAGTAATTGTATACTTGGAACATAATAGATTTTTCTTTGCCATGGAAACATTTTGCCATCTTTTACAAGCACAACTAATTAAAAGTACATGGTCCTTGGTTTTCGCCGTCCAATTTCGTCTAACTACAGTACTTATTTGAAATATTATCATTCACCTTATTAATGAAAAACAGGGTGGAACATTTCTGCAAATCATTTTTTTTATATAAAAATCACTTTGAAACACCATTAAATCAGTCCTTCCACTGAGTATTTGCTCTATCTCTTAATCTCCCCCTCTCTCTCTCTCTTTCTCTCTCTCTCTCAAACACACACACAAGCATATACACTACCTATCGTAGAGAATCTATTAGTTTATATCAAAATACTGCATCCCGTATTCCTATCCATGTCAAAAGGATAAAACAGCCTAATGAGCAATTTGAAGATTCAAGATCGACTATGAGGTGACTCTCCTCTGTGTACGTGTGTGTGTACCTGTGTGTGTGAGCTGTGTGTGTTCGCCAGCCTCTGTGTGCGTGCATGTGTTTGCTCCTGCCTGCCTGCCTGCGTGTCTGCTCGTCTCTACCTCTCTCCAGCAGAGAACTTTACCCACTTTGCTTCCAATCGGATCATTAGGAGAGTGTGCATGGCCTGTGCCAAGAGGCCTCCAGAGTCTACAGACGTTAAGACTCCATGAAAGATTCATGCCGGGAGAGTAAAATAGCCACAAACAGCCTATTTAAATGGCTGGTTTGGGGTCCTGGGCCCTAGTGATGGTGCTGACCCGGGTTTCGGTCAGCTATAACTGCCCCCATTAGACCTCATAGGGGAGCAATGAGGAGAGAAAGAGAGAGGCACAATGGAGCTCTGTCCGATATATAAAATAGCCATGCTTATTTAAGAGCAATAGTCATTCAGTAATAAGTCCTTGTATTAAAGGCAATGACTAGGTGTAACGATATTTAGTCCAATTGGTAATTGAGGCGTTTGTTATATCTTCCCTTTGATGTGATTGGCGTATATTTGCCCTCTGGCATGCTTTAGTTATCTCTGTGGAGTTCTGTGTGGGCCGTGCCCGCTACTTTCTGCCCGCAGGACACGGAGGCGGCACTGGCTGCCTCGCAGTGCCAGTCAGAGTGGGCAAAGAGCAGGCACAGGGGAGGCTGGGGAGATGGCAGGACAGGGGCCCAGGTTCCCTGGCCTGTTTGTTCATCAGTGTACCCTTAACATGGTCAACTTGCCCAATGGGCACCAGGCTGCTGGACAGAGTGGGCAGACCACCAACCACTAATGGGCATGGGGATGGAGAGAAGGGGGCAAGGCTAGGGAGGGAGGTCCAGAGCCCTGAAGGCACAGCAAAGCTACAAGGGGGCTTGGTGGTCATGGACAGTCATAAGGGACACAGAGATCAGGGATCAGCAATATGTGTACTGGTGAGTGGGGACCCCTAGGGAAGAGGCTGTTGACCAGTGAGGCAAAAGTCTATATGTGAGGGTAGAATTTCTGTAAATTCCCTGAAATGATTGTATTTGCATAAACAAATGCTAGTGTAATCCCAAAATCCACATACTGATTTATAGGATTTAATATGCAGAGGCATCAACACAACATCTTTCCTTTAGATTCCGTCTAAGCCGAGGGAGAAAGACAGCGCGGTAGTAGTGGGTAAGGTAAGACACTTCAGAATACAGTATATCATGGTTCAAATGAGTAATTTATTTGTCCCACAACTTCAGTGGAGTTACATACTGGGGACTGTAAGGTTGCAGGTTGACAAACGCACAAAGCTAAAGTGAAATAGTCCGACTTTCGCTTCTCTTTTCATTTTCTCCGGATCACCGGGCTGGCCCAATCGATAAGCGCTGCAAGAGAAGTTGATGAACTTTGAAGCGGTGCATGTCGGTGGAAGTCAAGTGCTAGCTCTCTGAAGTTCTCTGGGAAAAAAAACACTGTTCACAAAAAGGCCAGCACCACCCTCTCTTCTCCCCTCCCCACCCCTCACCTCAACCATCTTCCTGACCACAGCTCTGAGCTCTCCCTCCCGTACGCCAATGCAACAATAAAGCATACATCAAGGGGACGAGGTCCAAAATGGTGGGCTCGTGAAAATAAATACAAACCCATACCAAACGTGTATTATTTGAGCGAGGGAAGAGGAGGAGGAGAGGATGGAAAAAGCGGGGATAGAAGGACATGCACGGAGGAGCGGAAAGTAATTTGTGAGCAAGAAATTGCCAATTTGAGTGTGCTGCCTGGGGATATGGTTCCTCTTTATGTTCCCATGGCATGTGTTCTGTGGATAATGACAGTGAGAGGCCACGCTTATTAGAGCTCAATCCGCCAACAACCCATAACTTCAAAAGGAGTGTTTTTCATGGGGATCCACAGGTGTTTCTTTCCACTTACGGTAAACATTTTTAGAGAAGGGTGGAATGCAGCGGTCTTGTTTTAAGAGAGAGGGAGAAGTGCAAGGAGAGCAGTTTTATGTCTGGGAGGGTGGAGGGTGAGGAAACGGGACGCTGTTAATTGCCTTCCCAAATCAAGGTAATGCAAGGTGAACTGGTTCTAAAATTAGGAAGTCATCAAACTGGAAGGTCTGTCTGTCTGTCTGTCTGTCTGCCTGCCTGCCTGCCTGCCTGTCTGTCCTTCTGTCTCTCGTTCTGTTTGCCTGAGCAACTAGCTTTCTACCCTCCCTTACCTGTCTGAATATCACATAGCACATCACTACCCCAGACTGTCTCAACAGTTCCACACCATCCATTCCACTTACCAAATGACAGAATTAATCGTTTCATCGTGTTGACCAGCTGTCACAGTCTGACAGGCAGTCAAGTGACTGAGATCGTCAAGGGTATGACAAAACACCGCTTTTCGATTTTAGAGCAATCCACATAGGTCCTTCTATCAAAATCCAGTCAAATTGGTTGACAGATCTGAATTGGTTCAGCAATCTGTCAATCACCAGACCAGCCCGTGGTGAGGTGAAAGTGTGTCCATCAGGACTTCTACCAGACACAGTTGGCATCAGTCGGTGGGCTGTTTATACCCTGCGCTGTGCCAGTCTAGCTCCTCAACCAACACGGTATGTGTCCACCATTGCTGACATCCCTAAATCAATATGAATATGGACAGCCTTGGTACCAGTCCTTGGTGTGCTTTCCCCAGACATTTAGACTATAATCAATGTGCTCTGAAAGGCATATCTGACTAATGGTTTATTACTTTAACAGTGCCATCCTCTGAACAGGCTCTCTTATTCTACCTGTCGGGTCTAGAGCCCTTTGGGGCTGCTAGCTTCAAAACACCTCCCTCCCTCACGCAGTACATCAAAACCTAAGACAGCCCCTTTGAACTCTGTGGTGTCACCAGCCCAAACACTGCTTTTATCCCCGAGAGAGAGAGAGAGAGAGAGAGAGAGAGAGAGAGAGAGAGAGAGAGAGAGAGAGAGAGAGAGACAGAGAGAGAGAGAGAGAGAGAGAGAGAGAGAGCGCATGCGTGTGGGTGGGTGGGTGCGTCTGCGTGTGTGACTTATCCTGGGAAATGACAGAAAGTTGTGAACACTGCCATCATCTCTCAGTTTTACCTTATTATTACTGATGGCCCGTGATGGCATTTCCAAGGGAAACAGTGTCCTAGCTTCATCTCACGTAAGAAAAGCCAGCTCGGTAAAAACACAATTTGCCTGGTCAAATTTTTCTTGTAAACATTACATTTGCATATCAGAAAAGTTCCTAAAATAAATAATTATAAAGAAAGGAGGGAATATATTCAGTCTACTGTATATAAACATTGTTTTTTCCTCACTGCGCTCAGCCCGCCACAGGAGTCGCTAGTGCGCAATGGGACAAATTGGCCAAACCCTCCCCTAACCCAGACGACGCTGGGCCAATTGTGTGCCGCCCTGTGTGTCTCCGGGTCGCGGCCGGCTGCGACAGAGCCTGGACTTGAACCCAGAATCTCTAGTGGCCCAGCCAGCACTGCGATGCAGTACCTTAGACCACTGTGCCACTCGGGAGGCCTGGGCTGCTAATCTAAGCCTCAATCCAGGTGGAGCTCTAATAATAGATGATGTCTTTGCTCAGTCAAGGTCTCTATCAAGGAAACGCAGAGCCAGGTTAGTCATATTAATCATCTGTGCTAAAAATATCTTTATGTGAATAGTATCCAACAGTCACTACAATATACAATCACATTCTGCACGTATTCCTATGACATCTACAAATCGCAAAATGCCAAAAATAAAATGGACTCGTGATGCATACCGTGGTTTGGATGTACGACCCAAACAATTATTTTGAATGGTTGCCGTGGAGATATTGATTGTTGAATTCTACAGGAGAGAGGAACATAGCTTTCTCGGCCTGTTCTGGCCTTTATTAAAATCAAGAGACTGATGGATACTGTTCACTCTCCATTCCACAGACATAAATGGAGGAAATCTATGTGGTTCAATATTCCAGGGACTCTTAAACCCCAAGCTGAAAGACATGTAATTGGCTGATGAAATTGACCATATGCTGGCATATTGATCCAGTTGTAGGGATTTTGTTTTTGTTCCACGGTTAAGGAGGGCTAGCTGATTTAGCTCTGCTGCTACATTGATGAATGTGTGTGTGTGTGTGTGTGTGTCCTGTGCTGATAGCATCGCTCTGCGCGGTGGCTGCAGGTCATTTCTGGAGAGCAGTTCAATCATATACTGTTTATAGAAAGATAGTGAACAATAATTAAGCATGGTGACCTGGCCGCTACATCATAACCATCATAACCATCATAACCACAGTGTTGATACGCAGCTTTAGAAACTACGCCACACACACACACACAAAGAAAAAAAGTGTCTTTCGTGGCCGATACATACAGTCGATCTGTAGAAATATAGATCTGACGTCAACGTTTAGACTAACCAGATTGTTGTCATCGGTTGGCCCACGGTTATGGAGAAGACGGCAGAGACAGACGCCACTCTAATGATCTGTTGAATATCTCTATGACCTGAAGACTCCTCCTCCGCGCGGTGGCCTTGGGAAGAATGCCACCTCCCACTCACTCTGCGGTTGTTGTCATGGCATTAGACTGGAGGTTGGACAAACACTATTACAACCTTGGACAAACAGTAAAAAAAAAAAAAAAAACTGCAGTTGTGAGAAAATAATCTTTGTCAATGTGAAAGGAAAAGTGTCGGCTCTATCCTTCCAACACATTTAATTCCACCTATACAGCGACAGTCTCTGACTCCCACACACCGGAAAGTAACAGGGAAGCAGGGAAGCAGGGAAGCTCAGAGCCACCAAACATAACAGAGTAGTCAGGGGCCGCCAGGCTGGACCGCCGCACACTAAATGCGCCGGGAAAGTAGTTATCTGACGACAAATGGTTCCTTGGGAAGCCTATGGGCTGTTTTTGGATATGTCCACTCCTGGACTCCTAAATTGTGATGTGATGGGGGAGTTGGAGAGAGTGGCAGAGTTACAGTTTGTATAATGCCTCTCAGAGTATGTCCATTACGGCCGATCTGGAGACACAGAAAATAAAATAAAAATGGGAATAAGATGCACGATCCACCATGGCAGTTTTGGAACATCACATTATGTTAGTCCCTCATGCCCGTCTCTCAACTTGAATAGACTGTTCCCTCTCCTCTCCTCTTCGCTCCTCTCCAATCCTGTCCTTACCTCTCTGCTCTCCTCTCCCCTCCTGTCCTCTCCTCTCAACTTGATGCCTTTTTTTTGGCAGACAACCAGTCTGTAACAGTCTAAGGTGCATTTAGCCAAAGAGAGGTATTAAGGCCATGGCCAGCCCATAACTCTCCATCTGTTGTGTATGGGCTCTACAGGTGGCTAATGGTTCTGGCACAGGGTGAACCAAGCTCAGACCAGGGCCCGTATTCACAAAGAGTCTCAGAGTAGGAGGTCTGATCTAGGATCAGTTTTGCGTTGTTGATCATAATGACTAAGATCATATAGACAGGAAGGACCTGGTCTTAGATAAGCACTCCTACGTCTACTCTTATTAAGAGAGTTATTACAGTGACGAGAGTTGAAGGAGATTCGCGAGAGTTATAAAAATAGAAATATTGAGAATAGACCTTTTACTGTAACGAGACAATTCTGTTTACACGGCCCTGCTTGGAGAGGGTCAACTGTTTCGCACGCACTGGCCCGACAGTTGGCCCCCTCCAAGCAGGGCCGTGTAAACAGAATTGTCTTCTTGAGGCCAACGCTCCTACAGTAAAAATCGTAATAGCATCGCAATACTTTTGAACAGCTGAAATGTGTAGGCATTTTCCTTATATTATAGACTTGTTTTACTGAGTTTTTATCTGAAATAGCAGTCAAATCTACGCCGTAGCGAAGGTCATCTCAGAACAAAAGTGAGCAGGAACGTAAGCATCAACCGCCCAGTGAATTAACAACAATTAGCTTTTTTTTTCATGTAATGAAAGCCCGATGGTCAGCGGGACCACGCCTGCTCCCGCTCTCCCTCTCTGGCGCTCGAGGGCGCCAGACTGCCTATCATTACGCACACCTGTCACCATCGTTACGCGCACCTACGCTTCACTGGACCCACCTGGACTCCATCACTGTGTTGACTGCCCCTCCTTTATCTGTCTGTTTCTTTGGTTAGATCCCTATGTCAGCATTAACGTCATTGTGTGTTCCAGTCCGGATGCCGTCCTGTGCTTTTCCATGTCCGTTGCTAATTAAAATGTTCACTCCCTGTACCTGCTTCTCGTCCCCAGCGTTGTTCCTTACATCAATGATAATAATCTCTTATTATTGTGCCATGGGATGCCCCTGTTTAGTTATTAATCTACCTGGCGACAGTAGGTGTTTTCGCTTCTGCCTGTGTTCTTTATTTGACTTAGCAAGCGGAGAGGGTGAACCCACAGCTATTCCCAGGCAACATACTGTATTTTATCACAGAGAGTATAATATGTCATGTCTCCTTGTGTTACCCTGAATGACTCCGGATGTCGCTCACCTCTAGGAAATAGCAGCGTTAGTGGTAGTGACGACAAACGGATATTTGACAGCAGTAGACGCAGGATCTCGGTGGTGGTAAAAAGACATGGTTGTTTGTGTGGCACCAGAGTTCAAAGGTGATGATATTAGGGAAGCTTACAAGCCTCTTAACCACTAACCCATTTTCATTACTCCAGGTCATCTCTCATTTGACAGTATGTTACCTCCTGTCAAATGGCCCAATGTTGATCTATGGGAATTATGGCTGTAGCCAATAACATCAATCAGATTGATCATGAGGGACAGGACTGACTGACAGGAAGTTGATTGGAAGTGAAACAACAGGAGACAGAAGCTCTGCTTTGTGGCCTGAAAGTCACTATGGGATTCGTATGGGATTTTTCTCTCTAATTTCTTTCATTATCTCTCTCTCTCTCTGTTTCTGTCTCTTTCTGTTCATCAAAGTGCAGGGCAATATTGCATCAAGGCGCATCAGTATTCACATCAGGCCCTCATTGGCTGGGCACGTGGATTGAGTTCGCATTGATTTGACCCGGTGAAAAACACATTGACAAGCGTAGAAAAGACAGAGAACAAGGTCCTCTTCAGTCGCCTCGCCCTCACGCCTTCACCCAAAGACATCCCCTTATCCCTCTCTCTGCCGGCAAACTGAAGAGGGAAAATGATTTAGATTCATAATTCATTTTTCCCATTAGCATCACCCATGTTCTGTGCACACAAGCATTTTCCAGAGAGGAGATAGAGAGAGAGAAAGGGAGAGAAAATAGGGAGAGGGAGAGAGATCTCTCTCTAGTGTCCGCTAGCTTTTCATTTGAATCTTACATGAATCCAGACCTCCCAATGTTAATCACGGTCCATAGGTTTTCATCATCCTGTGACTCTGACACTAAAATTATTTTCTTTGATTCCTGGGCAGGATAAAGAGAAAATGTTTGTGTGTGTGTGTGTGTGTGTGTGTGCTTGTGACAATTGGAAAGAGCACACTGAAGGACGCTGACGGGATGACCCACACAAATCATTTCTATCAGGCACGTCAGAGTAGGCCTCGACGCCAGGCGGAGGGGTCCTTGGAAATGAAGAACAAAGACTAGCCTGGCGTCATCAGCCTTTTCATTTCACCTCATGACACATATAAAGAAAGTGCTTCAAAAATGTTTTCCGAGAACAGTGGGAGAGAGAGAAAGTCACAGGAGAGAAACAAAACATCCGCCGCAGAAAAGAACGGATGGGTGGACGGTAAGATGAGCAGAGCTCATGTAAGTGAAAGGCATAAAGAAAAAGAGCGAAGAGAATATAGATGGCTAGATAAATAGATGTACTGTAACAAATGGGTTGGTAATGAGTTAGAGAAAGTCAGGAGGAAACATCTCAATCGAATAGGTTTCCGTTGATTGAACCAGCCGGTGCGCCGGAATCTTCTTGAACAACCCATATCTCACACATGCTGAGTTATAGCGGCACATACAGAGAGAGAGAAACACACACACACACAAACACACAGTATAATCAGACGCCAACACCCACAGACACAGTCACACCCACAGACACACACACACACACACACAGACACAGCCACACTAGCAGACACACACACAGACACCAACTTAAATCACATCACCACATGCGCCATTTAACGACCGCAGCGCTAATTTCCCTACAGTTGTGGATGTGACGGTCGCGTAAGCACCAGTTGGAATCATACCCAATTGAGTTACAGCCACATTGAATGCTGGATAGTCAGGAGGGGAAAGAGAAAACGAGAGGAGAGAAGGAGAGAGGAGAGACTGTACAGGGGGAAAGGAGAACAGGATAGGAGAGAAGGAGAGAGGAGAGACTGTACAGGGGGAAAGGAGAACAGGATAGGAGAGAAGGAGAGAGGAGAGACTGTACAGGGGGAAAGAGAACAGGATAGGAGAGAAGGAGAGAGGAGAGACTGTACAGGGGGAAAGAGAACAGGATAGGAGAGAAGGAGAGAGGAGAGACTGTACAGGGGGAAAGAGAACAGGATAGGAGAGAAGGAGAGAGGAGAGACTGTACAGGGGGAAAGAGAACAGGATAGGAGAGAAGGAGAGAGGAGAGACTGTACAGGGGGAAAGAGAACAGGATAGGAGAGAAGGAGAGAGGAGAGACTGTACAGGGGAAAAGAGAACAGGATGGGAGAGAAGGAGAGAGGAGAGACTGTACAGGGGAAAGAGAACAGGATAGGAGAGAAGGAGAGAGGAGAGACTGTACAGGGGGAAAGAGAACAGGATAGGAGAGAAGGAGAGAGGAGAGACTGTACAGGGGGAAAGAGAACAGGATAGGAGAGAAGGAGAGAGGAGAGACTGTACAGGGGGAAAAGAGAACAGGATAGGAGAGAAGGAGAGAGGAGAGACTGTACAGGGGGAAAGAGAACAGGATAGGAGAGAAGGAGAGAGGAGAGACTGTACAGGGAAAGAGAAAAGGATAGGAGGGAAGGAGAGAGGAGAGACTGTACAGGGGGAAAAGAGAAAACGAGAGGAGGGAAGGAGAGAGGAGAGACTGTACAGGGGGAAAGAGAACAGGATAGGAGAGAAGGAGAGAGGAGAGACTGTACAGGGGGAAAGAGAACAGGATAGGAGAGAAGGAGAGAGGAGAGACTGTACAGGGGGAAAAGAGAACAGGATAGGAGAGAAGGAGAGAGGAGAGACTGTACAGGGGGAAAAGAGAACAGGATAGGAGAGAAGGAGAAAGGAGAGACTACAGGGGGAAAAGAGAACAGGATAGGAGAGAAGGAGAGAGGAGAGACTGTACGGGGGGAAAAGAGAAAACGAGAGGAGGGAAGGAGAGAGGAGAGACTGTACAGGGGGAAAGAGAACAGGATAGGAGAGAAGGAGAGAGGAGAGACTGTACAGGGGGAAAAGAGAACAGGATAGGAGAGAAGGAGAGAGGAGAGACTGTACAGGGGAAAAGAGAAAACGAGAGGAGGGAAGGAGAGAGGAGAGACTGTACAGGGGAAAAGAGAACAGGATAGGAGGGAAGGAGAGAGGAGAGACTGTACAGGGGGAAAAGAGAACAGGATAGGAGAGAAGGAGAGAGGAGAGACTGTACAGGGGGAAAAGAGAACAGGATAGGAGAGAAGGAGAGAGGAGAGACTGTACAGGGGGAAAAGAGAACAGGATAGGAGAGAAGGAGAGAGGAGAGACTGTACAGGGGAAAAGAGAACAGGATAGGAGAGAAGGAGAGAGGAGAGACTGTACAGGGGGAAAAGAGAACAGGATAGGAGAGAGGAGAGACTGTACAGGGGAAAAGAGAACAGGATAGGAGAGAAGGAGAGAGGAGAGACTGTACAGGGGAAAAGAGAACAGGATAGGAGAGAAGGAGAGAGGAGAGACTGTACAGGGGGAAAAGAGAAAACGAGAGGAGAGAAGGAGAGAGGAGAGACTGTACAGGGGGAAAAGAGAACAGGATAGGAGAGAAGGAGAGAGGAGAGACTGTACAGGGGGGAAAGAGAACAGGATAGGAGAGAAGGAGAGAGGAGAGACTGTACAGGGGGAAAGAGAACAGGATAGGAGGGAAGGAGAGAGGAGAGACTGTACAGGGGGAAAAGAGAACAGGATAGGAGAGAAGGAGAAAGGAGAGACTACAGGGGGAAAAGAGAACAGGATAGGAGAGAAGGAGAGAGGAGAGACTGTACAGGGGGAAAAGAGAAAACGAGAGGAGGGAAGGAGAGAGGAGAGACTGTACAGGGGGAAAGAGAACAGGATAGGAGAGAAGGAGAGAGGAGAGACTGTACAGGGGGGAAAGAGAACAGGATAGGAGAGAAGGAGAGAGGAGAGACTGTACAGGGGAAAAGAGAACAGGATAGGAGAGAAGGAGAGAGGAGAGACTGTACAGGGGGAAAGAGAACAGGATAGGAGAGAAGGAGAGAGGAGAGACTGTACAGGGGGAAAGAGAACAGGATAGGAGAGAAGGAGAGAGGAGAGACTGTACAGGGGGAAAAGAGAACAGGATAGGAGGGACGCTTCACTCCACAGGTAATATTACACTTCACTACATTACAACGGTTTGATTTGTTTGATCCGAGCAATTCTTTTCTTTTCTTAGCTAGCTACATAGCCGTCTTTGTATCAAAGATAATCGTGTAGCTTAGAGTAATTATCGAAGTTAGCTATCTTTGTCCTCCTAACGTAGCCATCACTGCTAGCTAGCTAGTCAACACTGCTAGCTAGCCAACCAGCCAACTTCCACCGACTAGCTGCACTATCTATTACATTACAACGGAACGACTTGACTAGTGTAGTGTTAGTGAGCCAGCTACTTAGTTGTCTTTGCATCTAAGATAATTGTGTAGTTTAGAGTAATTATTAGTAAGTAGCCAGCCGCGACGCCAGACGTAGTCAACACACCTAGTCATCATTAATCCACTGCTAGCTAGCTAGCCAACAGCTAGCCAACCGTTACCGACTAGCAGCGCTGTAGATACCAATACTTTACAACGGAACGATTTGACTAGTGCAGTGTTGGCTAGCTAGCTACATAGTTGTCTTTGTCATAGCTTGATAATTGTGTAGTTTAGTAATTACCGAGGTTAGCTAGCCAGCTATTGCCGTCCCCCGCGACGCCATTTTTCCTAACCCAGCCAACTAGTAACACTGTAGAAACTAAAATACATTACAAAGGAACGTCTTGATTAGTGTTATGTTAGCTAGCTACAAAGTTGCTTTTGTATCATGACAAGGTGTAGTACTGAAACTATCGAGGTCACCTAGCCAGCTACACCTAGCCAGCTACACGGTCAAACAAAGTCAACAACGCAGCCACTGCTAGCTAGCCTACTCCACCAGCCAGCAGTACTGTATCATTTTCGTCATTTCAGTCAATAGATTTTCTGCAACGTAAGCTTAACTTTCTGAACATTCGAGACGTGTAGTCCACTTGTCATTCCAATCTCCTTTGCATTAGCGTAGCCTCTTCTGTAGCTTGTCAACTATGTGTCTGTCGATCCCGGTTCTCTCCACTCTGCACAGGCCATACAAACGCTTCACACCGCGTGGCCGCTGCCACTCTAACCTGGTGGTCCCAGCGCGCACGACCCACGTGGAGTTCCAGGTCTCCGGCAGCCTCTGGAACTGCCGGTCTGCGGCCAACAAGGCTGAGTTCATCTCAGCCTATGCTACCCTCCAGTCCCTAGACTTCCTGGCGCTGACGGAAACATGGATCACCACAGATAACACTGCTACTCCTACTGCTCTCTCCTCGTCTGGCCACGTGTTCTCGCATACCCCTAGAGCATCGAGCCAGCGGGGTGGTGGCACTGGAATCCTCATCTCTCCCAAGTGGACATTCTCTCTTTCTCCCCTGACCCATCTGTCTATCTCCTCATTTGAATTCCATGCTGTCACAGTTACCTGCCCTTTCAAGCTTAACATCCTCATCATTTATCGCCCTCCAGGTTCCCTTGGAGAGTTCATCAATGAGCTTGACGCCTTGATAAGTTCCTTCCCTGAGGATGGCTCACCTCTCACAGTTCTGGGTGACTTTAACCTCCCCACGTCTACCTTCGACTCATTCCTCTCTGCCTCCTTCTTTCCACTCCTCTCCTCTTTTGACCTCACCCTCTCACCTTCCCCCCCTACTCACAAGGCAGGCAATACGCTTGACCTCATCTTTACTAGATGCTGTTCTTCCACTAATCTCATTGCAACTCCTCTCCAAGTCTCCGACCACTACCTTGTATCCTTTTCCCTCTCGCTCTCATCAAAAACTTCTCACTCTGCCCCTACTCGGATGGTATTGCGCCGTCCCAACCTTCGCTCTCTCTCTCCTGCTACTCTCTCCTCTTCCATCCTATCATCTCTTCCCTCTGCTCAAACCTTCTCCAACCTATCTCCTGATTTTGCCTCCTCAACCCTCCTCTCCTCCCTCTCTGCATCCTTCGATTTTCTCTGTCCCCTATCCTCCAGGCCGGTTCGGTCCTCCCCTCCTGCTCCGTGGCTCGACGACTCACTACGAGCTCACAGAACAGGGCTCCGGGCAGCCGAGCGGAAATGGAGGAAAACTCGCCTCCCTGCGGACCTCGCATCCTTTCACTCCCTCCTCTCTACATTTTCCTCTTCTGTCTCTGCTGCTAAAGCCACTTTCTACCACTCTAAATTCCAAGCATCTGCCTCTAACCCTAGGAAGCTTTTTGCTACCTTCTCCTCCCTCCTGAATCCTCCTCCCCCTCCCCCCCCCCCTCCTCCCTCACTGCGGATGACTTCGTCAACCATTTTGAAAAGAAGGTTGACGACATCCGATCCTCGTTTGCTAAGTCAAGCGACACCGCTGGTCCTGCTCACACTGCCCTACCCTGTGCTTTGACCTCTTTCTCCCCTCTCTCTCCAGATGAAATCTCGCGTCTTGTGACGGCCGGCCGCCCAACAACCTGCCCACTTGACCCTATCCCCTCCTCTCTTCTCCAGACCATTTCCGGAGACCTTCTCCCCTACCTCACCTCGCTCATCAACTCATCCTTGACCGCTGGCTACGTCCCTTCCGTCTTCAAGAGAGCGAGAGTTGCACCCCTTCTGAAAAAACCTACACTCGATCCCTCCGATGTCAACAACTACAGACCAGTATCCCTTCTTTCTTTTCTCTCCAAAACTCTTGAACGTGCCGTCCTTGGCCAGCTCTCCTGCTATCTCTCTCAGAACGACCTTCTTGATCCTAATCAGTCAGGTTTCAAGACTGGGCATTCAACTGAGACTGCTCTTCTCTGTGTCACGGAGGCTCTCCGCACTGCTAAAGCTAACTCTCTCTCCTCTGCTCTCATCCTTCTAGACCTATCTGCTGCCTTTGATACTGTGAACCATCAGATCCTCCTCTCCACCCTCTCCGAGCTGGGCATCTCCGGCGCGGCCCACGCTTGGATTGCGTCCTACCTGACAGGTCGCTCCTACCAGGTGGCGTGGCGAGAAGCTGTCTCCGCACCACGTGCTCTCACCACTGGTGTCCCCCAGGGCTCTGTTCTAGGCCCTCTACTATTCTCGCTATACACCAAGTCACTTGGCTCTGTCATATCCTCACACGGTCTCTCCTATCATTGCTATGCAGACGACACACAATTAATCTTCTCCTTTCCCCCTTCTGACAACCAGGTGGCGAATCGCATCTCTGCATGTCTGGCAGACATATCAGTGTGGATGACGGATCACCACCTCAAGCTGAACCTCGGCAAGACGGAGCTGCTCTTCCTCCCGGGGAAGGACTGCCCGTTCCATGATCTCGCCATCACGGTTGACAACTCCCTTGTGTCCTCCTCCAAGAGTGCTAAGAACCTTGGCGTGATCCTGGACAACACCCTGTCGTTCTCCACTAACATCAAGGCGGTGACCCGATCCTGTAGGTTCATGCTCTACAACATTCGCAGAGTACGACCCTGCCTCACACAGGAAGCGGCGCAGGTCCTAATCCAGGCACTTGTCATCTCCCGTCTGGATTACTGCAACTCGCTGTTGGCTGGGCTCCCTGCCTGTGCCATCAAACCCCTACAACTCATCCAGAACGCCGCAGCCCGTCTGGTGTTCAACCTTCCCAAGTTCTCTCACGTCACCCCGCTCCTCCGCTCTCTCCACTGGCTTCCAGTTGAAGCTCGCATCCGCTACAAGACCATGGTGCTTGCCTACGGAGCTGTGAGGGGAACGGCACCTCCGTACCTTCAGGCTCTGATCAGGCCCTACACCCAAACAAGGGCACTGCGTTCATCCACCTCTGGCCTGCTCGCCTCCCTATCTCTGAGGAAGCACAGTTCCCGCTCAGCCCAGTCAAAACTGTTCGCCGCTCTGGCACCCCAATGGTGGAACAATCTCCCTCACGATGCCAGGACAGCGGAGTCAATCACCACCTTCCGGAGACACCTGAAACCCCACCTCTTTAAGGAATACCTGGGATAGGATAAAGTAATCCTTCTAACCCCCCCCCCCCTTTAAAGGATTTAGATGCACTATTGTAAAGTGTTT
The DNA here is from genome assembly GCF_901001165.1 of Salmo trutta. Classification (NCBI taxonomy): domain Eukaryota; kingdom Metazoa; phylum Chordata; class Actinopteri; order Salmoniformes; family Salmonidae; genus Salmo; species Salmo trutta. The sequence goes on along the minus strand of NC_042993.1, from coordinate 26,475,089 downwards.
GTTCTACTGGATATTATAGGTGAATGCACCAATTTGTAAGTCGCTCTGGATAAGAGCGTCTGCTAAATGACTTAAATGTAAATGTAAATGGAAGGAGAGAAGGAGAGACTGTACAGGGGGAAAAGAGAACAGGATAGGAGAGAAGGAGAGAGGAGAGACTGTACAGGGGGAAAGGAGAACAGGATAGGAGAGAAGGAGAGAGGAGAGACTGTACAGGGGAAAGAGAACAGGATAGGAGAGAAGGAGAGAGGAGAGACTGTACAGGGGGAAAGAGAACAGGATAGGAGAGAAGGAGAGAGGAGAGACTGTACAGGGGGAAAAGAGAACAGGATAGGAGAGAAGGAGAGAGGAGAGACTGTACAGGGGGAAAGAGAACAGGATAGGAGAGAAGGAGAGAGGAGAGACTGTACAGGGGAAAAGAGAACAGGATAGGAGAGAAGGAGAGAGGAGAGACTGTACAGGGGGAAAGAGAACAGGATAGGAGAGAAGGAGAGAGGAGAGACTGTACAGGGGGAAAAGAGAACAGGATAGGACAGAAGGAGAGAGGAGAGACTGTACAGGGGGAAAGAGAACAGGATAGGAGAGAAGGAGAGAGGAGAGACTGTACAGGGGAAAGAGAACAGGATAGGAGAGAAGGAGAGAGGAGAGACTGTACAGGGGGAAAGAGAACAGGATAGGAGAGAAGGAGAGAGGAGAGACTGTACAGGGGAAAAGAGAACAGGATAGGAGAGAAGGAGAGAGGAGAGACTGTACAGGGGGAAAGAGAACAGGATAGGAGAGAAGGAGAGAGGAGAGACTGTACAGGGGAAAAGAGAACAGGATAGGAGAGAAGGAGAGAGGAGAGACTGTACAGGGGGAAAGAGAACAGGATAGGAGAGAAGGAGAGAGGAGAGACTGTACAGGGGGAAAAGAGAACAGGATAGGACAGAAGGAGAGAGGAGAGACTGTACAGGGGGAAAGAGAACAGGATAGGAGAGAAGGAGAGAGGAGAGACTGTACAGGGGAAAGAGAACAGGATAGGAGGGAAGGAGAGAAGAGAGACTGTACAGGGGGAAAGAGAACAGGATAGGAGAGAAGGTGAGAGGAGAGACTGTACAGGGGGAAAGAGAACAGGATAGGAGAGAAGGAGAGAGGAGAGACTGTACAGGGGGAAAAGAGAACAGGATAGGAGAGAAGGAGAGAGGAGAGACTGTACAGGGGGAAAGAGAACAGGATAGGAGAGAAGGAGAGAGGAGAGACTGTACAGGGGAAAGAGAACAGGATAGGAGGGAAGGAGAGAGGAGAGACTGTACAGGGGGAAAGAGAACAGGATAGGAGAGAAGGAGAGAGGAGAGACTGTACAGGGGGAAAAGAGAACAGGATAGGAGAGAAGGAGAGAGGAGAGACTGTACAGGGGAAAAGAGAACAGGATAGGAGAGAAGGAGAGAGGAGAGACTGTACAGGGGGAAAGAGAACAGGATAGGAGAGAAGGAGAGAAGGAGAGAGGAGAGACTGTACAGGGGGAAAGAGAACAGGAAATGAGAGAAGGAGAGAGGAGAGACTGTACAGGGGGAAAGAGAACAGGATAGGAGAGAAGGAGAGAGGAGAGACTGTACAGGGGGAAAAGAGAACAGGATAGGAGAGAAGGAGAGAGGAGAGACTGTACAGGGGAAAAGAGAACAGGATAGGAGAGAAGGAGAGAGGAGAGACTGTACAGGGGGAAAAGAGAACAGGATAGGAGAGAAGGAGAGAGGAGAGACTGTACAGGGGGAAAGAGAACAGGATAGGAGAGAAGGAGAGAGGAGAGACTGTACAGGGGGAAAAGAGAACAGGATAGGAGAGAAGGAGAGAGGAGAGACTGTACAGGGGAAAAGAGAACAGGATAGGAGAGAAGGAGAGAGGAGAGACTGTACAGGGGGAAAGAGAACAGGATAGGAGAGAAGGAGAGAGGAGAGACTGTACAGGGGGAAAGGAGAACAGGATAGGAGAGAAGGAGAGAGGAGAGACTGTACAGGGGGAAAGAGAACAGGATAGGAGAGAAGGAGAGAGGAGTGACTGTACAGGGGGAAAGAGAACAGGATAGGAGAGAAGGAGAGAGGAGAGGACTGTACAGGGGGAAAAGAGAACAGGATAGGAGAGAAGGAGAGAGGAGAGACTGTACAGGGGGAAAAGAGAACAGGATAGGAGAGAAGGAGAGAGGAGAGACTGTACAGGGGGAAAAGAGAACAGGATAGGAGAGAAGGAGAGAGGAGAGACTGTACAGGGGGAAAGAGAACAGGATAGGAGGGAAGTATCGTCCCTGGTAAAGATTTCTGGTAAGCATCGCCATAGAGGAATCGATAAATTCCAAATAAAAGATGACCTGCCTGAGCAGATGGGTATAACAGGGTCCGTAAATAATAAAAAGATGGCTCCCATGATGGCGGCATATGATTTAACTCCTCTTTAATGGGAGGGAGATAAAGATGTCTGAGGAATTATATGGCGGGACGTGGGGACTGCTTTTTTGGCAAGGGGGTGTGGCGGGAGGGGAGGTGCAGGGCTAACTGTCACATGCTGAGGCACTATGGGTAATTTAGGAGCGGGTGAGTGATGCTGTGACACTGACTCTGCCTAAGGCACTTTAAGTTACAGAGAACTGTCGCAAAACCCAATGAGAGAAATACTGTATAGAGTCAAGTCCCTTCACTAACCATGGAGTAGGGCTGTGGATCTGTAGGGCTGTGGATCTATAGGACTGTGGATCTGTAGGGCTGTGGATCTATAGGACTGTGGATCTGTAGGGCTGTGGATCTGTAGGGCTGTGGATCTGTAGGGCTGTGGATCTGTAGGGCTGTGGATCTGTAGGGCTGTGGATCTATAGGACTGTGGATCTGTAGGGCTGTGGATCTGTAGGGCTGTGGATCTGTAGGGCTGTGGATCTGTAGGGCTGTGGATCTGTAGGGCTGTGGATCTGTAGGGCTGTGGATCTATAGGGCTGTGGATCTATAGGACTGTGGATCTGTAGGGCTGTGGATCTGTAGGGCTGTGGATCTGTATGGCTGTGGATCTGTAGGGCTGTGGCTCTGTAGGGATGTGGCTCTGTAGACCCAATATTGCTGGGAGGTGGGGATACACGGCACAAAGGAATACAAATATACAAGGCAAAAATAGATGGCTAGCACCACACAGAATGACTGCAGGGCGAACACACATATGCACCTTACACACAAACACCTTCATCATGGGTATTTGCTATGACTTCTATAGCCAAGGCAAGAGGTGGTTCAGAAAGCACACAAGAGGCCACACAAACACACACAAAGCCCTGCGCTCGAATACAAACAATATTTCCAGTCCCTAAAGACCCATATATGAGTTAAAGTAGTTGTCCAGTCAGTCACCACAATTCATCTTTACCGAGTTAGAGGTGGTCTGGGGCCCTGGGCTCTAGCCTGCCTGCCTCCTAACCCTGGCCCTCCTTGGCCCGCCAGTATGACTTACAGTGATTTAAATGACTGTCTGGGGAGGAAGACGAGAGAAGGAGTGTAGACATCATAGCAGCATTCCAAATGGAACCCTATTCCCTATATACATCAGTGCCCTACTTTTGACCAGAACCCTATCAGGCCCTGTCAAAAGTAGTGCACTATAATGGGAATAGGGTTCCATTTGAGACACGGCCATAAGCCATTAAACAGATCCCTATCACAGGAGGGTCAGCAAGGCACTTTACAAAGCCAGAGGGGGGACATGAAGTGACAAGCAAGGGAAACACTTGAGTGATTTTACTGATCGAAAAAAACAACAATAAATGGAAGGGAGGGTGAGTTGTGCTTGATCTGGTGGAAGGGTGTTTGTGTGTGTTGGGGGGGGGCTGTACTGTGTATGTACAGACCCCAGACATCTTTGACTGTTTATGTTCATGTGAGCATGCATACACTCCTCCCTCTGATAACAGTGTTGAGTCACCACAGTCCACATAAAGACTGACTGCTCTCACCCATGAAGGTAACCCTACCTTCTCCTCCTCCCTTCCTGTTCCACCTCTACCTCTCCTCCACCTCTCCTCTGTCCCCAACGCCTCGTTTACTCCCTATGAATAATACAGGCTTCCCTGGAAACCCAGCCCAGCGCCTCACCTCCTCAGCCTGGCTCGGCCCAGCCAAAGGAGGCCAAATCAATAAGCACTATGGTCGTCTAGGCAATGTGCCCACGCAAGCCTGGTTCCGCCCGCTACAGGCCTAGCACTTTGTGAAGGACACATGCCCCCCGGTGAGTGACACAGATCTAACATGCCAAGGTTTTAGGTTCACACACACACAGACACCTGCCCACAGTGACACGGATCTGACACACAACTAGCACGCAGACACAGACTCCTCCGCTGTTTCTTCTGGTCACTAGCTGTCACTCATATCGATCACACCATAGAGGCCAGAGGGAAAATAAAGGCTATCATGAACATTATGGACCACTCAAACCATTCAAAAACGTCTTGAGATTCTTGACTTGACTAGGTCATGGTAGCATTGTAGGCTCCTATCCAGGCCACTTGCTTTATAAAAAGAATGCGTCCCAAATGGCAACCTATTCCACATAGTGCACTGCTTTTGACAGGGCTCTGGTCAACCATAGTACACTAAATAGGGTGCCATTTGGGATCCAGCCAAAGCTAATAGATCCTATTGCCTTTGCAGCGTCCATGTCTTTGTAATATGCACCAGCTCCATCGATCATGTGACTCAGGCCCTACGTGACAGTGCTCTATGAATAAACAGGCAGTAATGGATGTAAATGTGAAATTACTTTCTGTGGGTTTAGCGACCGTGGTGCAGTGTATATCACAGCCTACGTCACAATCTGGTCGCTCTCAAGCCAGAGTGGCTTCATGTAATCCAATGTCAGTGGGTATCTCTCTGTGTGTGTGTGTGTGTGTGTGTGTGTGTTTGGGGGTTGGTTCTTCTATCCTTGTAGGGACCTAAAATCCCCAAAAGTCCCTACAAGTATAGTAAAACAAGGAAAATTCTCCCTTGCGGGGACATATCCCACATCCCCATGAGGACATTTTAAGCTTAGTGGTTAGGTTTAGGGTTACAATTAGGGTTAGGGTCAGGGGTTAGTGGTTAGGTTTAGGGTTACAATTAGGGTTAGGGTTGGGGTCAGTGGTTAGGTTTAGGGTTACAATTAGGGTTAGGGTCAGGGGTTAGTGGTTAGGTTTAGGGTTATGAGTTGGATTTAGGGTTTGGGTTTGGGTTACGGGTTAAGGTTAGCGTTATGGTAAGGGTAAGGGTAAATAGGATTCTGAATGGAAATACATTTTAGGTCCCCATGAGGACACAAGAACATAACATGTGTGTTTGTGTGTGTTATGAAATGAGGAACATCGCTTTTCCTTTGTGATATCGTTTTTGTATTCATCCTTTATTCAAGATCTTTTCATCAGAGTGATGAAGCAAGCCCACTGCTCTGGGGTTAAGTTCCCCCTAGTAAAAATCTAGGAACAGCATCCCCTGCCCCAATCCTAACCTTACCCATTAGTGGGGGGAAATTAAAAACTGACCCAAGATCAGTGTCTAGACCCTGTTGCAAGGTACAACTTCACCCTAATCCGTTGAGTGGTGCAATACTGATTCCAAATCTGTGTTCGATAGGCTTTTCCCTCCTATGATGATCACAATCAAGATCAAAGTGATTGTCAGGGTCATTGAGCTCTTCCTGTTCTGACTGTACTACACACAGTGAATATGGAGATCATAGAGCTATCAGAGAGACAGAATAGAGGAGGCTGGGTGACTCATCATGCATACAGAGGCGCACAGGCACACACACACACACAAGTAAGACAATATTATGCATACAGTGTCATACACAAGCACACACACTCTCTATCTCTCTCACACCACCACACCCTCCGCTGGGGTGTTGGGTTTACGCCAGACATAGCGTTTTCCTTGATGGCCAATAAGCTCAATTTTAGTCTCATCTGACCAGAGTACCTTCTTCCATATGTTTGAGGAGTCTCACACATGCCTTTTAGCGAACACCAAATGTTTTTGCTATTTTTTTTCTTTAAGCAATGGCTTTTTTTTGGACACTCTTCCGTAAAGCTCAGCTCTGTGGAGTGTACGGCTTAAAGTGGTCCTATGGACAGATACTCCAATCTACGCTGTGGAGCTTTGCAGCTCCTTCAGGGTTACCTTTGGTCTCTTTGCTGCCTCTCTGATTAATTCCCTCCTTGCCTGGTGCGTGAGTTTTGGTCGTAGGCCCTCTCTTGGCAGGTTTGTTGTGGTGCCATATTCTTTCCATTATTTAATAATGGATTTAATGGTGCTCTGTGGGATGTTCAAAGTTTCCCATATTCTTTTATAACCCAACCTTGATCTGTACTTCACAACTTTGTCCCTGACCTGTTTGGAGTGCTCCTTGGTCTTCATGGTGCCGCTTGCTTGGTGGTGCTCCTTGTTTAGTGGTGTTGCAGACTCTGGGGCGTTCCAGAACAGGTGTATATGTACTGAGATCATGTGACAGATCATGTGACACTTAGATTGCACACAGGTGGACTTTATTGAATTAATTATGTGACTTCTGAAGGTAATTAGTTGCACCAGATCTTATTTAGGAGCTTCATATGCACGCACCACTTTTCAGTTTTACATTTTTTTCATTTCAAGTTATTTTTTTCATTTCACTTCACCAATTTGGACTATTTTGTGTATGTCCATTACATGAAATCCAAATAAATCCATTTAAAATACAGATTGTAATGCAACAAAATAGGAAAAACGCCAAGGGATATGAATACTTTTGCAAGGTACTGTACATAAAACATGCAACAGTAGGAGATGAACGGACAGACAGACAGACAGACAGACAGACAGACAGACAGACAGACAGACAGACAGACAGACAGACAGACAGACAGACAGACAGACAGACAGACAGACAGACAGACAGACAGACAGACAGACAGACAGACAGACATTGCATAAAAAGGGGCGGCAGGTAGCCTAGTGGTTAGAGCGTTGGGCCAGTAACTGAAAGGTTGCTGGATCAAATCCCTGAGCTGACAAGGTAAAAATCTGTAGTTCTGCCCCTGAACAAGGCAGTTAACCCACTGTTCCCCGGTAGGCCATCATTGTAAGTAAGAATATGTATTCACTACTGTAAGTTGCTCTGGATAAGAGCATCTGCTAAATTACTAAAATGTAAAATGTAACTGACTTGCCTAGTTATGATTAGGGTGGGGATGGTGTATGGGGAAAGAGACTACTGCCTCTACAGTGGCAGATGTGTGCCTCAGCCAGCCAGTCAGCCACCACACATTCCTGCCCTAGCAGACACACTCTGCTGGCCCTGGCCCTTTCCCTGTCACTCCCATAGGGGAATGGGATATATGATCTGGAAGAATGGCCTATTCCACCCAGGTAATTACTAGGTGCAGGAACAGTGCTGACAGATGACGGACCAGTCATTCAATCATCACATCGATTCTTCCCCCCCGGCCCATACAAACTCGTCACTCCCCTCTTTTCGATCATCCCCCATGACACACATAGGAGCATACACACGCACAAGAACCCACACTCACACCTTCATACATGCACCCACCACACACTCATGAACATACACAGTCACACAAACACACCTTCATGCACACACAGATCTCTCCCATTACCGAGTGCCACTCCTTGGTTCTTAACCCCTGCGACCTCCAGATACCTCAGTCTTCAGCATGATTTCCCCCTCTGCCAGTCAACCGTAAAGCAACAGGGAAGGAGGAACACCAAGGACAACAAGCCATTTCCTGCTCTCCTCAAGCAGAGCGATACAGAACACCTCTCTCTCTCTCTCTTGTGTTTTGTGGTATATACCTCCCTCTCTCTCCCTCCCTCCTGTTTTCATTCCCATGTGCACTCCGCTGGGGTATTGTAGTCTCCCTGATAACCGAGGCTGGCTGAGAGAGACCGATTACACCGCTGGTTCATTAAACGCTGTTCACCCCCATCTTCTCCCCACTCTCCGAACCGCACACAGTCGACAAAAGCAGGTGCAAAGTTTCACACCCCCAGGTACAGCACAAACTCCCATGGAGGATGAAAAGCGTTCGGGGAGGAGGGGAGAGGATCAAAGGTAGAGGCGCGCGGATCAGCGCCGCAGATGCCAATAGCTAAGGCCCAGTGGAGAAAGAGAATGATAAGGTCTTATCTGAGGAAGAGAGAGGGAGGAGGAGGAGAAGAGGAGAGAAGGCAGAGAGGAAGAGATGATCCTGTTAAACAGTCCCATTGTTGCTGCAGATGATATTGGGACTCATTAACGAGATTCTTTGAAATGATTCCACATTGGTAGGAAGATAATGAGCAATTAAAAAGGGTATTTTAAAGAGGTCGGGATTATGAGTGTGTGTGTGTGTGTGCATTGTGGGTACTTTGTGTATGTGTGCATGTATGTGTCTGTGGGTAGGAAAGTATATTCACCTGATGGAAAACCAGTGTATTGGGGAGCCAGAATTTGGAGTAATCAATTTGAATAATCACTATTATCAATATATTTGAGTCTTTTCAGCACTGTTACCTAACTGAATAAATATTTTCCTACGTGTTTGAGTCTAACAGAAGCCAATGTGATGAACACATTAATAAAAACGATGTAGGAGTGTGAAATACGGCAAATACGGCATTTAGCTCTTGTTCTATTGAATAGTTTCTTTGACAGGACAGGTATAACTAGGTAACGATGAGGAAACTGTCCTCAGCATGTCCCACACCAGATGGTGGTGACAGCTTCGCAACTGGGTTACACCGCAGACATAAACACATCCATTCTCACATGCATGCACGTGCACACACACACACATAGGAACGCACACACACACACACACAGGAACGCACACACACACACAGGAACGCACACACACACACACACACACAGGAACGCACACACACACACACACACACACACAGGAACGCCCACACCACACTGTAGCTTTCCATCCCCAGAAGCATGACAGTTTACTGATTTAATTGGGTGATTTGGGTAAAAGTTGGAACAGATTCCATTAAAGACGTCTACATGCGTTGCATGACTTTCAGACTAAATACATCTAAAGCCACACACACAGTGACAAAGAATTGTGAGAACAGCACTAATTGGGACCAATGGCTGGTTGTGTTAACTGAGAAGTCAGCCAGAAGACACTACTACGCCAGAAAATCCTTCTCTCTCTCTCTCTCTCTCTCTCTCTCTCTCTCTCTCTCTCTCTCTCTCTCTCTCTCTCTCTCTCTCTCTCTCTCTCTCTCTCTCTCTCTCTCTCTCTCTCTCTCTCTCTCTCTCTCTCTCTCTCTCTCTCTCTCTCTCTCTCTCTCTCTCTCTCTCTCTCTCTCGTAGAGGGCTCTGTCCTAACTTTTTTCTTGATTCTGCTCTTGGTCTTTTCTTTCAATTGTATTTTCTATGGTGGAGAGTTAATGCACTATTTGTTTTAGCGGTATCCACAGGTTTTTCAAAGAAAGGGTGAAAGAGGACAGAGTTCGTTTCCTGGGGTTTGGAAGGTGTGGTGTACGCGATGGCTTCTCAGCCTAGCGCGGAGGAGACGCTGTCGATACGGCATGGATTCAGGTGTGTTCCTGAGAATGGAGTTAAGGTGGAGGAGACGCTGTCGATACGACATGGATTCAGGTGTGTTCCTGAGAATGGAGTTAAGGTGGAGGAGACGCTGTCGATACGGCGTGGATTCAGGTGTGTTCCTGAGAATGGAGTTAAGGTGGAGGAGACGCTGTCGATACGGCGTGGATTCAGGTGTGTTCCTGAGAATGGAGTTAAGGTGGAGGAGACGCTGTCGATACGGCGTGGATTCAGGTGTGTTCCTGAGAATGGAGTTAAGGTGGAGGAGACGCTGTCGATACGACATGGATTCAGGCGTGTTCCTGAGAATGGAGTTAAGGTGGAGGAGACGCTGTCGATACGGCGTGGATTCAGGCGTGTTCCTGAGAATGGAGTTAAGGTGGAGGAGACGCTGTCGATACGGCGTGGATTCAGGTGTGTTCCTGAGAATGGAGTTAAGGTGGAGGAGACGCTGTCGATACGGCGTGGATTCAGGTGTGTTCCTGAGAATGGAGTTAAGGTGGAGGAGACGCTGTCGATACGACGTGGATTCAGGTGTGTTCCTGAGAATGGAGTTAAGGTGGAGGAGACGCTGTCGATACGGCGTGGATTCAGGTGTGTTCCTGAGAATGGAGTTAAGGTGGAGGAGACGCTGTCGATACGACATGGATTCAGGTGTGTTCCTGAGAATGGAGTTAAGGTGGAGGAGACGCTGTCGATACGGCGTGGATTCAGGTGTGTTCCTGAGAATGGAGTTAAGGTGGAGGAGACGCTGTCGATACGGCGTGGATTCAGGTGTGTTCCTGAGAATGGAGTTAAGGTGGAGGAGACGCTGTCGATACGGCGTGGATTCAGGTGTGTTCCTGAGAAAGGAGTTAAGGTGGAGGAGACGCTGTCGATACGGCATGGATTCAGGTGTGTTCCTGAGAAAGGAGTTAAGGTGGAGGAGACGCTGTCGATACGGCATGGATTCAGGTGTGTTCCTGAGAAAGGAGTTAAGGTGGAGGAGGTTCTGCTCGCGGTCGGCGAACAGGTAGGAGCTGAATTTATACATTCTGCTTCCAGAATGAACAAAGCTGTGGTGGTGTTCATGAAAAGAGCAAATTTGGTTGGTAGGTTAATTGCTAGTGGAATATTTGTAAGGGGTGAGTTGGTGTCAATTTTGCCGCTTTCTACCCCTTCGACAAGGTCAGGAAAAAGCTGAGTGGTTTTGGTAAGTTTGCTAGCGGGTTTCGTGTACTGTCGGCAGGTTTTCAGGCAGATTCCGTTAAACACGTTGTTTCGTTCAGGAGGAAAGTGTTTATGTTTCTGAATAACAATGAGTAACAGCTAAATGTGCATTTTAAAGTGAGGCATGGGGAGGAGCTCTACGCAGGGTTTTCCAGCACAGATAGTCTACGGTGTTTTGAGTGTGGGGATTTGGGGCATAAGAGCTTTGCGTGCCCACATAAAGGCTGTAGACAAGGTGAGGGCACAAGCGCCAGTGAGGGAAATCGAGATCAACGTGCAGGGGGCAATGAGACGCAGGCAGCAGAGGCTGGGCCTAGTCATGCCAGGGATGGTGGTGTAGATGAGCCTGGGCCTAGTTATGCCAGGGATGGTGGTGTAGATGAGCCTGGGCCTAGTTATGCCAGAGATGGTGGTGTAGATGAGGCTGGGCCTAGTCATGCTATGGATGGTGGTGTAGATGAGCCTGGGCCTAGTTATGCCAGAGATGGTGGTGTAGATGAGGCTGGGCCTAGTCATGCTATGGATGGTGGTGTAGATGAGGCTGGGCCTAGTCATGCTATGGATGGTGGTGTAGATGAGGCTGGGTCTAGTCATGCTATGGATGGTGGTGTAGATGAGGCTGGGTCTAGTCATGCTATGGATGGTGGTGTAGATGAGGCTGGGTCTAGTCATGCTATGGATGGTGGTGTAGATGAGGCTGGGTCTAGTCAGGTTAGAGATGGTGGGGTAGCTGAGGCTGGACCTAGTCATGCTATGGAGGGTGGTGTAGATGAGCCTGGGTCTAGTCAGGTTAGAGATGGTGGGGTAGCTGAGGCTGGACCTAGTCATGCTATGGATGGTGGTGTAGATGAGGCTGGGCCTAGTCATGCTATGGAGGGTGGTGTAGATGAGCCTGGGTCTAGTAAAGTTATGCTGGTGGATGAGGAGAGTATAGTGGGGAAGTGTAAGAGACTGGGGGGAGGAGGAGGGTGTCAAGCAGAAAAGGAAAAAGGGGGAAAAGAAAGGAGGTGGGAGGGGAGAGGCTGGTGTGGTCAAAGGAAACATGGAACCTTTGCCTGGTGCTGGGGGGGAGGCCCTGACCAGAGAGGACAGGCAGGTGGTCAGGATGGGAGATGGAGATGAGGAGGAAAGTGAGTCTGAGGAAGAGGATGATGAGGAGTTTTCTTTTTCAGACTCCTCTTCAATGGGTCCGGAGCTGACAGCCAGTCAAGCAGAGGGGTCAAAGTACACGTTGAGAGAACTGACAAGGTTCTTGAATGAGACCAAGGGGAAAAAAGTTCATCTTGAGGCCTTTTCTTCTGATCCGAGGAGGTTTGTAAGATCAATTCAGCATGCTATGAAAAATAAGGGGCATGGTGTCCTCTCACCCAGGAAACGGTTTAGGTTGAGGAAGTGGGTCACAACAGTGCGTAGGGGTCTACCTTCAGACACTGTTTAGATGTATAGTTTCTTTCTGTCACTGCGGCTTTTTGAGCTTTGCTATTGGTCTCTTTCTTTGTTGGCTTTTCTCCCACTTCTTATGGAGACTCTTCGGGTAGGCTCGCTCAATATAAAAAGTGCCAGCGATGCGAGAAAGAGGTGTTGGGTGAATATGTAAAACCCCAAAAAGTACAGGTGTTATTTCTGCAGGAGACGCATAGTGATGTGGTGAATGAAGTCGACTGGGGGCTCTGGTGGAAAGGGGCAAGCGTGTTGAGCCATGGGACAAATTTTAGTGCAGGGGTGGCAGTCCTTTTTGTACCGGGTCTGTCTGTAAGGAGGTGTGTAGGGGTAGGCTGCTTGTTGTAAAAGCAGAAATTAACAACATGGGTTTTGTCTTTATAGATGTGTATGCGCCTAACACAGGGAGAGAGAGGGGGTTCTGTTTGGGTGTCTTAGACAGGAACTCTCACAGGTAGCGCCTGAGGAGACGCTGGTGGTCGGCAGGGACTGGAACTGTACAATGGATTTTACGAAAGACAGAAATGGGGAAGAGCCTCATTCAGTGTCAGTGGGAGTGTTAAGGGCCATCATTAATCAGTTCGACCTAGTGGATGTTTGGAGAACTAAACATCCCAACACAAGACAGTATACATGGGTGAAGGTTTTAGGGGCTAGGGTGAGTGCAGCCCAAGTTGATCATTTTTACATGTCTAGGAATCGGAGCAATATGCTGTTCGGTGCTACCATTCTCCCGGTGGGGTTTTCCGATCATCATATAACCATGGCTCGGCTGTCTATTTCACCAGGGCCCCGGCAGGCATCCTATTGGAAGTTTAATGTAAAGCTTTTACAAGATGCCACTTTTTGCTTAGGTTTCCAGACCTTTTGGGAAAGGTCTCTGAGTCAATGGTGGGATGTGGGGAAAGTCCAAATTCGGCTTTTCTGTCAACAGTATACAGCTCTCTTATCCTCAGAGGCTAGGAGAATATTGGGGGATCTAGAGCATAGTATTAGTGAGATGGAGGTAGAGATGGTGGGGCAAGGCAATGTAGGCCTCCAGGCTAATTTAGCTGAATTACGTAGGGACCTGGGCAGTTTTTGTTCCAGGTTAAATCAAAGGGAGCACTTGTAAGAGGTAGGTTCTCCATGCTCAAGGAGATGGACGCTCCCAGCTCCTTCTTCTTTGGTTTGGAAAGAGAGCGGTGAAGCCAAGTGTATGCATTGTCTACGGCTGTCTGATGGGTGGGTGACCTCTGTGGTGGGAGAGATGCAGGAGCGAACTGTGGAGTTTTATACTGAGTTGTATAGAGCAGAACTGTGTGATCCTATGTGTGCTCAGGTTTTGTTCGCAGGACTCCCTAAGCTCTCTCTGGCACAGAGGGATGAAATTGACATTCCTCTGTTGTCCCATGAACTGGCAGAGGCCGTAACCCCGAAGTTCCCCGGTCGTGCAACCAGGGTCGAGGGACTCCCAGTGGAGTTTTATAAAAATTCTGGGGAATAATTGGACTGGACTTCTTTTGCGTGTTGCGTGATCACGTTGTGGTAGGAGAGTTGCCGATGAGCTGCCGTCGGGCGGCTCTGACTCTCCTGCCCAAAAAAGGAGACTTGTGTGAACTTAAGACGTGGCGACCTGTGGCATTGCTCTGTGCGGACTACAAGATATTTGCCAAGGTCCTCTCTAACAGACTGAAGTCCCATCTGGACTCGATAGTACATAAGGACCAAACATATTGTGTACGGGGATGCTTAATCACGGACAACTTGTTCTTAATCAGGGACATTGTCGAGAGGTTCTAATGTGAACTTTGGACTGGTTTCTTCAGATCAAGAGAAGGCTTTTGATAGAGTGGACCATGAGTATCTGTTTAATGTGATGTCTGTGTTTGGGTTTGGGAAGAGTTTTTTGACCTGTGTGAAGCTGTTGTATGCTGGGGCGTCATGTATGGTCAAGGTGGGAGGGGGAACCAGTAGGCCAGTCTGGGTGAGACCGGGCATTAGACAAGGATGCCCTCTATCGGAGCAGTTATATACACTAGCCATTGAGCCTTTTTTGGGCCTGCTATGCAGGAGACTGCAGGGAGTGTGCTGGACAGGCATGGGTGTGGTGAAAGGCATAGACGTTTCTGTGATGGTCAGGGATGGCCAGGATATGCAGGCACTAGAGACAAGTCTAAAGGTGTACGAGGGAGCTTCATCAGCTAAAGTAAACGGGGGCAAGAGCAAAGCTATGTTATGTGGGGCATGGGGGGATAGGGCCCCTCCTCTGCTTCCAGGGGGTTTGCAGTGGGGTTGTGAAGGGCTTAAAATGTTGGGGGTGTACATATAGAGGGGGGGTGCTGATAATCAACAACCTGGTGGCATCTTCCCTGTGGCATAAACTGGCTGTCCTCAACCCCCTGCTTGCAGACCTGCAACGCAAGCTGGTGGACTTTTTCTGATCGGGCCATCACTGGCTGAGGGCGGCAGTGTTGTACATGACCATCCACGAAGGAGGACAGGGCCTGGTGGAACTGGAGAGCAGAGTGGCTGCATTTCGACTAAAGGCGGTGCAGAGACTGCTGTACCACACTGATGTTGGTCAAAGAGAACCAGCATGCGCACTGCTGAGAGCTGGCGGATTAGGGTTGGACCGGCAGCTGTTCCTCATGAAGCTGGAGAGGCTGAGTACAGCAGGTCTCTCTGATTTTTACTCTGCAGTGCTGAGGGCCTGGCAGCTATTAAGGCCCACACAAGAAGGGGGTGTGGAGCCTGGGCTGTGGGTGTGGGAGGAGCCTATCTTCCACAACCCAGCCATCCCTTTGAGATCGGTTAAGTCGGCCACCCTGCAGAGGCAACTGATGGCAGCGGGCTTACTAAGGCTGGGTGACCTGAGACTGCTGGGAGAGGAGGGGTGGAAAACCCAGGAAGTCCTGGCACAGCAAACAGGAATAACGTCTCTTAGGCTGCTGGAGAGATTCCTGGAGGAGGTCTAGGAGGCACTGTCTGAGCCGGTGGGGGGGGAGAAATCGGAGGACAGGCTCAAAAGTGACACCAGCGTTCACTGATCAGCACACTGTTAGGAATAACACTGAAGTCCATAACGTTACTGGATGCTGCGGATTGACTGACAGATGTACGTCATCATTGAAAATCCAGGTCTTTAGGTCACAGGGATGACCCAGCCAAGATGGGAGTATGTTGAAGTTGCCCCTAGATGCTGAACTGGGGTCAGTTTTGCATGTTGCCCATTAATGGTTAAGGTTAGGATTGAGACAAGGAAAGCTGATTCTATCCGGCAAGTTGCAGTTTACCAAAGCCCTCAATGGAGGACAATGCCCCCAAACAACGTGACGGAAATCTGGTACGGATGGGAAGAGGATTGCCACTCGCCAGACTGCTTTATTACCCCATGGGGATAAGTAGGGATAATCCCAGATGCTTAGCTCACTGCCGTTTAACCCGGAATCTTCCCTCGTTCCCTGATTGACTCAAATGAATCATTGGTCCGCAATCTTTCACTCCATCATGATAGATAGGAGAATGAATACTGCTCAGACAGTCGCGGAGATGGGCTCTTTCCCAAGATGAGGTCCTTTTTCGTTCATTTAGCTTCAAAGGCAGAAAGAGTGACATGCAGAAACACACGTAGCCTATAACAGCATCAGTGGTACACGCACGCACGCACGCACACACGCACACACACACACACACACACATCCAATGACAGTCAGTTAGGGTAAGTTGTGTTGTCATTTGGAATGCGTTAGCAGGCTACTGGGTATAGCTGTGTGCAATAACAACAAAAACACAGGCCTGAGAGAAATAAAAAGTGGGAGGTGGGGATGAGAGGGAGAGAGAAAAAGGCAACACAAAACACAACCGGAAATGAGCGGCACATGACTGGACAGGACAGACAACACTGAATATTGAAACGTAACAATTGACTTCCCCGATGTAAAACCGCAGTGAGAAAAATAGCCTCTGTACACAACTAACGCTGTTTCTGCACCATCACTGTCACCAGCTCAGGGATGCCATTCTCCACCGAGCACCAGAGAGAGTCTGGCAGCTGCGTGGGGCGCATCAGTAGCCACCCACCCTGAATGTGATGGGACTCCCTTCTGACACCCTCGTAACTCTCTTCATCACTCCTCACTCCTCCCTCGCTCCGTCATGATAATACAGAGCGACAGCGCCAACCACACAAGTCGGGTAAAGTTTTGGAGACGCCCCCCCCCCAAAAAAACATCAACATTTAGCGAGGCTATGGGGGCTGAAGAGGAGTGCCATTAAAAAATGGAACAAATAGAAGTGGAGTGACAGGAGAGAGGAGAAGAGGATGGGAGGACAAAGAGAGGAGGAGGGGTGGAGGGGCGACGGGGGAGAGAATGATGTCAAGAGAACATGTATAAAGCCAGAGCTGATTACAATAGCTCCAGGCCCCAGGAATACATGGTAGGGGTGGATTATTAATGCAGAGGAGAAGGCGGGGAAGAGAGGAGGGGAGGAATAAAACAATAACACTAACCGTGCTGGTGGTGGAGAGAGAGAGAGAGAGACAGAGACAGAGAGAGAGAGAGAGAGAGAGAGACAGAGAGAGAGACAGAGAGAGAGAGAGAGAGACGACCAGGGGATTTAAACATCAGCAGTTTTGAATGAGGGCAGTGTGACATCTACTCATATCCCACACACCCTCCCCCTCTACACACACACACATACATACAGTACACACACACAAACCAGATGGACTTTTAGGGATTAAGGCGACGCTTCTCCATCTTCTCTGAGCCTCACACAGACTAGCAGAGTCCACCAGAGCAGCTCTTCAGGCTAAAATGAGCATGTGAAAGCTGGAGAAAAGCTTTTTTTTTAGGCCGGTGACTCCAAAAAAACAATGCCTCGATAATGCCCCCATAATTCCCCGCTTGGGTTTACAGCCGCCGTGTGTCAAGTGTCAAGGTTTTACTCTGGCACAACATGCAGTCTGGATTTGTGCCTGCAAAACCTGAGGGAGGCAGTAAGCATACCGTAGCTCCCTGTAACCCCTTGGGATTATGAACGTAGAATTATCTGTATGGGGTTGAGTTGTTTATCTGTTGCTTCCTATTGTACAGCTGATATTCCAAAGAGGTGTCTTTGTGTTGGATATTGGCAGGATTGAGAGAATGAATGAGTGAGGGAATGGCCGGATCTAATGGCGTGTGTACACCTGTCTACCACTCTCACTGAAAGAGGCCACAATTAGTGAAAAGCCACAATCCTTTCATAGTACACATGACTGCTCTGTATGGGGCCTTGTTGTGGCGCAGAGTTTGGTGAAATGGTTTGAACCAATTCTCCCCAAACCTTGGAGGCAACAGCCTTATCAGAACCCATGAACTGCACTGAAACACACTGATGTGGATGGTTAATGTGTTGCACTGAAACATACTGATAAAACACACTGATGTGGATGGTTAATGTGTTGCACTGAAACATACTGATAAAACACACTGATGTGGATGGTTAATGTGTTGCACTGAAACATACTGATAAAACACACTGATGTGGATGGTTAATGTGTTGCACTGAAACATACTGATAAAACACACTGATGTGGATGGTTAATGTGTTGCACTGAAACATACTGATAAAACACACTGATGTGGATGGTTAATGTGTTGCACTGAAACATACTGATAAAACACACTAATGTGGATGGTTAATGTGTTGCACTGAAACATACTGATAAAACACACTGATGTGGATGGTTAATGTGTTGCACTGAAACATACTGATAAAACACACATGTGGATGGTTAATGTGTTGCACTGAAACATACTGATAAAACACACTGATGTGGATGATTAATGTGTTGCACTGAAACATACTGATAAAACACACTGATGTGGATGGTTAATGTGTTGCACTGAAACATACTGATAAAACACATACATGTGGATGGTTAATGTGTTGCACTGAAACATACTGACAAAACACACTGATGTGGATGGTTAATGTGTAGCACTGAAACATACTGATAAAACACACTGATGTGGATGGTTAATGTGTTGCACTGAAACATACTGATAAAACACACTGATGTGGATGGTTAATGTGTTGATGTATCTTTCATTAACACAACAATGATTAGTCAGCACTAGAGTCAGGGCCTTGTCATTACCTAGCTGTCATGTGACCGATAGTGGTGTGGAATCATATCGACGTGGATTAATCATAAAGCACAAGCTCGATTAGGTCAGGCGATTGGAAATAAAACTCTTACGCACTCATGTTTGTTTAAAGTACGAGCTTGTGCCTTGCATAGCGCACTGGTTCCATGCAGACCTGGGTTCAAATACTTTTTGAAATTCTTTGAAATACTTTGGCTTGGCTTGATTGAGCTTGCCTGGCGTAATATAACCAATAGGATACTGGCAAAACTGCAAACCACACCCTCTGACAGGCTAAAGCAAATGCAAATAGTATTTGAACCCAGGTCTGGTTCCATTTGATACAAGGGTTTGTGTTTATGGTAATGTCCAGAGCCTTAATACCAGGCAAATACAGGAGAGACAACCTACAGTGGTGTAGTGTCAACACTGACCTGCACAGCATATTGTCAATACCAAAGCCTGAGCTTATTCAGTTTCATACATGGGTTTTCTCTATGTGCCTGCACTAGAGCATAGACAGAAACACACACACACACACACACACACACACACACACACACACACACACACACACACGAACATACAGAGAACCTACACACACACACACACACACACACACACACACACACACACACACACACACACACACACACACACACACAAACACATAACCCACGCCACACCTCTCACCCACACAAACACACAGAACCCTGCCACATGACACACACATACAGACCCCCCCCCCCACCCACCCACCTACCTACACACACATCCAACATATGAACACTAAACTCTGCCATAGCCTCTCCTTGGCCTGTCTGTTGATGTTTGTTTGCACTCCTCCATTCTACCCCATTGCCTCTCCTCATTTAATGGAAAAAGTCAGAGCTCTGTAGGGGGATCTTTTAGTGCCGCATCACAGGGCCCAATCAGGGCCAGGCTGGGCCACAGGACCCCCTTAACCGAAACACACACACAGCCTCACTTGACTGGAGGAAAAGGCAGAAAGATAGGACTGACACATGAGAGAGAGTCAAAGAGACCCACAGACAGACAGACACACATGGAGAAAGATCTAGGACAGATAGAAGTGTCTGACTGGGATCACTAGGTACTGTGGGCCTAGCTACCCTCTGCGGTTTGGAGGATCAGACCAGCTAGTTACATCATAGAGATTCTCCCACCGCTCAGATTGAAATTCCATGGACATAATAGGACCAAGAGGCACTGATCAGAATGTTTAAAAGCAATGGAACAACTGAACACAGATTAAGGACATGCCTGGGCTTGTACTCATTAGTAGAATCTATACCATTTCTCTGGCAGGCTCCTTAATGCATTAAAAGGAAAAGGAACCCACTGAACCCACTGTGGGCTATCACAATTCTCCAACCCACTTCCCTGTGAAAACGCATTTCAATCGGAAAGCCCTATTTGCTATTCAGAGGGGACTCTTAAATGCAAATGATTAAGATGACGAGAGAGAGCGGGGGAGTGGGTACAATAAGCCAGCTCTCCCATAGAATTAGCTTCATCTCATTTGGTTTACTTTCGTGGCAGAGTGTACACACACACACACACACACACACACACACCAAAGCACTAAAACCAGCCCAAACACACAGTACAACAGTAGATGATTTACCTAAATGACGTCTAGGAAGTACATACAGGACCGCTGCACCACTAGAGCCCTCCATACCTCAGCTACAAAGATCTATTGACGCCAGGCCAACATTAGCTAATGCATTGATAATGAAAACGTTGTCTCCTGATAAAGACTCCATACTTGAGAAAAAAAAGATCTATTTTCATGTTGAGCGTTGAGTCTTCTCCTGTTACGATAGTGTTAATCCATTTGATGATGTCTGACGATGGCTTTTTTTTTATAGAGGCTTGTGATGAAAGGCAATCGTAACAGAAATGAAGATGTGATTTACGTCAGGGCCGGGTTTTGCGGTTGTCAAGACGGGCGCGTGAAGGTGGTGGTGAAAGACTGTCCAAATACGACGACAAAGTGTTTCGCTTTTGAAGAGTGGGAACTAGTGGAGGGAAAGACAGATAAGGGTGCTGCCAGTCAAGCTCTGGTGAATTACATTTAAAAGGTTCCATGCCTCGAGGCTACTAAAGTTATATCTGAAATAATAGCTATTTCTTCTCATGTGTACTTTCGCTATAGTGTTTGAATAACACTGGTTGGAGTGGATTTGTGTGTTTGATAATCCTGTATCAAACACAGACACTACTTGGACTGAACGTAGTAGTGAATGCCGGTAAATGACTCTATAAACTTCACATTCTGGAGCGCCCAGTCAGTCACACTAACAGTCCACTATGTATAGAGAGGACAGGAGTGAACAATTCCCTCTGTCTTTCTTTCTGCTGAAACACCTCTCCCAGCAGTCAGAGCATGTTCCTCCAGCCAGCCATGCCACAAGGTGACATCATGCTTTACAATAACATGTAATAGTCCTCTGTTCTCTGAGATTGGATGGTTACTTTAAAACCAGTCAGCCAATAAGAAAAGCCTGTCCCGCATCATTTCCCCCGTGCCTCCCCTCTCTGAAACCAAGGTGACACAACCTTTGCACTTTCAGCAAATAGGACTTTCAGCAAATAGGAGAAGAAGATGGTCCCAACAAACTAGAGGTCGGCCGATTATGATTTTTCAACACCGATACCGATTATTGGAGGCCCAAAAGGCCGCTGCCGATTAATCGGCTGATTTTTAAAAAAAATGTATTTGTACTGACAATTACAACAATACTGAATGAACACTTATTTTAACTTAATATAATACATCAATAAAATCAATTTAGCCTCAAATAAATAATGAAACGTTCAATTTGGTTTAAATAATGCAAAAACAAAGTGTTGGAGAAGAAAGTAAAAGTGCAATATGTGCCATGTAAGAAAGCTAATGTTTAAGTTCCTTGCTCAGAACATGAGAACATATGAAAGCTGGTGGTTCCTTTTAACATGAGTCTTCAATATTCCCAGGTAAGAAGTTTTAGGTTGTAGTTATTATAGGAATTATAGGACTATTTCTCTCTCTACGATTTGTATTTCATATACCTTTGACTATTGGATGTTCTTATAGGCACTTTAGTATTGCCAGTCTAACAGTATAGCTTCCATCCCTCTCCTCGCTCATACCTGGGCTCGTACCAGGAACACATCGACAACAGCCACCCTCGAAGCAGCGTTACCCATGCAGAGCAAGGGGAAGAACTACTCCAAGTCTCAGAGCGAGTGACGTTTGAAATGCTATTAACGCGCACCCGCTAACTAGCTAGCCATTTCACATCGGTTACACCAGCCTAATCTTGGGAGTTGATAGGCTTGAAGTCATAAACAGCGCAATGCTTGAAGCATAGCGAAGAGCTGCTGGCAAAACGCACGAAAGTGCTGTTTGAATGAATGCTTACGAGCCTGCTGCTGCCTACCACCGCTCAGTCAGACTGCTCTATCAAATCAGACTTAATTATAACATAATAACACACAGAAATACGAGCCTTTGGTCATTAATATGGTCGAATCCGGAAACTATCATCTCGAAATCAAAACGTTTTTCCTTTCAGTGAAATACGGAACCGTTCTGTATTTTATCTAAGGGGTGGCATCCCTAAGTCTAAATATTCCTGTTACATTGCACAACCTTCAATGTTATGTCATAATTACGTAAAATTCTGGCAAATTAGTTCGCAACGAGCCAGGCGGCCCAAACTATTGCATATACCCTGACTCTGCGTGCAATGAACGCAAGAGAAATGACACAATTTCACCTGGTTAATATTGCCTGCTAACCTGGATTTCTTTTAGCTAAATATGCAGGTTAAAAAATATATACTTCTGTGTATTGATTTTAAGAAAGGCATTGATGTTTATGGTTAGGTACAGTCGTGCAACGATTGTGCTTTTTTCGCAAATGCGCTTTTGTTAAATCATCCCCCGTTTGGCGAAGTCGGCTGTCTTTGTTAGGAAGAAATAGTCTTCACAGTTCGCAACGAGCCAGGCGGCCCAAACTGCTGCATATACCCTGACTCTGTTGCAGAAGTGACACATTGTCCCTAGTTTAAAGAAATTCATGTTAGCAGGCAATATTAACTAAATCTGCAGGTTTAAAAATATATACTTGTGTATTGATTTTAAGAAAGACATTGATGTTTATGATTGGAGCAACGTGTACCTAAGCGATTATATGCAACGCAGGACAGGCTGGATAAACTAGTAATATCATCAACCATGTGTAGTTAACTAGTGATTATGATTGATTGATTGTTTTTTATAAGATAAGTTTAATGCTAGCTAGCAACTTACCTTGGCTTCTTACTGCATTCGCGTAACAGGCAGGCTCCTCGTGGAGTGCAATGTAAAGCAGGTGGTTAGAGCGTTGGACTAGTTAACTGTAAGGTTGCAAGATTGAATCCCCGAGCTGACAAGGTAAAAATCTGTCGTTCTGCCCCTGAACAAGGCAGTTAACCCACCGTCATTGAAAATAAGAATGTGTTCTTGACTGACTTGCCTAGTTTAATAAAGGTAAACATTTTTTTTTTCAAAAAATTTAAAAATAATAAATATCCGCCAAATCGGCGTCCAAAAATACCCTAATTAATCGGCCATTCTGATTAATCGGTTGACCTCTACAACAAACCCAATGCTGCCTGGGAGGGCACAGAGGAGACTGCTTCACGCTCTGTTTCTCCTACAAGATAGTGTGTGTGTGTTGTCTCTCAGTTGTGGACTACAGGGAGCAGCATGCTTTATTCGGTTTAGAAGCGGGAGAGGCGTCACGCTCATCCACAGGCCTTTCATGTTCGCCAGTGACACTGCCACAGGACCTGCCCTCCAGGCTTGCAGCCTCGTCCTCACAGAGCCCACTGTGCACTCCCAGCCAGAGCCGCAATCCCATCACACAAGACTACATGTACTCTGTGGTAGAAGGCAAACTGTACTGTACTCTATAGAGTAGCATAACACAACAACTACTGCACTGTCGTCCTATGTCTGCTATACAAAAGCGCTGTAGCATGAAGCTTGCTCCCAGATCAGTTTGTGCGCTACAGTCAACTATCATTGTCGTTGTCATTACAGGATACTCAATTGTATTCTATATAGTAGCTTGACACAAGCACTACTGTACTCCTATGTCGGCTATAAGTGCTTTAGCCCTAGCCTGGTCCCAGATCTGTTTGTGCTGTATAGCCAACTCCTATGGTCATTTTCACTATAGCACAAACCGATCTGGGACCAGGCTACACTATCCCTGCCCCTCTCTGCCTATATAAATAAGGCTGTGTTAAATCTGGGCTAAATCATCAGTTACTGACCACTTTTAACGAAGGCCTAACTGATCCAATAAACCCATTAAGGATTTAGATGAAATGGGAAAACAAAGGCCTAAAGCCCAACGCACCAGGGACTGAGCTACTTACCCTGCCTTCATCAATAACCTGGCTGAAGAGAGTCAAGGGACACCATGGGATTCAGATAAATGCATAGTTAGGGCCCATGCTTCTCAGTAGGAATCCTGATCTAGGATCGGTTTTGCATTTTAGATTATAATGAATGGACAGCGGGGGGCCTGATCCTATTCTAAGACTGGTTGTGAATACAGGCCCAAGCATTTACAGGAGCCTGTTCCAACAGACTTCAACCAGCACTGAAGCAGTTTAAAGAACCGCATAGGAAAGGGCTTTGTGCAGCTAAAACGACAAGTTGACAAAAACCAAACTAACTATTTTTAGCCCAGACAGACAGACAGACAGACAGACAGACAGACAGACAGACAGACAGACAGACAGACAATTTAAGGCAATCAAACATTGTGGTCAAAAGGAAACGGTCTATTTCTTGAAGGGATGTCCATCTAAGAACAATACAACTCAGATGAAGTCTCTCTCTGTCAGCGCTGGAAACAAATCTGTTTTTCAGCCAGTAGACTGAGACTTTACATCACGTTGTTGAAAACAATGGCGTCATCCTCATTTCATTTCAGCGTGTTTGTTGGGCTTAGATCCACGACACGCTGAAACAGTCCAAATCCGTCGCCATTAGGGATTTGTACATTGTTGCCACTGAGCTAAAAAGCCAAGGCATTGCCTGTACCGGCATGATATGTGTGTCACCATCTGTATAAGAGAGAGGGGGTGGGGGTGTGACCTTTGCCCCCTCTATCCTCCATCCCAACCCTCTCGGGAGTGATAAACCATGGGCAGAGGGACAGTCAAGACAGGAATGGGAGAGAAAGTTATCGATACGCCGGTCAATCCATCAGCATCCACAGCCCAGCCATCCATGCCAGGCCACGTTATCAGAGCCATTAAGCCAATACGGTCTCCATCAGCCAAACGGACAACCAGCTACTACCAGGGTCAAGATGGTTTATTGAGGAAGATGGTGGGGGCGAGTCATAGAAATAGAATAACTAGAATAGGCAAAGCCCCTCAGACCACAGTCATTTGTCAGTACCGTACACTCATGGGCACACTCAAAAGATTATATTTCTATGGGGTGGAAGAGGGAGGGTGATCTGTGGATTGAAGATCTCTGATATGAATCAATGAGAATTCCCAAGCAGCTGTGTATTATTCGGATGCCTATGATAATGTGCCTCAGAGACATGGCTTACTTGGGGGGGGGGGGGCTGATAGTGAAGGGTGGAACTCAAAGTTATAAAAACAGAGAGGCACACCAATGGGTGATAGGGTGAAGGCTTTCTGGTGATAGTGCTTCTGAGTGACACTGTCATATACCTGTATATTCCAACCAGCTCTCACAGTCTCACGTCAGAATTAGACATTCATCCATTTTTCTCAAATGTCAAATTTCAAAAGTTGTTCCAAATGTCAAATTCAAAGTGTTTAAGGTTAACTTTAGCCATTAACTCCACATTTTTAAGGTTAGGGTTCAGTTGAGGCATTAACTCTGAATACCTTAAGGTTAGGCATGAAACCTGAATGGTTAAGGTAAGGGTTAAGGTTTGGGATGGGCTTACGCTCATCCGCCATCCCAGTCCACAACGCCCTAGCAAAAACTAAACCTACCTGAAGGTAACAGCTTGGACTGTTGTCCTGACGTCCTCAGACATGGAAGGACGTCACATACTGACTTGTAGCATGGGTGACCTGCCTGGTATATTCATAGTTCAAATCTAGCAGTAAATGAAGTATGCTTCATGCAGTCAGCGCCATGATATGGGGGGGAACTACAATGAACTAAGCTCTGTCAGATAATGCTCTCTCTTAAAAAAGTACAATCTGGGATCTTGGACGTTACATTTTCACAGCCCCACCCGTCAGCTGCATACTTTACTTACTTTACTATCCATCAACTGTATACTTTGCTTACTTTACTATCCATCAACTGTATACTTTACTTACTTTACTATCCATCAACTGTATACTTTACTTACTTTACTAGCCATCATCCGCATACTTTACTTACTTTACTAGCCATCAACTGTATACTTTACTTACTTTACTATCCATCATCCGCATACTTTACTTACTTTACTATCCATCAACTGCATACTTTACTTAATTTACTATCCATCAACTGTATACTTTACTTACTTTACTATCCATCAACTGTATACTTTACTTACTTTACTATCCATCAACTGTATACTTTACTTACTTTACTATCCATCAACTGTATACTTTACTTACTTTACTATCCATCAGCTGCATACCTTACTTTACTATCCATCAACTGTATACTTTACTTACTTTACTATCCATCATCCGCATACTTTACTTACTTTACTATCCATCAACTGTATACTTTACTTACTTTACTATCCATCATCCGCATACTTTACTTACTTTACTATCCATCAACTGCATACTTTACTTACTTTACTATCCATCAACTGTATACTTTACTTACTTTACTATCCATCAACTGTATACTTTACTTACTTTACTATCCATCAACTGTATACTTTACTTACTTTACTATCCATCAACTGTATACTTTACTTACTTTACTATCCATCAGCTGTATACCTTACTAGCCATCAACTGTATACTTTACTTACTTTACTATCCATCACCCGCATACTTTACTTACTTTACTATCCATCAACTGTATACTTTACTTACTTTACTATCCATCATCTGCATACTTTACTTACTTTACTATCCATCAACCGCATACTTTACTTACTTTACTATCCATCAACTGTATACTTTACTTACTTTACTATCAATCAACTGTATACTTTACTTACTTTACTATCCATCAACTGCATACTTTACTTACTTTACTATCATCAGCTGCATACCTTACTTTACTATCCATAAGCTGCATACTTTACTTACTTTACAATCCATCAACTGCATACTTTACTTACTTTACTATCCATCAGCTGCAGACCTTACTTTACTATCCATCAACTGCATACTTTACTTACTTTGCTATCCACAGCTGCATACCTTACTTTACTATCCATCAGCTGCATACTTTACTTACTTTACTATCCATCAACTCCATACTTTACTTACTTTACTATCCATCAGCTACATACCTTACTTTACTATCCATCAGCTACATATTTTACTTACTTTACTATCCATCAGCTGCATACTTTACTATCCATCAGCTGCATACTTTACTTACTTTACTAGCCATAGCTGCATACCTTACTTACTTTACTATCCATCAGCTGCATACTTTACTATCCATCAATTGCATACTTTACTTACTTTACTATCCATCAGCTCCATACTTTACTTACTTTACTATCCATCAGCTGCATACTTTACTATCCATAGCTGCATACCTTACTTACTTTACTATCCATCAGCTGCATACTTTACTATCCATCAGCTGCATACTTTACTTACTTTTCTTACTTTACTATCCATCAGCTGCATACTTTACTTACTTTACTATCCATCAGCTGCATACTTTACTTACTTTACTATCCATCAGTTGTATACCAAAACAAATGGCAGGGCTACCGATTTGCTGCGAGACGAATCCCAGATGGAAGCTTTAACGTGACAGTCAGGAGACTATCACTAACTCAGCCCGTGAGAGTCATGTGGGATCAGCTCACACCTCAGTCTTCACTCCATATCACAGTCAATATGTTCAACACACACACACACACACACACACACACACACACACACACACACACAACCACCTCCTCTGGCTGCTAAGAAAGTCATGAGAGCCCTGAGGAGAAGATGTCAGCTCTGTGACAGAAGCACTGGCAGTGTGAAAAACATGATCTCCTAGTGAACATCATAGGAGCATGAAGAGGGTTAGGTGTTATACACATGTCCTGCCAAAGAAGTTTGCTGTGACTGATGACGTGTCAATCAGCAATCAGACACCTGCACGACAGACAGACAGACAGACAGACAGACAGACAGACAGACAGACTCAAAAGCCTTCAAATGTATCCAATAACCCTCCCAGCCATACTACAGACCAGAGAGTACAAACTAACAGTATTGTAATGTAATGTCCAATAGAAAAAACAAGAAGAGAAGATATCATTGAGACTGTAATGTAATGTAGACTCTAATCAGCCGCACAGCAGACTCCACCCATGCTGCGACGTCTGGTCCTCTTCCTGTAGGCAGACTCCATTACCCACAAGCCCCGCCATCAGGCCCTGCAGACGTCAGGTGACCCCTCACGCAACCCAATTATGCAGTTAAGACTGCGGGCTGAATGAGATCTCCGTTCCTTCCTGTCCCTGAGCTAGTGGATGATGAGGAGTATAGTACCGCACGGAACAGCACACACACACACACACACACACACACACACACAGCGCAGTACAGCCCCAGGACTTGACTCAGGCAGTCAGAAACTATCTGACTCATGCATGGGAATCACATTACCAGCCTCGGCTCGCTGGTCTCTGATTCCACAGCAAACGGGATGATTCAAAAAGTCCTGACTTCTATCCCTGGGGCGTTAGTGGAGGATGGGGGGGGACCAAAGGCCCACACATATATGCATATAAACACACACACACACACACACACACACACACACACACACACATATATAAATGCATGCACACACATACACAGGCACACACACACACACACACAATCTCTGTGGTCTGTTGCCTGCTCTCTCCGTGGATGGACGGAGAGGGCAAGATGTCGTAGGTTATGGGTACAAAGCTCTCCTGTATCCCTGGAGGGAGAGCATTAACTGGGGTGTGGTTACCACTACTGACAGAGCCATTTCTCTTCCCCCTCTTCACCCTACTGCACTAATATCAGTCCTTCACCATTTGTTTAGTGTCTGAGCCTTTGGCCCCCAGGCTACCGGAGCCCTCACTTACCGGTGACCCTCATCCACAAAGACAAACTTGCTGGAATGGAAGAAGAACCATGTATCCTGGTTATGAAGTGTTTATCTCATCCACTGCAAACAGTCGAAATGTGGTGTGGTGGTGTGGTAATGTAATAGGGAGTTACGACAGCCCTTTTCAGTTGTAATTGACCTTTGACCTAAGTAATGGTCCTGGGTTAAGAGGCAAGCAGGACTAACAGGCTAATGATGCCTTTTTGGTGTGATGATTAATGGATCTCTAAAAGCGGACAGAGGCAAGGACAGAGGCAGGACCCACAATGACACAGCACACAGGAAGGAAAGACCATGAGAGTTGTCTAGCAACTGCCTGACACTAAAAACATTGATTACTTCAAGAAAAGGGCACGGTATGAGCGTTAGCACTATTCTAGATTTCCCCCATCTGAAGCCAAAAGGCTGCAAAGTAATTGTAATTTGAACCAGTCAAAGGACACAGACCATTTACTCGTAGCATCATCTACTGCGCAGTTAGCATTTGCGTGTTTGCTTTTACAGAGAGACTTCGATGAACACTCTTTACCAAAGCCGGTGGGAGGTTTGCTTCGACCCGCTCAACCCATTGGACCACTAGGTCCTCGAGGCTAGTTGGATAAGAGGGGGAGAGAGGGGGAGAGAGGGGGAGAGGGATGGTGGGTGGCTAATGTTTGTCAGCTGCGGCCAGTCTTAATTGATGACATGCCGTTCTGTGTGATTGTAGACATGAGGCGGGTGCAAAACGCTGATTAACACTATTTGGTCGGCCCAGTGTAGTCAATGCAGTCTGTTTCCTCGATACCACTCCCAGAGTTCCTGTTCGTTTGTTTTAGCGAGATGGTGGGAAGTTTATCTTCTATAGGCTCCACTTTGTCATGCTCTCTCTCTCTCTCTCTCTCTCTCTCTCTCTCTCTCTCTCTCTCTCTCTCTCATATTTCATCCCTCAGACATCTGAGTGACAGCCATACCAACAAACAGTCCGTTGAGATGATTCAGACCAGGGGACAGTGAGGTTGAGCGCCCTGCTTGGTGCCCACATCCATCTACCTGGAAGGACGTCAGCCAAATGCTAAACAGCTGATAACACAGATGAGCTAGCAGCTGGGAAACATATTCAAGCAATAAATTGAGTCAAATAAAATACACATTTGCAAGGATTTTTCAGTATCAATGCAAATGGGCCTTCCTCGAGGGCAAATTAAATATTCTAGATAAATGGAGGCTTTTCATTGTTCAACTCTACAGAATAGAATCCCATCTGGGATTTTGGAACACATAGGCAAGGTTAAGGTTCTAGCCAATGAAACGAAAGCACACTGACTTAATCATTAAAAAGAATGACAGTTATTTTAAATATTGAGAATATACAACAATACAACCTATTTCATCGAACACAGTATAACAGAGTTAGGTGCGGCAGGTAATATGCACCTTTAATGGATGAAATGCAGCACCCAAGTTCACATTTTTATTACACTCACATAGCAGTCAATACAAACTGAAATCCATGAGTATTCAAAAATAAGAATGAATTAATCACTAATTCGAGAACAGGAGTATGGTATGGGTGCGAGTTAGTTTTGGCTGCGGGTGTTCCTTCCCGTCGCCACGTTTCGGTCACGCACGACTCAATGTAGGCCAACACAAAGATTTGACAAAGTCTGTATATTACCGCAAACACACACACAAACCGGTGACTTGTGTCTCCTCTCTACCAAACAGCATTTAATGGGTTATTGACATTCCGCCTGCTCTGGCTTTCACTCCTGTCATTCACAATCAACTCCCAGATGAGGGAGAGTGAAGGATAAGCTGCGTTTAAAAGCCGTAAAGACGGAGCGAGCGAGAGGCGGAGGGAGGACGTGAAAGATAACAGTCAGAGGTTTTTTTTTTGTCCCCTGCTAAATACAAATTCCAGATTTTTGCGGTCACGGCGACTTGAAAACTGAAGCCATCTTTTCATTTTTCACAGTGAACAGTGATAATGCATCTTCATCAGAGAGAGAGAGAGAGAGAGAGAGAGAGAACTCTGACAAGACACTGCAGAGTCACCTTAGGGAAGAAAACATTGTGTACAAAACGTCTACAACTGACTCCAAGTGACTCAACATTTTAGGAAACTAACCGTCAGACAAAACCCCCATCTGAGATTGGAAATTCTATTTTTTTAAAGGAGCAGAGCTGGGGATTTTAGAGAGTAAAAGCACTTCCAGATCAGTGCTCAGCCCTGCACACACACACACACACACACACACACACACACACACACACACACACACACACGCTCCCACACGCATACACACATGCACGCTTTACATCTGGGACAAATTATGCAACCCACCGACCAACCTCATCTGCCTGTATAACTAATCAGTGTGACAAGCCGAGCCTCCAACCGAGACGTCTGAACACCGGGAGGCACCGAAATCCCCAAACCTGCTGCCGTCCCCTCAAAAAACACACACACACACACTCAACATCACACACTCTCCTCAGGACAACGACTGCCGATCTACACACACACACAGACACACGCAAACACACACAAAACCTCTGTGGAAACCTCCGTAGTTCCATAGCTTAAAGAGGCAGGTTTGAACAAATACTATTGTTGATGGTTTGTCTGTGACGCTCAGAGATTTCTGTCACTGTCCGTTTGTGAAAAGCCTGAATGTGGCAAAGCAACAGTCCATTAACAGGCTATTGTGCCGTAAGAGTTTGTAAAAAAAATCCTGCAAAAGACTGATGGTGTAAGCTAAATGCCCCTCAGTTCACCCCAGAGTTGCTCCATTCACCATGGTGTTGACTCAGTGCTCTGTAATGGGGCTGCTCTGTTTCTGACATGCTCAGTCATGCCAAAGTTGGCCCTGTCATTGAAGCTACACAAACCGGCCTGCGGGGGGAGCATGGAGGACAAGGAAGCAGCAGCGGTAGCCAAGCCCAGAACAGTGCTCCTCAGTGGGGCTCTTATCTCACTTTATCATGGGGCTCCCCTTGGGAGCTGGGGCTGAGCACAAACCCCATGATGCATGAGTATTTCTGGCCCAGCCAACACGGCAACCTTCACAACAACCCCGGTGTCGGGAAATCTTGATGAACGACTGCATCCACGAAAGAGAGAGAGTGTGTGTGTGTGTGTGTGTGTGTGTGTGTGTGTGTGTGTGTGTGTGTGTGTGTGTGTGTGTGTGTGTGTGTGTGTGTGTGTGTGTGTGTGTGTGTGTGTTTGTTTGCGTGAATGTAGTGAAATTGAAAGTGGCTTGATCTATACTATGTTCTTTAGCACAAGAGTGCAATCGAAACAAGCAAGAGGTCAATAGTTGACCGATTACATTCAAATCAAATCAAATTGTATTTGTCACATGCTTCGTAAACAACGGGTGTGGACTAACAGTGAAATGCCCTTCCCAACAATAAATAACACGAAGAAGAAATACAAAATGAGTAACGTTTACATACACCTTAGCCAAATACATTTAAACTCAGTTTTTCACAATTCCTGACATTTCATCCTAGTAACATTCCCTGTCTTAGGTCAGTTAGGATCACCACTTTATTTTAAGAATGTGAAATGTCAGAATAATAGTAGAGTGAATGATTTATTTCAGCTTTTATTTCTTTCATCACATTCCCAGTGGGTCAGAAGTTTACATACACTCAATTAGTATTTGGTAGCATTGCCTTTAAATTGTTTAACTTGGGTCAAACGTTTCGGGTAGCCTTCCACAAGCTTCCCACAATAAGTTGGGTGAATTTTGGCCCATTCCTCCTGACAAGGGTTGGTGTAACTGAGTTAGGTTTCTAGGCCTCCTTGCTCGCACACCCCTTTTCACTTTTTTCTATAGGATTGAGGTCAGGGATTTGTGAGGGCCACTCCAATACCTTGAATTTGTTGTCCTTAAGCCATTTTGCCACAACATTGGAAGTATGCTTGGGGTCATTGTCCATTTGGAAGACCCATTAGCGACCAAGCTTTAACTTCCTGACGGATGTCTTGAGATGTTGCTTCAATATAACCACCCAATTTTCCCTCCTCATGATGCCATCTATTTTGTGAAGTGCACCAGTCCCTCCTGCAGCAAAGCACCCCCACAACATGATGCTGCCACCCCCGTGCTTCACGGTTGGGATGGTGTTCTTCGGCTTGCAAGCCTTCCCCTTTTTCCTCCAAACATAACGATGGTCATTGTGGCCAAACAGTTCTATTTTTGTTTCATCAGACCAGAGGACATGTCTCCAAAAAGTATGATCTTTGTGCCCATGTGCAGTTGCAAACTGTAGGCTGGCTTTTTTTATGGCGGTATTGGAGCAGTGGCTTCTTCCTTGCTGAATGGCCTTTCAGGTTATGTCGATATAGGACTTGTTTTACTGTGGATATTAGATACTTTTGTACCTGTTTCCTCCAGCATCTTCACAAGGTATTTTGCTGTTGTTCTGGGATTGATTTGCACTTTTCACACCAAAGTACGTTCATCTCTAGGAGACAGAACGCGTCTCCTTCCTGAGCGGTATGACAGCTGTGTGGTCCCATGGTGTTTATACTTGTGTACTATTGTTTGTACAGATGAACGTGGTACCTTCAGGCGTTTGGAAATTGTTCCCAAGGATGAACCAGACTTGTGGAGGTCTACAATTATTTTCCGGAGGTCTAGCTGATTTCTTTTGATTTTCCCATGATGTCAAGCAAAGAGGCACTAAGTTTGAAGGTAGGCCTTGAAATACATCCACAGGTACACCTACAATTGACTCAGATTATGTCAATTCGCCTGTCAATTCGCCTATCAGAAACTTCTAAAGCCATGACATAATATTATGGAATTTTCCAAGCTGTTTAAAGGCACAGTCAACTTAGTGTATGTAAACTTCTGACCCACTGGAATTGTGATACAGTGAATTATAAGTTAAATAATGTCTGTAAACAATTGTTGGAAAAATGACTTGTGTCATGCACAAAGTAGATGTCCTAACCGACTTGCCAAAACTATAGTTTGTTAACAAGACATTTGTGGAGTGGTTGAAAAACGAGTTTTAATGAGTCCAACCTAAGTGTATGTAAACTTCCGACTTCAACTGTACATGGGGTACCAGTACCGAGTCGATGTGCAAGGGTACGAGGACATTGAGGTAGATAATACACTGAGTATACCAAACATTAGGAACACCTTCAAAGTGGATTTAACAAGTGACATCAAAAAGGGATCATAGCTTTTACCTGGATTCACCTGGTCAGTTTATGTCATGGAAAGAGCTGTTATGTTTTGTATACTCAATGTATGTACATATAGGTAGGATGAAGTGACTAGGCAACAGGATAAGGTATTCCTCCGACAATGCCTGGTATAGAGGTCCTGGACGACAGGGAGCTTGGCCCCAGTGATGTACTGGGCCATACACACTACCCTGTAGTGCCTAAGGGTTGGATGCCAAACAGTTGCCATACCAAGCGGTGATACAGCCAGTCAAGATGCTCGCAATGGTGCAGCTGTAGAACTTCTTGAGGATCTGAGGGCCCATGCCAAATATTTTCAGCCTCCTGAGGGGGAAGAGGAGTTGCTGTGCCTTCTTCATGACTGTGTTAATGTGTGTAGACCATGATAATTCCTTAGTGATGTGGACACCGAGGAACTTGAAGCTCTCGACCCGCTCCACTACAGCGCCGTCGATGTGGATGGGGATGTGCTCAGCCCTCTGTTTCCTGTAGTCCACGATCAGCTCCTTTGTCTTGCTGACGTTGATGGAGAGGTTGTTGTCCTGGAACCACACTGCCAGGACACTGACCTCCTCCCTATAGGCTGTCGCATCATCATCAGTGATCAGGCCAACCACCGTCGTGTCTTCAGCAAACTTAATGATGTGTTGGAGTCGTGTGTGGCCATGCAGTAGCGGGTGAACAGGGAGTACAGGAGGAGACTAACCTCACACTCCTGAGGGGCCCCTGTGTCAGCGTGGCGGATGTGTTGTTGCCTACCTTCACCACCTGGGGGTGGCCAGTCAGGAAGTCCAGGATCCAGTTGCAGAGGGAGTTCAGTCCCATTGTCCTGAGCTTAGTGGTGAGCTTGGAGGGCACTATGGTGTTGAACGCTGAGCTATAGTCAATGAACAGCATTCTCACGTAGGTGTTCCTTTTTGGCCAGTGTGGCGTACAATAGAGATTGCGTCATCTGTGGATCTGTTGGGGCGGTATGCGACAGGTTACTTTGGCGTTATTGGGCACAGGGACTATGGTGGTCTGCTTGAAAAATGTAGGTATTACAGACTGAGTCAGGGAGAGGTTGAAGACACTTGCTCCAGCCTTTAGCTCGGTGCGGATGCCGCCTGTAATCCATGGATTCCGGTTGGGATATGTACGATACTGTGGGGACGAAGTCGTCGATGCACTTATTAATGAAGCCGGTGACTGGTAAACTCCTCAATGTTATTGGTTGAATCCCGGTACATATTCCAGTCTCAGCTAGCAAAACAATCCTGTAGCTTAACATCCGCTTCATCGGACCACTTCCGTATTGACAGCATCACTGGTACTTCCTGTTTGAGTTTTCGCTTGTAAGCCGGAATCAGGAGGATAGAGTTATGGTCAGATTTGCCAAATTAATGGCAAGGGAGAGCTTTGTATGCATTTCTGTGTGTGGAATAAAGGTGATCTAGAGTTTTTTCGCCTCTAGTTGCGCAGGTGACATGCTGGTAAAAATGAAGTACAACAGTTTCGCTGCATTAAAATCACCGGGCCACTAAGAGCGCTGCCTCTGGTCGTGCATTTTCTTTTTTGCTTATGGCCCTATACAGCTCGTTGAGTGTGGTGTTAGTGCCAGAAGCGGTTTGTGGTGGTAAATAGACAGCTACGAAAAAAATTTGTGAAAATTTATGAAAACTGTCTTGGTAAATAGTATGGTCTGCAGTTTATCATGAGTAGATCATCTTTAATAATATTGCAGATAGATTGTAGGTTATATCAGTTCTATTGTTTGCATCATTTTCTAATACTCCTTTTTACATTTATCCCCTACCCTACCATCCCTACCCTAATTGGAGTAAACTCATGGACAACAATCCTTCTGCTGCTACTGAGAGCTATTTCACTCACATCTACGGTACCTGTAGTTAAATAATTATACATGTATTCCTTATTTCCTCTTTCTTCAAGTGCTGGATTTTCACCCACAGCGGCCAATCCACCATTCATTCTGATCTTAACTCCAACCCCTCCGATATCCACAGATTAATCCATCTTTCTCAGTATAATGGCATTTTGCTATTTACTTTTGCAATAGATCCTTCCATTTTACTATGATGTCTATCGAGGGTTCTGAAAATTTTTACCGATATTTTTCTAAAAAGAAATACTTTACCCAAGTATAATGATATTTCCCACACCAGAATGAACCATACTCGAAGCTGCCGTTCGGTCTTGACGTTGCATAGAAAAATCAGCTAGATGTACTGTATATTTATGCCAGCAGCATACCACCCTGCATCCAACTGCTGGCTTGCTTCTGATGCTAAGCAGGGTTGGTCCTGGTCAGTCCCTGGATGGGAGACCAGATGCTGCTGGAAGTGGTATTGGAGGGCCAGTAGGAGGCACTCTTTCCTCTGGTCTAAAAACATATCCCAATGCCCCAGGGCAGTGATTGGGGACACTGCCCTGTGTAGGGTGCTGTCTTTCGGATGGGACGTTAAACGGGTGTCCTGACTCTCTGAGGTCATTAAAGATCCCATGGCACTTATCGTAAGAGTAGGGGTGTTAACCCCAGTGTCCTGGCTAAATTCCCAATCTGGCATTCATACCATCACGGCTGTCTAATCATCCCCAGCTTACAATTGGCTCATTCATCCCCCTCCTCTCCCCTGAAACTATTCCCCAGGTTGTTGCTGTAAATGAGAATGTGTTCTCAGTCAACTTACCTGGTTAAATAACGGTAAAAAAAAAAAAAAAAAATAATATTATCCATGTCCTTGTTCAGCCAAGACACAGAGAAACATAGGATATTCCATTTCTTCAGGTCCCATTGATAGGATAGTCTCGAACGGAGCTCATCCAGTTTGTTCTCCAGTGATTGTACGTTCGCCAATAGAACGGAGGGTAGAAGCGGTCTATTTCGTCATCGGCGTAGTCTCATCAGGGAGTCCGCTTGTTTGCCTCTCTTGCTCTTCCGAGTCCCGGGGATTAGGGCCTGGTCCAGTACACCCACCGCTGCTGACTCTTTAAAGTAGACATTTTCATTCAAATCAAAGCTGTCCAGAAACTGTTTTCGGTCATAGGAAATGATGGCGTAAATATTATGTACAAAGAAAGTTGAGACCAGTGTAAAAATAAACACACAAAATAGCAGCATTGGTCAGGAGCCCATAAGACGGAAGATATCCATCTCTGCAGGCCGTTCCTCTCCACAGGATGGAAGTACTTGCATGTAGAGCGGGCTAGCGTGACATAAGTGATGTCAATAACAATCCAGAGCTGCTGTTCTCTTGTCAGCTGCACAGTGATTACCATACAGGTAATGAGAGAGAGGCCGTCCTCATTTGTCATGCTTTGTGGTGGGGGGCGTCCATGCAAGACCGATAGAGCCATCTCACTGTCTGAAGATACAATGCTAGAGGAGCTCCTGGGTCCACAGAGAAAGGGAGAGAGCGTGTGTGTGTAGGGGGGGGGGGGGTTACTGGTATAGTTGTTCATATTTCTACAATTAAGCAAAAATACAATATGTTGTGATATGCAATTGGCCACTCATCTGGCTTATTGTTGCAACTCTGCCAGTGTTAGTGAGTTCAATGTAAAACTGACTTTACATGATACAGACCACATCCATTCATTTCCCTAGTTTTCATTGTCATGGCAATTCTAAATCGTTGAAGCACAACATCAACCAAAGTAAAGTTGATATAATGTTTGAATTGAGAATGTGAAGGTTGATAATAGAGACTTGCGGATTTGAAATCACTTCTATTTCATTGTGATGGTGATTCTATTGATAAGAATAAAATACCATTTGAATATGATGACATCACAATCTAAAACAGCAACTTTAGTAGAATTTAGAGTCTTATAATGTTTAGATGTTCGGCACCAATGTTGATTTGTAAATCAGTTTTGGTGGCAAAAACCCCAAGGCTAGACTAGACTAGACTTGCTTCTGCTATCCAAGATTCTAATTTTTGAAAAAGGAGCTTCAATACCCAGCGATTTCACCAGTCCGGACCATTGATGGCACACGGACATCCGTATTTTCTTGCAAGTCTATCAACTCCATGTTTAGAATGTACTGTATTTAGGTTTGTATAGAACTGGTTCTATGTGTGAATTTAGGTCAGATACTCCCAAGTTTCTCAAAGATCTTGCTTTGTGAGTAGCACTGGAAGTCCTGGACCCTAAACATGGCCAGATTCCGCTACCTCAACCAGCACCTGCCTGAGCATGAGAAACTCAAACTAAACACATGGAGATGAGGTGCAAAGTGGAGTTTAACAGGAAAGTGAGGAAGGAGTTCTACGAGCAGCGTGTGAGCTCAGGCGACCAGTGGCTCTTTTCTAATGACGAGAGGGAGAAACTGGAAGAAATTCCGGAGGTGTTGGACTTGGCTGCAGAGATGTGGTTCCTGTGAATCTCTGATTTACTATGTTGACATAGTAAGATATGATAA
Source organism: Salmo trutta (assembly GCF_901001165.1). Lineage (NCBI taxonomy): Eukaryota > Metazoa > Chordata > Actinopteri > Salmoniformes > Salmonidae > Salmo > Salmo trutta. The sequence continues at coordinate 26,436,787 of NC_042993.1, read as the reverse complement.
AATAAGATAAGGACGGTAGGTATAGTAAGGTTATTGTCTATTTTTCAGCAATCAAAATAAATCGTATTTGAAATATCAAAATTGTGTTGTGTCTTTTGTGTGTGTGTGTGTGTGTGTGTATATATGTGCCTGTTCGTGTTCGTGTGCATGTGTGTGTGTACACTGCCATGAAAGTTAGCTAAATAAGATTGTCAATTTTAGGGGAGAGCTGGTTTATTCCCAGCTAGGACATTTGGTTCCTTGGATGTTGTGCGAACTTACATTTTTTGTTTCCTATTGGTTCTGGGAACGAAGCCATAACTTTCGTGACCAGTAAAACTGAACGTTTTTTAAATTTAGCCTGTTCTGGGAACGTTAATCATTTTTATTTAGGTTGTTCTGACAACCTTTTACTATGATTCCCTGAAAGTTTTCCTGGGAGGTATTATAACATTCAAAGAACGGAAATGATAGGTTATGAGTCATTCTATTGATAACAATACACTAACATTTGAATATTATGACATAACATTTGAAAATAGCAACTTTAGTAGAATTTAGAGTATTATAATACCCAGCGATTTCACCAGTCCGGACCACGGATGGCACGGGGACATCTGTATTTTCATGCAAGGCTATCAAATATCATCATCAACGGTAAGAATCAGATCGAGGATTCTTACCAAAATTGTATTCCTTGTTATTTGTGTGTATTTCTCAACATTCCATGTTTAGAATGTACTGTATTTAGGTTTGTATAGAACTGGTTCCATGTGTGAAATTAGGCCTCGGTGACTGAACAGCATGACTGGATGTATTTCACACATATTGAAACACAGACATGCAGAGATTAAACCAGGGGTGGAACTTTCTCTAGGGACCGGACGCCCCGACATTCTGTAATTTAGTTTCTGTTTGAGTTTTATAATATTACTGTGATATAAAAATCAGCGGCGGTGTGCTTTAGGACCATACGGACGCCTCAGCAGGCTGTTTAGCGGTTTTAGAGGGCTGGATTTAGAACCACGCGAAAGGACGACCAGGTTGTGTCCCTCCCACTTCTGAAACCAAAGTTCCGCACCTGGATTACACACCTGGTCTAGTAGTCCAGAGATCGCTCTATTCGTAAAATAAAGACAGAGATGCACCTCAAATACTCTCACACAGACATACACATGCACACCCGCAAGGAAAACATCTGCTTGATCATTTGGGAGTCGGAGTGGGTGAGACGTACAGAGGAACTAAAAGAAACAGAGTGATGCAGATTGAAATGGGGGGGATGGGTTTCAATGAATGTTGGGTTTCGTGACTCTTTAACTGTTCATGTTCCATGTCGATCCTCTGTATCTTTATGTTATTTAAAGAAGAGATAGATAATATCCCTAAGATCGAGTCTTTCCCTGAGTACTGATCTTGGGTGATGTTTAGCTTTTTCCTCTCTGAAATGATTAGGGTTAGAATGGAGGGTTAGAAAAACTGGTCCTAGATCTAGGCCCACTATAGGCAACTTCTATCTCAAACCCATTTCAGATAAGGTGAGAAGTATGAAGGAGTGTTACTTGGGTCACATAAAGAGTGTTTTGGGATAGGCAGCTATTTTCTCTTATCCTCCTCTGTTGAATAAGAGACCTGTCAATAGGAAACTTGTTCCCTTAATAAGATGTCAGTCAACCATCCACCTCCTAAACTAAGGGAACTAACAGACACTTCCTGGGGACCGTCTCTGACAATGACAAGGCCCTCCTTCATTCTGCACTACACCACGTTGCAATGGCAAGCTAAGCACTGGTGTAACAAAGGGTACTTGAGGTCAAGAAGTTTATCCAAGGAAGAGTTTGGAGAGATGCAGGTGTCAAGGTCTAGTGACGAGTGTGAATTAGTGATCCCCACAGAGTATAGTAGCTTTGGTCGTTATTAGTTGAAAAATATTATCTCATAGGAGCAGAAATAGACGTGAATGTATTAGATTGCTTCTTATCCTCGGTAACAGAAGCAAAAGTTGATATAGTATTTTCTGATTGGCTCCAATAACTCCAAAAACGGCACAACACTGTGGTTACTTCCTCATACTCCGCTGCTGGATAGTCCAATGGGATATCAGGAGTTAACAAGAAAGGGGAAGCTGCAGTTTGACTGAGCACTAGGAAAAAAACGTTGTGCTTTGCTAAGAGGAGATAAAACAGAAATCTAAACTTTTACTTAAAAAATGCCTGAGGCTTCAGAAAATATAAATTTAGATATTTATATTAGCCTAAAGCAAAGAATAGGGAGGGAGCTGCAAGTGTATTCTAACACCCTTGTAACACCAATGTTTAGGCGACGGGTGTCAAACGTGCCTGTGTCCATTTGCAGTCCAACAATTGATTCCATACGGCACCCAACACTAGCCTCTTTGATCGTTCGAAAATATGTTTCTTAGCTGCTGTCGACTTTACTGCCAATGTCCCTCTTGACATTTCCAGAGATAACCCCTCAGGCAAAATGATTGCTTTAGTCCATGGCCAACGTCATCTAATCTCAAAGAGACTAGTCTGGTACCGGCTTACTGGATATCCTCATGACCTGGTGTCTCAGTCAGTGGGTCAAAAATCACATCGCAACTTCATTGAACTCTGAACAGTATTACAGACTCCATTGGGTTTACTGTAAACTCAAAGTCAATGTTCCATTGGTGCCAAGCTGAAGAACTCAATGTCCCCACAAGGACATTGAGGCTCTATTGAGGCTCCATTGAGGCTCCATTTCACTCCAGTTACCAAGGACACAGAGAGAGGGGGAGAGGCAATCAGAGAAAATTGCCTTCTCTATGTTGAAGATTCAGGGAAGTGCTTTCTATGGTAATGGAATCAAGGTTAGAGGAAACGGACGCTACAGACGACGGTCTCCTTGAAATTGGAGACGAACGACAAGCGACATCATCACCACCCGCCAATCAGAGAGGCCGTTCAATCTCATCGGGGTTGAGAACGAGATGGTCTGATAGTGACGTGTGAGAGCGTACTCAGATACTCAGATACTGTGATGAATCCACTGCATGTGGTTGACCTCTTTCAGATGTGTACTCACACACAAGGGTTCTTCATAACCCAGCCGAGAGCGGCAATCGTAAGTGTCCTTTAAAATAATCTCCATCAATCCCTAGATTAGACAAAGAGAGATGTGACTTGAAGTCATGATGAGTGGATGATTCAGACAGACAGAATGTGGGAAACTGTGATACATGACAGCCAGTGCCATGGAGAGGTAATTGGTGGGAGTACATAATGGCAAACAACATTCCTTATCATCAGCCACACAACAGCCTGTTTTTCAATAGGGTGGTACCCACGTCAACAAATCAAATCAAATCCAAATCAAATCAAACTTTATTTGCCACCTGCGCCGAATACAACAAGTGTAGACTTTACCGTGAAATGCTTACTTACAAACCCTTAACCAACAGTGCTGTTCAAGAAGAAGAACATATTTACCAAGTAGGTTAAAATAAAAAGTGATAATAAAAAGTAACACAATAAGAATAACAATAACGAGGCAATATACAGGGGGCACCTATACCGAGTCAGTGTGCAGGGGTACAGGCTAGTTGAGGTAATCTGTACATGTAGGTGGGGGCAAAGTGACTATGCATAGGTAACAAACAAACAGCGAGTAGCAGCAGTGTACAATTTGTGTCAATTTGAGGAGCCTTTTGGTCCTAGACTTGGCACTCCGGTACCGCTTGCCGTGTGGTAGCAGAGAAAACAGTCTATAACTTGGGTGACTGGAGTCTCTGTCAATTTTATGGGTTTTCCTCTGACTCCGCCTATTATTTCGGTCCTGGATGGCAGGAAGCTTGGCCCCAGTGATGTACTGGGCCGTTCGCACTACCCTCTGTAGCGCCTTACGGTCAGATGCCGAGCAGTTGCCATACCAGGCGGTGATGCAACCGGTCAGGATGCTCTCGATGGTGCAGATGTAGAACCTTTTGAGGATCTGAGGACCCATGCCAAATCTTTTTAGTTTCCTGAGGGGGGAAAAGGTTTTGTTGTGCCCTCTTCACGACTGTCTTGGTATGTTTGGACCATCATTGGTGATGTGGACACCAAGGAACTTGAAACTCTCGACCCGCTCCACTACAGCCCTGTCGATGTTAATGGGGGCCTGTTCAGCATGCCTTTTCCTGTAGTCCACGATCAGCTCCTTTGTATTGCTCACATTGAGGGAGATGTTGTTGTCCTGGCACCACACTGCCAGTTCTCTGACCTCCTCCCTATAGGCCGTCTCATCGTTGTCGGTGATCAGGCCTACCACTGCTGTGTCATCAGCAAACTTAATGATGGTGTTGGAGTTGTGTTTTGCCACACAGTTGTGGGAAAACAGGGAATACAGGAGGGGACTAAGTACATATTCCTGAGGAGCCCCAGTGTTAAGGATCAGCGTGACATACATATTGTTGCCTACTCTTACCACCTGGGGGCGGCCCGTCAGGAAGTCCAGGATCCAGTTGCAGAGGGAGGTGTTTAGTCCCAGAGTCCTAAGCTTAGTGATGAGCTTTGTGGGCACTATTTTGTTGAATGCTGAGCTGTAGTCGATGAACAGCATTCTCACATACAGTTGAAGTCGGAAGTTTACATACACTTAGGTTGGACTCATTAAAATGTGTTTTTCAACCACTCCACCAATGTCTTGTTAACAAACTATAGTTTTGGCAAGTCGGTTAGGACATCTACTTTGTGCATGACACAAGTCATTTTTCCAACAATTGTTAACAGACAGATTATTTCACTTATAATTCACTGTATCACAATTCCAGTGGGTCAGAAGTTTGCATACACTAAGTTGACTGTGCCTTTAAACAGCTTGGAAAATTCCATAATATTATGTCATGGCTTTAGAAGCTTCTGATAGGCTTGACATAATTTGAGTCAATTGGAGGTGTACCTGTGAATGTATTTCAAGGCCTACCTTCAAACTCAGTGTCTCTCTGCTTGACATCATGGGAAAATCAAAAGAAATCAGCCAAGACCTCAGAAAAAAATTGTGGACCTCCACAAGTCTGGTTCATCCTTGGGAGCAATTTCCAAACGCCTGAAGGTACCACGTTCATCTGTACAAACAATAGTACACAAGTATAAACACCACGCAGCCATCATACCGCTCAGGAAGGAGATGTGTTCTGTCTCCTAGAGATGAACGTACTTTTCTGAGAAAAGTGCAAATAATTCCCAGAACAACAGCAAAAGACCTTGTGACGATGCTGGAGGAAACAGGTACAAAAGTATCTATATCCACAGTAAAACAAGTCCTATATCAACATAACCTGAAAGGCCACTCAGCAAGGAAGAAGCCACTGCTCCAATACCGCCATATAAAAGCCAGCCTACGTTTTGCAACTGCACATGGGGACAAAGATCATACTTTTTGGAGAAATGTCCTCTGGTCTGATGAAACAAAAATAGAACTGTTTGGCCACAATGACCATCGTTATGTTTGGAGGAAAAAGGGGAAGGCTTGCAAGCCGAAGAACACCATCCCAACCGTGAAGCACGGGGGTGGCAGCATCATGTTGTGGGGGTGCTTTGCTGCAGGAGGGACTGGTGCACTTCACAAAATAGATGGCATCATGAAGGAGGAAAATTACGTGGATATATTGAAGCAATATCTCAAGACATCAGTCAGGAAGTTAAAGCTTGATCGCAAATGGGTCTTCCAAATGGACAATGACCCAAGCATACTTCCAAAGTTGTGGCAAAATGGCTTAAGGACAACAAAGTCAAGGTATTTGAGTGGCCATTACAAAGTCCTGACCTCAAGCCTACAGAAAATGTGTGGGCTGAACTGAAAAAGTGAGTGCAAGCAAGGAGGCCTACAAACCTGACTCAGTTACACCAGCTCTTCCAGGAGGAATGGGCCAAAATTCACCCAACTTATTGTGGGAAGCTTGTGGAAGGCTATCCGAAACGTTTGACCCAAGTTAAACAATTTAAAGGCAATGCTACCAAATACTAATTGAGTGTATGTAAACTTCAGACCCACTGGGAATGTGATGAAAGAAATAAAAGCTCATTCTCTCTACTATTATTCTGACATTTCACATTCTTAAAATAAAGTGGTGATCTAACTGACCTAAGACTGGGAATTCTTACTATAATTAAATGTCAGGAATTGTGAAAAACTGAGTTTAAAAGTATTTGGCTAAGGTGTATGTAAACTTCTGACTTCAACTGTAGGTGTTCCTTTTGTCCAGGTGTGAAAGGGCAGTGTGGAGTTCGATTGAGATTGCGTCATCTGTGGATTTGTTGGGGCGGTATGCAAATTGGAGTGGGTCTAGGGTGTCCGGGAGGATGGTGTTGATGTGAGCCATGACCAGCCTTTCAAAGCACTTCATGGCTACCAACGTGTGTGCCACAGGGTGGTAATCATTTAGGCAGGTTACCTTCGCTTCCTTGGGTACAGGGACTATGGTGGTCTGCTTAAAACACGTAGGTATTACACACTCGGTCAGGGAGAGGTTGAAAATGTCAGTGAAGACACTTGACAGTTGGTCCGCGCACGCTTTGAGTACACGTACTGGTAATCCGTCTGGACCAGCCTCTTTGTGAATGTTGACCTGTTTAAAGGTTTTGTTCACATCGGGTACCAGGAGCGTTGTCACACAGTCATCCAGAACAGCTGGTGCACTCGTGCATGCTTCAGTGTTACTTGCCTCGAAGCGAGCATAAAAGGCATTTAGCTCGTCTGGTAGGCTCGCGTCACTGGGCAGCTCTCAGCTGGGTTTCCCTTTGTAGTCCGTAATAGTTTTTAAGCCCTGCCACATCCGACGAGCGTCAGAGCCGGTGTAGTAGGATTCAATCTTAATCCTGTATTGACGCTTTGCTTGTTTGATGGTTCATCTGAGCGCATAGCGGGATTTCTTATAAGCGTCCAGATTAGTCTCCCGCTCCTTGAAAGCGGCAGCTCTAGCCTTTAGCTCGATGCGGATGTTGCCTGTTGGGATATGTACTGTGAGGACGACGTCATTGATGCACTTATTGATGAAGCAGATGACTGATGTGGTGTATTCCTCAATGCCATTGGATGAATCCCGGAACATATTCCAGTGTGTGCTAGCAAAACAGTCCTGTAGTGTGGCATCCTCGTCATCTGACCATCAACAGACTATACTTTGATGCCTTTCTATGAGACACAGATATAGCACAACATAGCAAAAGGTTTTGCAAATGACATTTTCCCAAGATGGTTTGTCGTCCTCTCGTTTACTTTTTTCTATTTTTTGTTTTTTTTTGTATATATTTCAATTTATTTTTCAATATCTTTTCCATTTTTAAATTAAATATACATTCCGGTAATCCGCATCACTCAATGTGACACAGATCCGCTATTTTCAGAAGCTAACCAGCTAATTAGCTACTAGCTATTTAGTCATTGTTAGCCACTGCTAGTAGCCTTTACCCTCTGCACAGGCACCAGCCGTTTTTTTAGCCTGGATAATACCTGCCAGCCTCGGACTGTTTTTCTCCACTACAATGCCGGATTCCTGCCATAAACCCTGGACCATTACTCCTGATCATCACAGCTAGCTAGCTGCCACCGAGTGACCCAGCCCCGAAGCTAGCCCTGAGCCAGGCGCATCTCGCGGCTAGCAAACGAAATTACTACAACTACAATACCTCTTTCACCATCTGGCCCGGTCCCTTGTCGACACGGCGCCCCGCCGTACCACCACGACTGGTCCGCTGTGCCCTCAACCGGCCTTTGCCGGACGTCGGAGCAGACGCTTCTACTTACCCCGGCCTGCTAACTTTAAACGCCATGTCTATCGCGTGCTAGCGTAGTAACGACTACCCCGCAACTTCCCTGTTCCAATATTGCTGTTCACTGGACCCTATGATCACTTGGCTACATAGCGGATGCCTGCTGGACTGTTCATTTATCACGGTACTCCACTTTGTTTACTTTGTTTATCTGTCGTCACGCCATTTGCACACACTGTATATCGACTTTCCTTTTTTTTCTATTGTGTTATTGACTGTACACTTGTTTATTCCATGTGTAACTCTGTGTTGTTGTTTGTGTCGCACTGCTTTGCTTTATCTTAGCCAGGTCGCAGTTGTAAATGAGAACTTGTTCTCAACTAGCCTACCTGGTTAAATAAAGGTGAAATAAATAAAATAAATAAAGTAAGCCTTTGTTATTGGACGAGTCCAGGTAGTCCCTCCCTGTTTCAGTCCGTTTGGTGCCTAATGAATACTACCATGGAGACTGGTAGAGGGAGGGGCTGTTTAACTGGCACTCAGAAGGGTAGGGAACAAGGAAGCAGTAATGTCACCCAGGCATGTCTGTCACAGTGAGACCATGGGGACGGCTCTAAGCCCTCCCTGACTGTCACTAGCCTGTCCCCAGCCCCCCCAGTGGTGGTGATGATGCCATCCATCCCCCCTGCCCCCTCTGCCCAATACAATGGTCCTCATCTACAGCGTGCATCTGTGACCCCCAACAATAACAAAGAGTGACACTGTTCTCTCCAATGAAAAGACTCTGTCCATGTCTGTCTGTAAGTGCGTAACCCCCTCCCTTCTCCATCCCAGAATCCTTTGCTCTAATAATTAGGTTGTCATTCACCCTATTGGGTGTCAGCTCTGCTTTGAGACTTTGAGGCCTCCCCTATTGCTGTTTTGCTTTTTTTGAGGGGTACGCTATCGTTCCCCAAAGCTGCCCAAAAACAATGGCTCTCTTTGTTTTTCTTTGGGGTTCTTCATCTATGGGGCGCTGAGCAGGGAGGGGGGTTAGGATTCTGTCTCAGACTTGGACAAAACAAAAGGCAGACTTATTCATTCATACCCCATACCACCCAGTAATGTCTTTATAGCGAAGCACAAAGAATGCGATAGTGCTTTACAGAAGACAGACTAAGGCTCATGGTGCTATTACCTTCTCTTCTCTCTCAGAGCACAGATCACTAGAGACTCATGTTTACTCTTTTCTCCCAAATATGATTTCAACCGCCCCCACCTCCTTCATCATTATCCACTCCTCTCTCTCTCTCTCTCTCTATTTATCTCTCTAGGTGGGAGACACTGTCTTATACCGACCATTCCCATACTACAGCATCTCTCTCTCTGCTATGTGGATGCCTCTTTCTGAGATAGATATAGACTGTCAACATTATTATGCATTTACACATGTAGTTAATGCATCATTTGCGCAACGGGTGGAAAGGGGAATGACAAGAGAGCTCATACACACACACATGCATGCACGCCGCAAACACACACACACACACACACACACACACACACACACACACACACACACAAACCCATACATCATACTAATGAGATACATTTGTATACAGGTACAAAGTCCTAACCTACACTGGGTACACTGCACCCACTGACACACCTTAACCAAAGGATATACACACGCACACTTTTATGCGCTCACACAAAAACACTCTAACAAATGACTCAAGTGATTCCATTTGACAGACACTCGCAATTACATTTGCAATGAGATATGATCCTCTAAGAAAAACAAGGCCCGAGTAAAAAAACACAAGACAGACAGCCTGCATTATGAAAGATGAAACAATAAATCAGCGCTAATCATCAGACATCCTAATTACACTTGAAGTGCATCCCAAATGGCACCCTATTCCCTACCTGGTGCACTAGTTTCAACTGGAACCCAATGGGCCCTGGTCAACCGTAGCAAACTATGTAGGGGATAGGGTGCCATTTGGGACATACCCTTGGAAATGTAGCATTACTGAGTACCTAGCCTGGCTTAGACTAAGACCCATCCAGCCACAGAGACAAAGCGAATCAGCATTCGTTCCCTGCTCTTCCGACACAAGGCTTCTTCGCCTCGCCGGCGTCCTCGCCTAGCGGAGCGTGCCATCCCCGATGCGCCTCAACAAGCAAATAGGCCACCAGCCTACTGTGGTAACTGGGGAAAGAGATGGGTCAGGTTGTGGGGAGGACACCCGGCCCGGGCGGCGCCACAATGTAATCAGATGGAGTCTCCATATAGTCCTATGTCTCCATTGTAGATGCATAGACAGTCGTTAGACTCGTCACTCATGTCTACTTTCCACATGCCTGGTGTTTCTCTTCACTATAGCTTAAGGGGTGAGCTTACATACCTGAGCCACATTAAAGACTCCGTATCCCCCTACGGTATCAGTCAAGCTTTCTGGGTATCTGGTGGAAATAGCAAAACAGACATCTGGCAGCCAGACCACTTAACGGGAGCGTTATGACGTGACGCGATTGCTGAACAATCCCATCACCAGTCGGAGTACATGGGTAGAATTAGTAGCAAAAACACTGTCGCATTAGTTCAAATCCAAATATATCATCACAGTTACGGTTTTGTGGTCTGAAGGTCCTCCAAAACCGCACTGATGTTCGTCATTTGCGTTGTAGATGCGCTCGGGCAAACTTGGATCTTCAGGAGCTACATCGAGCTATGTGATGGGGGGGGGGGATTAGAGACACCTAATATTTCGAACAACTTTTACTATCTAAGAAGTAATTCACAGCTGTAGTAATTCATGAGCTGCACATAAATCTCCTGCTGAACTCAAGTGTCCTCGGAGGATTCCAATATCCCCACAGAAACAGGAGCGGGTCTATATCCCGGCGTAGTAATCCATCGTGGGGCGCTACCTCATTAAAATAAATCCCGAGAATGAGAAACACAGCATGCTCGCTCACCCCCCCCCCCCCCCCCCCAACAACCAAATGTCATCCCAGCAATGTCATCCCATGGTAGGGCACAAACCAAAAACGCCCAGTGCACACCACCACTCTCACTCCTGCATGCCTTGATTAATCCATTAGGAATTTGTCATTGTTGCTCTCTGTGGCATTTCCAGCTCGCGACCAGTCAGCCACAGTATGCCACTCTAGAGAGTGCCACTCTAATTGAATTAGGGCTGACCCCATTTAGTCGACAGGTCGATTGTTTGGTCGATAGGCTGTTGGTCGACCGAGATTTATTTAGTCGAGCAGTAGCAAAGAAATCCTATTTTTTCATGGGGGGAGGCCGTGGGGATGGCACAGTCCATCACTCTAAGACGTACTACTGTACTACTGAAATTGTATATGGTTAAGGACAATGGCGCAACACTTAACACAAATAATATGATTTTATAACAAATGCGCATTTGATAGTGGTCGCTGTCCGTGGTTCTGAAACATCAGTGTGCTGTTGAATTGCCGCCTTTTCCTAGACCATGTTGCTATGTGCATAACAGCAAAGTTAACCAGCAGATTGGTGTTAAGAACAGTGTGGCGGAGGCAGCAGAGGAGTTAGGAGATGAGAAAACAGCCCTTGCCTTAATTGGCTATGAAAAGTGAGAGAGAAAAACCCTAACTTAATTAGGTCTATAATCAATAGTCTAACTGTTAAACGCGCCTGGCTTTATAAATCATCCAAATATATCTAAAGAAATAAGACAGATGCTGCTTCTGTTGCCTGTTTCAGTGTTTGTTTAATAGCCTGCTGATTCTGTGAGCACCAAGCCTCAGCAAATCACAACATGTCGGATAAACAATTTCACAAATTTGGCAGTTTTTTTCCTTTGCAGTGCTGTAATAAAGGCTTTACACAACAGCCTCTCTGTTATTACTAATCATTTATTTAGTGTAGTTTACACTATTCATAATATGAACCCTCATTTTCCTTGATCTCCTTATTGTTATTATTACTATTAGTATTATTATGATCATTATAATAATAAGTCATGTAATTATCACTAGTAGGCTTAGTATCAGAGCCTGGTATAACTACCATCGAGCTGTAGGCCTAAGAGCGCTTCCTGTTTAGTCTTAATACCGAGTGGCGCAGCAGTCTAAGGCACTGCATCTTAGTGCTAGAGGTGCCACTACAGACCCTGGTTCAATACCGGGCTGTACCACAACCGGCCGTGATCGGGAGTCCCACAGGGTGGCGCACAATTGGCCCATCGCCATCCGGGTTAGGGGAGGGTTTGGCCGGGGTAGGCCATCATTGTAAAATAAGAATTTGTTCTTAACTGACTTGTTAAGTTAGTTAAATAAAGGTTAAATAAAAATAAATAGCGGAACTAACTTAGGCCTGTGTTTCAATACATAGGCTACTGTATCAATCTATCATTCATGTCATCACACAGCATACAAGTCATTCATGATTTGAAATGCAATCAAGCATTTGAGTTTTTAAATAAAATAACAGAGGCCCCTGAATAATTAGCTTAAACAATAAATAAACCGTTCCATTTCAGAAATAGCATTCACGAATGAATGAAACTGTTTTTAGTCATTGCTGTAAAAAAGGCTTTACAAAAACAAAAAACAAAAAAAACATTACAACAGACTCACTGGTACGCCTATAATTTATTTAGCGTTGTTTACATTGTTCCAAATGGTAAGAAAAAGGATATTGTCATCAAACAGCACCTGTTTGGCACACATAATATGTACGCAGAACTTGCTCCTTACCTTCTTTTCTTGATCACCAGTCAAATTTTTCCACACATCTGATTTTCCCTTTACCTCCTGAGCAACCAGTTTCTATTTTTTTTGTCACATCCTCTGCATCCATTTTGCTGTCACATGTGTTACGGTGTTCCGAGTTTGTTATAACTAATTTATTAATGTGATTATGATATGCTATAGGTCAGGCCCAATTAGTCACGTGCAGTCGATGCGTACATGTGTCATGTAAAGAGAGCAAGGGTTAAGGGAATAGGGAATGTTTTTCCGAAACAAATGAGGGATTTAGGTAACAGAACTTTTCAGTCAGAAATGGCTGTAATTATGTTCCAGCTTCAGCAACACGGCCAGCGCCATAAACACTGTTTACATTTACATTTACATTTAAGTCATTTAGCAGACGCTCTTATCCAGAGCGACTTACTGTTGATGTTCTGTGGTGGTTGCGCAGCAGGAAGGAGAGAGAGACAACGGGTGCTAGTCACACAGTCGCCCGCTGCAATTTGTTTTACACAGCGCAGCAAGACTGAGCCTGGCCCGGCACAAAAAAATCAATTGCAGTGGGACTCCCTCTAGTCATTTATGTGTCTTAACTATTTAATCAAACAGTGCTCTTAAAGCATCAGACAAGCTCAGTGCATATAGTTGAATTGATTAAAACACATAGGATGTGTCTATACACGGAAAAATACGTTTTAACCTCTTGACGTTACCCTAGGATAGGGGGCGCCACAGCGCATTTTGAAAAAAAATCTTTCCCATTTTCAACGGCCTACTAATCAAAGTCAGAAGCTAGGACATGCATATACTTATTTTATATGGATAGAAAACACCCTAAATTTTCTACAACTGTTTGAATGGTGTCTGTGAGTATAACAGAACTCGTATGGCAGTCAAAACCCCGAGACCGATTGAACCAGGAAGTGGGAATCTGAATTGTGGACTCGACTTCACAGCCTTACCTATAATTCACAACGTGAAAAAATGATAATTGAGCACTTTCCAGTGCTTCCACTAGATGTCCCCAGTCTTTACAAAGTGTTTTGAGGGTTCTGCGGTCGAAACTCAGTGAAAGAGACGATGTGGCAATTGGTCACTGTAGTAGGGCCATCAGCATTGTGACGTCGGCGGCCGTGTCTGCCCCCACCTTTGGAAACCTTTTGAAACACAATGAAATCGTCCCACTCGAATCTGATTGGCTCTCTTGTTGAAACAGGCCCTGACGATTATTTTATACAACGTTTGACATGTTTGAACGAACCTAACTGACAGTAAACAGTCATTTTGCGTTAGCCAGCTGCCGCCCACGGATCAACATTTGATTACAGCCTTAGGACGCGCTAACAACAGGAAGCTAATGGAACATAAAGCATGGACTTTTTCGACCGAAAATACATTTGTCATGGACCTGGGATATCGGGAAGTGCTTTCTGATGAAGACAACTAAAGGTGAGGGATTATTGGCGATATTATACAATATCAGATGTGATTTGCAATTGTTCAAAGATGGCGCCGAGCTAGGCTTTCGAGCTCATTTTCTGGGTATCGCATCCCCTTTGATCTCAAAGTGTGATTACCCTGTAAAGTTAATTTAAAATCTGTTATGACAGGTGTTTTCAAGAGATATTCATCTATAAATCTTAGATTGACAATATAAAAAAAAAAAATTGTTTTCGAATAGTAATTTATAAAATTGTAGCACTGTTTCCCGGGACGCATTTTATGGGAAAATAGTTAGTCAACGTCAGGTGCCGATGTAAAATGCTGTTTTTATATAGAAATATGACCTTTATTGAACAAAAGATTGCATGCTGTGTGTAACATGATGTCCTAGGTGTGTCATCTGATGAAGTTTGTAAAAGGTTAGTGCTGCATTTAGCTGTTTTTTGGTTATATGTGATGCATGTGCTTGGTTGGAAAATTCATATGATGCAATTTTTACAAAGTACTCCTCTAACATAATCTAATATTATGCTTTTCCTGTAAAACCTTTTTGAAATCGGACAACGAGGGTCGATTCAAGAGAGGTGTATCTATAAAACGATATGAGACAGCCCTATATTTGAAAAAAAAAATATTGAATTTCGTTATGCTAATGTCGCTAGGAGTTTTCGCTGGAAAATGATCCCGCTAACGGGATGATATGCGCAAGATTAACATTTCGACCAATGGATTGGTTGAAAAAACAGACGACTCTCGGGCGACCAAGATTTTTTGGGGGTTGGGGACAGCCCTAAATGTAATAGATGTGCCTGCTAGCCCTGTTAGCGTCCCGCCCTGAAGCTAAGATAACTGAGTTTGCGCTTCATCCTCAATACAGTCCTAATCTAGCTGTACCTCCTTCCCTAAAACTATAGGCTAGTCCTATCCCCCTCTAAAGCTAGGCTAGCCTGTTAGCTTACCACCCTGAAGCTAGGCTAACTCTGAATACAGTTGTAACCTTTACCCCCCACACAGAGATGCGTACAAAGCTTTAGGATAACTCTATCCTCCTGACTCCTGCTTACAAGCAAAAACTCAAACAGGAAGTACAAGTGACACGCTCAATATGGAAGTGGTCCGATGAAGCAGATGTTAAGCTACAGGAATGTTTTGCTAGTACAGACTAGAATATATTCCTTGATTCATCCGATAGCATTGAGGAGTTTACCACATCAGTCACCGGCATCATTAATAAGTGCATCAACGATGTCGTCCCCACAGTGACCGTACGTACATATCCCAACAAAAAGACATGGATTACAGGCAACATTCGCATTGAACTAAAAACTGGAGCTGCCGCTTTCAAGGAGCGGGACACTAATCTGGACGCTTATAAGAAATCCCGCTAAACCTTCCGACGAACCATCAAACAGGCAAAGCGTCAATACAGGATGAAGTTCTAATCCTAATACACCATCTCTGATGCTCGTCAGATGTGGCAGGACTTGCAAACTATCACGGATTACAAAGGGAAACCCAGCCGCGGGCTCCCCAGTGACATGAGCCTACCAGACGAGCTAAATTCCTTCTATGCTCGCTTCGACTCCAAACAACACTGTAATATGCATGAGAGCACCAGCTGTTCCAGACGACTGTGTAATCACGCTCTCCATAGCCGACGTGAGTAAGACCTTTCAAGAGGTTAACATTCAGAATGATTACCAGGATGTGTACTCAAGGGCATGCCCTGACACTGACATGTTCAAACTCTCTCTGACTCAGTCTGTAATACCTACATGTTTCAAGCAGACCACCATAGTCCCTGTCTAAATCTCTGTAGCACTCCCATCTGTAGCCATGAAATGCTTTGAAAAGCTGGTCATGGTTCACATCAACACCATCATCCCAGAAACCCTCGGCCCACTCCAATCCCCATCCTGCCCCAAAAGATCCACAAATGATGCAATCTCTATTTTACCCCACTCTGCCCTTTCTACGCGAGAATGCTGTTCATTGACTACAGCTCAGCATTCAACATCATAGATATCCAAAGATAGTGGCCAGCAGAGATAGGTGGGATGGGATGAGGGAAACTGAGGGTTGGAATATGGAACTGTAGATGAGTGGGAGTGAAGTTGCTGAGTGTGGGGTAAAATTATGGTTTGCCTGAGGCTGATGCCACGCAAGTGCTCACACGCACACAAGCACACGTAAATAGTGCCACACATACAGCTGGCCTTGCTGTTTTTTTAATTGTCCTTGATGTCTTTTGTTTTACATTGTTGTTTTGTTGTTGTTTTCCTTTGTTCTTGTCTGTTTTTCATAGTTGTTTGATTGGATTGGACAGGGTTGGTGGCTTGTATGGGGTGGAGACGGGGGGGAGACGGGGGTTGGGGATGGGGAATGGAGGGGGAGGTTTTCAAGGGGGACTGTAAGGGGTCTTGAATGGTTTGGGGTGGCAGGTAGCCTGGCAGTGGGGAGCATTGGGACAGTGGCCGAGAGGTCGCTGGTTCGGGTCACTGAGTCGACTGGGTGTGAGATCTGTCAATGCACCCTTGAGCGGGATACTTGACCCTGATTGCTCCCGTGGGTCGTTCTGGATGGGAGCTATCATGGTCCAAACACAAACCAACACAGTCATGAAGTCCTCAGGAGGCTGAAAAGATTTGGCATGGGCCATCAGATCCTCAAAAATGTCTACAGCTGAACCATTGAGAGCATCTTGACTGGCTGCATCACCGCTTGGTATGGCAAATGATTGGCAACCGACCGTAAGGCGCAACAGAGGGTAGTGCATACTAGAGGTCGACCGATTAATCGGAATGGCCGATTAATTAGGGCCGATTTTAAGTTTTCATAACAATCGGTAATCGACATTTTTGGACACCGATTATGGCCGATTACATTGCACTCCACGAGGAGACTGCGTGGCAGGCTGACCACCTGTTATGCGAGTGCAGCAAGGAGCCAAGGTAAGGTGCTAGCTAGCATTAAACGTATCTTATAAAAAACTATCAATCTTAACATAATCACTAGTTAACTACACATGGTTGATGATATTACTAGTTTATCTAGCTTGTCCTGCATTGCATATAATTGATTAGTTAATATTGCCTGCTAACATTAATTTATTTTAACTAGGGAAATTGTGTCACTTCTCTTGCGTTCAGTGCAAGCAGAGTCAGGGTATATGCAGCAGTTTGGGCCGCCTGGCTCGTTGCGAACTGTGTGAAGACCATTTCTGCCTAACAAAGACCGTAAATAATTTGCCTGAATTGGACATAATTATGACATAACATTGAAGGTTGTGCAATGTAACAGCAATATTTAGACTTAGGGATGCCACCCGTTAGATAAAATACGGAACGGTTCCGTACTTCACTGAATAAACGTTTTGTTTTCGAAATGATAGTTTCCGGATTTGACCATATTAATGACCTAAGGCTCGTATTTCTGTGTGTTATTATTACAATTAAGTCTATGATTTGATAGAGCAGTCTGACTGAGCGGTGGTAGGCAGCAGCAGGCTCGTAAGCATTCATTCAAATAGCACTTCCCTGCATTTGCCAGCAGCTCTTCGCTGTGCTTCAAGCATTGCGCTGTTTATGACTTCCAGCCTATCAACTCCCGAGATTAGGCTGGCAATACTAAAGTACATATTAGAACATACAATATTCAAAGGTATATGAAATACAAATGGTATAGAGAGAAATAGTCCTATAATAACTACAACCTAAAACTTCTTACCTGAGAATATTGAAGACTCACGTTAAAAGGAACCACCAGCTTTCCTTTGTTCTCATGTTCTGAGCAAGGAACTTAAACGTTAGCTTTTTTACATGGCACATAATGTCCTTTTACTTTCTTCTCCAACACTTTGTTTTTGCATTATTTAAACCAAATTGAACATGTTTCATTATTTATTCGAGACTAAATAGATTTTATTGATGTATTATATTAAGTTAAAATAAGTGTTCATTCAGTATTGTTGTAATTGTCATTATTACAAATATATATATAAAGAAAAAAAAACGGCCGATTAGTCGGTATCGGCTTTTTTGGTCCTCCAATAATCGGTATCGGTATCGGCGTTGACAAATCATAATCGGTCGACCTCTAGTGCATACGGTCCAGTACATCACTGGGGCCGAGCTCCCTGCCATCCAGGACTTCTATACCAGGCGGTGTCAAAGTAAAGCCCTAAAAATTCTCAAAGACTCCAGCCACCCAAGACATAGACTGTTCTCTCTGCTACCTCACGGCAAGCGAACAGCTTCTACCCCCCAAGCCATAAGACTGCTAAACAGTTAATCAAATAGCTATCTGCATTGGCACCCTTTTTCTTTTACACTGCATCTATTGCACTGGCTCCATACACACTCACTGGAATCTACACACTCACATATACTACACTGACACTCCAACACACACATACAAACACATACTACTTATGCTCACACACACAAAAACACACACACACATGCTTATTGACACCACACACACACACACACACACACACACACACACACACACACACACACACACACACACACACACACACACACACACACACAAACACTTTCACAGTCTTCACATACGCTACTGCTACTCTGTTAATTAACCATCCGAATTGCCTTGTCCCTTTTACCCCTACCTGCATGTACATAGTTACATGTTATTACCTCAAATACTGTACCTCAACTACCTCGTACCCCTGCACATTGACTCGGTACCTGTCGCTGTTTATAGCCTCGCTGTTGTTATTTTATTGTGTTACCAGTTCAACTTTCTTTTTTTTTGTACATTTTTCTTACTTTTTAACTCTGCATTGTTGGTTAAGGGCTCGTAAGTAAGCACTTCACGGTAAAGTCTACACCTGTTGTACTCGGCGCATTATTTCATTTAGCCTAACTGACTGTATCTCCTTCCCTCAGGCTTACACATAGTCATGTTCTCTAATGCTAGGCTAGCCCTGTTAGTGTCCCACCTCCAACCTAGGTTAACTCTTTTTCAGAGCCTCACTCTCAAACGAGCAAAGCTATAGGCTTCCCTACTGTAGCTATCTCCTTCCCTCAGTCTATAGGCTAGTCTTGTTGTTAAGAGTCCTGCTCTCTAAAGCTAGGCTAGCCCTGTTAGCATCCCTCCTTAGTTCCAGTGGGAAGCTGAGCTCAACGCAGGGATCAGAGGGATTAGCTCAGCCCTGAGACAGCTGTCCCACACACGTCCCGCTTCCCTGGGGAACACTTGCCGTGCGCGACCCCTGCCGCCTGCCTGCAGGCCATATCTGCTCCCACGCCTGCCTCCGGGGAATCATGACATGAGTAACATTATCTTTCTGAGGGTTTTACTTCTGCAACAGCATTGGTGGCACAGTCAGCTAGAATGACACTCAGAGGGTCCAACGTTCACGGCGATGTAGGAGGAGAATAAGGTGTAAAATGCTACCAATAGGTACCCCAAAATCTCAAGATGTTCCTCGATTGTAGGCTATTCCTGTTTTGTTGTTTCGGCACATCCACGACCTTGCACACATAAGTAGACCTACATGTTACAACAACACCAAATACTAACATTCCCCACCACACGCAACACACAAACATTCCCTCTAGCCTGCAGAAACATTCCCTCCAGAAACATTCCCTCCAGAAACATTCCCTCCAGCCTGCAGAAACATTCCCTCTAGCCTGCAGAAACATTCCCTCCAGCCTGCAGAAACATTCCCTCCAGCCTGCAGAAACATTCCCTCTAGCCTGCAGAAACATTCCCTCCAGAAACATTCCCTCCAGCCTGCAGAAACATTCCCTCTAGCCTGCAGAAACATTCCCTCCAGAAACATTCCCTCCAGCCTGCAGAAACATTCCCTCTAGCCTGCAGAAACATTCCCTCCAGAAACACTCCCTCCAGCCTGCAGAAACATTCCCTCCAGCCTGCAGAAACATTCCCTCCAGAAACATTCCCTCCAGCCTGCAGAAACATTCCCTCCAGCCTGCAGAAACATTCCCTCCAGAAACATTCCCTCCAGCCTGCAGAAACATTCCCTCCAGAAACATTCCCTCCAGCCTGCAGAAACATTCCCTCTAGCCTGCAGAAACATTCCCTCCAGAAACATTCCCTCCAGCCTGCAGAAACATTCCCTCCAGAAACATTCCCTCCAGCCTGCAGAAACATTCCCTCCTGCTATTTGGCGGCAGGACCGAGGCAGGGGACTGGGCTGGGGTCATGTCTGCCTGTGGTTGGACACCACAGTGGCTGTTCGTCATGTTTAAATGGTACTGAGGGAGTTAGGTAAGCAGGGTAATATGTCTACCCCCCCACCCCCACCACCTCCAGAGTAAATAACTGGAGTGTCAGCAGCTGACCCGCACCAAAATTGCCTTATTGATCCCAGGGCGCTTTTGCTGCGTGTTGTTTGTGCATCCTCAGGTCTTGCTAGAGCCACACATTTCAACACTCCGAGGTCCAATATGAAGGAGAGTAAATGTGGGGCGAAACAGATGGGAGGTGTGCTAGAGCGATGAAGAGTTTAAAAAACATCGGGGGTGGAAAGGTTAGACGTCAGACAGACCTGCTTTATCATTTGGTGGGGATGTTCAGGAAACAGCTTTTTCCTGCAATATTCAGCAGAAGTGGTGTACATTTTGGGGGGAAACTAAGGCTACAGGGCAAAGAAGGTAAGGAGAGTACAAATTCCTCTATTGGACAAAGACTAAAACAAATATACACACACAAACACACATACCCGCAGACACACACACACACATGTATGTACACACACACACACACACACACACACACACACACACAATGTGTGTGCTGTACTGAGCTGTAATCTAAAGGGGGTCCCTGGGGGTAGACTGTGTCTCAGACACAAGAGGCAAAGCAAGGCAGAGAGAATAAGGCCTGTCAGCCTCCCAGCATGCTCAGCCCCAGAGTATGACTCCTAATACCTCTGAAGGGGGGCGGCATCAGACAGACACACACCTCCCGCTGGTTGCATTTGTTTGCCCCCCTCTTTCCCCCCGCCCCATGTGCTTCACTTAAAAATGCTTCACTTGATCTGGCATTCAGAATACCAAGACTCTTGTTTACACTCTATCTGACAGCACTGCTGGAAGAGGGAAGGAAAAAAGGTTGGCTGCTCTGAAATACACCCTTTCAATAAACCCCCAAACGTTCCCCTTTTAGCTCTAAATGTTTCGGGGAAAGTCAGAACGGTGTACATTTCATGCCTTTCAACTCGCGGCAGCTAGTGAGCAAAGGTGCTCATTGGAATGCCGGGATAATGGACCTGGAGTTTTGTGTGTTTCGCAGCTCTCCGAGAGTACAGAGCAAGAGTGTTGATTGTAACTACTGCAACATGGAGGAGGTTGGAAAAGGGAGAGGAGGAGGAGAGGGGAAGGGAGCTTCGTACTGGAGGATTGTGGAAAATGCGAGGGAGGAAGTGAGGGGACAGCATGGTGAGAGAGCAGCAGTGGGGAAAGAGCAGTGACTTACACCTCGCCCCTGGCAAAGGGAACAAGAATGCGAGCTGAGCAGGGCCACGAGTCATACATCTCTATTGTTTTCCTTCCCAGCTTCGAGAGGCATCCCAATAAAAGAGCCTGGTTGCCTCGGTCGAAGGGGTGGGAGTCAAGAGAGGGGCTGACAGTGCATTTTCCAAGGGCCAAGAGGGGCCAATAGGGAGCCCTCCCCAGGAGGCGTCAATAACAAGGCAGTCGGGTCAGGCCACAGGTTGCCAGGATGTTGTGGCTCTGGTTCCTGTGGCTCCGCTTATATGTTTGCGTGGCTGGGCGCCATATGAACTTTCACCCTGATGTGCCTGAGCCGGGGCCAGCAGATGGATGACAGTGAGAAACCACAGGGCTGAGGCCTGCTAATGATAACCTCTCTGCTCTATAGAAACACAGCTGAGCCAGCTTCCTGTTTCCTGTTTGAGGCACAGGAAATAGAGAGTGACACCTCATCAAAACAGACAACCCTGAAAAACAAGGGTTGGCTCTTTTTGGGTCTTTTGAAAAACCCTCCTTTCAGCAATTTGCTGAAGAGTAGCTAAGACTCTTATCTGTCACACAGGGCTAGTTTGAGTCTTCATAGCCTAGCCCAGCTCATTGATGTCTCTATAGCTTATGGAAATTAGCCAGCGACACCTATTGAAAATTACAGTAGGAGATGAGATCTGAGAGAGGACACAGCGGGATGTAAATCCGCTCTTGCCACACTACTAATTACACATATTCCACAGCAGTGCCTGGAGGTGAGGCGAAGGGAGAGAAAGACTGGGAAAACTGCTACCCCTTAATCAGGAGCCATGGACTGCTTAATGTATTCCAAAAGCTTTGGGATGAGGTGTGTGGAGTGGTGGGGGAGTGTGTGTGTGTGTGTGTGTGTGTGTGTGTGTGTGTGTGTGTGTGTGTGTGTGTGTGTGTGTGTGTGTGTGTGTGTGTGTGTGTGGTAGGTCTATATAAAATGTAGCCCTATATAAAATGTGCATGTGGGTGCTTGCTTGCCTGTGAGTACTTTTATATATGTATGCACCAGGTAGTGTATGTATATAAACTGAGTGTGGTGCGCAATAAATCACCCTGTAACCACATGAGAGTTGAGCACCCCTCACCCCATTAAAGACGATTCAAAAGGCTGCCTGTTCTGGCTGTTCAGAGCGTTTATGATAAAGCAGTCAGTAGACTGCAGGTACCCTGAGGGGATGGCGCATTAAGGACCGCGTTCAAATGTTAAGTGGAATAAAAAGGGCTGATTCTGCTGCATCCTCTAACCCGGAGGGGGGGGGGGGGGGGGGGGGGGTCAGGGGTAGGGTGTGAGGGAGAGAGGGGGTTGAAAGTTAGGGGACAGACTGACACGGCGAGGGTTTAAGACACTCTAGGGACACCGGGAACTCAATAAGGGTGGGAAACGGGGAACGGTTTCATCGTAACACAGTCATGTTCATAGACGTAATGGCAACAGCTGGAACGTAGAGACAGCACGCGTTGGCATAGCCAAGAGAAATATGCGTCCGATGAACTCTTGTTCGAACCCTTCGGAGTTACCGCCGTGCCATTGGCTTACAGGACGTGCTCGACCCCCTCCATAGTAACAGGGCTCTACGACAGCCCCTCTCTACTCATGAAGATGTTCTCTCCAATTCAAACAATCTCCGTAGGGAACAACCACTACTGTTTCAATAACCGTTCATCAAGGCCAAAGGCAAAGTCCACAGACTACTATTGTGTCAGGACCAGGGCACATTCCTCAAGCGCAAAGTCCCTTAAAAAAAAATCAGGGCCTCAAATGCACTGAACATTCACGCATTGAACTTTACAAGACCTTCCAGAAACAAAAAGCGAGTTAAACAAACAGTCGATCTACACGCAGATGGTAAATACAGAGAGGTTAGGCCCTGAGGCGTACACCAAGCTAGGCTATCCCGTCATCTCCTGTAAGTGTGAAACATCAAAACAGCCTGCTACAGCCATCAATATGCCATGAGAATAATCATAGCCCGCGTCATCAGCAGCAGCAGCAGGAATGGACTTGGTAGAAAGACGCAGTTGTGAGAGAGTGCACTGCATTGATTATCACAACGATTATAGTGAGTCCCTCTAGGTGTGTGCGTGTGCGTGTGCGTTTGCGTGCATGTGTTTCATCAGGTGGTGCTGTGAGAAGGGAGAAGTGCAAGAAGAGAGAATCTCATCCATCTCTCATTCCTTCAAAGGCAAAGTAGTGACCCGTCAGTGCTCTGGGGAAGCTGGTATATCCAGTACACTCAGGTAGTCGGAACAGCAAGCTGTCCCAGCGGTAGTGGTGTAAAGTAAAAATACTTTAAAGTACTACTTAAGTCGTTTTTTGGGGTATCTATACTTTACTTTACAGTTTATATTTTTGACTACTTTTACTTCACTACATTCCTTAAGAACATTTTGTATTTTTTACTCCATACAGCTTCCTTGACACCCAAAAGTACTCATTACATTTTGAATGCTTAGCAGGACAGGATAATAGTCCAATTACGCACTTATCAACAGAACATCCCTGGTCATCCCTACGGTCTCTGATCTGGTGGACTCACACCTGCGTTGCTTGTAAATTATGTCTGAATGATGGAGTGTGCCCGTAGCTTTCCATAAATAAAAATATATATATAAAAAGTATTATACTTTTATTTTTGATACTTAAGTTTTAAACCAAAATACTTGTATACTTTTTCTCAAGTCAAATTTTACTGGGTGACTTTTACTTTTACTTGAGTCATTTTCTATTAACTTTTACTTGAGTTATTTTCTATTAAGGTATCTTTACTTTTACTCAAGTATGACAGTTGGGGACTTTTTCCACCACTTCCCAGCAGAGGGAGGGAGTCTAGGGGGGAGGTACGGAGAGAGGGAGGGGAAATGACTATTTAGCAGTAAAGGGACAAAGGGAGAGATGTACAAGGATGGGAGAGATGCACAAGGATGGAGGGATGGAGGAGAGGAAGACGTGGCCTACAGCCAGACCTCTCCGCTTTACTCACACTCACTATGAATTATTCATGAGTTCACAGAGCAAATGAAGTCAGAGGAGCCGCTGGCACAGGGAAGGGAAGATGAATCTCTTCACCTCCAGAGAGAATGAGACTCCGCCTGGCTGTACACGCAGTACTGTACATTCTGGGTGAACATACTGTGTAGACATTTGACACACACACGCACGCACACACACACAAACACCGTATGAAGTGTGCATTCTCCGTATACATCCTCTAATAGATGCTATAGCAAAGTACAAGCTACCAAAACATTGTTGGATGACGTTTTTTTTTTAAGTTGCTGCAAGTTATTCCCTACAGAAGTTTCTGAGAAGAGGGTCACTTAGTTGGACAGCTCTGTAAAATTGGCCAATTACAAACGGTGCACATTCTGTCAGGTAGAAGCAGAGAGGCTGTTGGGATTGAGCCAGCTGATGAGATAGCCTAGGGGATAATGACACTCCTTAAAGACACCGTTTCACACAGACATGACAGAGCCATCCTTCACCATGGCAACAACTACACTGATAATCTTGTCGTCGTGACATCTTCATGGCACCCTATGCTTAACGATGGCAATTTGTTTGTCTTGGTTGAGGGTTTTATGCTCCGTTAGTGTTTGCATTTTCCCTCCAAAAAGAGAAACGAGGCCTTCAGTCACAACCCCTGCAGCGTGTGATGAGCGTGCTAGTTCTGGTTTAGACGTTTACTCGGGAAACCCAACGGTGCTCAGGTTATTAGAGAGACAGAGTTGCAAAATAATGCAGCGCCACACACAAACACTCCCCCCCACCTGCAGGCCTCTGTAAATACCAAGCGTTGCGCAAATATGCTTCCCCATCCCAGGCTCCCTTTTAAGATGGAACTCTGTTTGGAAATGGACCAGCGCAACGAGACAATGCATTACAGTAAATGCACGGCTGCGGCCAAGAATGTGACATGATAACACTGTTAACCATAATTATTGAAGCCTAGCCATGCAATACGCCGCTAGCCGGGACAATAAATAGTACTAATCTCGACAGCGAAGAAAATAGAATGCTTTCAAATGATCACACTTCTACAACAAATCCCCCCCACCCCATCGCCAACTTTCTGTACCGATCCATACTTTCTTTACTCAAATATTTCAACCGCTAATAGACAAACGCTCCCACACAGAGACTCAAGCACAAACAGGAGCCCACACACTGAGAGAGGAGGGAAGAAGAGAAAGAGGGAGATAAACCTCATTAAAATGACCATTGATCTTACTCTGGTCTGGCTCAGTCTCTGGTGTGTCTTTGAAACTTTTAAATAATACTCTCAGTTTAGTTTAGTTTGGAACACCAGCCTGGCCTCAGAGCCATACGCAATATACTTGACGTATTTCTGAGCACCTCCACGATGTATGATACCTAATTATGGTATAGTTACTTGAGACAGGAACTATAGTACGGAGGTTGGTCAGAGAGGATTGGTGGGCGTAATCCAAGACAGTCCAGCAATCCAAAGGTTGTATGTTCGAGTCCCGTCGGGGACAACTGTAGCATTTTAGCTAAACCTTATTCTAAACTTAACCCAATTCCCCTAACCTGCTACGTAAATTCAACTAACCTTCGTCGTTTTAGTTCTCCTAACTTTTGTTGTTAGTTCCCCTAACTGCCAACGTAAGTTCTCCCCATAATTCTCTTTTCTTGGTACGGCGCCACAAGCAACCTGGTCTCAGATAAAGACGTGCAATACTATAATTTCTCCAAGAAGCATGATAAGTTATGTCAGCCTAATATTTATTATAATGTTCGACCACTATCCCATTCAGAATGTAACCTAACGTAACGTAGCATATCATACTACATATCATACTTGGTTTCTCAAATGATTGCCTCGCCTGGTTCACCAACTACTTCTCTGATCGAGTTCAGTGTGTCAAATCGGAGGGCCTGTTGTCCGGACCTCTGGCAGTTTCTATGGGGGTGCCACAGGGTTCAATTCTCAGGCTGACTCTCTTCTCTGTATACATCAGTGATGTTGCTCTTGCTGCTGGTGATTCTCTGATCCACCTCTACGCAGACGAAACCATTCTGTATACTTCTGGCCCCTCTTTGGACACTGTGTTAACTAACCTCCAGACGAGCTTCAATGCCATACAACTCTCCTTCCGTGGCCTCCAACTGCTCTTAAACGCAAGTAAAACTAAATGCATACTATTCAATCGATCACTGCCCGCACCTGCTCGCCCGTCCAGCATCACTACTCTGGACGGCTCTGACTTAGAATACGTGGACAACTACAAATACCTAGGTGTCTGGTTAGACTGTAAACTCTTCTTCCAGACTCACATTAAACATCTCCAATCCAAATTTAAATCTAGAATCGGCTTCCTATATCGCAACAAAGCATCCTTCACTCATGCTGCCAAACATACCCTCGTAAAACTGACCATCCTACCGATCCTCGACTTCGGTGATGTCATCTATAAAATAGCCTCCAACACTCTACTCAACAAACTGGATGCAGTCTATCACAGTGCCATCCGTTTTGTCACCAAAGCCCCATACACTACCCACCATTGCGACCTGTACGCTCTCGTTGGTTGGCCCTCGCTTCATACTCATCGCCAAACTCACTGGCTACAGGTTATCTACAAGTCTCTGCTAGGTAAAGTCCCGCCTTATCTCAGTTCGCTGGTCACCATAGCAGCACCCACTCATAGCACGCGCTCCAGCTATATTGTAATTACTTCGCCACCATGGCCTATTTATTGCACTCACATTTTGTTTTCTTTTGTTCTACTGTATTATTGACTGTATGTTTTGTTTATTCCATGTGTAACTCTGTGTTGTTGTATGTGTCGAATTGCTATGCTTTATCTTGGCCAGGTCGCAGTTGTAAATGAGAACTTGTTCTCAACTAGCCTACCTGGTTAAATAAAGGTGAAATAAATCCAAATCAATAAATACTAAATGGAGTGCCACAGATTTACCTACAGAATCATGTGAACTGCCCTGAGACAGTGTTGGGAACACAGAGTAGAGCACAGAAACAGAAACACCAATAGCAAATCAAAAAAGTGGAGGGAAAGTTATAGGCGGCGGGCAGCTCTGTGTGTACCCATTGGGAGCTGGCCTCACACACACACACACACACACACACACACATGCGCGTGCACACGCACACAGTCTCTTAGGAGCGAGAAACTTAGGGCTGAGCCCTTGCTGTTATTAACTGACAGTATGTTGGAAGGGTGCGTTAGTTGGGGTATGGAAAGGCCATAGGGTTAGAAGGAACACACACTCTAGTTCTCATTCTACTGACACAAAGAACATTCCTGCCACACACATTCAATCTCCATCTGTCACGATACTGTTCCTTTCTAACACCTGGATACGTTCAGAGTGACCAGAATGTCCATTTCCTAATCTAACTCTGATTCTAATCTAACACTGATTCTAATCTAACTCTGATTCTAATCTAACTCTGATTCTAATCTAACACTGATTCTAATCTGTTTGGCCCTGTCCGGGGGTATCATCGGATGGGGCCACAGTGTCTTCTGATCCCTCCTGTCTCAGCCTCCAGTATTTATGCTGCAGTAGTTTATGTGCCGGGGGGCTAGGGTCAGTCCGTTTCATCTGGAGTATTCTCTTGTCTTATCCGGTGTCCTGTGTGAATTTAAATATGCTCTCTCTAATTCTCTCTTTCTCTCTTTCTTTCTTTCTCTCGGAGGACCTGAGCCCTAGGACCATGCCTCGGGACTACCTGGCATGATGACTCCTTGCTGTCCCCAGTCCACCTGGCCATGCTGCTGCTCCAGTTTCAACTGTTCTGCCTGCGGCTACGGAACCCTGACCTGTTCACCGGACGTGCTTGTTGCACCCTCGACAACTACAATGATTATTATTATTTGACCATGCTGGTCATTTATGAACATTTTAACATCTTGACCATGTTCTGTTATAATATCCACCCGGCACAGCCAGAAGAGGACTGGCCACCCCTCATAGCCTGGTTCCTCTCTAGGTTTCTTCCTAGGTTTTTGGCCTTTCTAGGGAGTTTTTCCTAGGGAGTTTTTCCTAGCCACCGTGCCTCTTTCACATGCATTGCT
The DNA here is from genome assembly GCF_901001165.1 of Salmo trutta. Classification (NCBI taxonomy): domain Eukaryota; kingdom Metazoa; phylum Chordata; class Actinopteri; order Salmoniformes; family Salmonidae; genus Salmo; species Salmo trutta. Next base: position 26,408,334 of record NC_042993.1, on the reverse strand, counting down.
TGCTGTTTGGGGTTTTAGGCTGGGTTTCTGTACAGCACTTTGAGATTTCAGCTGATATACGAAGGGCTATATAAATACATTTGATTTGATTTGATTTAATTTAAAACTGATTCTAATCTAACACTGATTCTAATCTAACACTGATTCTAATCTAACTCTGATTCTAATCTAACTCTGATTCTAATCTAACTCTGATTCTAATCTAACTCTGATTCTAATCTAACTCTGATTCTAATCTAACACTGATTCTAATCTAACTCTGATTCTAATCTAACACTGATTATTTTAGCATCATTCTCCTTTGACCTTTTCGCGGTCTTCCTTTCCTTTGAAAAGATCTCATCTGATTTAATTACATATGCAAGAGGGAGAGTCTGACAGTGAGATTCTGGGGTCTAATGGAATATGAATAACATAAATTACAGCTTATGTTTTATGTGAGAGCAGCATGCCATTTCAACTGTATCAGAGAGTTTAAGACTATGAAGATTTACAGCACAGACGTGCAATTCTCTTTATGTATCTGGAAAGCAGCTGTTTCAGTATTGTCCGTAAGTCTAGCTCAGTCATGCCAGACTTTCCTATACACACACACAGTGCAATCTTCCTCAACCATTTCCAGTCAGAAGGGTCGAGGGCAGTATGGATGAATCTCCACTAAGTGGCCTGGCGTGACATTGCAGAAAATACCAATGCTTTGGATCTAGTACCTGGAATCTCATTGCTTCAACAGCCAGCAAAGCCTCAGCCGACTCCCTGTGAAGGAAGCATACCTCAGACTCCCCCAGGGGAAACAGCCTTTAACGGATCCAGACCGGGCCACTGCTGACCCCAACTGAGACAGACAGAATCACTGTGATTGAAGCCAATGCCTTCTGATATATTACCCGCCTCCCAGCCTCCAAGACTCCCAGACTCACTCCAGAGAGAGAGGGAGAGTGTGCAAGTGAAAATTCTCCCCCTCTTTCTCTCCCTCGTCTCTCGCTTGACTCACTCCCTGTTCTTCTCTTCCTCTTTCCCCCTCTCTCAAGTGCCAGCTCTCTACTCTCTCTCCCTCTCTTTATCATTCTCTCTCCCTCTTTCTCTCTCTCTCTCTCTCTCTCTCTCTCTCTCTCTACTCCCTCCTTCCCTGGCACTTTAAGCTGGATTGTGCTGTGCTCGGCTCGTTGGCTAATGGTCACCACCAAATTAATTGCGACCATCCATCTCGTTTAACTGGGGGAAAAACAAGGTCAAAGTTCCTGCCACAGTATCACTCCACCCCCCCTCTCTCTTTTTCTCTTTATTTTCTGCCAAAAAACAAGCAGACTCTATAGTATTACGGTACAATTGTGCTTCTCACTTGCCTGTAGCCTACACTTCAAATTGTTCCATCTGCCAAAGCTAGACGGGCCCAAGGACCATATAAGACTTGAATGTAAGACAGTCCGCAGGCGATTGGTTTTCATACTTAGCATATTCTCTGAGCCGGCAGACCCCTCGAGGCTCTGCAGGCTTGTAAACTATGGATTGGCAACAAGCCTAAAATCTCAGACCAGCAGTTTGCGAAACTTTTTGGCACATTGACCCAGTTAAAGCCTTTCAGATGTTCCTCAGCTCTAACGAAATAAACCAAACTATGTCTACTGCCACAACCCAGTCTTTAGACGTGACGCAAGACAAACTGGCAAACCATCCAACCGCCAACGTGTCACGACCAACTATTTGGAAAACTGTATTAAAGTACTTGTTAGCCATAATAGTACGCAGGCCGAGATACTGACATGACGCCATATCAATACTCAGTCAATTGGCATTGTAAATGACAGGTGGTGAAGGTGAATCCGGGTTGTAATTACAGATGGAGAAAAGCTTTGACTTTGAGTTCCGTCATAGATAGATCACTGAAGGTTAAATTTGAACCGTTATCATTAGACTAGCAGTGAGTCAGCTGTGTGGGCCTGGGCCTGAGTCAGTACAGAACCAGTTATGACGACTACCTACTGTACTTCCTGCATATTGGTACACTCAATATGTCTGCCTGTTCACCCACAACATACGTTTAACTCGAATGGGGATTCCTATTCTAGTCATTCTATTTCTATGGATGAGCCATCCTCCAGTCTGGTCTGGAGTCTGATCTTCAGGGAGCACTTTGCTGTAGGTCAGCAGAGTTCCACTCAAACAGGGGAGCCAAAGAGTTCCACACAAACAGGGGGGCCAAAGAGTTCCACTCAAACAGGGGGGCCAAAGAGTTCCACACAAACAGGGGGGCCAAAGAGTTCCACTCAAACAGGGGAGCCAAAGAGTTCCACACAAACAGGGGGCCAAAAGAGCTCCTGAAGATAGAGGCAGTTTTCACGATGGCTCAGTCAGGTGTTTAGTCTTGTTCTGAATATGAGAGCTCAAAAGTTGGGATGCGGTTTTGAAAGAGAGAAAGGAGTAGGGGCATGAGTTGTAACTGTTTCACACACAACCACAATATGTACATACACACTCTTCCGGTCTTCAAGACTGTTCCTTCACCTCCAGGAGTTTCACCATAGAACATGTGATCAAACCACAGCCCCATACAGTACTAGAGCTGGGCGATAAGGACAAAAATCCATACCGCGATAAATTGCCTGAATTGATGCGAAACGATAAATAGAACAAATCGTTCTTAACATTAATGTGCATGAATTATCCTTTAAACTACTGCTAATAGTTTCATGTTTGTAGACATCAACTGTCCTATTAACAATCACCCACATTAGCGAACGTATTTCATTTAAGACGTCACATTTCGCTAGTACAGTCTTGTCAGTGACATACACTACAGTGCAAAGGCCTTTCAGCAAGGCTCTTCATTTAACACAGCAGCAGAAACAGGCAACAGGTGATGAAACCACAAGGACACAACAGCCACTGTGAAACCTTGCATAATCATTTTGCATCGTGACGTGTCATGCTGAAGTACGGAAGGGGATTGAGAGGTACGACAGAGAGTGTGTGGAATTGTTTGTCGAGAGTGGTTCTTTGCTAAACTGGCCACTATGGCTTAATAATTTCCCTGCAATTCTTATCGGTTTATTAATCTCCTCATTACTCCACACCAAGCTGTCTTCCAACCACATACTTTGCCTCTTCTGCCGAAACTGCATAAACACTTGAGGCCTTGTGGTTTGGGGTTCTTTCCGAAACCAACTCCAGCGCTGAACATACAATCTACACTCAAGAGTCCTACGACGCCCCTGTAGTCGTTCTCCGTTACTCCCAGACATCACCACCACTGCTCTGCTCTGCTCACTCCACTGAGCCTCCAAAGCATCAGAAGACTTTGGTTTTTCATTAGAAGTGATTCACTGCTGCATTTCTCACCCGGGTTTGTTCACGGCAGACCTTCTTATTTTCTCTCTCCAGTCAAGATAAACAAGCGAGAAGACACCGCCGTTGCCGAGGGGGGTTGGAGTTGTAGTTTCAGGACTATCATTTTGAACCTTTATTTAACGAGGCAAGTCAGTTAAGAACAAATTCTTATTTACAATGACGGCCTACACCAGCCAAACGCTGGGCCAAACCTCACTGTGAGTAACCCCAGCTAATAAAATGTTAGTTTTCCCTTCCATTGAAGTTAGAGAACCGAGGTCCAGCCCCTTGTCACGTACACTTAAGAGTGTAATTAATGATCCGCAATCTGGCTCGAACACACACACACACAAGCATAAACAATTGTCAGTCGCTTATCGAGGGTGTTTATTTCTTGTTTGTTTTCTTTTTCGACGGACACAGCAGGCAGAGAATTGGAAATTGCCTTTCCAGAGCCAATCATGCAAACTCAATGGAAGAAAGGGGAATCTGTGCTATGGTCCCTAATGAGTAGAGTAGCATTACCTCTGTTTGACTAGGAGCTTAATTGTGATTATAATTAACAAATATAACCTCATCTGGCCACAACGGCCTTCTAAGTGGCCAGTAAATTAAAGGGCTAATTTCCAACAAATGTTGACAGAGGTGAAAATCGCTCCGGAAACGCTCGGGTGGACTGGCGTTATCCATTTCCTTGTTCCTCATTAACGGAACTGTGTCACACGATGTAGAACTGGAGATCGAGACAGAAGACAGTGTAGCTTTAAGAAGCTAGCATTGTCCCCCACATCACTGCATAATGTATTTCCCCATAGAGGCCCTATAACCTGATTCCCTCACAGGCCCGGTCTCTCAGAGAATAGGCTTATTCAATAGGAATTCAGCTTCCATTCTGACGTGAAAGCATCTTTGTGTATCCCATGGGCAAGATGCTTGAGCTGTATGGATGAATGACTTTTGGAATATGAGTTATTACGGTAACAACATATGGTACAGATGGCAGACCCATTGAAAACATCAGAGAACAGAGGTTTGCCTTGTCCATTGTAGTCCCTGGTTCAAATCCAGGCTGTGATTGGGAGTCCCATAGGGCGGTGCATGATTGGCCCAGCGTCGTCCGGGTTTGGCTGGTGTAGGCCGTCATTGTAAATACGAATTTGTTCTTTACTTACTTGCCTAGTTAAATATAAAAACTGTAGAGAGCTGCCAAGGTATGTCCCTGTAAATATATCTGGGGCAGCACAGAGCTAAAGACCCAAAGAGAGAGCCATGGTAAGAGGACAAGCAGGAAGTGAGAGAGAGTTATGGGGACTGGTGACCCTGGCCCTCTCTAGTGTCTCCTCTTTGACCTGCGCGGTTCAGAGATGTGCCAGATTTACACACATCTTGTTTCTGACCAATTAGACAGGAATAAAAGCTGGGGATGAAGGGCCGCAGGTTAAAACTGGACAACTTTACACTCATTCTCTCCCTCTCTCTCTCTCTTCGTTTCTCTTTCTGGCATTTACAGGGGAAGGGAGGAGAAGATGAAGACAAAAAAGAAAGCAGTCTCATTTGGCACCTAGTAGAGATGTCAAACAGGGCCTGGGTATTGTTCACACACACTCATGCATACACATGGGCGGCTGTGTGAGAACTGACCGGTCAGAAAGCATGTGCAGTGTGGCATGACAGTTCAACTGTACGAGCACACATAGTGGCAGAATCCCATGTATTGTATGTATGTATTGTATTGTATGTATTGTCTCCTCTCGCACGGTAACCTGTCCTAGACAACACAGGAGGGAAATGTCAATTTTCTCTCTCTCATTGCTTTGTCTCACTTCCTCCCCATCTCTCTCTCTCTCTCTCTCTCTCTCTCTCTCTCTGTAATAATGTCAGCGATAGCAGCGACAGGGTGCAGCTAATGACACAGAGGGGAGGGAGATGTGCTCATTAGTCCTTTCTGCCTTGGTGTGCAACATGGACGAGTCTCTGCCTGAAGAGGGAAGAGAGCTAAGCCATAGGCCTGGGAGAGACAGATATGAGAGAGGGAGAGAGAGAGAGAGAGATTACAATGTTGTTTTATGGGAATAAGGAATAGTCTAATAAGTCAAATAGAAGTCTAAAGAACTAAAAACGCAAAAACATAATTTACTCCGACTTCAACGCGATTTAAAATCCAAAATCCGTGTACCCCTCTGTGCTCCCGTGGCCCCAAAAACAAGGCCAACACTGTGAGCGAACTGGAAGACCAGGTTGCTTTCACTGGAAAGTGACACAACACACAGGCTACGGTAAACAAGTAGGGGTGCATGTGAAAAGTACAACAAACAAACTGTTTCTGTGTAATTTGGCGACACATCTGTGGAAAGTCAAATGGTCAAGTCAGCCACGTCAGCAAATCCCTTTTTTCCACCACTACATGTGACTTGTGGACTCTCAGGCCTTTTAATTCCAAAGTGAGCTAAACGACTCTCTCTTACACATACGCGCACACACACACACCACAACACGCACACACTCAAAGCTCACAAACCTCACCGATGACAGCCTCAAAGTGCCTACCCTGGAAGAGAGGCCAGGCAGAAACCTGTGACTAGGGTCTGCTTTCAATTGCAGACTCTTTCGGCAACTTCGATACGGGGGAAAAAAATTGTTCCGAGTTGGGTCCTCTTCAAACAGACAACTCTCCCAACAAATCACAAGACAGACATGCCAGAACGTCGCGATTCAAAATCAAACTTTGCAGTCAAAGCCTTTGCAGTGGTTTTAGTGAAGGTAGTTGATGCAAACTAGCCACTTGCGAAATGCACTCATTAAAAAGAACCTCTGGGATCTCCATCTTGCTAGCTACTATGTAGTATTTATTCAAACAGATAAAGTAGTGACCTAGGCAGTGACGTAGTTCCTCTATGCCAACAGAGTCCATCATTGAAACCAGACCCTAGTCACTGTTCCCTGGAGTCGGCTTCACCAGACTAAGGCATACAAGATGTGCTGGATCATAATATTTTACTTCCAGAGAGGAAGCTTCCCTCCTGGCTCCCAACACACACACACACACATATATATATATATTTACACACACAAAGGCAAGGTAATCTAGGCCTTGTGATTTAAGAGGGAAACACACTCACATAGCTCTTGAAATGCACGCCTCTACAGAGACTTTCCCTGGAGCTAGTGCCCTCTGTACAGAGGGGGGTGGGGGGACTGCCTTGATTGCAAGAAGGATGCAAGCTAACAGCTCCTCTGCGATGCTATCCTTCCTTTCCCCTCTCCTGTCCTCTCGCTTCGCTCGTTTTCTCCGGGCTGTTTCCTGTGGGCATGCGCATTCACCTGACGTTGTTCGACTTACATCTCATCCAACCGCCGTGACTGCACTCCGCTTGAGGCACAGAAAGGTCGCTTTGTCTGTGCAGAGGCCTACACAAACAGAGTAGGCATCGCATTGACATGTCTGTAATATCACATACAGCTGCTATCGACTTACGCAATATTCCAATACCCAAAGGGTTCCGCTGCGAACTCCTCCACGTGCGCGGGCCAGAGCAAACAACGGGCTCGCATAACAACAACGCCAGCGTCTGACATTTGCACTTCTTCCACCGAGCCAGCGACGAAACACAAACGTTTCCCGCTCCTCCACCCCCACAGAGACCCGCAGGGAGGGAGAAAAGAAAAAAAGCATCCTTCCTTCCAAGCTTCCCTTGAAGTCATCACAAATCTAATTGGTTGGATTGGTGAAAGCAATATAGGATGGTAACATTGCCTGGGCTATAGCGATCCAATCCATTATAGACCTGTGCTTACCTCAAGGAAAGGAGAAAGGAAACCAAGAAGGAAACAAGGAAGGTAACAACAAAGGATGGATTTCTAAAGTATTCCAACAGGGGCATGGCCCCCGCTCGGTAAAGCGGTCATTTCCCAGCCCAGGGTGAAGTCCCCTCGTGCACCTGGCCCTTAGCTGGAGACAGGAACATGAGGTTGAGGGAGGTCATCGCACCCAGCTGGTTGAAGGACAGCAGCAGAACACAGCGTCTATTTTTAACAGGAGCTTCTAATTCAGCCGGTCGCCCATTTCCTTTTCACAACTCGTGGGGGTTTTCAGAAGAGAGACAGTCAACATATATTCAGAAGTTGGCTGGCGGTGTTTCTTTGGGGGGAAGTGAGGGGGTGGGAGACTGATAAGTGTTGGAAGTGAGTGACAACAAAACAATATGTTTTGCGATGAACAACTTCCCTGTGGTTCGCCATGACGTTTCACTGGTTTCACTGGTAGAGAACAAACCGTTGTGGGCATATTTCAAGAACGCCCTCAAAAGTACTCACTCAGAGTTCTCGTTCTGAAAAGGAGAACTGATTTGGCCTTAAATGATCTGTCGTCTCGGAAAAGTCTGACAAGGCAGATGAAGCTTATATGCTGGACTGGTGTTTGGATTTTCAGTTTGTTATGACAGTTGTGGCGACCCTTCAGAACGCAATTACATCTTATTCAAATGACAACCAACATGGTCAGAACACGCAGAGATACGCACCCACACGCACGAGTATGGGCACGCACGCGCACACAGAGCCCTGGGGGGAACTGTAGCCTTATCTCAACATTGGGAGGCTCTCTCTGCCACAGAAAGCCTGCAAAGTGTCTGTCCCTTCTCTGCAGTACTCTGAACAGCAAGCAGTTTAGCTGATCCCCCTTCACTGCGTTACGCTGTCCCCATACAAATATCCCTTACCGAGGCAAACCACACACACATGTACACACACACACACTGTGTCCTCACGTTGCAGTCGTGCATTCAGCATACGCACATTCCCTGCCTGTACTTGCCTGTGCCGACACATCCAGCTGTAGAAAAATACACGGAGAGCAAAGAGCAAATCTTTGGGTGGGAGACATTTTTATAGGAGCTGCTTGATGTTTGGTGTGTGTGTGTGTGTGTGTGTGTCAGCCCCGCGAACGGGAGAAAAAGACGTGTGTTCCTCGATTCATGTCACACGTTCTGGTTGCTCTGACGGTTGTGTTTGTTGCGACGTAGCGCTGCAGCAGCCCCCTGCACCGTCACTACACTGGGCTTTACTACACCGACTGATAACATTGTCGGACGGTAAAGTAAGGAAGATATTAACAATTTAAAAGAGAAGAGAGGTCATCTTCCCGTTGATTCAGCAATGACTAGAACAGACTTGGGGTAATCTGCCAATAGCCCCCTCCCTGATATCAGCTCTTCAAGAGCCAATGAGGCAGCAGCAAAACCATGCAGGAACCCAATGAGGCAGCGCCAAAACCATACAGGAACCCAATGAGGCAGAATATCAGATAGTTAGAAGAATACAGAGGGAGGAATTTCCAAATGGAGGCCATTTCCACCTGATGAGGACTCGCAAAGGAGGATAGACTTGCTGGGCTGTCCAAACAGAAACATGCCCGCACACACACACCTGAACAATTGGCTTTGTTTAGAGGCATCGTGTCCGTTTTGGCCAGGAAAGAGCCCTCCAACATTTACCTGCCATTGTCTCCTGAGCCATCCTGTGCCACCTTGTCTTGGCGGTTGGCACACACAGGGGGGGTGCCACTTATCGCCTCGGCAGTTTGTCGAGAAACTGAAGCCCATTCATATTTGGTACGACATGAGCTCAGCGGGAACATCGGGGCCATTGCTTTGGGCTGATCATTAGATCGCAAGGCAACCCTCTCGCTGCTCTCGCTAGTTATTTTCCCCTCGAATATCAAGTGTTTGCAGCCCTGCTGTTGCAATGTCCGCCACAGCACAGTCAGACAGCGACACAATATAGCTCGTGGGGATAATTTGCTACAGCTCATTCTTCATCATTCCGGAATCAGAAGGGTTTGGATGCATGTTGTGTTTTGTGTTTATTCTTAAATCTCCATGACTATGAAGTCAGACAAACCACAGGGATGGTCTGCGTCTGGACTGGCACCCTATTCCCTACACAGTGCACTACTTTTGACCGGGGCCCGTAGGTTTCGGGTCAAAAGTAGTGCACTGTGCAGGGAATAGGGTGCCATTTTGGGATACACCCATGGGATTGGCATTGGGAATGTGAAGCACCAGGAATAGAGACGATGGTTCTGGAACTCTGCCAAAAGGGCTGAAACTGTGGAATCTCATGTAACAATGGGAAACAGCAAGAACAGATTCCACTCCAGGGTTCCCCAATAGGCAGCCCGCTGTCAGGCATAAAAGACCGTCAAACCACCAGAAGCTCAAAGTGATTTTAATTTAGGACATCTGTTTCAAAGTATTCCCACGCATAAATAGAGAGGCATATGTGACCGTATCCCAACGTAATCAAGGTTTTTGTCAAATACCAGATCTGTTTGGGATTCTTGCGGTCAAATTGCAGTGTAGAAATTATTTAGAACTATGTTCCGGCCCAGCGACCACCAACTCAAGGACAAATTGGCCCATGGCTGAATGTAATTGGGGATCCCTGCACTGTAGATAGCCAGCTACTCGAGCCAGCCAGATAGTTGTTAACCTCTTTGCTTTTCTCAACACACAGTTTTTTGGGGGGGAAATGATTCATTCAGTGCTTCTTTCAAGGTTAGTGCAACTGAAACACACACTAGACTAGAGTGGACTTTCCCGCTGATTCAATACTAGGACAAAATGTTAGTGACGATGGTGTGGGACTGTTGGTCATCACTTAACAACATGACCACCAGAAGGGAGGCATGTGAGGACATTGAGAGGGTGACAACAGAGTAAGTGGAAACGACAGCATGCCACATCCCTGTCACATGCAATGTCCCAAAGCCATCCATGCATACTGGACACTGCCTGTTTGTCCCAACACTATCCCATGCCTCTGCTCTGTCCCCTGCCTCCTCTGCTCTCTCCCCTGCCTCCTCTGCTCTCTCCCCTGCCTCCTCTGCTCTCTCCCCTGCCTCCTCTGCTCTCTCCCCTGCCTCCTCTGCTCTCTCCCCTGCCTCCTCTGCTCTCTCCCCTGCCTCCTCTGCTCTCTCCCCTGCCTCCTCTGCTCTCTCCCCTGTCTCTTCTGCTCTCTCCCCTGTCTCCTCTGCTCTCTCCCCTGTCTCCTCTGCTCTCTCCCCTGCCTCCTCTGCTCTCTCCCCTGTCTCCTCTGCTCTCTCCCCTGTCTCCTCTGCTCTCTCCCCTGTCTCCTCTGCTCTCTCCCCTGTCTCTTCTGCTCTCTCCCCTGCCTCCTCTGCTCTCTCCCCTGTCTCTTCTGCTCTCTCCCCTGCCTCCTCTGCTCTCTCCCCTGTCTCCTCTGCTCTCTCCCCTGTCTCCTCTGCTCTCTCCCCTGCCTCCTCTGCTCTCTCCCCTGTCTCCTCTGCTCTCTCCCCTGTCTCCTCTGCTCTGTCCCCTGCCTCCTCTGCTCTGTCCCCTGCCTCCTCTGCTCTGTCCCCTGCCTCCTCTGCTCTGTCCCCTGCCTCCTCTGCTCTGTCCCCTGCCTCCTCTGCTCTGTCCCCTGCCTCCTCTGCTCTCTCCCCTGTCTCCTCTGCTCTCTCCCCTGTCTCCTCTGCTCTCTCCCCTGTCTCCTCTGCTCTCTCCCCTGCCTCCTCTGCTCTCTCCCCTGCCTCCTCTGCTCTCTCCCCTGCCTCCTCTGCTCTCTCCCCTGCCTCCTCTGCTCTCTCCCCTGTCTCTTCTGCTCTCTCCCCTGTCTCCTCTGCTCTCTCCCCTGTCTCCTCTGCTCTCTCCCCTGTCTCCTCTGCTCTCTCCCCTGCCTCCTCTGCTCTCTCCCCTGCCTCCTCTGCTCTCTCCCCTGTCTCCTCTGCTGTCTCCCCTGTCTCCTCTGCTCTCTCCCCTGTCTCTTCTGCTCTCTCCCCTGCCTCCTCTGCTCTCTCCCCTGTCTCCTCTGCTCTCTCCCCTGTCTCTTCTGCTCTCTCCCTGCCTCCTCTGCTCTCTCCCCTGTCTCCTCTGCTCTCTCCCCTGTCTCCTCTGCTCTCTCCCCTGTCTCCTCTGCTCTCTCCCCTGTCTCCTCTGCTCTCTCCCCTGTCTCCTCTGCTCTCTCCCCTGTCTCCTCTGCTCTCTCCCCTGTCTCCTCTGCTCTCTCCCCTGTCTCCTCTGCTCTCTCCCCTGCCTCCTCTGCTCTCTCCCCTGTCTCTTCTGCTCTCTCCCCTGCCTCTTCTGCTCTTTCCCCTGCCTCCTCTGCTCTCTCCTCTGTCTCCTCTGCTCTCTCCCCTGTCTCCTCTGTCTCCTCTGCCCTGTCTCCTCTGTCTCCTCTGCCCTGAGTCGGTGAGGATGTGTGATACAGTACAGACATATGCTCTCACTCTCAGGCATTACTGAACTTCACAGAGCTGAACAGCAGGCTCCTGCCATACCCCTGGAGGTAGTCCTGTAGCAGTCTGCCCAGAGCAAGTTGGTTAAGCAAACATAATAGTAGTTGGTGTGTAGACAGTGCTGTGTGTGTGTGCGTGTGTGTGTGTGTGTGTGTGTGTTTGCCCATAAAATCACCTTCATTACCCTCAATGCCTCATATCTATAACCATTGTTATGCACTAAAACAATGACACGTTCCATTTTGCATAGTCACTAACAATCTGTGTGACTAAGATGTCTAGCCTAAAACCTCATCAGAGATCATGTTTGGACAATCTTTTCCATCTTACTGGAAAGTGAACCCTCCTTCTGGCCAGTGGCCACATTAAAAACCTCATTTTCGTAGGGAGCTTGATGCATAATTACTGCACATGTTGATTACTTGTATTACATTGCAGTGGCATTTCGTATTGTGACAATTGGTCTGCAATGATTTGACAGCTTAGGACAGGGATCCCCCAGCTGTTGTGTAGATAACTGTATTACACTGTGACTGCTTATCGTCTTACCTCCTTGACTTTCTCCCGACGCTGAAGGGTCTGAGGGTCGCTCGGCTTGCCATGTTCGATCCCCAAGGGCGGCTTTAGCAGACATTTTTTAAACTTGTTGTAATCGAAAGATGTATCCGTGTTGGCACCCTGGTTAGAAGACGAGGTCACTTTCTCATCCTTAGAAGCCGACTCCGTTTTAGATCTCGAAAGCGTCATGTCCTCCAACGCTTCCCCGCCAGCGTCTTTCTTATCCGTTTTAGCCTCATTGGTGACAGAGGGCTTGCGGCTCAAGGCTTTGAGTTTCGTGCTTGTCTCCCCTTTGGCCGAGGTGATGCCCCGGAGATGTTCGGGGTCCTTTGCTCCCTTCTTAAGATGCTCCCTTACATCATTCTCAGACCCTACGGTTACCGGTTGGCTCTCCGTCTTTGAGAGAAAAATACGTTTCAAACGGACAGAGTCAGGTAAGAAGAATAAGGCCCCGAAACACAGAGTTACCAAGCCCGAGAGAAAAAGTAGAAAGACGAATTTCTGGGATAGGCGAAGACCCATGCCCGATGCTGACACACCGGGCAACTTTCTGAAAACCATTGAAATGGTTTTTCTTTGTGATTGCCTTGACTTATTCAGCAGTAGGCTATAGGCTACAATGGACGTGCAACACTCCACTCTCACACTCTCTCTGCTGACTACCTTCCCTGTGTGTCTTGTTTCATGTGTAAAAGTTGACGAGGGGGCTGAAAAACACACGCCTGTGACAAACTGATAGCCACAACTCTCCTTATCGTGCAATCGATTGGACCTGCATAGGGTAAAGTTTACCTTTGAAATGGAGCAATCACGTTTGGCAATGAGATCAATAATGTGTGCAGGTATAGGTTATGACAGTCATAGCGTATGAATGTTAAGTTTTCTATTCTTCAGTATCTCACATTCACAAAGAAAAAGACAGGTTTGTAATAAATGCCACTTGTGTTTGCGTAATCCGCACTAAATCTATGGATGTAAAATAACGGAATATGCGGAATCTTCGCTCAAATGACACAAGATGTTTCGTTACTTTACGTAGTCTTAAGATCCTAAAATGCACCCATCACAAAGCTAAAGTAAAGTTGATCTTATCTTCATTATTCCAAGGCGTGCCAATCAATGAAAAATAATTCACCAGATGGTAAAAGCATGCGGAAAGCGTCTTTATCGGCAGGTTCGTTCATAGCGGTCCCCGTTGCAGGTCACAGAATGATGTGTAAAACCGAAGAATCCCAAGCATCTGGTTTTGTTTCCTGTAAGGTAGGCGGATGCTGCTGCTGTATGAAAACGTATATTTATTCATGCCGCCACCGTCCGTTAGAAATCTGCCCGTTCTTCAGTCTCTCATCATCTCTAAATACGCAGCACACAACCCACACAGCGAAGGTAAACGAATACGGTGTCGCGTACACGCACGAATTTGTTTTGGGCTTCCAAAAATCCGTAGAATGGAGACCAAAAGACAACCATCCAAGAGAAATAGCGCAGTTTGCAGTTCAATCCCATCAACACATCGTCTGTGGTTTGTCTTCCCGTGCGCACCCTTGTTGTACAGTGTTCGCCCGCTTGCTCGCCATCAGCGCAGAGGGGGAGAAAGAATACATCAAATATAGGCTAGAGTGAAACGAATACCGTCGCTAAACCGACTGGGTTGGTCGGGCTCTCTGGATGGATACACGGTAAAGGCATACGAACCCACAGTCGAAGGGAGGACCAGCGGCAGGGGGTTTATCGGGCTCTCTGGGCAGTCAATTATGAACCAAAGGGGCTGTGGGTCCTATTGACAAAAATGCAGTATTGGATAATCTAATTTTAGCCTACCGTTTTGGTGGGGCGTATATATCAATAAGATTGTAGATATTAACCTATTTTTTTGCCATTTAGTTGTTTTTTATTTATTTTATTTAGGGACATTATAATCCATGGCGCCGTTCACCACTCCATGCATTAATAACTCAAAGTATGTCAAAATAGTCTTTATGATGAATAGACTGCCAAAATGATGTTTACGTCTATAGACATTATAAGACAACATCTAATATGAAAGGTAATAACATTGACCAGATTCAACATGGGATGTGTAATGAAGAATTGTACGCTTCCGTTTGGAAAGTTTGGAAAGTTCTAGCTCTGCATATAAGAAGAGAGGGGAGGGCAGATGATAAATTGCAGACATGCTGTTGTCCAGAGACAAAATAAGATAAATGGTCCCAATTAACATGGTGGTAGCCATTAACTGAAGAGCTATGCACAGCACTGTCAAACCAACTGGAAGATGGAGAGGGAGTGGTGAGCACCATCAGAGAGTTTACAGGACACCTATAATGCATGGAGAACAAAAATACATATTATAGTCTCTCTCTCTCTCTCTCTCTCTCTGCAGAAACGTGGGTACATCTGCTTAAGTGGCATTGGGCTCAGGATAATGTGTTCAAATGTGTGTTGAGCAGTTGTTTATGTAATTCTCACACTCTATTTGACCCCAGAGTCTGACTGTCAACACATCCCACTGTAGATGTAATTCAATCAGACTAGCTGCTTGTAATTTACAGCGAGGAAAGCAAAAGAGGAGAATGAACTGTTAAATCACCCCATGTATTTCTTTGCAACCTGGTCTCAGAGCATTTCTTATTATTCTGTAGGTAAATCCGAGACACTCCATTTAGTATGATATATTACATTTCGTATGGTATGTTACAAATTACAATTCGTTTGATATGTTACAAATTTCAATTCGTACAATATTTTACAAATTGCAATTCGTACATGTTACGAAGTGGGTTGTGGTACAATATGGTACAACATTTGCTAAGTTACAAATTCCAATTTGTTGTTGCTCATGTTAGCTAGGTGGCTAACGCTAATGATAGCTAGCTCTAAGTGTTAAGGTTAGGAGTTAAGTTAAAGGGTTAAGGTTAGAGTTAGGGGAAGGGTTAGCTAACATGCTAAGTAGTTGCAAAGTAGATTAAAAAAAGTAGTAAGTAGTTGCAAAGTTGCTAATTAACCAAAATGCTAAAGTTGTCTGAGATGAGATTCGAAC
This sequence comes from Salmo trutta, assembly GCF_901001165.1. Classification (NCBI taxonomy): domain Eukaryota; kingdom Metazoa; phylum Chordata; class Actinopteri; order Salmoniformes; family Salmonidae; genus Salmo; species Salmo trutta. The sequence goes on along the minus strand of NC_042993.1, from coordinate 26,393,155 downwards.
ACACAACCTTTGGGTTGCCAGACGTTCATAAGGTGTCATAACCAGCCATAAATTAACACAATATGTCACAACAGATGTAAATAAAATGGTCATGACAGTGTAATGACCATATTGACAGGTTATGTCAGCTGTTATGACAATATGACATCGTAATTACTGTGTCATAAATTATTATGACACTGGGAGTCAAGTAAAATGTTACCAATCAATGTGTCTCAATGGTACGAGTTGCAGCTGAGTTGGCATGGAGATCTGTAGGTCAGCGACAGACTAGTTTATCATGAGGATAAACGAGATACATAACACACTCCCAGCTCTCTCATTGCAAGCAGATGTATCATTCAGTGTATCCTTGAAAGTACATTTCTTTGTGCTTTGCTTTCTCTCGTCGTTGAAACAGTACAGTTCTGAGTGGATGGGTTCGCTGCGTGGATATCATGTCATACATAGTGAATTTTGGTGATCCACAAAACAGCCTTGACACATGGCAAACAGTGTTATTGGCTGAATAAGGAACACATTGGATCACTAGTGCGTAGAAAATACATACTGGACCTACATTCCTCACTTTAGAGGGGAATCATATTGTCCTTTCTAATCATTACCCACTGGGCACACAATGGTTGAAACAACGTCGTTTCCACGTCTTTTCAATGAAATGACGTTGAGCCAATATGGAATAGACGTTGAATTGACGTCTGTGCCCAGTGGGTAAACAACTATATAAACTTCATCAGGAAAGAAACCTCTTCATGATATAGAAAGAATTGAGTCTTCTGCTTGTTAGCCTTCCCTTTCCTGTTCCTTTACATTTAGATCTATGATTTGGCATGCGGACATCACCGTACAATTGAGGCTTATTTAATGATCCATCAATGCGTCTATCCTCCAGAGTCGGGCCGTTCTTCTGTTTGACTAGAAGACGTACGCCTTGTTCTCATATTCAAACATTCATCATTCCTTTACCAATGATGCAAGGTTTTAGTCATTGTTCAAGCGAGGCACAAATGAAAAAGTCCATCTCGGTGTCGTGTTCGTTCTAATACATCAAACAGTTTTGTTGTGGAGACGTATTGGCCTGTGCCAGTGTTGTCTGGATTAATAATATCACAGTCGCTGCTATTTCTTTTTTTAAGCACCCGGGAAAAATGAACCCTGATACTGGAACTAATGGATATGGAGCACGTCTGATGTTTGCAGCTCAACTACACCAATCAATCCTGTGGGGAGTAAAGAGGCCATTTTGACTTGTTGCACAGGGGACAGACAGATAGAGATAGTGGTGCTGACTGCACGGTCTCGACGTGTGAGAGAAGCCAGCAAGGGCAGCATGTCAGGACAACTATAGAGGGTGAACTAAAGGAGATGTTGTGAGAGAGTCGGAAAGTCCTTAATATCTCCAGCATTGTGCGATTCATAACACGGCTGTGGCTGCGCAGACGTCTAACCGTTATGTGTCCAGATTTTCCAAGGACAGGTCTTAAGTTAGGGGTTTGTAGGCCTACTGTACAGTATATGTTGATAATTCATGGCCATGTGCAAATCCCAACACGCTGATATAAAATGATCTGTTAGTCAGGATTGTCCTAAGTGGACGACGAATAGCAAATAGATGTTAGTCTGCAGGCCTATTCATTCAGGTCACTACACGCTGGACTATTAGTTAACTGAGAAGCTGGGAACTCAGCTGAAGTCCAGTGCATGTTTAGCTTGCTCAAATTCATTTCAAAACATTATTTTGAGGAGAATGGCATACTGTTTTTAGTACCTAAACAACCATTAGTCAGCCATACATTACAGCGGGTATATGGACCATGGAAATGAAAAATGCCCAAATGCAATTGCAAGCCACTAATGCTATTGCCAACAGACCATTAAGCAAATGGAATGACCCTTATTACTTCTTAACTGCAGTGGTTATATATCCTTATGTGCTAGCCAGTCAGTTCTCAATCAAACAAACCAGTGGAATACAATGGAATATCATTTTAAAAAGGTCTGCTCTGTGATACTAGGATAGGGCACAGCACCATCTTCTGGCTGCTCTTGCCTATGTCTTTTGGAAATGTGGTCTCTTGCTGCCATGGCATTGAGCCTGCCTGGATGAATGCCCTCTCATTGGACATCACTTTGTTGGCCTGGCTTCCTCTAGACTCACTGACCTTGCAACCTCACTGCACATCAATGTGTATTATTCGGAGAATGTGCTTGCTCTGCCCCTGACTGACCTACAAAAAGTTTATTTGTTTTTATATCCAAAAGTACAATAAAACTTAACTGGTTCCAAAGTAGCACCCAGAGGGGTATTCCAGGAATGACAAATAAAACCCTCTAAATTATTTTTACTCCATCCCTTCGGCTATGTTTGGAAATGATGGGAAATAAAAATGACTTCAACAGCCTATGGTATTATTCCACATGGAGGACACCTACTCCCAACATTAAAAGGTGATCAAGAGGAAATAAACACAAGTATTCATGCAAATAGTGCACATTTATCTTGTCCCACTATATTAGAGAGCATTGTGGGTCCTCACGGCAAGCCGTTTGACAAGCAAATGAGTCATGGCGATTTAACTGCTGCATTATGAATAAACAGATTGATGGAGCCTAAATGTGTCGCTGCTTTCAGTCTAGGCCCATTTTTACATTTACATTTTAGTCATTTAGCAGACGCTCTTACCCAGAGCAACTTACAGTAGTGAATGCATACATTTCATACATTTTTTTCTCCGTACTGGTCCCCCGTGGGAATTGAAGCCACAACCCTGGCGTTGCAAACACCATGCTCTACCAACTGAGCCACACGGGACCGTGTGCATATTTGGGTCATTCCACGAAATGAGTGCCTTTTGCGTCCCTTTGATATGTTAAGTAGAAATGATGTACCAATATTTAAATTGGTCTATATGTGGTCTATATGTTTAAAATAGACCATAAGGATAATTCAATACATCTGATTTTCAATATGAATAAAGACTTGCTAAAAGTAAAAAGAATGTCCCTCCATCACCCTCTGTGAATTCTAGGAACATTTATCCCCAAAATGTCTCCAAGTTTTCACCATAATTGTAAAGCCCTGGTTATTTCGTTGCTTTCACAAAGTCATTTCTGGAGATTATTATTCCTATGTGATTAGCGATTCATTTATGTCTGTCCCTCATTTTAAAGTGAACCCTGTTATGTGAACTGAACTCCCGTTTTAATATTGTGAAACGATTCCTTTTAAAATCTATATATTTTTAAATAAACATTGAACATCTAATAGTCAGATCATAGTGTAAAAGCAGGTGAGCTGGTTCTATTCTTTTTGGCTATTTTCTGGCGGGAAACTGAGCGGGACGAGCATAACACGTCAACCCTGTCACCCATAGATAGACATGCAAGAAATGTTTTAACAATTTAAACTTTTTGGCTTGCATTCAATCGCCCCTCCCTGTTGCACACAACACATCAAATCAAATCAAATTTTATTTGTCACATGCGCAGAATACAACAGATGTAAACCTTACCGTCAAATGCTTACTTACAAGCCCTTAATTCTATTTCTTGAACTGCATTGTTGGTTAAGAAAATATTTACTAAATAAATTAAAGTAAAACATTTTATAAAAAGGCCAAAAAGATCATCAAGGACAACAACCACCCGAGCCACTGCTTGTTCTCCCCGCTATCATCCAGAAGGCGAGGTTAGTACAAGTGCATCAAAGCTGGGACCGAGACTGAAAAACAGCTTCTATCTCAAGGCCATCAGAGTGTTAAATAGCCATTACTAGCACATTAGAGGCTGCTGCCCTATATACATAGACTTGAAATGACTGGCCACTTTAATAATGGAACCCTAGTCACATTAATGTTTACATATTTTGCATTACTCATCTCATATGTATATACTGTATTCTATTCTATTGTATCTTAGTCTATGCTGCCCTGACATTGCTCGTCCAAATATTTATATATTCTTAATTCCATTCCTTTACTTAGATGTGTGGGTATTGTGTGTATTGTTGTGAAATTGTTAGGTATTACTTGTTAGATATTACTGCAGTTGGAGCTAGAAACTCAAGCATTTTGCAATACCCGCAATAACATCTTCTAAATATGTGTATGTGACCAATAAGATTTGATTTTGATTCCCTCTGTCATAAGGGAATTTTGGGCTGATTTAAGACGGAATCGCCAACCCTGTTATTTTATTCAGCACTTTCTATAGTCCTTTTTTATTTAACCTCTTGAGATGGGAAAAAAAACATTTTATGAAGTTGAACATGAGCTCTTTATCACAGAATGTTAAATGTGAATTAAAATTGTTTTTATTTTTGCTTCTTCGAGTTACACTTCTCAAAAAAGCACAGAATCGGTGAAATGACCCATTTCACACTCCAAATGTGAATTGGCTGTGCTATGCCAGGATGCCAGTTAAATTTTGGCAGGGCAGCCAACACAATCTGGGTTTAATTCTGAGTGTCAAAAACAAATATAGGGCACATCAAATTAGTCAAGCATCCACAGTTTGTTCCAAAAGTAGGAACTTTATTGAACTTTTCAAATGTTTCCAAAACTCGAAAGTTCACAAAAGTCACTATGAGTGACTGGCTATCACATCATATTCACCCCTCTCTTTTTTTTTACCGCTCCCTCTACACTCTCAAATATGCAGGGTTAAAAACAACAGAACTTGGGTTATAGCCACAATCTCTATTGTGAAATTCCATAAGAAATACACTCATTGACATTGCATCCCAGAAACACAATCCTGTTACAAATGTATTGTCCCTCCTTAGTGAAGCAAGTGCAGGCAGCGCCATAGGGTTGAACTTTCTCCATCATGATAGGTAGGCCCAGATAGTTCCTCTCCGCATGTTGTGCTGCCGTCTGTCCTGAGCTGTGTAGCGGCAGGCCCGTCTGTGTGGCCGTCGTGTCTGGTTGATAGGCTGAAGTGGACCAACAGCCAGTTATTAATGGCTGCCCCTTATTTTAATCTGCTCCAGGGGTAGTGGTTTATATTCTAGGGGCTCGTTGTATTTCCTGCTGGCCAATATTCTGCTCTTTTAACCCTTTACAGAGGAGTGGCTTGTTGTGACCCAGGGGTCAGTGTGTCGATGTTATAGTTGCTGTATTTGACGCTTCAGGAAGAGTTATCTTCAGCTAGTTTGATGTGGAGTAGCTAATGTCTCTCAGAGCCTTTCAGAGGATCCGACGGTAGCGAGGTCTCATTAACGGAAGGAAAACAAAATGTCTGGAATGATTTTCTTTGCTCATCGTGTAGTGTTTGGTAAGATCAAAAGGAAAGGTGTTGTATATTTCCCTGGAGAGTTCAAAAGACTCCTATGTTGCTATAACTTGTAAATAGTCACTAAAATGCTCAATGTCAATTGTTGTTTGTTTTTCATCCTGGCAAGTTGTCGTGCCTTGGTCCTCGAGAGCCAGATTAGCAGCTTTGACTTCTGACTTCGGGGGATGGAATTTCCAAGTTGCATCATGATCGATCCCTGATTTGTTTTAACCACTGGTAATTACTATATTGACCAATTTTTTACCCACGAACAGCCAATTAGATACAAAGAACATCCAATGACATCATGTTTATTTAATCTTATTTACCCCATCCTGTTTATTTAGATTTTATTTACCTCATCCTGTTTATTTAGATTTTATTTACCCCATGCTGTTTTAGATTTTATTTACCCCATGCTGTTTTAGATTTTATTTACCCCATGCTGTTTTAGATTTTATTTACCCCATGCTGTTTATTTAGATTTTATTTACCCCATGCTGTTTTAGATTTTATTTACCCCATGCTGTTTTAGATTTTATTTACCCCATGCTGTTTATTTAGATTTTATTTACCCCATGCTGTTTATTTAGATTTTATTTACCCCATGCTGTTTTAGATTTTATTTACCCCATGCTGTTTATTTAGATTTTATTTACCCCATGCTGTTTTAGATTTTATTTACCCCATCCTGTTTATTTAGATTTTATTTACCCCATCCTGTTTATTTAGATTTTATTTACCCCATGCTGTTTATTTAGATTTTATTTACCCCATCCTGTTTATTTAGATTTTATTTACCCCATGCTGTTTATTTAGATTTTATTTACCCCATGCTGTTTATTTAGATTTTATTTACCCCATCCTGTTTCTTTAGATTTTATTTACCCCAGTGAGCATCCCCCTCATCTATTTCCATCCAAAGGTTGCCTCGGGGGTGGCGTGCTGGGGCTGTTGTGGTTGCCCTCGACTGGTGCCGTCTGTCTTCTGTGCGTTGGTGATGATTGAAGGGGTGTTAATCCTGTGATCCTTGAACTCTCAAGGTTTCTAATGATCATCACTAACTTCTTAAGAACCAGAAGTGGTAAAGCATGTGTCTGTTGCCCCCTCTCTTTGTCATGGTCCTTCGAGACGGATATGAAAAACTACCCCAGGACAACGACCGACTGACATGAGTCTCAGTCCATTTTCCCATTAGCAGATTATCCAGCTCTTCTTTTTCAATGGAATCCATTTTTCTATTTCAATTAAGAACGTTGAGTTTTCCAAAGGGATGGGTGAACCTTCTGGAAAGAAATCTATTTAGCAGGGGCAGTTGGAGGATTCTGAATCCCATTGTTTAGATGTGTGGCTTATGAGTGACAATTGCATACTTGTAAATGTAATCCACAGCAAATCAATAATCCATCATTGACATTGGTGTCTACCCCAGTCCAATTGAATTAGGGTCATTGTTGGAACCAGAGGGGTATTAAAGCAGGATCAGTTAGTTAGTCAGCTAACATTGATAAACAACCAGGAATAACAGTTCATTTTCTGGTTAATTTAAAAAGCTTAACATAGATATTTGTTTTTGGTTGATGAATAAATTAGACCATACATTTACATTTTAGTCATTTAGCAGACGCTCTTATCCAGAGCGACCCATTTCAAGCTTATGATTCTGAAAACAAAAAAGTTATTATTTCAGAATATTCAGGCAAATTAGATGGCTAACTGCTTTGTTGCAGGGAGTCAGTTTAGTGCCCTGTTCCTTTGCTTCTGGTCTTCATTTCGGATGCACAACTGACCAAGGCAATTATTTTGGCTGAGTGATGGTTATCGACCAGGGGCTAACAGCCCCCCACAGGTTTCTCTCAGCCTTCTCTAATGTTTAGTCCTCATGCATTGGAATAAGATAACTGAGGAAATAATCCTCTCATAGTGGAGAAGAGGCATTTTCCACACACACACCTTTAGTAGACCTCTAGAGGCTGTTTGGTTTGCTCAATTCAATTCCAAAACACTCTTGATAGGAACATTCAAGCAATGGCTTTTTAATAGCTAAAACAACAATTAGCCATACTTTACAGCAGGTATGTGGACCATAGAAATTTGAATAAAATGCAATAAACAGACCATTACCCCGATGGAATTTGAACACTGTAAACCTTATTCCCTATCAACTGCAGTGATTAAATGTCCGTGTTTGCTAGGTAGTTATAAAATATCAATGGGATACAATCTAAAATGGTAAACACCTGCTCTGTGATACTAGGATAGGGCTCACCCATCAGCAAAACCCAAGTCCATTTTTGGTTGCACAGCACCATCTTCTGGCTGTTCCTGCCTATGTCTCTCAGGCTGGACAGAAACCCTGCCTTTAAAACTAATTTTCCCTGGCTCTTCTTCTGAATGTAAAAATAATCAAATTTATGACAAACAGTCAAATGTATTATTCCACCTACTCCAACATTAAAATGTGATCAAGAAAAAATAAACCGGGTGTATTCATGGTAATAGAGCACATTTGTCTTGTCCCACCATATTCGGGAGAGCATTGTGGGTCCTCACGCAAGCCGTTTGGCAAGCAAGAGAGTCACACGAATTGAACTGCAGTATAATCAGTGAACAGGACCAAATAGACAGGATAAATCGACAGAGTCAAATGTGTTGCTAGTATTGCATATTTAGCCGTCTCGATGACTGCGAATTCGCTGCAACGCCAGAGAATGTAGGCTAATTTAAATCTTGTCAGGGCAGCCAATTCATTCTAGGAGGGTCAAAAACAAAACAGAGCACATCAAATTAGAGTAGGCCAAGCATCCACAGTGCTGTATTGTGTTCCAAAAGTAAGAAATTATTCACAAAATTGTCAAAACCCAAGAGAGAAAATGCATCAAAGTGCAATGTTTACTTTGTCTAAAGTTATTGTACAGGTTTGCTGTAATATGATGGTACAACACTCCACCTTCTGCAAAGATTAATTATGACATGTTAATAATGTACTGAGAAAGTATACAAAAAGTGAAGTGGGAAGAAAAAGTATGTGAACCCTTTGGAATTACCTGGATCTCTGCATAAATTGGTCAAAATGTAATCTGATCTGCCTTATAAAAAAAAACATCACAAAATTTGAGTTTGCAATTCACAAGAAGCATTGCCTAATGTGAACCATGCCTCAAACAAAAGAGATCTCAGAAGACCTAAGATTAAGAATTGTTGACTTCCATAAAGCTGGAAAGGGTTACAAAAGTATCTCTAAAAGCCTTGATGTTCATCAGTCCATGGTAAGACAAATTGTCTATAAATGGAGAAAGTTCAGCACTGTTGCTACTCTCCCTAGGAGTGGCAGTCCTGCAAAGATGACTGCAAGAGCACAGTGCAGAATGATCAATGAGGTTAAGAAGAATCCTAGCGTGTCAGCTAAAGACTCACAGAAATCTCTGGAACATGCTAACATCTCTGTTGGCTAGTCTACAATATGTAAAACACTAAACAAGAATGATGTTCATGGGAGGACACCACGGAAGAAGGCACTGCTGTCCAAAAAAAAACATTGCTGCATGTCTGAAGTTCACAAGAGCACCTGGATGTTCCACAGAGCTACTAGCAAAATATTCTGTGGACAGATGATACTACAGTTGAGTTGTTTGGAAGGAACACACAACACTATGTGTGGAGAAAAAAAGGCACAGCACACCAACATCAAAACTTTATCCCAAGTGTAAAGTATGGTGGAGGGAGCATCATGGTTTGGGGCTGCTTTGCTGCCTCAAGGCCTGGACAGCTTGCTATCGTCGACAGAAAAATTAATTCCAAAGTTTATCAAGACATTTTGCAGGAGAATGTTAGGCTGTCCGCCAATTGAAGCTCAACAGAAGTTGACACCTACTCAACACACCTACTCATTCAGGGGTTTTTATTTTTGCTACTTTCTACATAGTAGAATAATAGTGAAGACATCAAAACTATGAAATAACACACATGGAATCATGTAGTAACCAAAAAAGAGATTCTTCAAAGTAGCCACCCTTTGCCTTGATGACAGCTTTGCACACGCTTGGCATTCTCTCAATGAGCTCACCTGGAATGCTTTTCCAATAGTCTTGACAGAATTCCCACATATGCTGAGCACTTGTTGCCTGCTTTTCCTTCACTCTGCGGTCCAACTCATCCCAAACCATCTCAATTTGGTTGGGTGATTGTGGTGGCCAGGTCATCTGATGCAGCACTCCATCACTCTCCTTGGACAAATAGCCCTTACAACACTCCTCCAGGCTGTGTCTTATTGTCCTGTCGAAAAACTAATGATAGTGGGACTAAGTGCAAACCAGATGGGATAGCGTATCGCTGCAGAATGCTGAGGTAGCCATGCTGGTTAAGTGTGCCTTGAATTCTAAATAAATCAGTGTCACCATCACACCTCCTCCTCCATGCTTCACAGTGGGAACCACATAAAGAGATCATCCGTTCACCTACTCTGCGTCTCACAAAGACACAGTGGTTGGAACCAAAAATCTAAAATACTCATCAGACCAAATTACAGACTTCCTCCGGTCTAATGTCCATTCCTTGTGTTTCTTGGCCCAAGCAAGTCTCTTCTTCTTATGGGTGTCCTTTAGTAGTGGTTTCCTTGCAGCAATTCAACCATGAAGGCCTGATTCACAAAGTCTCCTCTGAACAGTTCATATTGAGTTGTATCTGTTACTCTGTGAAGTGCAATCTAAGGTGCAGTTAATTGCCGATTTCTGAGGCTGGTAACTAATGAACTGCAGCAGAGGTAACTCTGGGTCTTCCTTTCCTGTTGTGGTCCTCACGAGAGCCAGTTTCATCATAGCTCTTGATGGTTTTGTGACTGCACTTGAAGAAACTTTTTGGAATGACTGACCTTCATGTCTTAAAGTTATGATGGACTGTCGTTTCTCTTTGCTTATTCGAGCTGCTCATGCAATAATATGGACTTGGTCTTTTACCAAATAGGGCTATATTCTGTATACCACGCCTACCTTGTCACAACACAACTGATTGGCTCAAATGCATTAAGAAGGAAATAAATTCCACAAATTAACTTTCAGGTAGTCACCAGAAATGCATTTCAAGTGACTACCTCATGAAGCTGGTTGAGAGAATGCCAAGTGTGTGCAAAGCTGTCATCAAGGCAAAGGGTGGCAACTTTGAAGAATCTCAAATGTATTTAGATTTTTTTAACACTTTTCTGGTTACTACATGATTCCATGTGTTATTTCATAGTTTTGATGTCGTCACCATTATTCTACAAATGTAGAAAATAGTCAAAATAAAGAAAAAACATTGAATGAGTAGGTGTGTCCAAACTTTTGACTGGTACTGTAGTTGTAGCGTACGTTGGCCGGGATTCAATACAAGGCGCGTCATGGCGCTGCGCACTACAACAACTTTAGTCCGCAATTTACTCTTGAGAGGAAATGGGCAGCATTTACCATAAAATGTGATCTCCGCAAATGTTATGGAAATGACTTTAAAAAGTAATTGTTGGCTGTATATTGCTGCACGCTATAACACCTCTTTCATTGAAGCCCAGCCTTTTTCTTTATAGCTGTCCTTTGAAGCAAATTAGGCCTACTTTTACTGGAGAATCAGTAGAAATTGTATTGCAGAAAGAAACATTGTATCAGAGAAACATTTATTTTGATAAATTACAACTTTAATTTGGTATATTGTTTCATTTCAACATTACTGCATTAGTTTGTTTTCGTAATACAAGGTTTGGAATGCTTAAGCTAGGCTAACCAACAATACAGTGCACAGTTGTCACTAGTGTCATTTTTCATACAGTTTGATGTTTTACAGTAACATTATATATTTATATAACATAGACTTATATATTTGAATTCACTTGTATAGAAAATAAAATATTTTGTATTATTGCGAAGTACACATTGCAAATCACTGGAGATCAATTAGCCGACATTAAAACAGAAAAAAGAGAAGTAAAAAAAAAAAAAAAAAAAAAAACGAGTGGCTGGTGGGCAATACAATCGCCATGCTGTGGACGCAGCTGTAGTAGAGCAAGGGAATTCATGAAGAAAAGCATTCAACCTAGTCTGATTTAAGTCAAAGTTAGACTGCATCCCTGCTTCTCTGTCTTGCATGTGGCATAGACAGATCCAAATTTGCACCTGACCTTACCGTAAACTATTATACCACACATACATCTCCCGTGTTACACTAGCCATGCAAAGCCTGTGTGACCAAAATACCCGTACTTACTGCTCTTGCTTTAGCGTGAGTGTTTTGAGTTAAAGGTATCGGTTAAAGTGCTTTTATCAATATGGTGTGGCAAATTGCTACAGACTCAGAGGTAAGGAAAGGAAGTCTACATACATTGTTCATCGCTTCTAAATATACCAGGCCGCAGTATGTTTAATGAAGATGTTATATCCACACTTCAGTTCACTTCAGGAGTGAGATCACTCTGCTAAGTTTTTTTTTTAGACAATCAAATCCCTTTGGACATATGCAAATGATGACTGTGGAATAATTATTCCAAGTCCAACCACCTGTCGATTCTCAGCAGGAGAAAAGAAAACAAGAAAGCTCTTTTACAGTACAGCCCGTAACGGGGGTCAGGCCATAATAAACATGACCTTCTGACAGATTGTCAACCATCATAGTCCTATCGAGGTTGCCGTTATACCCATGATCTACTGCTCCAACCCATCAATGAAAGGAGAACAATCATTTTGTAACGACACTAGTTTGGATGAAAGAAGCTTTTGGTCTCTAATGTCAGTATGGTTCAGTTCCAGTAAGGTAGCCAACCAACCATAAGATGGAATGACTTTAAAAAGCACATAGACCCATGTCAAGCACATGAAGCAATATAAAGCACATGGAGCCAATGTAAAAAGTGTATGAAACCAAATAAAGCATGTGAACCGAATATAAAGTACTAGAAGCAATATAAAGCAAATGAACCCAAATGAAGCACATTAACACATCGTAGAACACATGAAGAAATACAAAGCAAAGGAACCCGAATTAAGCATGTGATCCGAATGGAAAAATCACATGTAGCAGCAATTATACAAATGCAAATAAACACATGTAAAGCACGCATAACGCAGACAGAACCACAAGCATGGCCAAACTTAGTCCTGGGTAACAAATACCCTCCTCCTTGCGATTCCATGAACCCACTTCCAAACGAGGCTAGAGAATTTATACAGACATAGCTTCAACAATCCATTAAATGTGAAAAATTATTCAGCATGGAGCTGAGAAAGGAAACAGAAATTCATTTGCATTTGAACAATTAAGGAAATTAGTGAAGCAAGATATTGAAGCCACTTATAAATGTTCACCTTCCTTCCCTACAGGAAATACTGAACAAAGGCTGCTGCAACGTGACAGACATAGCATTGTCATACACCAATTAATATTAAAGTCCCTAGACAGGTTGTATGGCTTGAGATTTAGTTGTCTGCAAGGAACGAAAACACAACTATGCCGAGAGTGTTACAAACACACTGCATGATTTTCAGACACCAACCAGGGCTTGCTTCGATACAAAAACTATTTGGATGGAAAAATCTGTGTTTAAACCATTGGTGCACAATATGGTTGGTGAGAAACACCCTGAATTAGATGTTAAGGTAGCCTACATGTACCGGGCAACTACACTGAACAAAAATATAAACGCAACATGTAAAGTGTTGGTCCAATGTCTAATGAGCTGAAATAAAAGATCCCAGAAATGTTATATACGCACAAAAATGTTATTTCGCCAAAGATTTTGTGCACAAATTAGTTTACATCCATGTTAGTGAGCACTTCTCCTTTGCCAAGATAATCCATCCACCTGACAGGTGTGGCATATCAAGAAGGTGATTAAACAGCATGATCATTACACAAGTGCACCTTGTGCTGGGGACAATAAAAGGCCACTCTAAAATGTGCAGTTTTGTCACACAACACAATGCCACAGATGTCTCAAGTTGAGGGAGTGTGCAATTGTCACGCTGACTGCAGGAATGTCCACCAGAGCTTTTTCCAGTGAATTGAATGTTCATTTCTCTACCATAACCCACCTCCAATGTCGTTTTAGAGAATTTGTCAGTACGTCCAACCAGCCTCACAACCACACATCATATGTAGGGTGTTGTATGGGCGAGTGGTTAGCTGACATCAATGTTGTGAACAGTGTCCCATGGTGTTGGTAGGGTTATGATATGGGAAGAAATAAGCTACGGAGTACAAACACAATTGCATTTTATCAATGGCAATTTGAATGCTCAAAAATACGGTGACAAATTCCTGAGGCCCATCGTGAGGACCATTTTCTTTTTGTTATTTGTGACCAACAGATGCATATCTGTATTCCCAGTCATTTGAAATCCATAGATTAGGGCCTAATGAATTGATTTCAATTGACTGATTTCCTCATGTGAACTGTAACTCTGTAAAATCTTTGAAATTGTTGCATGTTGCATTGATATTTTTGTTCAGTATAAATTTAAAGATCGGTCTTCTGAACACTAACGATAACAGTGGTTCCTCCTTTCCAGCAGGGAACCATTGACGGTCTTTAAGTGGTGGCCAAATAAAAGAGCCCTGGGAAAGCTGAGGTAAACTGCTCTTCCACTAGCACTAAGGCTAATTTCAAAAAAGGGGCTTAGAAACAGTTTCCAGGGCTAGTTTCCAAGCTAAAGTTGACTTTCTATGGCTGCCCTTACATAACCTGTTTCGGAAACCTGTTTCGGAAACCTTGTAAATGTCATGTTCATACTATACTAGATTTCTGGTGTCGTTGAAATAACAATACAATGGAGAGAAAAATCTGCCAGGGAAGTATCAAATGTCAATCATTCCGTAAAGCTTCATTTTAAACCCCTCTCTGATCAATAAGACCTTGTCCTCGTCTACTCTCACAGCCAAAGCAGCATGTCGTTTACAACAAGCTCTGACATTTCAACACATCATTCAATTTGGTTTCAGTGAAGAAAGTGAGACGCTTGATCTATTTTACCTTCCTGGACTCAACCTACAAGTACCCGCCACTGCAATGCCCATGTGAGGGAATGGGTACATGAAAAGGAGAACACCACCCACACACACGATGTAGTACTTTATGTGCGCGAGTGGCCACGGTTTCTTAGAAGCACGCCATTACGTCGTCACACCGTCCTCATGTTCCCCCCTCTACTGTAACCTCAGTAACCACCGTGCACCTCTTCCTCACCTCCCGCTCTCCCTCCCTCCCTCTCGCTCTCCTCCCCTAAGCTGTAACGAGACCCCTCTCTCTCCTCCCTCCTCCCCTAAGCTGTAACGAGACCCCTCTCTCTCCTCCCTCCTCCCCTAAGCTGTAACGAGACCCCTCTCTCTCCTCCCTCCTCCCCTAAGCTGTAACGAGACCCCTCTCTTCTCCTCCCTCCTCTCCTCAGCTGTAACGAGACTCTCTCTCTCTCTTTCTGGGCGTAAAGTGACAGCACACGAAGGTCGGAGAGGAAGGTGACAATCAGCAAACTAGGCCACGGTCTTGGACATCTTAGGCCTCTAGTTGAGACAGACTCCAGCTAAAGTTGTCACTCATGCTACAAATCTAAGATGGTTAAACAGTAGGTGGGTTGAGGGTCAACAGTAATCACATTGACAATATAGCTAACAGTCTTGAAATCAAAATCAAATACTCAATTGTTCCTATTGATCTTATGGCTTTGTGTCGAAAAGAGAAGCAATGTACTGTATACATAATATACTGTACATGTCAAGGTTTTCATAGTCTTACACAAACCCTAGATTAGCTTTACGCTGTTGTGCGAGCAGAATAGGTGTTGGCTCTTGCGTTCGGATGTGAATTTGCTTACAGCTAGCTCGCGCACTACCCGTGATAGTTATAGACCTCAGTGTTAGCAGAGGAGCGATGACCTCTTCGTTTGCGTCGACATTACAGCACGGCATTTGTTTTAAAGGGCATCGTTCAATTAAAATGGTTATAATCAATATAGTCGCTATGCACATTTTACACCAATATACTGCATTGAATAGCTAGTTTTGCCCATGTCCTCATGCCTGTATCTCCAGGCCATCATTATAAGTAACACGCAAACCTCACCGGCCATGTGGTGCTCGCTCGTGTGACGAAGGGTCTGCGTAGCCAAGCGCTAAAATACAACTTCGTTCTATTAGAGTCGCGCTGCAAGTCCCCTCCTTATTGGAGATCAGGAAGATACAAACCCACGCGAAAGCTTGAGAAACAAAACGAGGAGAGATACACTAAAGATAAACTAAAAACTAACTAGGTTTCCCTTTTTAATCGATGGATTAAATGTCGGAGTAGAGAAACACTCCGGGTCAAAAAATTCTACAAAGAACCAGCTAATAAAAGAACAATATGCACGTCAGGTAAAATAACAAGCCAATCTCCTGTAACTACCTAGCAAGAGCTAGCTGGCTACATGTTTCATGTGTGTTTCGACTTGCCCCAAATGAACATAGTTGGTTTTCATATTTTAACCCGCGTGTCATGATCACGTCTGGTGTGGATCGACAAACTCAACATACGTGCGATGGTGGACGCATGCACAGCCGGTGTAGTCAGAGTGTAAGAATTTGTTTTTAATTGACTCACCTGGATAAATAAAGGTTAAATTAATTATATATTCTTGGCCATTGAGGTGGTTAGACGATACAGATCCGTAGTCCCCTCACACCTCATATCCTTTACAGTGATGCCTAAAACCCCACATGTCTATGGAACACTAGATTTTCAAAAAGGGGAGTGCTAAAAACCAAGGGGGAACGTTAAACTGGCAACAAGGTCTTTTAAAAATGTCAAAACTGTTGATGTAAATAAGGTGCAAGAGAGTAAAGAATAGATCAAACCCATAAGATGAATTGTAAGATGCAACTACCGGCAAGAGTATGGAGAAAACACCACAAAATGGTTCTGAAATGGCCCATACTAGAGCATTTTCTTAAAGGGAACATATCCTCCTGAGACTCACCAATTCATTTTTGTACACTCTCTTTGACATGCCACTGTATTAAGTCCTGTTGTTCCTGAGAGGACATTCTGGGCTTTTCAATGATATCACATGAGTGGGGGTGTGACCTGGATAACTTTCTCTTCCTGGATTTTCAAAATGGCTGCCAACACAATTAGCATATGTTGTGGTAGTAAATATCTTAGAAATAATGTGGTGAGTTTTCAGAGCAGTGTAATCTTTTTTCACATTTATAAATGTCCTTTGTAGAGGACATCAGGATGTGACAACTATGTTTACCTACTGTACCCATTTACTGTAATATACATTTTTAATATTTACTATCAACCGTTTCTTTATGTCCACTACAGCGCACATACAAATTTGTCTTTGTAAATTATTTTGACTCAAAACACAAAATGAAGACATTCCAAAACCTTTTTTGGCTGGGTGTCAGGAGGATAACAGTATTTGGTGTGATTTTAGGGATTGGTTTATATAGGGGAGTTAAGTCCATTCAAGATCAACAAATCTCTTGGTGTTGCATCACAATCCTTCTTCTTTGTAAATGAGCTTATACTGCACAGTATACACGTCTCGGTGACGCTGCCGATTTTGTACGTTCGATTAAAATAGAGAGGCTATGCTTAAAGCGGCGATGCCAGGTTTGCATCTCAACATTTCCAAGTCTGCGCTTGGCACATTCCTTAGCCTTAGGGTCTCCATAGGCGAGGTGGTGAAGAAAGAGGTCCATCGAGTTTAGCACAGTGAAAACATTACATCCAGCGTGAAGTACATCCGGTGTACAGCACCAAGTACACCAAGTAGAACCCTGACCAGCTGAATGACAAACGATGACAAAAGACAACCACATAAACAACAGTCTCATATTAACCCTGAAATTCAAAACAAGCAGTTAAGTGGCTAATTGTGTGATAAAATGCACCTAGTGAAAAGAAGTTTACTCTAAGTGTCTGACCAAAAAAATAAGGCTAACTTTTCTTGAAAGTAGAAGAACGATCGTAAACGTTATGAAACCAAATGTGGAACACCAGTCCAAACCTTTGGTAACGCATAATTATGTTCCCCCGTCTCTCGGGCTAATTCCCACCAAACCCAAGATCACCCAAGGCGGAGACTGCCTTCCTGTCACTTAAAAAATGAAAAAAGAGCAATGACAACTATTGAAAAAAAGATGGCTATTTAGTCTCCTTTTCTCTTTTGGTTCATAAAACAAGTTATGTCCTAAGTCCTTAACAGTTTTGGCTTCATTGGTTCCTCAACCAATGGGATAGCAAACTCAAATGAGGTGGTGGTGGAGTGAGAGGAGGTGGACCTTTCCCCTGTAGTGCCCCGCTCAGGGGGAGGAGCTTCTGCAACCAAGCCCCTCCCTATTCCTCACAATGGGAGGAGCTCGGTTTTTTTTTTTTTAGGAAAGGAATGGTTCATCCTCCTCGTCCTCATTACTAGGGCCCGGGTCACTCAGACACCTCATCAGCCCTGGGTTCTTGTTGCCCCCCTCTTCCTCTCCCTTCTTCTCTTTCCCAGCCGAGGACGGCTTCATCATCAGGCCTTGGTCCTCATCCCGGTCGGCCCCCTCCCTCTGACCCAGGCCCTGGTCCGTGGCACCCCGCTTGGAGAACTCGTTCAGCATGTTGACAGAGTCCGGGGACTGGGGGGAGGCTAGGTCCACCTGGATGGTGGGGACGCAGTCTGAAGACGCCTTGATGTTGTAGAAGGCGTTGGGGTCTGCGCGGGGCAGGCAAGGAAAGGGTTAGCGTACGGTACATTACTCCAAAACAGGGGAGGCCAACCAAAGGGCACGTTGAGTAGGCAAACGCTGTGTAACGTCGCAGATAGAAATGTCATGAATAGAGCTTACCTGATTCCTATTCTACACGTCAGGTGTATGTTTGTTCCATATATCTGTATTTCTAAACGTTCCACAGCGTCATGGCGTGCTAGTGAGCTGGGCTAGAACAGCAGCTCCCACACTATGCCTCTCTATGACTAGGGTTGGCCAACCCTGACTAGAACAAATACTTCAACTGTTCCCCGAACAAAAATAGATATACAATACACATTCACAAAAACACTCACATTATATATATATATATATATATATATATATATATATATATATATATATATATATATATATATATATATATATATATATATATATATATATATATATATATATATATATATATATATATATACATACATATACACATTCACAAACAATTACATCACAGCTGTGGTGCTGCATCATTCCGTAACCTGATCAAGTCAACCGCATGAAAAATGCACGCTAGAATCATGCATATTGCATTTACAAATGGAAGCAAGCAACAGTTACATGCGTATACAGTAAGTTTGTAGTCGAGGCTATTGGCCGCCACAGCCCATCACCTTCTACACTCACTAGAACTGTGCTACATACCTGGAATGAATGACTTTGGCCCCTGCGTTTTCAGCTTTGAAATCACTGTCTAAAATAAAACTATGCGCAACGCTGCTTTACATGTAAACATATTTCCAGTAGAAATACAATAAAAGGTGGAGCAGCCTACTGTATAACATAATGTAATTACATTCTTTACATTCTGTAGATAGCATCACTGGCAGCCATTTAAACCTTATAAACTGTAACAATCTGACCAAACTAGGTATACTACATGTGAAGCAAATGCATTCCTTTCGACTCAAAACTCCAAAAATATATTTAAGTGATAAAGTGCAAAGGTGCCCAAAAGGTCTGCGATGGAACAAGTCTGTTTCCATCATCTTTCCTGTTGCTTCAAAAGCAACCTTACAGCAAGTGTTGATTCACACTACCAAGCCAAGCCAGCCTGGTTACACAACCACCATAGTTCCACGAACCATGCTGGAAAGGACAATTTGAAAATAAATATCAGTACCAGACCAGTAATGGGATGGGTTGGCAGGATAGTGTAAAAATGATCAGCGCCAGACCAGTAATGGGATGGGTTGGCACGATAGTGTAAAAATGATCAGCGCCAGACCAGTAATGGGATGGGTTGGCACGATAGTGTAAAAATGATCAGCGCCAGACCAGTAATGGGATGGGTTGGCACGATAGTGTAAAAATGATCAGCACCAGACCAGTAATGGGATGGGTTGGCAGGATAGTGTAAAAATGATCAGCGCCAGACCAGTAATGGGATGGGTTGGCACGATAGTGTAAAAATGATCAGCGCCAGACCAGTAATGGGATGGGTTGGCAGGATAGTGTAAAAATGATCAGCGCCAGACCAGTAATGGGATGGGTTGGCACGATAGTGTAAAAATGATCAGCGCCAGACCAGTAATGGGATGGGTTGGCACGATAGTGTAAAAATGATCAGCGCCAGACCAGTAATGGGATGGGTTGGCAGGATAGTGTAAAAATGATCAGCGCCAGACCAGTAATGGGATGGGTTGGCAGGATAGTGTAAAAATGATCAGCGCCAGACCAGTAATGGGATGGGTTGGCAGGATAGTGTAAAAATGATCAGCGCCAGACCAGTAATGGGATGGGTTGGCAGGATAGTGTAAAAATGATCAGCACCAGACCAGTAATGGGATGGGTTGGCAGGATAATGTAAAAAAGGGAGCGTCAGGGTGTGATGTGGGTGTAGGATGGACTCACCTGAGGCCAGTCTGGCTCTGCACATGGTGGGGGAGTCGGGAGGTGCGGCAGGGACTGTGAGGTAGTTACTCATCTCCGTCATCTGTTCACAGGCACACACAAGCAACCCTTTCAATATACAAGGGTTGTGGGTTCGATTCCCGCATCAGACACACGTAGTGAATACTGTATATGAATTGTCGGCGACTGCCAGCCACTTTAGATTAAAGCATAGTGCCATACAGCCATATTATTTACGATACTTTATTGTCCATTTTAATGGAAATTCTTTTAGTGAGGTCAGCAATATAGAAATCAATGCATTACAGCAATACTTCCAAACACTAGATAGGGCAATATCATAAAGCCCAACCAAAACACATCTTGAATACAAAAGTGCTATTAAAGTTTGACAGGTCGGTAAATTGTGTTTACCGGTCTGTTGGGAGCAGCGTTTTCCTCCACTCTACAGTGTCCTTTTAAAAAGTTCTATTCAGTTCAAATGTTACTTCATTTCCAAAATAAACAATTCTGCTAGGATCTGCAGAGTCCTCAGTCTACAGTGTCCTCAGTGTCCTTTTTAATCAAACAGTTCTATTTAATCAAGATGTTGCTTCCATTTTCATTACATAATTAGAGACTGATTAAATGCAAGTTGCCCTTCGGGCCACAAAGCTGCATAAATTAATCAGGAACTGATTGTGTCAGGAAAATTAATTGAGTTGAGGAGGGGGGGGGGGCAATTTATGGAACACTGACTAAATCCATAATAGTTAGGCTAAATTAGTGCGATTGTTTAAAGCAAAGTTTACAACTGTGAGTAATGAGAGAACTTTGTGTCTGGTTGTCTGTTGAAGTTCTCTCTATGTCTGGGGGAGTCTTGGCATGGCTTACAAAACTGATTTGGCTACATTTCATTGTTTCATCCAGTAGAATAAATGTTTTGACCAAATCCAAAGAGCAGAATTTGGCCACGTGGGCTTCCATCCTTAATCCACCCTCTTTCAGAGAATAGGCTGTTTGGACCGGGTATTTTTGGGAGGATCCCATGTATACATCTATTTATGTATCATTTGCACCTGAGGGGATAAATATAGTTCTATTGAACTGAATTAGTGGAATTCCAGACTAAGTGAGCACAACAATGGTGAACGCAGCGTTCAATCTGGTTTAACCAGGCTAGGAGAGTCTGCTAGTCTAACCTTCTTCTCTAGCTCGATCATCCTCTGCTTCTTCAGGATGAAGTCGTTCCATCCATCCTCGAAAGGATCGGCCACCAGAGTGTGTCGGTTGTAGGAGCGCAGCTGGAGGGAGAGACGACACACACAAAACACACACTATGGGACAGGAATGCTATAGAGCTAGGATCACACAATAATAATACCCTTTTCAGGCACCAGAGTGGATCTGTTGTAGGAGCGCAGCTGGGAGGAAGGAGAGACAAAACGCATTCATTCAACTCCCACCACGGGACAGGGAGGTCTAAGCTAGGACCACACAGCAACAATGCACACTTGTATTCATGATGATGCAGGCTTATGACTACTTTACTACTATAATCTCAAGAGATTTAACATTTGACAATACTAATGAGGAAATGGCAAACAAAGCATGTGATGTATGTAAAATGTATGCAAGCATGACTGAGTCGCTATGGATAAAAGCGTCTGCTAAATGGCATATATTATATAATGTAAAACTGTCTTCTCTTTTTACAAACAGAGTGAGCATCTGAATTCCTACATTACTAGCTGAGAGAAAACCCAAAATCGCAAAAAAAAAAAAAAACTGATCTGAGATCAGCTTTGCAGTTGCCCTCCTAATGTTACCCCTCAGATTAGCGGAGGGTAAATCTGATCCTATATCAGCGCTCACCCTTTGGCGGGTCTTCTGCAGGTTACTCCTGAGGATCTTCCGGATCTCCTCCTCACGGCCCTTGGTGAACTGAGGCAGGGCCCGCTCTGCTACAGCGGGCGGCAGCTTCTTGGGCTGGATGTTCCTGGAAGAGAGGAAGGAGAAAAACAAGAGACATGTTAACTGTGGCTCTACGGATAACTATGGTTGTTTTCGGTCATTACCAAGCTCTAACTCACTTAGAAATTACTTCCTGTAACACCCACGAGAAAGATTTCAGGCACTTTCTCCCATACCAGTTATTTACAGGAAGTAATTGCTAGTTCAGCCTCTTGACTTTCAAACCTCTCTGGCGCTCGACACACACACAGGCTTGCGCGGATATAGGCTAACGCAACGATGTGGAAATGGCTATCAAGTGTAGAACTGGTGAGCTAAAAGGAGCTGGAGGGGGAAAGAGGGTGGAGCACTCACTGCATGGAGACCTGCGAGGGCATGGCGGAGGGCAGCTTGACGCCCCCGCCACTCTCCACCAGCTCGATAGCCTGCTTGAACTCCATCTTGTGGTAGAAGGCGATGAGCTGCGGCTCCTTGTAGCGCTCGCCCGCTATCAGGCACTTCTTTATGTACTTCTTGTTGAAGCGGTTTAGTCTGCGGGGAGAGAGAGACAAGAAAACAAGTCAACCTTCGAGCCCTTATATCCCATTGCCTCCATGTCTTGCCCCTCTATATTACACAGCCATTACCAGCCTCATTAAAACCTTATAAAGGTTAATTGATGAAAAGCTCTTGAATATGAGTAGAGCACACACACACACACACACACACACACACACACACACACACACACACACACACACACACACACACACACCATTGGAGACAGTGTCGTCACTGGCAGGAACACACACTGAAAACAGACCGCTATAGGATGAGCCCAGTGTTTTCATCATAATGCTCTAAATCCAAGGAGGGACTCTACTCCAGAGATCGATCCAGTTAGACATTGTGTTATGTCAAAGTCTGTTTGGAACTGGATCTGAAGGTGAAATATGACAACTGTCGGGTGATAAAAAAAATCGGCTTACAGAGATGTCTGAACAGATCTTACACGTGGTTCTCTCGAGAGAATAACTGCCACATAAAACGCCCAAGGCTGTTGAAACGTAATACTGTTGTGGGTAAATACTGCATAGGGAAGGAAAACACACAAAATGATTGAGGTTCACTCGGTTGGGAACGGCGATGCTTTATGATTCCCATCACATTATTGGGTTCAGTACGGTTTCATTGAAGGACAACCATCGGTTCTGAAAGATAATCCACTTAAGGTGCTAGCCGCTACTGCCAACGCCTGGTAGATGGCAGCGTCACCGCCACCTTACGGAGTTAGCCTTGGGATCTTTGTTCAAGTCAAACAGAAGGAAATAGACAACAAACAGATGACTGGACTGTGAAATAGAAAGTTGTCACGTTAAGGATCTTCAACCTAAGAATAAGAGGTAATCAAATGTTTTTATTACAGTGAAGAAGAAAAAAAACACAGCGCTTGTCACCGTGAACCTTTAAGTCCATCCTTTGCTACGTACTTGTCTTTCCAGTGGTGATGGCCGTAGTGTCCACAGATGTCCTCAATGCCAGTCAGCAGATGGTCCAGGAACTAGGGGGAAGAAAACAACGTTAACGTCCAAATATTGTATCTATGGTAACCAACAAGAGAAACAGATATTTGAAATGCTTTGAAAATGGGAAATGAAAAGTGTAACCAAGCCTAATCTGTTCCTACTTTTTGTGTTTCTATTACATGGAAATAGTCCAGAAAAGTATATTTTCCACATCACACAGGCCACCATTTTGTCATTTTTGGATTATCCCTTAAGTAGCCTTTTCCCCACGGAGATTCTCCCACTTGCAACAGGAATTAGCCACAATCTGGCCAATAGAGAGAGCATTGGGCCTAGATGACATCCATCACACTCACAGATTGAAGCAGAGAAATAGGCACTGACAGATGACGTTCAGTCGGTGGTCAGTTTTGTTCCTGTATTTTGATTTTGGCCACTGCTGTGACAGTTCTGCACAGGGACAGTTTGACATGCGGAGTTGCTATGGGAACACACAGTTTGGTCGTGCCACTGAATTTATTTCAATTCGCGTCGAAATCAACATGCATAGCAATATTTTCGGGCAGCGAAGGGACTTTCCTGACAGTCGTTTCTGCATCAGTTCTACCTCTGGTAGAAGAAAACTTCACAATTTCTCACAATAGATGGTGCTTTATAATGAAAGCCTCAAGCAAGTTGACACACAGTACGTCAGGGTCGGCCCCAGGTGCCAACTAGGCAAGAGATAGACTTTCTAAAGTAAAAACAACTGCAACCTCAAATATCCATTCATCAAACAACCTACTGACCAATTTGTGAGACCACAAACACAATGGTTCTGACATTAAAGCCCTGAGGGACTCCACCTGGCCCTTAAAAACACCCTCATCCACTCCCGGTGCACTCTAGGAGTCCTAGAACAGCTCTGTTTATTTTCATCACTGCCATTTACGCTGGAGAAGTAGCTATAAGCTGCTAACCGGGGCATCTAGCCTAGAGCGCCGGTGACTCATCGCTCCTCTGTGCACCAGAGAACCAACAGAGCCCCGTAAAGAGACACTGTGTGTGTGTGTGTGTGTGTGTGTGTGTGTGTACACAGTACGTGCCGTTATTATGTGGCTATTATTAGCAACAGGAGCGACCGAGTGACGGTGTGCCGTGCTGCTCAGTGGTCACTCGAGGGCAGAGAGAGAATGATCAGTAGCATCAGAGGAAGCCAGGCCTACGCAGGGAGATTTTACTTGCCAATCTGGCAACCATGGTGGATGAGTCAGTGGAGACAGTGGAGAATGAGAGGATGGTCCATTGGGAGCCATGCAGGAAGTTTAATTAGTCTGAGTTAAGAGGAAGCAGGGGAATGCTGCGTTCCATTATTAAAACCACCCAGCAAGGCAATGTCAGCAAGACAAAATACATTAGAAGAAGATCATTCCATTAATGGCAGAGGGGAAGTGCAGAACAATATTTGGCACTCAACATGTAATGACAGTGCTGAAGTCTGGACAGATACTTCATTTCAAATTCAAATGGTCATCCCTCAGATTGAAATAACCAAATCATTCATTTAACCACAGCCATTAATGCAATAGCCCATTTTACAGGGCAAGCTGGTTAGACAATTAAGGTGAACAAGACCAGCCTTGCAGTGTTGCTTCAGTGAGTTTCCTGCTCTTGTACTGAAAATGTCATATCCTGACCAGGGCCTGTGGGCCTGTATTTATAAAGTGTCTCAGAGTAGCAGCGCAGATCTAGGATCAGTTTTGCCATTTAGATCCTAAAACATCAGCACTCTTACTAAGAGACGCTTTATGAATACGGACCCAGAGCGCGTATATCCCAGGAGGAAATTAACTGGTCTGATGGGTGGTCCGGCTACAGAGGAGTGGTTAGAGAAGGAGAGGCCAGGATGTGAGGGGGTTGACGGGGGTTAAAGGTCACCTGGGTGTGGATCTCCTCATTGATGGAGCGCTTGGCCTCCTGCTTCTTCTTCACGGCCAACAGGTCCACCAGGGGTTTGATAGTCATGCCCTGAGAGGGTGAGGAGGAGAAGAGAGAAAGAGAGAGAGAAAGAGAGAGGTTACTAAGGTAACATTAGTGATCCTGACGAACAAATGATAAATGTCCATCTTTAAAATCTACGCGACACCAGCGACCCAAGAGAAGCCTGCAATGTCCATTTCAACACCTTCCATTCGTGTGCATGGTGTTTACTCTGTTCCTTTCCTCAAAGTCACTGCACAGAGAAGCACTGGCTGAGGGGCGAATTTCATGTAATCTATTTCCAGAGCTACTGTATTCTGTATCCATTTTGTGTATTTAGCAGTCAAGCAACATTTGCATTTAAATGAAGTTATGCGCAGGTGGATGGTGGTTTGTGCACAAGGCCGTTCCATCTACGACTGAGGCGTGCTGGGAAAAGGATTTATCAATGCCGGTTAATATACCATTTGGCATACTGGTTCTATCAATCTCTTTTATCCTGTTCCAGTGTGTGTGTGTGTGTGTGTGTGTGTGTGTGTGTGTGTGTGTGTGTGTGTGTGTGTGTGTGTCTGTCCGTCCGTATGCGTGTAGGCTTTAGCGTACCATTCTCTCTCATAAGGAGATTAAGTCTATCTGGTTAACTATTATACCCTAAGTGGATGACAACAGACTCTGGCCCTTAAATAATACCCCTGCCAGCACGCACGCACACACCCAATCCATCCCGGACTGCCAGCACTGAGTGAAAGATTTACTGAAGACATTTGTTTCACAAAAGGCTTATAGAAGGCTTTATTTTAGTAGCTGCCATTTTGGGGATACTCAGCCAGATGACGAGTGTCCTAGTGCTTCCGCATGCATCGACAGCTTCACTGTAAGATGAGTTTGCTCAGCAGGACTGGGGGAATATCTGACGCACGGAGCTTCAAACGGACCCCGCGCGTGTGTGTGTGTGTGTGTGTGTGTGTTTCAAAGTAGTAGCTGCAGTGACCTTTTGTCACACTAGCATACAGTAGCAATGGGTGCAAACAAACCATGAAAATCATTGAACACTTTAGGCCTTAAAATATAGTAGGGACAAGAGAGCAACAGCACAATGTAGCAGCAAAGCAACCCATTTTGACCCAAAAGCACTCTAAGATAGTCAACTTCCTATTAGGGCTGGGCGATATGACGATATATATCGTGTGACGGTAGAAAAATGTCTGTCGTTTCATATTATGCTCTATCGTTTATTTCGTTGTGTCGGAAATCACACTCTTTACGGCAATATTTTTTGGCAATTAGACGTGGCTTTGTGTTCTTCGAAGGAAATTTGCAACACAAACATGGATGTGGATGTGACACAGAGCACGGAGACACGGAGTTCGTACCTAAAAGAGGGGCTACTTCGGTCGCGTGGACGTGGTTTGGGTATGAAAAGTCTGACACGGACCAGAAAACCGTCCTCTGCAAAATAATACCGCAGGCCGGTCCCGACGACAGGCTCAAACACCACTAACCTCTTTCACCACCTGCGTACGAATCATGTGAAACAGTGTGGACAGAGTCTACGGATGAGACCCAAAAAAGTACAGTCGAGTGCTCAAAACAAACCCCCGACTCAGACATTGCAAGAGACTTTTGCCCGCGGCACAACATATGGAAAATAATCACGAAGATGGAAGGAGATAACAGCTGCCGTTACAACTTACATCTGCAAAGACACGGCCCAAATTTACACGGTCGAGAAACGGGGGTTTTGTGAGTTGGTGCTAACGCTCGACCCAAGGTACCAAATGCAAATACCTAATTAATTGTTGAGTATAATTCAAAATGTAATAAGAAATATGTCTTTTTAACATGTGGTCATTGTACATAAACTATTTATTCATCGAAATGTATACAAAATGTGTATATCGTCATATTTATCGATATTTGAAATGACCTATATCAGGATATGAGATTTTGGCCAGGACCTACTTCCTAATATTTAGAGTTCACTCAGTGACGCATTTTACTTGATAGCCTTTTTAACTTGCCATAATTTAAAGAGTGCTTTCGATTTCATTATCAATCTGAAGACATAAGCAGAATTAGAGGGTTGCTAGCCAGGTACCAGCTCTTTTTGTGCTGTCTTGCCAAATCCTATGGTCATTGGCGTGGCAACCATGGCTGGCATGACAACTGTGGCCATTGGCGTGACGAGGTGCTTAGACAGCACAAATCAGATCTGGGACCAGGTTAAAGGACTGGCCCAATACCCACCTGTACAAACACGGTGAAGAAGATTTCGGTGATGATGGCGGTGAGGAACATGGTCCTCATGGGGAAGTGGTCCTTGTCTAGCAGGTAGCCCAGGGAGAAGGCGATGGCCCCTCGCAGGCCACCGTAGGCCACAATGAACTGGTCCTTGGTGGTCAGCTTGACGATGCGGAACTTGTTGATGATGAAGGTAAGGCCCACCACGCCTGGGAGGGCGAGAGAGAGAAGAGAGGGAGAGAGAGCAGAAGCGAGTCAACCTTCAAGGTCTTTTATCTGATTGACTTCATGTTTGCTCCCTCCTTACACACAGCCAATACCAGCCTCATTAGAACCTAAGAAAGGATCAACAGCTTCTGAGAAAGAGGAGTAGAGCCCACACACTACATTGGAGACATTGGAACACACATTGTGAAACTAGCAGATTATAAGAATCAGAAAACTGTTTGGTGAGAATAGAGAATGGTCAATGGGGATAGTGCAATGTCAAGTCACCAGGTTTCAAACTAGCACGTAAAGTCAGATGGAGGTCTGCTTTGGGTCTATCTATAACTGCAGAAATGACATAATACTTGAAGAAATATTTTCGCTTCCTTTTTTTAGGGACGTGTATCTGACGAGTTTTGAAATCTGGGCTTCCTCGATGTGAGGACCAAGCGGACAAAACAAGGGGCACTTCCTCTAATAGTTCTCTCATTACCTAACTGAAATGTAGTGACTGGTATTTCAGTCTGGCTCCAAGAATAACTATCCCTTGTCAAGTTGAGGGTGTTAAAAATCTGTATCGCATCCTCTACTGAAACAACTTGACCAAATTATAACAAACTATGAGAAAGTTGGGCCTGTCACGTCATTTCTCTCACTATCTTTTGGAATCTGATGTAGAGACTGGTACAGTACAGTGAAGAAGGTGTCCGTGTTCGACTCACCAATGACACGTGACACCAGACAAAGTATGACGGTGACGGAGACAAAGGTCCAGTTCCAGGCGTGCGGCCCGGCCACCGTGGCCACGCCCAGGAAGATGAAGATGAGGGTCTCGCTCACGCTGCTCCACATCTTCAGGAAGTACTTGACGGTGGTGTGGGACTTGTGGGATATGTTGGCCTCCACGTAGGGTCGCATCACCGCGCCGCACGCAATCAGCCTGGGGGGAGAGAGAGAGAGAGAGAGAGAGGATGATTATAAATGAGTTCTCTGAGAAAGAAACCTTTTCTTGTCTGACAACGTCCCTTCATTTAATGTCTATTCTGAATTGTAGCGTCTTAGAATGAAAACCCCAGACGCATAAGTACGTTTTAGTATTTAATTGTAACTTAAACTATTCATTTACTGGCTGCACCTGGAGTAAGCTACCCGAGGTTCACTGAGCAAGGAAATATGGCAGATATTTATAGGGCTGCGGACATCAGAAAGCAAACTCTATATAGTAACATACGCATTTTGCTACACCTGCTATAAGACGTGCTAAAGTGTCTACGTGACCAATACATTTTGATTGGATTTGATATTGATGCAATATAGTGATGGGGGGGATCGTTACAGTTAGACGTCGCAATATTATTTTTGGATGATATTATATCAATATTTGACACCAAGTATCGATTTTTGCTACCATAGGTAGCGTTAGATGGCGCGAGTCAGTTGTATTTGCACCAAATAGTGAGCCAAGATGTTTTTAGAACTTGAATGTCCCTGACTGTTCAAAACGAGCTGTTTTCTCATGCCCTCACTTGTCTCTCTGCAGCAGACGTATAGTGAGCAATGCGTTTGGGAACATCCAATTACCGTACCGAAATGCAATACATATAGAATCGCAAGACATATCCCGTCAATACGTGGTTGTGTTTCTATCTCCTGCCTTGCTATAGGCTCAGATTATATAGGCTGTGTCGTCGCACTCCTACCGCACAGCACTGTTGCCTACGCATACTGTCAAATAGGCTACCGGTCTATTTACTTTCCAGCATTCTTGGCTATTGATTGAGCAGTTGGTAAATGGTAGTCTACTATTTGTTGTGTAGCAGGAATAAACCAGTCATGTCAGAAAAGGAGAGACATGTCATAGGATTATGACTTAGGCCTATATAACAAATGTAAAAGAAATAGGCTAAGACTACACGATGCTATGTGATCGCCTTAGCAACAGCAAATGAATCAGTTTTACCATTAGGCCTACGTTTTACTGATTTCTACCAGCCTACCAGTAAAATACTTCCTGTGCATCAAACACTTCCATTTCCTCCAAACAAAAAAAGGACATTTGCTTGCAATACAATTAATCAACCACGAGAAGTTGTGCATAAGCATGGTCTGAGCTGTACGTGGAGAAACACTTCCCCGTCAACCTTTGCGGGAAAACTCTGCGCACAAAATGTGTCTTTTTTGTGCTGGGCCCCATGTGACTACATGAATCCATCTACCTACAGTGTAAATATAGGCTACATTACATTCTAGTTAATGCTAATGACAAAGTTATGGCCTTCCCTGTGGCTCAGTTGGTAGAGCATGGTGTTTGAAACCATCGGGTTGTGGGTTCGACTCCCACGGGGGGCCAGTACGGAGGAGAAAAACAATGTATGAAATGAGATGAAATGAAATGTATGCATTCACTACTGTAAGTCGCTCTGGATAAGAGCGTCTGCTAAATTACTAAAATGTAAATGTAGTCTCGTACTTCATTGACATGGCATAGAAAGTAGTCACATCAATTAAACTGGTTTAAAAAAAACAATAATATATATAGGGCAGACTATACACACACACACACACACACACACACACACACACACATACATACATACATACATACATACATACACACTGTAAAGTATTTACATGCTAAGAGAACAAGTATTTCACATACAGTAGAACCATTGCAACAAGGATACAGTTTGTGTTGGTAACTGTGGTGTAAGAGCTCATGAAACAAGGCCTCCATTTCCTCAGCTTGTTCTACGAGTTTGTTCCACGAGTGAACCAATGACTCACTGATTGGACATATGGAACCCGAGTTAAGATGTCCACATCCACTCCCCTGTATAGCATTGCAACCACTTCTCTATTCCTAGTGTCTTGTGTGAGGCAACCCACCTCAATGACTTTAAGGGCAGCCAGCTACCTCATTCCCTTACATAACACACAGCAGTTGTCCATCATTCCGCTCAATTTCACTCCGGGGCGAGATCTCATTTACAAGCACTGGACAAAAAGCACCATGTACTAATTCAAATCATCTTTACGATGGAAGGCATGGACAGAGTGCCAACAGGCCTGGGAACAGTCTGCCCTACAGTTCTACCATGGCATGGACAGCGTGCCAACAGGCCTGGGAACAGTCTGCCCTACAGTTCTACCATGGCATGGACAGCGTGCCAACAGGCCTGGGAACAGTCTGCCCTACAGTTCTACCATTGCATGGACAGAGTGCCAACAGGCCTGGGAACAGTCTGCCCTACAGTTCTACCATGGCATGGACAGCGTGCCAACAGGCCTGGGAACAGTCTGCCCTACAGTTCTACCATTGCTCCTGTAAAACCCACCGACAGGAAACTCAATTCATCAGCAGCACCTATGTTTATGATCCATATTCCATAACTTACCACCTTTTATAAAAATCAGGAGACGAAAGCGGATGAGAGGAAGGGAGATGAGAATGATATGTACACAGGAGGTGTTAGGGCCAGAGGTGTTAGGGCCAGAGGCGTTTTGAGAGAACTCATATGGACGTCCTTGGCTGGGACAGACCCGGCCACATTGTATTGATTTGACCATTTAGTCATGAATATTGCTAAGAAGCTAAGAATCTAATTCAGTGTACACTTATGAGTGAGATCTTTTTCCAAGGAAGATTATGATAATAGAAGACAATGCAGGAATTAAACATGGTCATACTTTTCCTTTAGCGAAACACAGAATCAATGGTGTTGCTGGACCAGCCGGACAGGTTCAAAAGGTCATGTGTCACAGCCACTCTGTCAATGCATTATAAACACTAAACCAGCCTAGGCAGAACTCTCATAGAAAACTTTTTTATTCTAAACAATATATATGATTCACGACAGACAGAAACTCAAAAAACCTTGGCTACTAGAAAGATTGTGTGTATGTGTGAGTGTGTCTGTCTGTCTGTGAGCGTGTGTGTACCCCACACCCCCTACTTACGCCATAATTCCAGACAGGTGGAACATCTCGGCCGAGAGGTAGGCCATGTAGCTGTAAACGAACACGAAGAGGGGCTCGATGACGCGGGTGTGCGAGGTGAACCGGGAGGTGAAGGCCGCCAGGATACCGTAGATGGCGCCCACGGCGATGCCGCCCAGCGACACAATCAGGAAGCAGATGACCCCAAGGACCACGTCCATCGGCGTTACCTCACCTGCGCCAGAGTACTCCTCAAACAGGTGGTATAAGACCTAGAGTGGAGGGAGAGAGAGAGACCTTCGAGACATGGCTCAAGTGTACAGAGAATAACAGAACCCACACCCAAGTGCTCCTCAAACAGGTGGTATAAGACCTAGAGAGAATGGAGGGGGGGGTTTGAAAATAATCGGAAATAAACAACTGGTTTGGATTCCGTTGGTAAAAGCATGGTGCTAGCATGCCAGGGTCATGAGTTTGATACCCGCTGGGGCCCCAATAAAATGCATACACTCCCTGTACTGTAGATAAAAGTGTCTGCTGAGTGGCATATAAACCAGTGATATTATATGGTCTAAGGTTTCGCTATAGTCACTACAGAAAAGATAAATCTCTCGTGGACAGACGTACTTAACATAAATGGTATCATAGCAACAGACTGTGGGATGCGACAACTAACGAGGAACTTTATTGAGGGGCCCCTGATTTTTCTTCACTGATCATTTGGACAAATCACAATTTCACAGGTGCTTGAATTTGAGGGTTTTCGGGGGGGGGGGGGGGGGGGGGGGCATAGACTTGCCCAAAACCTGCAGAGAGAGGGGGTGGGGCTGCCGCCCTGCTTCCACTCTTCCATGATCTTTTCCAACACATCTGCCCTCAGAACTTAATCAAGCATATGATGCAAACAGGTGAGGTTTTAGTTCTGGGATTCCGAGATCAATGTTTGCACAACATGGTTGTCCCGTGTGGCTCAGTTGGTAGAGCATGGTGTTTGCAACGCCAGGGTTGTGGATTCGATTCCCATGGGGAGCCAGTACGAAAATGAAAAAAAAATGAAGAAAAGAAAAAAAATGAAGAAAAGAAAAAAAATGTATGAAATGTATGCATTCACTACTGTTAGTCGCTCTGGATAAGAGCGTCTGCTAAATGACTAAAATGTAAATGTAATGTTGTCCTGGTACTGCAAATAAACTGAATATGGCAGCCCGTCTGCCCCACAATATTAAAATGATTTGGCTGAACTATCATTAATTTAAGTCTCATGACTCCAAGGCTATTTTAAGTGAACTGGTCCTCTCAAAACAGCCAGTGTGTGGGGACAGTATAATCAATAAATATAGCAATAGGAACCACTGTGCCTCACAATATATGCCACACTTAGCACACGACTTTAACCAAAGTAACTTACAGAACAGTAGTGTTTTTTAATAGGGCTATGTGATGCCTGCTTCATGCAAGGAAGCAAACAGTAAAATAAAAAAAGCGATGTTTTTTCAACTTTATATTTTCAATGACCAACCCATAAGAGACAGATGGTCCATCTCACAACTGTTTCAGCAGAGGAAAGAGAAGGAAGTCATGAGAGAAAATAATTGAAAATAGATTTGGCCTCTGGTGGCCCACTAAACTGGGTCAGCTTTCGTACAAAAGGTCACAAATCACTAAAACCTAACCAACCAAACACTGGCGAGGAGCTAAAAGTTAGCTAGAAGGTATGAATTCAATATCCAGTGACAGAAGTATGGTGGGATTTTCCTAAAAGACTAGGCCCAATTCAAATCAGGCTAACAATCAACTAACAACTGAGTCATCTTCATATGGAGGATGAAGTTTGGTTTTATTATATTGTACTGCATAGCATAGTGCTGTATAGTATTGTACTGCATGGCATTATCTATTTTTGGGGGAAACCCTGATGTGATTGTACTGTAATTCATTAATTGATTGTCTAGAATTGCATTGTACTGTATTGCCCTGCATAACACTGCATACCACCCTATTCACCACTCACTCACCACAGTGACGGCATCATTGAGCAGTGACTCTCCGAACACCAGAATGTGCAGCAGCTCATTGATGTGGATCTCCTCAAACACAGCCAGCACGGCCACCGGGTCCACAGCCGAGATGATGCTCCCGAACAGCAGGCATGGCAGCAGCTCCACCTGGCTCAGGTATGTGCCCTCGATCTGGCACACGGCGTAGAGGAGACCCCCTACGAAGAAGGCGTTCCACAGGGTGCCAACCACGGCGAACATCAGGATGGTGCCGATGTTCTCCATGAAGGGCCGGATGGGCAGGAAGTAGCCCGCATCCAGGATGATCGGGGGGAGGAGGCACAGGAAGAAGAGGTTGGAGTCCAGCACGGGGGGTACCTCCTCGCCCGCCAGCTTGATGAGGCCGCCGACCAGGAGGCCCACCACAATGAGTAGACAGGACTCGGGCACGATGCTGGACAGCCGGGGGATCAGGTGGAACCCTGAGGGAGGGAGAAGGTGATTAGATGCATTGTTCTCGTTCATTGTTCTCAAGGTTTACACTTTCTAGGCGTGATCTGGAATGTACCAGTCACCTGAAACTTCAAACTCATTGAAGATAAGGACCAGAAAACAAATCACCAGTGACTCACTGAACCTTGAGTTAAAAGCCCCACCAAATGCATATTCAGAATAGACTTTGTTTATAAGTGGAACTGAATCACATTATTTGTTCTCTTTTTCAGAGCTAATTTAACATGCCAGTGCTTGCTTGTACAAGTGCCATTTCAACAGACCAGAACATATCTAGGCCTCGTAGATATGGCTGGTGGGTGTGAAAATGCAAAGAAGAAACAAACTTGATATCTGGCCAGAATCTGCATGTCAGAACACGAGAAGAGTCTGCCGCATTTTCAATGTCACACACCCACAGTATCACATGTATTTTGTCAGAGGTGGAAATAGTTATGCTAAGCAAATTCGTCATAATATGAATCACGTGACTCCTTTCAGAGAGAAACCACACACAGACCATTCTTGTTGTGATCATATGACATTGTCACTGAGGAAAATTTGACTGAAAAAGGTTCACTTCAACTTGACGTTAACTAGCCCTAGTATGGGGCCTCCCTAGTTGCGCAGTGGTCTAAGGTACTGCATCGCAGTGCTAGCTGTGCCACTAGAGATTCTGGGTTAGAGTCCAGGCTCTGTCGCAGCCGGCTGTGACCGGGAGACCCATGGGGCGGCGCACAATTGGCCCAGCGTCGTCCGGGTTAGGGGAGGGTTTGGCCGGCAGGGATGTCAATGTCCCATCGCGCACTAGCGATTTTTGTGGCAGGCCGGGCGCAGTGCACGCTGACCAGGTGTACGGTGGACGCACACCTCTCCTGAGTCCATACGGGAGTTGTTGCAATGAGACAAGACTAACTACCAATTGAATACCACGAAAAAGGGGTAATATTTATATGATTTTCTTTTTTTTAACTAATCCGAGTATAACATCAAAAGATGGTCCTTTTTTCACTGATATTGGATTAGGAAATAAACTTTTTCTGGTTGTCTCAACATTGGCTAATGCAGGCTCAGACAGGCTAGCCTAGTCCCAGGGCCCAGTTTTTCAAAACGCTTAATCTGGATCAGAATGATCCGGATTCTGTAATCCACATTTTTTTGCTATCCAAGATCAGATCGATCTGGCTGTTTTTGAGATCGTTTTTGAGACAATAAATCGGATAGGATCTTTCTGATCCGGATACCACAATATCAAGGTCACAGAATCAGGATTTTCAGTGCTTTGAACAGGCCTACACCTTGTCATCTACTAGACAGCTTGTGGTACACGTCTAAACTGTCATAGGGAAACAGATGAGTAAACCACATTAATAATAAAAGGGAACTTGATTAAAAAGAAGAGAGCCTGAATATCACTTATAAGTAAGTAGGTGCATTTATTTGACACTTCTCAATAACAAAATGACCACTTAGGCCAACCTAAACTGTGGTCAATTTAACACAATGAAACTTTAGTTTTCAGATATAAGAATGTTTTTTTTAAACATCCTTACTTTAGTTACATTGAAATGTCTTGGTTGTAGTGCATTTCACCTTTCTAAACCCAAAGTGAAGCCACCTTTCCAGTGGGATCAAGATAATTCCAGATTTTCGGCATCAAAACTATCCTAATCACTATCTTTGAGTGCAAAAACGACATTCAAACCTGATTCAAGGTCAGATTGGACTACCAAATCCTTATCCCTATCAGAACCACTTTTTTTATAGTTTTGAAAAACATTTAATCCTGTCTGATTGCAGAAATCAGATCAGATAACTTTTGAAAAACTGGGCCTGGGAAACTGCTAAATGAATGCCTTTTCAAGCCTTAAGTGGAAACTACCTAACAAATGTTTTCAAGGGGGGACATAGTTAAATGTCTCATTCTGATAGGCTAGCCCATCAATGGAGGGCATCTGAAACTGTGAACCTTCAAATCCCATTACTCCTAAAGCCTTTCTGTAGTCTGACACAGAATCCACACAGTGTATATTTACATTGCCTGCCGCATGAGGGTAGGGGTGGCACGTTGGCAGCACCATCTGGCAGCCAGGCAAGTAAGTAAACTGCCCTTCAAAGCTCACACCTCACGCGCTGAGCATAGCTAATTAGCATGTCATCATTCGCAGATTGTACTGTTAGTCACGTAACGGTCTGTGTTCTTTATCACCGTCAGAGGATTTCAAGGATAAGGGGTCAGGAGAGGAACGTGTAAACAGCAGGAGTCTAGCGCTTACGGTGGAAAACAGTAAGTGTCTGCAAATTATAAAAACAATGAACTTTGTCAGTCTTAACAGATGATGCCTTCGCCTAGCTTGAACGTACAACAAAAAACCTCCAATCTCCCGGGTATACAGGGCATCTGATGTTTTTCATCAACTCAGTCAGCTGGAAGGCAACAATTTCAGTGTTGGACACACTCTTTCACGGGCTAAACAAAGCCATCTATGGAGTCCAGAACACTGCCGCGCACTGCTGCTGTTTTACAGCACTACCGCTGTAGCGCAGAGGAAAGTCCAGAGAGAAACGGTCCAAAGAGGCCTAATCTTCCCAGAAAGAGATGTGTGGTGCTAGGGGCACTCTTCTCCTTTCAACCGGCCTCGTCAGGAAACTGGCACCATTCCACAATTCACACGAAGCATCTCCTCCATGTGGGAAAACAAAGGAGTTAAGATAACACTGACTAATTGGAGGGCACTACAAAATGGCTCAGACCACCTGGCTCAGCCTTTTTTGTGGAGATATGAGCATCACTCTTGCGAAGAGGGGTTTGTGAGCTTGACGTGTAGCCTACCGTGTTCACTCAGAGACTTGTGTTCATGCACAATATGCAGAGACAATAATTAACCCATAACTGATTTGATAGAGTGTGGGCTATTTTAATTAAACAGACAGACATTAAGCTTACATCTCAGCCCCAGGCAACGACATTACAGAGTTAGGCTTAAGTGGTGACTGAATATAAGCTTGAAAAACGACCTGTGCCAAACTACTTCTGAGGAGCTGTCGGAATGCCTAAGTCAACTGACTATTATTACTTCCTCACAGCAGATAACTGCGATGCAAGAGTTTACGAAATCCTTGTCAAAATTCATTAAAAGCACACCCTTCAACATGTGAGCAGCCATGACCAGTGGAACATTCTGGTACTAGTACATAAGACAGTGTGGTATTCAAACTTATTCAGGCAGGATCCCATTTTGTCACGGCAGAATTTCTGGGGACCACATTTTCTTTGTTCCAAATTTTCTTTTTTAATGAAAGATAAATAAATCGGTGACCCCACAGCAGTTCCCCCGTCATAAGAGCTTGTTGGATGTGTTGCCGGCTGAAAGAAACAGTTGGACACAGCGTTTCCTCTGGAAATTTCCTGAACAGCACTAACGAGAATTGGAATCTGTGTCCTTCCAGAATTGACTAAAATTGAAGTGGAATTAACCCCAACCCTGATGCAGATCCTGCAAAACAGTTTCGGTCACTAAGGGAAGTGCGCCTTATTTTTCCTCTGAGTAGTGAATCTGATCCAGAGGGACTTCGGGTTCCCAGACTTCCAAATTCTGAATCACAATCCATAAATAACCCGGCTGCAGCAAGTTGTCAAATCCCAGAGCTTCGACAGGGAACAGGACACCAAGGTTGTATGCGTGTCAGTGACTGCACGTGTTCGGAAAGGTTTGAGCCGTCAGCACTAGGTCTGATGCATCTCCTCAATGCATTTCCTGTTATCTAAAGTTGTCACTATATCATGACATTTCTCAATGCAATGTTTATTTCAGTCTATGGTGTCAGTCAAAAGACTGTTTGAGAATACAAGTCTATTCTTTGACAGCAAGGTTTCCCACTTAAGGTCACACATCTTGCTTTAGGGTAGTTGTGATCTAATTAGTGTTTTAAACACATTGTTCAAATATAGACAGAGTTGAAGAGTAATGGATTACATGTAACGGATTACAAAAAACTAACTGTAATCCGTTACCAGCTAAAATATTGTAATCAGTTTAGAGATACTTTTGAAAAACAACATTGTTACTTATAGGATTACTTTTAAATTCAGACAGGAGGTTTGTGAAATAAATCATTGACACCTTTCTGTTTTCTCAATGAAATTCCAATCAGCGTTGAAAAATGGCGCAAGTTTGTTCCGACTGAGCACTATAATGACACACCAAACACATTTGAAAATAGGCTTTTGTAGGCTACAGTCCAAGCTATGTCTTCCAATGGTGCGACTACTGTCGGCATCCAAAGATTATCCAACTTCAATAAACGCTTGGAGGTAAAGGTGACAGCAGTGCTGTAGTCTACGGAGGGATACGGATATCACTTATTATTGACATCTACACGATGTGACTCACATTGCTGCCCTCTCATTTAGCTATTTGCGCCTTACGGATTGTGGTTGATGTGGATGGCTGTTCACAAATGCGTGTGTATTTTAACTCAATGGTTGAAGACGTTTAAGCTGCCTATCAAACCACTGCTCTTGCAACAGCTGAATAGTGCAGATCCCAGCCTATGGAGTTCCTCCCGTTTAAACACCTCAGGAGCATTGTGCTCCATACTGTCAAAAACAAGTTTCATTTAAGAAGACCACGAGTGGGGATTTTAATGCGCATTCTAATGCCTGCTGATATAAAAAAAAAGAAAAAGTCCATAGGCTTCACACTCAAAGTCAAACTCGCCCACTTTTGATAGACTTCAAATGGGAAATCTGCAGTTGCGACATCCATATTTGGACTTATGAATTAGAGAGAGAGGAGATAAGCCTCATGAGCCTAGTTCAACTGTCACACTCAATGAAAACTCCAAATATAAGCTTCTTTTTCTCCAATGTTTGTAAACATTGTAGACGTAAACAAACACTGTACAGCCTCAAAACATGGTGAATACAATCATTTGGGTGGTCATCCATAGCTCTGTCTATTAATCTGAGAGTGGTTGCATTTCTCCAGGCCCATTCCTCAGCTTTTTACTAAAACAGAGGCGGGGTGCCCACTTTGTTATTGTTTCAACTGTGGATTCACCCTTTAAACAGCTTCAAATTATCACGATATCAGTGTCACCAATAAAACGTAAATAATAAGCCTATAGCAAATGCAGCATATGGTGTTCATTTTTCACATTCAAATAGCACTTTTCAGTAGTGCTCAAAGCATGTCATTCCATAAGAGCAGCATTTATTTTTCAACTGGAATCAATGAGCCCAATCAGTCCTCCATGACAACAATATCATAAACAACAGAGCAGGCTAATAAGTTCTTTGTTTCTAGGTTATGCTCAGGTAAAACAATTTGGCTAATCTATTCTTCCATAATTTCAAATCCTATTCTTGAAGATCACGGGGTATTACATTATTTTTAAATTATTGTATGTTTTCCAGACTAGTTTAAAATAGAAAGATGTAACTACATCAAATTATATGTAGTAGAAAGCAAAAGACTAGTAGAAGCCTACATAACTAACCCATAAAGTAAAATGAAACATCCATTTATGGCCAGCTATGTAAAATCTTACATTGATTTATCCTGAAATAGATGTCGTTAAATTGGTCAAATTCATTTTTGTCTTCTTCTAATGCCTCTTAAGGGGAAACTAATCTGAAAGTAACCTGATTACCTAACATTACTGTTTACAAATCTGGACAGGAAACTAAGGTAGCAGATTACATTTACAAAGTAACCTACCCAACCCTGAATATAGGCATACAGTATATACACATTACTAAAAGAGCAGCAGGTTCATGTTGCCAGGCTATTCCAACCTCTTGCAATGACATTGCAAAGAATTTATCTCAAGGAAAAATGCCACAAAGTCTTGAGACATTAATTACAGATACATTCAAGGGGACAAAAAAAAGCTCAGACACACCGGTAGGATTGTCAAATGTTTACCTGGGTGTCGGCCATCAGTCTCTTTTGTGTTCACACAGCAAAGACCTTGGAAGTAGTCAGCCACTCAGCCTTGATAAAACAGTCCAAACCAGAAGGTGGCCGTAGCGTTGTTTGGCAATGTTTACAGTTGAAGTCAGAAGTTTACATACACCTTAGCCAAATACATTTAAACTCAGTTTTTCACAATTCCTGACATTTAATCCTAGTAAAAATTCCCTGTCTTAGGTCAGTTAGGAACATCACTTTATTTTAAGAATGTGAAATGTCAGAATAACAGTAGAGAGAATGATTTATTTCAGCTTTTATTTCTTTCATCACATTCCCAGTGGGTCAGAAGTTTACATACACTCAATTAGTATTTGGTAGCATTGCCTTTAAATTGTTTAACTTGGGTCAAATGTTTTGGGTAGCCTTCCACAAGCTTTCCACAATAAGTTGGGTGAATTTTGGCCCATTCCTCCTGATAGAGCTGGTGTAACTGAGGCAGGTTTGTAGGCCTCCTTGCTTGCACATGCTTTTTCAGTTCTGCCCACAAGTTTTCTATAGGTCTGAGGTCAGAGCTTTGTGATGGCCACTCCAATACCTTGACTTTGTTGTCCTTAAGCCATTTTGCCACAACTTCGGAAGTATGCTTGGGGTCCTTGTCCATTTGGAAGACCCATTTGCGACCAAGCTTTAACTTCCTGACTGATGTCTTGAGACGTTGCTTCAATATATCCACATAATTTTCCTTCTTCATGATGCCATCTATTTTGTGAAGTGCACCAGTCCCTCCTGCAGCAAAGCACCCCCACAACATGATGCTGCCACCCCCGTGCTTCACGGTTGGGATGGTGTTCTTCAGCTTGCAAGCCTCCCCCTTTTCCCTCCAAACATAACAATGGTCAATATGGCCAAACAGTTCTATTTTTGTTTCATCAGACCAAAGGACATTTCTCCAAAAAGTACGATCTTTGTCCCCATGTGCAGTTGCAAACCGTAGTCTAGCTTTTTTTAATGGCGGTTTTGGAGCAGTGGCTTCTTCCTTGCTGAGCGGCCTTTCAGGTCATGTCGATATAGGACTCGTTTTACTGTGGATATAGATACTTTTGTACCTGTTTCTTCACAAGATCCTTTGCTATTGTTCTGGGATTGATTTGCACTTTTAGCACCAAAGTACGTTAATCTCTAGGAGACAGAACACGTCTCCTTCCTGAGCGGTATGATGGCTGCATGGTCCCATGGTGTTTATACTTGCGTGCTTTTGTTTGTGCCGATGAACGAGGTACCTT
Source organism: Salmo trutta (assembly GCF_901001165.1). Lineage (NCBI taxonomy): Eukaryota > Metazoa > Chordata > Actinopteri > Salmoniformes > Salmonidae > Salmo > Salmo trutta. Next base: position 26,351,789 of record NC_042993.1, on the reverse strand, counting down.
CAGGCATTTGGAAATTGCTCCCAAGGATGAACCAGACTTGTGGAGGTCGACAATTATTATCTGAAGTCTTGGCTGATTTCTTTTGATTTTCCCATGATGTCAAGCAAAGAGGCACTAAGTTTGATGGTAGGCCTTGAAATACATCCACAGGTACACCTCCAATTGACTCAAATGATGTCAATTAGCTTTAGAAGCTTCTGATAGGCTATGACATAATTTTCTGGAATTTTCCGAGCTGTTTAAAGGCACAGTCAACTTAGTGTATGTACATTTCTGACCCGCTGGAATTGTGATAGTGAATTGTAAGTGAACTAATCTGTCTAAACTATTGTTGGAAAAATTACTTGTGTCATGCACAAAGTAGATGTCCTAACCGACTTGCCAAAACTATAGTTTGTTAACAAGAACATTGTGGAGTGGTTGAAAAACGAGTTTTAATGACTCCAACCTAAGTGTATGTTAACTTCCGACTTCAACTGTACGTGCGTATTGCTTATGGTCTAGATGCCAAGCTATCTGCGCTAATGTTCCTATTTAGTAGAAACCCCTTGTTGGCACTAGCCAGATGGCCACAGCTAGATAACTACCTAGCAAGACAATGAAGAAACAATTTAATTCACTCTCCATAATCCCATACTGCCAGTGCCAGCCCAAAGCCAAATGTTTAGTTAGCTAGCTAACGTTAGCAGCTGTTTCATGGAAACTAGCTAATCCATTGTGATTTAAGTATAATGTCAAAACTAGCTAGAGGTTAGCTAGCTTGGAGGAAGCATTTCCTGTTGTGTGCGTTGCGTCTGTGCACTTCGCTATCTAGCTAGCAACCAACCCATAGCCTACATTGCATATAAAGTGTGACTGGCTCATCCGTGGATGAATGGAGAAAATGCCCTCTTTTAAAAATACATTTGTTGGCTCCCCCATGTGAAGGTTTGTGCTCTCTCACTGGCTCAAAGTAAAGTTCTTGGCCACTGACGAGTGTTGAGGTAGGTTTGTCTCTACTGGGTCAGAATGCAGCAGGTACAACTTGTTCTAGCAAGAGAAGAAACGGCCTCCCACTGTGATAAGTACCTATTGGAAATCTATCGGCAGTGAGATTCTCTGTGCGTTTCATGCTTAAGACGTAGCCTGCAGGAAAAGGGCAGACCGGTTATAGTTGGATGGACTAAAGTGATTACGACTGCAACCGCTAAACCACCAGATATCAATTCAGGACTGGAATGCTAAATTACCCATTATCCCTCAGTGTGTGACTGTGGGGGACAAGGGTTTGTGTGAAGACTGGCTGACGAGGAAGGGAATGACTCATCGCCCCTGGACAAGGAGCTCTTTCACCTCGAATGGTCTGTGTTAGTCCTCCTAGCTAGGTCACACCCAAAGGCTTAAGACAATACAAACACAAGAGAGGGCAGGTAGCAAGCAGAGCTGAAAAACAAAGGTATGCTGTATTACATGTTGTTGAGCTCCTTTCAGAAAATGGTTAGGCCTAAACACTGGAGGCACTTTTGATGTGCCTGAAGCTCCTAGCCAGATGTGCCTGACAGCTCAAACATTCTCTAGCGCAGGGGGGTCAAACACACGGCCCACGTGGTTTGAGAAAAAACTAACATTTTTGATCACCGAAATGAAAGCTAGACAGTAAGGAAGCATCGGACATTCCAAAAACGATAGAGGACAATTTACAAATTGAGCGTAAAAAAACATTTTCAGTGCGGCCCTCTGGACCTTGAAGAGCAAACGCAGCCCACGTGGAAAAACGTGTTTGACACCCCTCTGCTTTAGCGGATCCCTCCAATCATGGCCTCCAGTAGTATTCACCCTCTTCAGTGGCAAGTACATATCACATCTGGAGATAAGGTGGTACATGGGGGAACATTGGGATCAAAAGACAGCTTCCAGTGACTGATTGCTGGCATCCCACCGCCGACACCTATGACACAGGCTCGCCATATGGATGGATGTTATCTATAAGTGCACTTCAGTGAGCAGCATGGTACTGATAAACCATGGTGGGGTCAATGGAACGTCCCTTCTAAATCTTATTTCCTTTCTGGTGTTTATCACATTTGGTCTTTATCATTACTGTGCCTCAAACTGACACCATGTTGGCTATTTTTTATTTTATTTAAATAGGTCATGGCTGCAATGACAGATTTTTCGACCCCGTCCCTCTGGAAGCGTCTTTCTCAAAGCTACGGATCTGGATCTGTGTTATTTTACTCACACAGATTTTCCTACGTAGCTGCTACTCACACTCCACGTTTCTTTCTTTACTCACCCTCCTTTGAACCATGATGATATGATGTAGGCTGTCTCTGCCCATATTTCTGAACTGAAATAAAAACCTGCGGCGATATTAATTAATTGAGTCTATATTTGATCAAAGTACCAAGAATTTGACTACTTTGAGTATTGGCAAGAAAAATAATAAATGATTGTCCATCTGAAATTTCATGAGTATCAAGTATAGAGGTCGACCGATTGTGATTTTTAAACACCGATACCGATTATTGGGGGTCCAAAAAAAGCCGATACCGATTAATCGGCCAATTTTTGGGGTCCTCCAATAATCGGTATCGGTGTTGAAAAATCACAATCGGTCGACCTCTATACTTGATGCTCATGAAATTTCAGATGGACAATTCATTATTATTTTTCTTGCCAATGAGGTGCATGCCTTGGATTTTAGACCGGTGCAAAATCAAGATCTTCTGTGGCAGAAGTCTATTGAGACAGTCTTTAGTGTTGGCACAATACAGAAATTTGACTTCGATACTCAATGCCATCACGATACCAAAATTATACCACGGCAAAAAAAGAAGCCGTATTAGCCATTCACAGAATGACTCTTAATCAAGACAAATAAAACGTAGCTACTGTTCTGTACAATTGTCAGGCATCTTTTGAGTTAAATATCAATCAATTTGACAGCCATGTATGCAATAATGCAAGTATTTCCTGCCGTCAGGGGTAAGCCAATTAAAAATGTGATTCGCATTTTTTTTTTAAAGATATGTTTTTTAAAACAATAAAATGTTTCACATTTTCAAACAGTCCATTTAGTAAGGCCCGCGTCCATAGAGACACATACCAGCTCTACTGGTAGTACTACTACTACCAGCAGTACTACACCTGCACCTGTCGACTACACAAGTTGTTCTGCTTCCACGACCACATCCAATACTAGCATCAGTAATTCTACATTTGTTGTTAGCCCAGTTAGCATGGACACTGACAGTTGTGAATCTGATGCAGCCGAAAAGCTACTGCCCCCTTACCTGGGAAAGCACCGAACAGACCGGAACGTTGGACCATCGAAGAGGCGCAAATATGATGAGAACTTCATTGATTTGGGGTTCACTTATACTGGGAGTAGTGCCCTTCCTCAGTCACAGTGTGTCATGTGTGCAAAAGTACTCTCACACAACTCGATGAAACCTTCACTCTTGCACAGACATTTAGAAACAAAACATGGCAATTTGACAAATAAGCCATGGGAGATTTTTTTTTTGCGAGAATTAAGACAACTTTCGAGTAGTAAGACATGTATAAAAGCAACCGATACCATTAATAAGAAGGGTCTAGAAACGTCTTATATGGTGAGTTACCGAGTGGCTAGGACAGGCAAGCCCCATACTATTGTGGAGGACTTAATTCTTCCTGCTGCCGCGGATATGGCTGGGACAATACTGGGGGAAAAGGCAAAAAAACTATACAGACAATTCCTTCATCAAACAACACTGTTTCACGACCCATCAGTGACATGGCAGGAAATATTTTGAAACAATTAACTGCTTCACATACAAGCCAGTGAAATATATGCATTACAGCTGGATGAGTCAGACGTGGCGGGCCTGGCAAAGCTCCTGGTCTATGTCCTAGAGGTCGACCGATAAAATCGGAATGGCCGATTAATTAGGAACGATTTCAAGATTTCATAACAATCTGTAATCGGTATTTTTGGCGACCGATTTGCCGTTTTTTTTTTTTTTTTTTTACACCTTTATTTAACTAGGCAAGTAAGATTAAGAACACATTCTTATTTTCAATGAAGGCCTAGGAACGGGGGTTAACTGCCTTGTTCAGGGGCAGAACAACACATTTTTACCTTATCACCTCGGGGATTCGTTTTTGCAACCTTCCGGTTACTAGTCCAACGCTCTAACCACCTGCCTTACATTGCACTCCACGAGGAGCCTGCATGGCAGGCTGACCACCTGTTACGCGAGGGCAGCAAGAAGCCAAGGTAAGTTGCTAGCTCGCATTAAAAACGTATCTTAACATAATCACTAGTTAACGACACATGGTTGATGATATTACTAGTTTATCTAACATGTCCTGCGTTGCATATAATCGATGCGGTGCCTGTTAATTTCTCATCGAATCACAGCCTACTTCGACAAACGGATGATGATTTAACAAGCGCATCTGCAAAAAAAGCACTGTCGTTGCACCAATGTACCTAACCATAAACATCAATGCCTTTCTTTAAAATCAATACACAAGTATATATTTTTAAACCTTCATATTTAGTTAATATTGCCTACTAACATGAATTTGTGTCACTTCTCTTGCGTTCCGTGCAAGCAGTCAGGGTATATACAGCAGTTTGGGCCGCCTGGCTCGTTGTGAACTGTGTGAAGTCCATTTATTCCTAACAAAGGGCGTAATTAATTTGCCAGAATTGTACATAATTATGACATAACATTGAAGGTTGTGCAATGTAAGAGGAATATTTAGACTTAGGGATGCCACCCGTTAGATAAAATACGGAACAGTTCCGTATTTCACTGAAATAATAAACATTTCGTTTTCGAAATTATAGTTTCCGGATTCGACCATATTAATGACCAAAGGCTTGTATTTCTGTGTGTTATGTTATAATTAAGTCTATGATTTGATATTTGATAGATCAGTCTGACTGAGCGATGCTAGGCACCAGCAGGCTCGTAAGCATTCATTCAAACAGCACCTTCGTGCGTTTTGCCAGCAGCTCTTCGCAATTCTTCAAGCATTGCGCTGTTTATGACTTCAAGCCTATCAACCCCCAAGATTAGGCTGGTGTAACCGATGTGAAATGGCTAGCTAGTTAGCGGGTGCGCGCTAATAGCGTTTCAAACGTCACTCGCTCTGAGACTTGGGAGTGGTTGTTCCCCTTGCTCTACATGGGTAACGCTGCTTCGAGGGTGGCTGTTGTCGATGTGTTCCTGGTTCGAGCCCAGGTAGGAGCGAGGAGAGGGACGGAAGCTATACTGTTACACTGGCAATAATAAAGTGCCTATAAGAACATCCAATAGTCAAAGGTATATGAAATACAAATCGTATAGAGAGAAATAGTCATAATTCCAATAACTACAACCTAAAACTTCTTACCTGGGAATATTGAAGACTCATGTTAAAAGGAACCACCAGCTTTCATATGTTCTCATGTTCTGAGCAAGGAACTTAAACATTAGCTTTTTTACATGGCACATATTGCACTTTTACTTTATTCTCCAACACTTTGTTTTTACATTATTTAAACCAAATTGAACATGTACTATTATTTATTTGAGACTAAATTGATAGTATTTGTATTATATTAAGTTAAAATAAGTGTTCATTCAGTATTGTTGTAATTGTCATTATTACAAATTAATAAATTTTTAAAAAACGGCCGATTAAATCGTTATCGGCTTTTTTTGACCCTCCAATAATCGGTATCGGCGTTGAAAAATCATAATCGGTCGACCTCTAATATGTCCATTACGTTTATGGGGGGGTCAATTAAGGAAGACATCCTCTTCTGCAAACAGGAGAGGATATTTTTAAAGTACTGGACAGCTTTGTGACATCAAATGGACTTTGGTGGTTAAGATGTGTTGGCGTCTGTACTGATGGCGCAAAAGCCATGACAGGGAGACATAGTGGAGTGGTAACGCGCGTGCAAGCAGTTGCTCCCCGCGCCACTTGGGTACACTGCAGCATCCATCCAGAGGCTCTTGCTGCCAAGAAAATGCCTGACAGCTTGAAAGACGTTATGGACACTACAGTGAAGATGGTTAACTTTGTTGACGCAAGGCCCCTGAACTCTCATGTATTGTCTGCACTATGCAATGATATGGGCAGCGACCATGTAACGCTTTTACAACATACAGAAGTCCGCTGGTTATCAAGGGGCAAAGTATTGACGCGTTTTTTTTAAATTGAGAGGTGAGCTTAAAGTTTTCTTTACTGACCATCATTTTCACTTGTCTGACCGCTTGCATGATGAGTTTCTCACACGACTGGCCTATCTGGGTGATGTTTTTTCTCGCCTGAATGATCTGAATCTAGGATTACAGGGACTCCGCAACTATAATCAATGTGCGGGACAAAATTGAGGCTATGATTAAGAAGTTGGAGCTCTTCTGTCTGCATTAACGAGGACAACACACAGGTCTTTCCATCATTGTATGTTTTTTTGTGTGCAAATGATCAAGCTTACGGACAATGTAAAATGTGATATAGCGAAGCACCTGAGTGAGTTGGGTGCACAATTACGCAGGTACTTTCCTGAAACGGATGACACAAACAACTGGATTCGTTATCCCTTTCATGCCCTGCCTCCAGTCCACTTACTGATATCTGAACAAGAGAGCCTCATCGAAATTGCAACAAGCGGTTCTGTGAAAATTGAAATTAATCAGAAGCCATTGCCAGATTTCTGGATTGGGTGGCGCTCAGAGTATCCTGCCTTGGCAAATCACGCTGTTAAGACACTGATGCCCTTTGCAACCATGTATCTATGTGAGGGTGGATTCTCGGCCTTCACTTGCATGAAAACTAAATACAGGCACAGAATGTGTGTGGAAAATGATTTAAGACCGAAACTCTCTCCAATACAACCCAATACAATTTAAGATGGTTAAATAAAAGAACAACAGTTTTGATTATTATTATTTGACAAAAACTCATTCTTATGTTTAATAAATGTATTGTATGTGTGTGGCAGGCTTACAATGATGGCAAAAACCAACATTTGAGAGTGAGCTGACCCTGGTGCTAGAGGGGGTTCGCAGCTGGAGGTTGAATGTTTGAAGGGGTACGGGACTATAAAAAGTTTAGGAACCACTGCATTAATGAATCAATTATACAATGAATTTGACTTAGTTTTTACCAATCAACTACATAACAGTAATCATTTATTTGAATGGTAAATCTCTATTGATAAAATGGGTAAATCTATTGGATAGGCAGATTAACAGTAAAGGTGAATGCATTGCCTACTCAATAGGAGTGTGTGCATGCATTGAGTTATTGAGCTTGTCTTGGCTGGATTATATCTGTTTCCCTTCCAATGTATACTCATTTTTACTTACATAGTACTAGGGTAGTGAATTGATGTTTGCGTCAGCTGTAAGCTAGCAAGGAAAGTTAGCCTACAAAGCTAAATAGCTAGCAAGCTAACATTACCGTTATCTTCTTGCATTGTAAAGTGCTGCAGCTGTATAGAGGTTGTTTTGCGAACAGTAATGAACGTTTTCAACATTTCATGTTGCATTATTCAAGTGTCTTAACTTGTGCAGCATGAGTTGGGAGCGAACATGTTGCAGCCCAGACTCAGTGGTTCCTCAGGACAGGCTGGCTAGCAATCTCTGTATACCGTGCAACACTGGTGGGATCTTACTCAACACACATCTTACTGGAAGTCAATTCTGAAGGAACTGGTTCAGAAGTAGTTTGTGTCCTTTACACATATTTCTGCACCAGAGGTTTGTTTTCATAATGATTTGTTGGCAGGACTCTGATACTCTGCAATGTCAACCATCAGTGAGAAAAATAATTGTTGCCCTGTCGACACATTCCAACTCCGACTGTCACATCCATCCATCCAACGCTGCAACCAATTGATGAGATCTGTCCGAGAAGACGCAAATCATATAGAATTCTAATCAAAGCTCAACGGCAAACTAATTGATGTTTACAGATCTCCATTGATGTTTAAGATAACAGAGCATTAGCCTATTGCCCTCTGAAGATTGTCACTGAGGCATGACTAAACTGTGAGGATACATTTTAAATGTTGCAATGTGAAGCCATCAGCGTGTCCCCCACAAGGGTTCCCTTGTATTCATGGTAAGGAGTGGCTATATGGCCTAATCCATCAGATTAAGGTGGATCTCTTTCTACCCCTATGCTATCGGTGACAGATCACAGTGAGCCACAGGGATGAGAAGAATGCAAAAGATAATGTCAAGCCCAAGTCTGAGAAAGACTAGACTAAAGCGTAGGCTATCCAACAATATTCACTGCAATAATTGTAGGTCTGTATCCCCAAGACGACAATGATGAACCCTATTCAATTAGGATATTTGTTCATATGGACAATCAACCTGTGAATACCCTGGTAACACACAGATAAAAAACTTGACTAGTCTGTTGATGGGATGTAAAAAGTTAAAAGAACCATATAAGCAAATAACGGGAAAACTAAAGTCGTAACACTTTGGCAGGATAGGGAGTAGTGTTTTAGTTAATGATATAGGCCTACTTGTTATCTCTCCCAGACTTCCACACAGTCATTAAATATTAGGTCTGAAGGCCACTGTGACAAATAAGGCAACGGTTGCATCTTCTGAATCCACTGTCACATTACTCAGCTATGGGCTAAAGACCACCTAAACGTTTCAGTGCTAGGCTTGCTCGCAGAGCCGAATGTGCAATCTTTTACACTTCGTACACTGGAGTCGTAATTAAGCGTTTAAATAAATACTGGCGCCAGAAGCAGTGCTTAGACAAACAGATTATGTAGGCCAGGTTTCTCATTACAGCCTACTCATTTGGAAGGCATACATTTCCTCATGTTTATGCAGAAAACCAACCTTGATCAAACTGAGATAAAATGACAAACCTGGTATTTGAGCCCACTGGAGCCATGTATCCTATTAGCTCTACTTTCAGACCACTCCTTGTTCCTGACAACTCTAGGTGATTGTAACAAGGTGACTAGGTTTGATGTTGTAAAATGATTAGGCCTAATCTAATTCTGGTTCCCATAGGCAGGCCACGGTTCCAGTAGTAATAGATTATACTGCTTTGTGACGTACAACATCTCCATATTGTTACAGTATGCCCGGCAGTTGCGCTGTCCGCCTCTCAAGTTTATCAGCCATCTCAGTTGTATGTTTACTGTAGATAACGGCCACTTAAACCTTCTGAAAGAGTGCCTTGATCTTTCAGTGAACCATTTGTGGTAGAAACAAAATTTAACAACAGATACAGGCTCCAAGTGTAAACTCTTGAAAAGAAACAAATAGGGCTGGACTTACAGGGCTGCCCGCTGGCCCGGGGAGGTTTTGGAAATCCTCCATGCCACTCAATCTACGTCAATAGGCCAGTGAAAAACAGATACAGTGCTAGGTCAAGGGGTCTGAATCATTTCCGAATGCACTGTATTTATGAATGTACACACACACACACACACACACACACACACACACACACACACACACCAAAAGTTTGGACATTCCTACTCATTCAAGGGTTTTTCTTTAGTTTTTACTATTTTCTACATTGTAGAATAAAAGTGGAGACATCAAAACTATAAAATCATGTACAGTAGTAACCAAAAGTGTTGAGATTCTTTCAAGTAGCCACCCTTGCCTTGATGACAGATCTGCACACTCTTGGCATTCTCTCAGCCAGCTTCATGAGGTAGTCACCTGGAATGCACCTCTATTTACAGGTGTGCTTTGTTAAGAATGTATTTGTGGAATTTCCTTCTTAGTGCGTTTGAGCCAATAAGATGCGTTGTGACAAGGTAGGGGTGATATACAGAAGACAGCCCTATTTGGTAAAAGATCAAGTCCATATTATGGCAAGAACAGCTCAAATAAGCAAAGAGAAACGACAGGCCATTATTACTTTAAGACATTAAGGTCAGTCAAACTCTGGAAATGTTTTATAACTGAACGTTTCTTCAAGAGAAGTCGCAAAAACCATCAAGCGCTATGATGAAACTGGCTCTCATGAGGACCGCCACAGGAAAGGAAGACCCAGAGTTACCTCTACTGCAGAGGATAAGTTCTTTAGCGTTACCAGACTCAGACTGCAGCCCAAATCAATGCTTGAGTTCAAGTAAGACACATCATCATCATCAACTGTTCAGAGACTGTGTCAAATCAGGTCTTCATGGTCGATTGCTGCAAGGAAACCACTACTAAAAGGACACCAATAATAAGAAGAAGAGACTTGCTTGGGCCAAGAAACGCATGCAATGGACATTAGACCGGTGAAAATCTGTCCTTCGGTCTGATTTTTTGTTCCAACAGGCGTGTCTTTGTGAGATGCAGAGCAGGTGAACGGATGATCTCCGCATGTGTGGTTCCCACCGTGAAGCATGGAGGAGGTGTGATGGTGCTTCGCTGGTGACACTGTCTGTGATTTATTTAGAATTTAAAAAAGGCACACTTAACCAGCATGGCTACCACAACACTCTGCAGCGATACACCATCCCATCTGGTTTGCCCTTAGTGGGACGATAATTCGTTTTTTTACAGGACAATGACCCAACATTCCTCCAGGCTGTGTAATGGCTATTTTACCAAGAAGGTGAGTGATGGAGTGATGCATCAGATGACCTGGCCTCCACAATCACCAGACCTCAACCCAATTGAGATGATTTGGGATGAGTTGGACCGCAGAGTGAAGGAAAAGCAGGCAACAAGTGCTCAGCATATGTGGGAACTCCTTCAAGACTGTTGGGAAAGTATTCCTCATGAAGCTGGTTGAGAGAATGCCAAGAGTCTGCAAAGCTGTATATATATTTTGATTTGTTTAACACTTTTTTGGTTACATGATTCCGTGTGTTATTTCATAGCTTTGATGTCTTCACTATTACTCTAACTAAGCTGTTAGTTTGTTATGTAGATTATTTGCCACACACGTACCACACAAATAGCCCAGCTTGAGCAGAATATCATCTGTCGGGCAGAAACAACGTGCAGCTCTCAAACAACTGGTGGTCACATGGAGTAGCCAACAGTGCCTTCAGAAAGGATTCATTTTTCCACAATTTGTTGTGTTATAGTCAGAATTTAAAATGGATTCAATTAAGATTGTCACTGGCCTAAACACAATACCCCATGATGTCAAAGTGGAATAATATACAAACTAATTAAATATGAAAAGCCTAAATGTCTTGAGTCAATAAGTATTCAGCCCCTTTGTTATGGCAAACCTAAATAAGTTCAGGAGTAAAAATTTGCTTAACAAGACATAATAAGTTGCATGGACTCACTCTGTGTGCAACAATAGTGTTTAACATTATTTTTGAATGACTACCTCATCTCTGCACCCCACCCATACAATTATCTATAAGGTCCCTCAGTTGAGCACTGAATTTCAAACAAATTCAACCACAAAGACCAGGGAGGTTTTCCAATGCCTTGCAAAGAAGGGCATCAACTTGTAGATGGTAAAAAAAATATATAAAAAAAATAAAACTGCAAGAAATCTAGTAAAGAAATGTACTTTATGTTCTGAATACAAAGCATTATGTTTGGGGCAAATCCAAGACAATACATCACTGAGTATCCACTGTTCATATTTTCAAGTATGGTGGTGGCTGCATCATGTTATAGGAAGCTTGTCATCGGGAAGGACTAGATAATTTTTTAAATAAAAATAAACGGAATAGAGTTAAGCAATTCTAAAGGAAAGCCTGGTTCAGTCTGCTTTCCACCAGACACTGGGAGATGAATGGCTTAGTTCCAGTTATGACTTTTTTTTTTTTTTAAACGGCTTTAAAAGGCCTCCAGAGTGGCACAGTGGTCTAAGGTACTGCATCGCAGTGCTAGCTGTGCCACTAGAGATCCTGGTTCGAGTTCAGGTTCTGTCGCAGCTGGCCGCGACAGGGAGACCCATGGGGCGGCGCACAATTGGCCCAGCGTCGTACAGGTTAGGGGTGGGTTTGGCCGGATGTTCTTGTCCCATCGCTCACTAGCGACTCCTATGGCGGGCCAGGCGCAATGCACGCTGACACGGTCGCCAGGTGTACAGTGTTTCCTCCGACACATTGGTGCGGCTGGCTTCCAGGTTAAGCGGGCATTGTGTCAAGAAGCAGCTTGGCTGGGTTGTGTTTTGGAGGACGCACGGTGTCGACCTTCACCACTCCCGAGTCCGTACAAGAGTTGCAGCGATGGGACAAGACTGTATCTACCAATTGGATACCACGAAATTGGGGAGAAAAAGGGGTATATATATATATATATATAAAAACTGCTTAAATCCATAGCAAGACTTGAAAATGGCTGTCTAGCAATGATCAACAACCAACTAGACAAGAGTTTGTAGAATTTTTTTAATAATAAATATTGTACAATCCAGGTGTGCAAAGCTCTTAGAGACTTACCTAGAAAGACTCAAAGCTGTAATTGCTGCCAATGCTGATTCTAACATGTATTGACTCAGGGGTGTGAATACTTATGAAAAGGGGATATATTCCATTTTCAATAACTTTGCAGATTTCAAAAAACATGTTTTCACTTTGCCATTATGGGGTATTGTGTGTAGATGGGTGGAACAAAATATATTTAATCTATTTCGAATTCAGGCTGTAACAACAAAATGTGGAATAAGTCACGGGGTATGAATATTTTCTGCAGGCATAGATTAGACAGATTAGATTTTTAAAAAATGAAAGACCTTGAAAGTGGTCTCCCGGTGTAGTTTAAGCATTGTTGTGGACTTACAACATCCAATAATAGCTTTGGGAAACTCTCGCTCTATGTGAGCTTAGTAAGGCCTGTGTATCAATAATGAATAGAGCCTGAAACATTCCTCTGCTACTCTTGCTGCAGTTGTTCCTCTGTCTGACAGTCTGTGCACAGTAGAAGCTGAACAATGTATAATAGGACAATACAAAACTAAAATAGAAAACAACGCTGTGCCATGACTTGCATGAGATGGGGAAAGGATAGATATTTGTGGCTTGTGTATTGGGGTCATTCAAGGTGAGCATGGTTGCTGCCAATCAATTGAATATTTGACTAGGGCCAATTCTTTTTCCAAATGAATTGTCTATCAACAACAGTGTCCTTGGCTTTATTTATTGCAGCATAATTGTCTATGCAAATGTGTTTACACAGTAGCATCAGCATGTCATTGTGTGACGTGAATGGATATATTGAGTCAAAAGGTGCATTGAAGGGCCAACTACGCAATCTTATGCATTGTGAGTGTTGTACGAGTGAGCCGAGTGGAAAAGAACTTAGCACAGACGCTCTCCATCTATTCATCTTCCATTCCCATTCAAAGCACCTCTGTTCCAGGTGGCAGTTGGTTTACCCCAGGCAAATATTGACCACAGATTCGACCAACGGCCCAGAAGGCGGGTGAGTAGGACTCGGGCCTCTCAGGAGAACAGAATAGGGCACTGCCGCATGTCATTTTAGTTTGAGCTGCCATGTTTGCATTACAAATGGAGGTGTGACATACTTGATTCGCCAAGGCATATATGAGAGGTTATTGTACCTACCTGGTCACCTGTTGCCTAAACATACTGTCGGAGTAGACCCAATAGAGCTGCAAAGCCTTGTAGGCCTACCAATGTAGTCCAGTCTTCAGCCTAACTCCTCATATCAACCCTATGCCATCTTTATTAGTGTTGTATAATACTACCGCCATGACCCTTCGCAGGGTTCTACCTAGCATATAAATCGGCTACTAGTTGAACTGAACGCCAAACTACTTGTGCTTTGATGCATTACACATTAAAATGTGGAACAGGGTAATTTATAGCAGTGTGTTAAATAGCTTGTTAACACACATTCCCTCTGTTAATGGTTAGACATTAACTGGTGCTAACCGGTGCTTCTGCACGTTGACTCTGTACCAGTACCCCCTGTATATTGCCTCGCTATTGTTATTTTACTGCTGCTGTTAATTATTACTTTCATTTCTCTGTTTTTGGTGTATTTTATCTTAAAATGGCATTGTTGGTTAAGGGCTAAGGGCTTGTAAGTAAGTATTTCACTATAAAAAGGTCTACACCGGTTGTATTCGGCGTATGTGACAAACAAAATTTGATTTGACAGCATTTACGAGAGACAAAGATCTAGGCCAAGTCCAATACATGTCTACCAATGTACAGTACAGATTGTTGAGGTAAAACCATAGGCTAGTCCTGAATGTGGGCCACAACTCATGTGAACAATGTTTGTATTGAGGACTTCAATGTTAAGTGTAGCTAGGCCAATACATTGTTATCAGTCAATATGGTCTGTACTCTTTAGACCTATATCAGTGTTGGCACACTTGCTAGAACATTTAATAATCTGAGGATCTCTCTATCACCACACTCTCTGCTACAATAAATCATATTTAATTCCAAAGCTACATTGACACATAGGAAGATCTATTGCTTAGGGGAATAAGGGAGATTGATTGTAGGTCCTTCTTATCAAATGAAGGAAGTCTAGTCTTGGAGAAAAAGACCAGCGCAAGCAAAGCCAGTCTGACAGGGCAGCAAAAGAACATTTAAATAGACAACGGATGCAGCTTTAGGCTTAAAAAAAAAGAGAATGAGATCTCTGAGCAGGACACAGGCAGGAACCTGGGGCTGAGCATTGCAGCTACCACAGCAGATTATAAACACAGGGGTTTCAGCATAATCAGAAGCTGAAGGTCACACCACTGTTCCCGTTTGTTTCGCTCACTCAATCTTTCACATCTGCCTCTCTCCTCCTTTCCCTGCATTCTCCTTTCTACCTATTTCCCCGTCTTTCTATCGCTCACCTCTACAATTTCCTCCCTGTTCCTCTCCATCTTCTTTCTCCATCTAGACCGTCAACTTGCCTCATCCTGACTCCCTCCAAACCACTGCACCCAGCTGGGCGCTCTCCCCATCTTCCCCAAGGACAGTGGGCTTCCCCCCCTGGGTAAGTGGGACAGTCCCTCTCTGGCATGGCCACAGGCTGGCACTCACCCAGGCTCAATATTATGTTGCGGAGAAAATGGCAGGCTGCTGGCTCTTAGCAAATGGCAGCAGGGGACGCAGCAGGGAACACTGCAGGGGCATGAGAGCACACCGCATACAGGAAGAGGAGAAACAGAGAGAGGGAGGGAGTGGGAGATGAGGGCGCGAGAGAGGAGAGGAGTGTCATGATGAGAATGAGTGAGTGGAGATGGGACGAGCACTGCATGAAGAGCAATAAACAAGGAAAGGAGGTGAGAAGTAGCAGTGCGAGATGAAATGATTGCAGTAAGGTGAAAGACAGGGAGTGGCGAGGGGACCACAACCAGTGGCAAGGAAAAGGGAAGAGGATAGAAGTTAGACTACACACGAGTGTGTGTTTCCCATTGCCAAACATCCTGTGTCAACAAAACAGCTTTTAACAGGAACAGTGGTCAAAGATGTCCCCTTGATGAGACTACACACGAGTGTGTGTTTCCCATTGCCAAACATCCTGTGTCAACAAAACAGCTTTTAACAGGAACAGTGGTCAAAGATGTCCCCTTGATGAGAACTTGAAATTATTTCAGTCTAGCCTATGCCCAAAAGTGCAACAAAAATGTGCTTAGTCACGCATCACATTGTGTCAAGGAGCACTGATTGCGCCTTCCCACTTCAAAACATGACCTAAGCGTATGGTCATCATTCCCAGGAAGATCACTTACTATGCAGAATACAGGAAAACAAGTCCAACCAATACAAGAGTCACCTAAGGACTAACAATTAGCATATCCTAGCTTGTTGAGTGAGTTTATCTGTGACATCTTTATGCAGAGTACAAGAGAATGTCACACCACTCCATAATCACCTATTGACTTCAAGATGTAGTATTTTCCCATCTCACATGGCATAATTCCCTGCTAGGGAACAAACCATATATTCTTCAAACTAACATTTGATTGGGGTTCAAAGGGTATATACTCAGAGTATCAGGAAAGACATCATTCCTCTTGATAATGCTGAAATGAAAATCAATGACATTCTTCAAACACCTAGATTTTCTGCTCACCTCAATGAACTGGTAAGAGAAACATGGGTGCTTTACTTTTTCTCTGTATAGGCTATGAGAATAAAACTCAAACTGAACCTCAAACCAAATAAACCAGCCTGACAGTGCAACTCACCTAATTTCATTAAAGAGGCCAGCAACACCCACAACGAGATCTCGAAAGGCACCTGTATGTGATGGTAATCTAGAGCCAGGACAGGGAAGGCCTTTTTTGTGTAGTTAGTACGGACGTGACTGCCTTCTATCCCTCTGTGGTCGTCGTGTCCTCCGGTGTTGTCCTGAGCGCTGATGTCCGGTGAGCTGGCAGCTCCAAGCGTCAGTACGGTGCCCTCCAGAAATATCAATATCACCAGAAGTAGGAGTCCCCGCTCCAGAAAACTTTTGGAGCCAGTGGGTGAGTGTAAAGATACCCGAACAGACATGTTGAAATTCGTTTTTAGAACTTAAAATAATTTGGGGGGGGGGGGTTGTGAGCTGGAAATCGTGTAGTTAGCGTGTATTAAAACACTTCCCTCACTGGCAACTGGTTTTCCAAAGGACCGACAACATATCCACGTCCGACGATAGGCTGGCTAGCTAGCCAACTTTAGTGAGCTAGTTGAGATGGATGCAGCAGTTCCAGGTACTGTAGCACACTGGCTAACAACATTCGTGAAAGCAGGAAACGTAGAAAGTCCCCGAGCTAGCTCTCCTTCCAGGCACCGAGAGCTCAAGACACGGCTACAGTGCTGTGTTAGCTAGCAAGTTACATACCCTCTCCTAAATACCACAACTTTGAATTGAAAACTTGTTTCAGATACCGACAGCGTAGGTTAATCTCTTCCGTGAAAGATGTCATTGCTCACCGCCGACCGGTAAAAAGATGCGGCTCATACAATTCCTGTTCCACAAGAAGATAAATCTCATCGATACTGTCTGCGGTTACAGCTGACCGAAGTCCAATGTTGACCTTGAATGAAACGTTTAGAACTGTCACGTTGCAATTGTGGGGGGGGATCATAGATATTAGAACTGCATCCCATGCTTTCGCATCCGTGTATGCGCCGTACCCTGTCCCGACAAGACCTTATTTCAACTCAGTCAGTATGAGGAGCTGTGGCTCCATCACACCTTTTCTAGCTCCAACAGTGACTCCTTAAGGTTATCCCTCCTCAAATGTGCTCCTTGTAGTGTGATGTTAGCGAGATATATCCCAACCTTCAAAACGCACACCCTTTCGCGGAGGGTGGAGAATGGGGAGGGAGCCCTTTTTTTTTATTTTCGAACAGTGACATCTATTGGAGAGGAGGTCTTATATTATATTCACGGATATTATATTCTTATGTTCACGTATGGAAAAACCATACATTTCCTGTTCAATAGTCTGACTAGGCCCAGTGGGTAATCGCGCCCATCACTATGGCTGATCTACCTGGATTGCAGGGCAGAACAAGGCCATGGCTATCCTGAAGTATCTGGCATCTGTTGGAGCTGATTGCACCATAAACTCCATGTTATTTAAGTCTTCAATGTAGGCTAACTCAAAATGTACCTCTAGGATGAGAATATCTTGTTGTAAATACATTCGTTGAAAAGATAGCCAACTGGAATCTTTTTTTCTTTTTTTTATGATTTTCAATTCAATGTCAACATTTTGTTATGGAAATGGTGTGAGTCCAGCCAAAAACATTTCACCACCCCTTCAATATCAAATGGGTGTTATATGGAAATGGGTGTGTTTTCTTGCGAGTACACCCAAAACATGTTGTCATCCATTTTGTAATTACAATAGGGCTATGCCTTGGATGGTGACACTATGTCACGAATAGCATACTGTACACAACCTATTTTTGTTTGTTTACTTTGACCTTTAGGGTAGTCTGTCATTGTGTTTAGTGTCTCCCTGTAGCGCTTTAACCCCCACAGCTTGCCAAATACAGTTGTGCCATACCACTGAAGGTGTCTGGCTTGTAATTACTGTGGTGGGAAATGGTGTGGTCATTGAGAGCGGTTTGCACCTAAAAGAAAATGAACTGCTCACAACAATTAGTGTAATAACACATATGAGGATGAGTAGATCAGATGCTGCTGCTGATTACCATTTTGGGTGTCACAAAGTATTTAAAGGAGGTGAAGGTAGTTGAAAAAGTGCTTTTTATAGGAAGCATTTTGAAGCACACGCTGATCATTGTGAACATTCTTATTCATTTACAGTGTTGTATATTGTACTGTCAAAGTTGTAATTAATCGAAGGGGATTAAGTTGTGTAGCCTCTGTCTGACCTGCCAGCACCTGTATGCAGTCTATCACAAAGATAATAGCTGCATTAATAAGTTATGATGAATACCAATAAAATGCCTGTGTGGGTACACTTCATGCCTCTGGGGCTCGGGCACACACATTGGCATGGGGAACTAAGTGTCCTTGCATGCACCCTTGCACTCTGTTCCTGCAATGCCATAAAATATTGAAGTGCAGCACGATAGTGAGACACGCACACACACACACACACAGAGAGGTTTGCTGTGACTATTTTTAAAATACTTCTTCAAGTAATGTTGCACAATAGATTTTTCTAATTTGCTTGAGATAAAGAGTACGATAAAAGTCTGGTAATACACACATTTTAAGGCCAGGAGAAAGTTAATTGAAATTGATTTCCACCATCCAAAATCTATTTGGATGGATATGAACAGTTGCATAAATGGCCCAGCTTACTTTTATGGGTCGTTCCATTCGATTTCAATCACTTTTCGACTGCACCTCTTTTGATTTGAACAAAACGTTCTATACATATTTTCCAATGGTAGAGGTGTTCAGAAAGTAACTTTTTGGACCTGAATGCCAAAACATTTAGGAGATAGAGGTCCTCATAGTTGACCCATGCATGTCTTCATCTCTGGAAAAGATAAACGATTGAGTTTGATATAACTGTATATTTCATAGTTTACAAACAGGGTTGTCAAACTTTTTGATTATTTACTTATTTTTAAATCTATTTTCTTTCAATTGTTTATCCTTAAATGTCAATTATCTAGCCACAGCATGCTCTTGAATACAGGGTGTCATGTTTTGGCTTATAAATGTATTAAAATTGGAATACATTTGAAAATGCAACTTTCAAATGGTAGCACAAAGATGGTTGGAGGTCCACACATCAGAGAGTGTTGTTGACTTGAATGTGAATAACATGCATTTCCATTTAAGTCAAAATTCAAAGGTGGGTGGACCGGCGGCCATCTTTGTGGTAATCATTGGGAGTTAAAAATTGTATTTAAATATCAATGGTGTACCAGCTAAATGACATTGGTCCGAAGGGATATGTCCATTCTATTAATTGTATTTCTATGATTGAAATGACACCCACCCTGTATTCAAGAGTAATCTGTGTCTCAACCGATGGCGGGCACAACACAAACACCTCAGATTATGTAAAATAGGGTCTAAAATACAACATATGTGAGCAAAAAAATCAGAGTTGATGTGTTTTTAGATCATTTACGTTAAATGTAAAGAAAGAAATTATAAAATAGTTTGACAATCCTGTTTGTAAGCTTGATATTAAACTCCAGTGATGAAGACATTGATGTCTCATGGTAGGGTGGGGTATGTAAAATGGCTCAACTTTGAGCACCTCCATCTCCTAAATGTTTAAGCATTCAGGTTCAAAATGTAACTTTCTGACCACTTCACCATGGGCAAATACACTGCTCAAAAAAATAAAGGGAACACTTAAACAACACAATGTAACTCCAAGTCAATCACACTTCTGTGAAATCAAACTGTCCACTTAGGAAGCAACACTGATTGACAATACATTTCACATGCTGTTGTGCAAATGGAATAGATAACAGGTGGAAATTATAGGCAATTAGCAAGACACCCCAATAAAGGAGTGGTTCTGCAGGTGGTGACCACAGACCACTTCTCAGTTCCTATGCTTCCTGGCTGATGTTTTGGTCACTTCTGAATGCTGGCGGTGCTTTCATTCTAGTGGTAGCATGAGACGGAGTCTACAACTCACACAAGTGGCTCAGGTAGTGCAGCTCATCTGTGCTCTTCACAGATGAAAGCAGGTTCACACTGAGCACATGTGACAGAGTCTGGAGACGCCGTGGAGAACGTTTTGCTGCCTGCAACATCCTCCAGCATGACCGGTTTGGCGGTGGGTCAGTCATGGTGTGGGGTGGCATTTCTTTGGGGGACCGCACAGCCCTCCATGTGCTCGCCAGAGGTAGCCTGACTGCCATTAGGTACCGAGATGAGATCCTCAGACCCCTTGTGAGACCATATGCTGGTGCGGTTGGCCCTGGGTTCCTCCTAATGCAAGACAATGCTAGACCTCATGTGGCTGGAGTGTGTCAGCAGTTCCTGCAAGAGGAAGGCATTGATGCTATGGACTGGCCCGCCCGTTCCCCAGACCTGAATCCAATTGAGCACATCTGGGACATCATGTCTCGCTCCATCCACCAACACCACGTTGCACCACAGACTGTCCAGGAGTTGGCGGATGCTTTAGTCCAGGTCTGGGAGGAGATCCCTCAGGAGACCATCCGCCACCTCATCAGGAGCATGACCAGGCGTTGTAGGGAGGTCATACAGGCACGTGGAGGCCACACACACTACTGATCCTCATTTTGACTTGTTTTAAGGACATTACATCAAAGTTGGATCAGCCTGTAGTGTGGTTTTCCACTTTAATTTTGAGTGACTCCAAATCCAGACCTCCATGGGTTGATAAATTGGATTTCCATTGATTATTTTTGTGTGATTTTGTTGTCAGCACATTCAACTATGTCAAGAAAAAAGTATTTAATAAGATTATTTCATTCATTCAGATCTAGGATGTGTTATTTTAGTGTTCCCTTTATTTTTTTGAGCAGTGTATGTATGGAAAGTTTCGTTCAACTCAAAAGGGGTGCAGTCAAAAAGTAATTGAAATCAAATTGAACGACCCTTATGCAAGGCGCTTTAGTCATGGCATGATGCTCTCATTTGCATAGTTTGGAAAGTTCATTACGTTTGCTCTCATTTCAATCATGGAGAGCAAAGCCAACATTTTGGCAAGTCTGGTCTATATTTGTACACATAAATGTGTACATTTATTCTCTCCTCTCTATTGTGGCTAAGGTCATGGTTTCCAGTGTTTGCTTCAAGGACTCAAATTGCTACAACATGACTCCAAACTACATCAAACACTTTGAGGAAATAAAAAGAGACGTCGTTTTGGTCCGTGGATATGAACCAAATTACCCAGGACGCTTAAGTTAAACACATGTTTGTCTTGTGTATTTTTTCAGCTTGGTTAGTGCAGATATGTACATTGTGTGTTTCAAAAGGCACATTAACCCAAAGGCCTCAGGGCTCAATTCTGAAATCTAATGTGCATTGGAACCAAGATAACCACAATAAAAATATGATTGTTTGATGTCTTTTTGGATAATATTTTGTTACCTTTGAGCCTTGTTTTACAACCCTAACCCAATAAACATCACATGATTCTTTTAGAAACCAAATTACTCCAAATTTGCAAAGAACTTCACTAAACGAAAGCATTCCCTTCCATTTTCAGGTTACCAAAACCAAAGCCAATATAGCATGAAGCCTTTTTGGGGTCACATGATAGCTTTAAAGTGTATATTTTTTGCCTGTCTCTTAATGGAGTTAACAGGTCACCATGTCTTCTCATCCAACCACATAATGTGGAACAAAACAAGCCAATTACACCCAGGCAGCATTTCAACCTGCAGATGGGGACTGGGTGTGATTTCTAGCATGTTCCATATGATTCAGACCCATAGACTTAGATAGACATCATATCATTGTATCTGATCCATTATGGCGTCTGTGAGAGGATGGGCAGCGCCATTGAGGCCATCTCCATTTTGAGGTAGTCAATTTTCTTCTACTACTACTTCTATGAGTTAGCAAACAAACTGAAACTGTGCATACTGCCACCTGGAGTGTGTTGTTTGAACAGGTATACATCCCAGGTTGGCGATTAACTGCTCACAAGTATAGTTCATTGGCTGATTCCTCCTGGTGACCTTGATGGAATTATGTGATCCTTCCTTAACCCATAGGAAATCCCACCCAGTTGACTACTTCAAAATGGTGAAATTCCTCAATGGCGCTGCCGCAGATTGATATGAAGTGTAGAAGTCAACTTTGTTCTAAGGGAAGAAAGAATCTGATTGGTTTAGGGGGCAGAACAATTTGATTGGTTTCTATGTAGTGGTCAGAGCCTGGTAATATCAGGATGTATGATGGGACATAAACCTTCCAACTTTAATGACTAATTTCTCTGAATGTGAAAAAAACCCATCACCAAATTCACTGGGAATACATTACATAGGATGAAGAAACAATACTCAGAGACGCAGCTCCATACTACTTGTCAGACACAGAGAACTGATACTCGTTGTTGGGGTGAAATTGGCGTGGGGTGTGGAGGGCTTATTCAACTAAATATTTTAAGTGACGAGCTGACTTACTGGTATATTTGAGACCTAGCTAGCTATGACGCAATGTTAGTATAGCTATCTCCTAGCCAACCAGCTCTGTTTAGCTTAGCACTTTACATTGCTTCCCTCGGGACAGCATAATTGTCCATCCCATTTGCTTTTTCATACAGCTTATTCAACTTAACATTTCAATAAAGCAAATGTTAGCTGACTTACTTGTATATTTGACACCTAGCTAGCTAGCTAGCTAGCTAGTGTCATGACGTGGCCCTTTCTGGGTATAGATCATGGCTTCCCACTCTCTCCTACACCCAGGTTCTGTTATCTCAGGTTGTAAATTCCTGGAGGAGACTGTCTCTCACTGGCCATGCAGAAAGAGAGACACAGAGAGAACAAAGGATTTCACATGGCAAACTCCTAAATCCCCAAAATGAGAATATGAAACAAAATGTCTACTTGTGAGAAGGTGGGAATGGTCCGTAGACACTTAAGGGACGGGTATGACGAGTGTGTTTCATTTGGTGTCCTCAGAGAGGACAGGAAACACACATAACTGTGTACATTGTGTACATTGTGTAATTTCTCAATTATGGAGTTTGCATCTAATTCTTGTATAAAATGAATGAGTAAAGATGAAACTATTTGTGAAATGATGTAATGTGATGTTAAACCTTTAATGTGGGAGAATTGTATTCCCTTTTAAAGTTTAACTAAGTCATTGGCCCGCCCCCATGAGCACAGACATGATCAGGCGTCATTTTCTATTGTTATGAATAAAACCCCCTCCTTAGGATATCCTCTTCAGACCACGCATACCTCGGTGGAAACTGAGGTGGCACAGATTTGAGTTTAGACTAAGCAAACCCACAGCGTGAGCTGTGATTGCGAATAGTTTAGACCATGCGTACCTTGGTGGAAACTGAGGTGGCACAGGTTTGAGTTTAGACTAAGCGAATAGTTATTGAATTCCTAACCATACCATGTGGAGCATTGGCTACACAGCTGGAAATGGTTCAACTCTGAGACTATCGATCCCTACAGAATAAGAGCAAATCTTAGATACTAATTACTAGTCTGCAACTAGAAATTATGTAAACCTGGGATGTGATTACCGACAACCGCCAAAACATCTAATTTATGAGAACATTTCTGAATGGTACTCTGAAGTATCAATTCTAACCACAAAAGACTTTGATCTTCAGGGAAACAGAAAGAAACTCGGATGAACTCTCCAGCAGATGGACTGACGATTCCAACAGAGAACACGACACATGGGCGTAAATATATATATTGATTGCAATTATTCCCGAATGAGTGAGTGTTCATGTGCAAAGGATTAGCATTTCAATTAATATAATTATAGTAGTATAGTGTGTAGTGATCTTTTTTGTCTTTCCCGCTCTTGCTCAGTCCACACCCACTTCCCTGTGTCCACCAAGCCGTCATATCGGCTTAGCCCACTAGGGAATCTTCCCTATCATTTGTTAGTAAAATATCTATTGTTGTTTGTTTATGCATTTCTGTGATTATTTAGTTAGTTAGTAAATAAATGATTAAGCCAATTGGTGTATGGATGATTTATAGTAAAGGCTGAGTTCATGTTGATAACCAACAATTTACGAAGTTTGGAATGAGACTGACGTGAGGTAAATAATAATTCATAATAAGAAGACTAATTGATCAGATATTAAAATATCTGAAGACTTATATTAGGAAAATTATAACTTTGTAATCTTAAGATTTTCCTTGGTGCCCCGACTTTCTAGTTAATTACATTTGCATGATTAGTTTAATCACGTATTAATAATTACAGAGAATTGATTCGATAAAATAGCAGTCTTCACTTTTAATGATGCCAAAGACATGACACTAGGTAGCTCTATTAATTCAGCATGAGTAGCTAAGAGGTTGCTAAAGGTTTAGCTAGCTTTCTCTGTTTAGCTTAGCATGTTGCTGCTAGCTTGCTACCAGAGACCAGTTGTATCTTAGAGATATTGTAAAATGTGTCTGACTACTGTAACATAATAATGATTTCTAAATATTACAACTTTTAACTCAAAGTTTTATTTACAAGATTTTCAGTTCAAACCTCCACCATGTTTTTAAAAGTTGTGCATCGGTTAAACTCCGCCCATTGACCTTTTAGAAACCAATCGGATTTGTTTTGCACTAAAACAATCTGATTCTTTCTGCCCTTGGAACAAAGTTGACTAAACTTTATGTCAACCTGCAGCGCTGCCCATGCTAAAACAGGCTTTTGGGCACTAGAGTCCTCTATCTATCTCTATGTTCAGACCATTTTTTTTTTTGTAGCTACCAAAGCCACTGTTTCTATACCCCCCACGGTGTATATGGAAAACATTAATTCTAAACAGCACTGTAGGACCATGCTCACACACTCATGAAAAAATGAACAACTCACACACTTCGACACAAACAAATAAATGCACACTGTACTCATAGAAATAGCCTATGCCCTAAGCCTACGTCATTGAAAACAGGTCAGCAACTAAAAAATGATAATAATCGTAACCTTGAGTAGACAGTGTGCTGTTTTGTAAAGCCTGATGAAATAATAACAACAATACTGTATTCATTGTGTTGCCTGCTTTATTTACTCCACATGGCCGGGCCGTTGTGAGATCATGCTTAGATACCATCTAACGTCTAAGCACTAATGTGATTTTGACTGGGCTACGTCAAGAGACCTTTTCATTAGTGGCAAACCACAAGATCCCTGGCAAACTGCTAGCCTGGTAAAACCAGACTGAACGCTGTGCTCAAGTTAAACAATGGTGAGTGTAGCATTCAAATTGGTTTAACCAGGCTAGCAGACTGGTACCGTCTCATCCTATCCACAACATGCAGCCTAGTAATCATGACCCCTCAGACTGTGTTCAGTTTGAAAAACAAATGCTGTCATGTCATGCCACGTTGTCATTGTCTCCTGATGTAAGCACTGTGCTCACTGACAAGCCCTGACAACATGTCTAAAATAGTGTCAGTCACCATAATATTGTGACAGCATGAAACGAAAATAGACTGTGGAGATAACAATGGTGGTTTGTCGAGATGCTCAAACAACAGTCTACACTTCAGTGCATTTCAGAGTAATGTATCCTACATTCCATTTAAGTTGCATTTTCACTTAGTCTCCCATTGACGTCAATGCCTGACTAAGGGAACATTTTGGAAGTTCGAATTATCTCTTAAGAGTGAGAGTTGTTCTTCCAATGTAGAATACATTTCCTCATGAACCTATTATATCTGTTCAGTTATATAACCATTAATACCAATTCATATAATTTCCCATTAAGGTTCACAGGGATTGTTCTTAGAGAGTAATAGAGGCCTCCTGGTATTTTTCCCATGACCACAGAGCATAGTTAATGTATACTGAAAATACATATAAACCCAACATGTAAATTGTTGGTCCCATGTTTTCATGAGATTAAATAAAATATCCCACACATTTTCCATATGCTCAAAAAGCTTATTTCTCTCAAATTTTGTGTACAAATTTGGTTAAATCCATGTTAGTGAGCATTTCTCCTTTGCCAAGATAACCCATCCATCCACCTGATAGGTGTGGCATATCAAGAAGCTGATTAAACAGCATGAAGTCTTCCGACTAGCTTGGAAAGACAGTACCGTGCAGTATCGAAGAGCCCTCATTGCTGCTCGATCATCCTATTTTTCCAACTTAATTGAGGAGAATAAAAACAATCCAAAATGGATTTTTAATACTGTCGTAAAGCTAACTTAAAAGCTGCATTCCCCAAGAGAGGATAGCTTTCACTTCAGCAGTGATAAATTCCTGAACTTCTTTGACGAAAAGATCATGACCATTAGAAAGCAAATTAGGGACTCCTCTTTAAATCTGCATATTTCTCCAAAGCTCAGTTGTCCTGAGTCTGCACAACACTGCCAGGACCTAGGATCAAGGGAGACACAAAAGTTTTTTTTAATCCTATATCTCTTCACATTTATGAAAATAGTAATGGCCTCTAAACCTTCAAGCTGCATACTGGACCCTATTCCAACTAAACTACTGAAAGAGCTGCTTCCTGTGCTTGGCCCTCCTATGTTGAATATAAAAAATGTCTCCCATTTTCTAATCCAATACAGTTCAAATGCCAATGGTTGTTACTGGTTTATTAGCACTGCCTCCCCAAGTCCCAAAAATGTCCATGTGAATATTGAATATGTGCACTTGCATATTTCTACCTGAAGATGGCACTACCTGCCCAAGCAGGCAACATTTCTCATCTGTGACTTCAGAACTGTCTTTTTACTACCGTTTACATCTCTTCACATCTCTGCATGAACTCAAGGAAAAGCAAAGACTGAAAGCTTTCTAGTTAAGTTATATTTATATTGTTATATTGTGTGTAGTAATATTAAATTATCATCATATCTGTCCCTTACAAGTGAAGTATACACTACAGGTCAAAAGTTTTAGAACACCTACTCATTCAAGGGTTTTTCTTTACTTTTACTATGTTCTACATTGTAGAATAATAGTGAAGACATCAAAACTATGAAATAACACATATGGAATCATGTAGTAACCAAAAAAGTGTTAAACAAATCAAAATATATTTTGTATTTGAGTTTCTTCAAATAGCCACCCTTTGCCTTGATGACAGCTTTGCACACTCTTGGCATTCTCTCAACCAGCTTCATGAGGTAGTCACCTGGAATGCATTTCAATTAACAGGTGTTCCTCCTAAATAGTTCATTTGTGTAATTTCTTTCCTTCTTAATGCGTTTGAGCCAATCAGTTGTGTTGTGACAGGGTAGGGGGGTATACAGAAAATAGCCCTATTTAGTAAAACACCAAGTCCATATTATGGCAAGAACGGCTCAAATAAGCAAAGAGAGACGATAGTTCATCATTACTTTAAGACATGAAGGTCAGTCTATGTGGAACATTTCAAGAACTTTGAACGTTTCTTCAAGTGCAATTGCAAAAACCATCATGCGCTATGATGAAACTGGCTCTCATGAGGACCACCACAGGAATGGAAGACCCAGAGTTACCTCTGCTGCAGAGGATAAGTTCATTAGAGTTAACGGCACCTCAGAAATTGCAGCCCAAATAAATACTTCACAGAGTTCAAGTAACAGACACATCTCAACATCTACTGTTCAGAGTAGACAGTGTGAATCAGGCCTTCATGGTCGAATTGCTGCAAAGAAACCACTACTAAAGGACACCAATAAGAAGAAGAGACTTGCTTGGGCCAAGAAACACTATCAACGGATATTAGACCTGTGGAAATGTGTCCTTTGGTCTGGAGTCCAAATTGGAGATTTTTGGTTCCAACCCCCATGTCTTTGTGAGATGCAGTGTGGGTGAACGGATGATCTCCGCATGTGTAAATTCCCACCATAAAGCATGGAGGAGAAGGTGTTATGGTGTGGGGTGCTTTTCTGGTGATATTGTCTGTGATTTATTTAGAATTCAAGGCATACTTAACCAGCATAGCTACTGCAGCATTCTGCAGTGATATGCCATCCCAACTGTTTTGAGCTTAATGGGACTGTCATCTGTTTTTCAACAGGACAATGACACAGCACACCTCCAGGCTGTGTAAGGACTGTTTTTACCAAGGAGAGTGATGGAGTGCTGCATCAGATGACCTGTCCTCCACAATCCCCTGACCTCAACCAAATTGAGATGGTTTGGGATGAGTCTGACTGCAGAGTCAAGGAAAAGCAGCCAAGTGCTCAGCATATGTGGGAACTCCTTCAAGACTGTTGGAAAAGCATTCCTCATGAAGCTGGTTGAGAGAATGCCAAGAGGGTGCAATGCTGTCATCAAGGCAAAGGGTGGCTATTTGAAGAATCTCAAATATAAAATGTATTTTGATTGGTTTAACACTTTTTTTGGTTACTACATAATTCCATATGTGTTAGTTCATAATTTTGATGTCTTCACTATTATTCTACAATGTAGAACATAGTAAAAAATAAAGACAAACTCTTGAATGAGTAGGTGTTCTAAAACTTTTGACCTGTAGTGTACATTTACAGTTCATTCTCAAAAACTCAAACCGAGGATGTAACAGTGGGGGACTCAATTTTACTGAGGAAGACCATTTAAGCGTGCTGCATATCTTAACTGTGCAAACTAGTTTCAGATGTGTGGCCCGACTGAAAATGAAATATTGCAAGGCCTTTTTGTGGCACTTTTCTCACGTTTGAATAAAATCAATTGTGATTGCTGAACCAAGGCTATGTTTTGTCAGTCAGACCTGTATGGCATCCATATTAGGAAGGACATTTGGTCTGACAATTGAGGAAGTTTCTAATATGGATACCGTAAAACAGCGGTTTCCAAGGTGTTCCTCTGTTCAGTTTATGCTCCAGGCAGACCTTTGCCTACGGGGGTGACCCATAACTCTTTCCTCAGTACCGTGAGAGGTGTGCTCGCTCAGCGATTCTGCTATAAGGCCACATCTGGTATCCCTATTGAGATTAGGGAGGGAGCTTAGGCTTTGAAGTTTAAAGCGGGAGGTAGGCTAAGAAGTGCTGAGAGCCATTGTAGCCCTGTATGCATCACATTCTATTCCATGTAAGTTGGCACTTGAAAGTATTGGACTCTCACTCTAAATCTTGGGATATATGGGTGTGTATTCTTTCTGCCCCCAAGGATATAGAGAATAAAATAGTTTTCCAGCCAACTTGATGTTGAGACATTGAATTTTACTAATATCCACTAGAGGGCCTCGTTGACCCCCTTGTTGTCATGATGGGCTCGCTTAGGAACATCTGGAGTTATGACTTCATCCTCTAGGCCAAGGATGAGAGGGAGACAGTTTACCTCAGTCGCGCCTGCTCCAAGGTCAGTTTTGATATGAGCTGTATATCACCACTCCTCTGAACATTTCTTTCAGAAAACATGAGCTTCTGATATCACCAATTAGAAAGTCTCTCACAATCTCAAGAACACACACAGACACACATACACTGAGTGTACAAAACATTAGGAACACCTTCCTTAAATTGAGTTGCATCCCCTTTCACCCTCAGAACAGCCTCAATGCATCATGGCTTGGACTCTACAAGGTGTTGAAAGCATTCCACAGGGATGCTGGCCCATGTGGACTCCAATGCTTCCCACAGTTGTGTCAAGTTGGCTGGATGTCCTTTTGGTGGTGGACCATTCTTGATACACATGGGAAACTGTGAAAAACCCAAAGGGCTGCACTTCTTGACACACTTAAACCGGTGTGCCTGGCACCTACTACCATACTCACTTCAAAGGCACTTAAATATTTTGTCTTGTCCATTCACCCTCTGAATGGCACACATACACAATCCATGTCTCAATTGTCTCAAGGCTTAAAAATCTTTCTTTAACCCGTCTCCTCCCCTTCATCTACACTGGTTGAAGTGACTTTAACAGGTGACATCAATAAGGGATCATAGCTTTCACCTGGATTCACCTGGTCAGTCAGTCAGGGAAAGAGCAGGTGTTCCTAATGTTTTGTACACTCAGTGTATATTTGTACACACCACACACATCTCCATATTTGCATGTGTCATAGTTCTTTCCACAACGCCCCGAGCAGAGCTGAGAATGTGTGAGTCAATATGGACGGATATCATAGCTGACAGGTTTACGACAGCCAGCAGGGCGCTGCAGCATCAGACCAAGGCAACATTTGAATATTGCATTAGAACATCCAGGACCCTGCAGGCTCTGCAGCAGAGCTCCTGCCCTGCCCAACCCCTCGCTCTCTCACTGGAGGAAGACACCGTGTGGTGCAGCCTGTGCCTGGAACCTGTAGAGCTCAGGGAGAGAATATACACCATCTGGGTTATGACTAGTCTCGATTTCCAATCTTTCACATAGTTGAAGGTTGTATTTCAGAAACAATTGTCTGACTTGTTGATACTAGGTTATGGCCATTCTCTTGTTGCCGTCGTCACCAGCCTACCAGAACCAGAATGTTTATTTTGAAACAATGTAACCACAAAATCATGTTCTGTAAAATGTGTTTGGTGAAACGATATACCGGTATTAAAAATGTGTAACATGTAAGGTAATAATAATAATAATACAGGGGACTTATATAGCGCTTTTCAAGGACCCAAAGTCGCTTTACATTTGTAGAAATGAAACAGGAATCCAAACAAAACAACATCAGACTAAACAAAAACATGAACAGAGAGAGGGGTGGGCTCAAGGAAGGGAAAGAGTGTGATGTATCAGTGTATGGGGCGGGTATGGTTGGGGTTAGGATACGAACCCGGTTTAGGGTAAGGGTGGGATTGGGGTTAGGATACAAACCCGGTTTAGGGTAAGGGTGGGATTGGCGTTAGGATACAAACCCGGTTTAGGGTAAGGGTGGGATTGGCGTTAGGATACAAACCCGGTTTAGGGTAAGGGTGGGGTTGGCGTTAGGATACAAACCCGGTTTAGGGTAAGGGTGGGGTTAGGATATGAACCCGGTTTAGGGTAAGGGCGGGGTTTGGATACGAACCCGGTTTAGGGTAAGAGCGGGAATGGGGTAGGATACGAACCCGGTTTAGGGTAAGGGTGGGGTTAGGATATGAACCCGGTTTAGGGTAAGAGCGGGAATGGGGTAGGATACGAACCCGGTTTAGGGTAAGAGCGGGATTGGGGTTAGGATACGAACCCAGTTTAGGGTAAGGGTGGGATTGGGGTTAGGATACGAACCCAGTTTAGGGTAAGGGGTAGGATAAGGGTCTTTTTTGGTTCAAGTGAGCACTTTTTTCCCCTAATAGTTTATTGCTTGTATGTGTTTGTGGGGGTGGGGGTAAGGGTAGACTGAAAGATGGTGATGACTGGAGGGAGGGCGTTACAGAGACTTGGAGCAGCCCTGGAGAAGCCCCTGTCACATAAGCTCTGGAGCTACGACCTGGGGATGACAAGGTGTCAATGTAGTGATAGTGGTGGAATGTAGTGATAGGGGAGAAGAAGGTCTGAGAGGTAAGGGAGACAAGTTGGTCAAAAGGAGGATCTTGTGATCAATGCGCTGGGAGACCGGGAGCCAATGGAGTTCCCTGAGGGCAGGGGTGATGTGTTGCCAGGACATAGAGTGGGTGAGTCAGGCTGCAGAGCTTTGAACCATTTGGAGCTTGTGGAGGGAGCTTGAGTTGATTCGAACAATTCTAACATGCCTTTTATTATTCTAACGATCAAATGATTCATCTTTTCCCATAACTAAGGGCTGCTAACCCCAGGCAGCGGATGTGTGTCGGTGTAAATGTGATGACAGGATTAACGAGCTGCTACCGCAGGGTTGAGGAAACTGGACTCCTGCTGTTCTATGGCTGGCTGTGATGAGCCTGACCACAAACACTCATTCTGGACCCAAAACCACAGGGCTGGTGTTGGGAGGTTGGGGCAAGCACAAGCAGGAGATAAATATAGACTACCAAAGGAGTTGGGGGAAATGGAATTAGCACCAAGGAGAAAGTGCAAGTGAATGGGAGTTTAGAAGGACTGTCAAAGAAGAAAATAAACTGAGCCTTTAACTGAGTCAATTGTAAATATAAATCGTATTACAGAGAGAAAGGGAAAACGCACAGGCCAAAAGAGAGATAGTAGGAGAATGATTTTAGAAAGTGCATAATGAGCCATTGAGAAAGTACAGTAGAAATGCATGTAAATGTCTAACAGAGAAAAAGGACAAGAGAGAGAGAGAGTTGTGCAGGCCTGTGGTGTTGTGCAGGCCTGACCGACTCTGTAAAGGTAAACGAAAAGTGAACTGAAATGAATATATAAGGCACATCTGGCTTCCTGGTTGAGTTGCGGCCGCACTTGATCTGACTGGACACAAAGGGCATGAGTCACTAGCCCTGTTTACACCAGAGCAGAGCTCTAACCAGACTATCAGTGAACTGTGTTAGAACAACAGTGGGCTGAGTAAGAGACCTGACTACAGACCCATACAGACAGGCTAAGCAGGACTTGTGTGGAACAATACCAAGCTGTGTACTCATCGGACACATACAGTAGATTGGCCCTCACTGATAATACACCGACCCCAGTGTGTTATTGGTAACTAAACCAAGACACATTCTGTTTAACTACCAAAGGAACGTTGCAGGAAGGGATAGGTTCACCGCTATCAGCCTCTCCAGTGCAAATCTCTGTGGTAGATCGCAATCGTCGTAGAATCTAGAGATAATAATGTTTGAAATAGGCGGTTTCAAGATTACTATTGAGATCTACTATAAGAGAGACTATTGAGTGAATTATTATGAGGTTATGGTATGGATGGATATAGAAGTGGACTCAAAGGGTAGTTTAGGGTCAAGCTCCGCACCAGACTGACTCTCTGTTGGGAGTGCACACAGCATAGACCATTCCTCCTCTATGGGTGGTTGTGGACATTGGCATTTGTAACAGACATCTTCTAAGATAGTACAAGAGAATGCACTCATAAGGCCTCATCTCAATAAGCCTTTGTCTGACTCTGAACTGCACAATAAAATAACATCATCAGGAAAGATGAGCGAAACAAATAACAATTGTACTCATTTTTTGGGAAGAAAGAAGTGGGCGATTGTGAAGTTTCTCCACGTCAGCGATCATAAGGAGAGGAGTGGGATGGGGGGGAAACAAAGACACTAGTGATGATGCCGCCTCCCCTCATATCTGAGAGAGGAGTGGGCCGGTGCATGTGTGTGTGTGTGTGTGTGTGTGTGTGTGTGTGTGTGTGTGTGTGTGTGTGTGTGTGTGTGTGTGTGTGTGTGTGTTTGTGTGTGTGTGTGTGTGTGTGTGTGTGTGTGTGTGTAGCTCTAAATACACAGGCATCCCTTTGAAGTGACGCTCCATAACAATTCCAGTTTCTAATTCATCTCAGTTTGCATTATGCATCTACTTGGACAGTGATATCAATATTTAGACAACTAAAGCAATCCTAATACAGTGTGTTTCTTCTAATGATTGTATTCCATTACCTTTTTACCCATTGTGTTAATGTCGGAATCTAATGGTCTCAGAGCAGTGGCTAGCTGCTCAAGACCTCTGTGCACCAGTTTGTCTGAAGTAATCAGAAAGAGAAGGAGGAGGTAGAGACAGAGAGAGAGAGAGAGAGAGGGAGAGAGAGAGAGCGGGAGAGAGAGAGAGAGAGCGAGCGGGAGAGAGAGAAGGAAGGAAGGAAGGAAGGAAGGAAGGAAGGAAGGAAGGAAGGAAGGAAGGAAGGAAGGAAGGAAGGAAGGAAGGAGAAGAGAGAGAGAGACAGGGAAGAGAGCGAGAGGAGAGAGAGTGAGAGAGAGCGAAGGAAGGAAGGAAGGAAGGAGAAGAGAAAGTGAAAGAGACGGGGAAGAGAGAGAGAATGAAGAAAGGAGAAGAGAGAGAGAGAGAGACAGATTAGGCTTAGCCAGCAGACTACATCATGGGAACATTGCATGTTAGTGTGGAGAGTAGGACAGCCAAAATTAGAGCTCTCTCTTCATGATGATGTATTTAAATGAACCACATTTAGGGTCCTTTGGCAACCAGAAGTCTGTATATACTCGGACAGTAGCCTACACTACAGAATACATTAAAAGCTGGAAAGGCTGTACAGTAGCTGAATATCACATGTACTGAACCATTCATGTACAGTATAGTATGAAACATATGGTAGAACGTTTAGCTGTGCTCTAGTCTGTATCTGTGTAGTATTCTACATGTCCTTGGCATAAGGCCAACATATTTTTATTTTATTTCACCTTTATCTAACTAGGAAAGTAAGTTAAGAACACATTCTTATTTACAATGACGGCCTACCATACCATAGATAGTTGTTATCATGTTATCAACTATCATGACTCGTTGTATATTTTTATGGATATTGTTACTAATAATAACCATAACTTATGTAATGTGAGGCTAACACAGTCTACTGTGCTAAACAGTAACTTTCCTAGCCTGTTCCCAGACTTGTTTGTGCTATATAGCCAACTCCTATGATCATTGTCATGCATAACGACCATTGGAGTTGGCAATACAACACACACAGATTTGGGACCAGGCTATAAAGTGTTAGACAAAGTTCTGGGAAGTTTCCATGGTGACAGATCAAAGTGATTGACAAGCCTGTCTACATGTAGAACTGCTAAAGAACTTGTCTTCGTGCCATCTTTGTCTCTTATTAGTGACTGATGTAATTCCAACCTGTCATTCGATATTAACTTATTCCTCCACCATGGCTTTTGAAATATTCAGTGCAGTTTAATCTAGAGTGTGGGTAATACTTTTACTTTGACATGAATTAAGTATTGCGTGATTTTGGGATTAGATTCCACACGAGACTGTCAATTACTGTTGTGAGTTGATAGGCATATACAAACATACTTGGTTTAAATGATTAGAATAATAATAATAAGTTATTAAACAAGTCTGGGAACCAGCCTGAGTCTTATATCCACTAGACTTCTCCTCTTCCACTCTCACACCCACTTGGGTGATGCCTCAGCAGCTCTGGGAACCAAAAAACGCAAATTAGCGTTTGATTTGAGCAGTGCACGACTCCCTCACCGGCTTCGCCCAGTCACTTGACATGCCATTACCCCGGTTCAACCTGGGGCAGCTTAATCGAATCGCCTCATTGGTTACAGTATGTACCTATTTTGCTCACAGAATATCACTTTGCCGGTCTTGCTTCTGTTGCTCTCATGTTGACATATTATTTCCTTGAACTTTTAAATTGTAATTTCATTTGAGATCTAAGCTGATTGTTACACTGGCTACTGCTGTAGTGTTCTTCTGAGGTGTAAGTAAGGTAAACAAATAGGAACACACACACACACACACATATTCATGCCAGCTCAGGTCCAGCTTTAGAGTGAGGTTGTGAGCTGTCTTGGTTTCATGTGCCAGACCTGCTGACTTTTTATAATCATTAAAGATAGACTATCTGTCCGGCTTTATTTCCCCTTGACTCCATGCCAAAGCTTCTCCTCCTCCCATAGTGTAAACTAACCCTACCGGTGTGCCTGTGCCAGTCATTCACAGCGGAGGAGTTTGTGGAGTGACGCAACGGGCTTGAACGGCTGAAGGGCATCAAACTTAGGTCATGCAGGCCAAACACCTGGCCAGACAGACATCAGCCTGTTACCCGATCTGTAATGTGCTATCTTACCTGTTCCTATGGTCATTGTCTTGTGACCAGTGTACACAGAGGCATGTAAGAGTGGAGTTTGGAACAAACGCTAACATGGATAGAAGTGGATTATTACTGTACCGACACCGAGGGGAGGAATTGCAATGAACTTATCTCAATAATACCTGTATATCCAGGCTTGTGATATGGGATATACACAAGCACCTCCTCTCAATACCCTGGCTTATTGTAGTCATTGCCATAGCTGAATGCCAGGATAAAGTCAGTGAGACATTGAGAGCACAGAAAGAGGCTCGGATAGCTAAACGCCAATCTGAAGAGGTGAGGCAGGCTCCCTTCACTCCACAGCCCTTTGATGCCTACACGGCTCACTTTTCCCGCTCACATCATAGGCCCTCGGGGAACTGCCAGAGCAGCACACTCCATCAGTCATCTTAATCATCAACACACATCTATGATCACACACCAGTAGCGTAGCCATAAATTCATTGGTGGTTGGGCCAATAGAAATAGAAGGAATAGAATGGGCTTGGAACCTCTAACCCTGGTAATTTGACCGGTAAAGTCATGGGTACACTCACAATGGCTGCCTGGTACTATGATGCAATCATTTCCATGGTAATGTGTGGCTCATGCGATGGAAAATACACTACATGACCAAAAGTATGTGGACACCTGCTTGTCTGACATCCCATTCCAAAATCATAAGTTGGTCCCCCCTTTTCTGGTATAACAGCCTCCACTCTTCTGGGAAGACTTTCCACTAGTTGTTGGAACATTGCTGTGGGGACTTGCTTCCATTCAGCCACAAGAGCGTTAGTGAGGTCGGGTGCTGATGATGGGCGAATAGGCCAGCTCAGAGTCGGCATTCCAATTCATCCCAAAGGTTTTCGATGGGGTTGAGGTCAGGGCTTTGTGCAGGCTAGTCAATTTATTCCACACCAATCTTGACATTTCATTTTTGTATGGACTTCACTTTGTGCTTGGGGGCATTGTCATGCTGAAACAGGAAAGGCCTTTCCCAAAGTGTTGCCACAAAGTTGGAAGCACAGAATCATCTAGAATGTCATCGTATGCTGTAGCGTTAAGATTTCCCGTCAAGCGTTAAGATTTCTCTTCATGGTTCAGGCCTTCCCACTTCACAATAACCGCACTTACAGTTGACCGAGGCAGCTCTAGCAGAGCAGAAGTGTATCGAACTGACTTGTTGGGAAGGTGGCATATTATGAAGGTGCCACACTGAAAGTCACTGAGCTCTTCAGTAAAACCATTCTACTGGCAATGTTTGTCTACGGAGATTGCATGGCGTGTGCTTGAAATAGTGGCTGAAATAGCCGAATCCACTAATTTGAGGGAGTGTCCACATACTTTTGTACATATAGTGTATTTTTGTTTTTACGTCAGTTGAGTTGAATCAACAAAGCACAGCACATAATTGATGGGTACACTTCCTGCTTTTACTTCCTTCTTTTCTCCTATAGGTACACTTGCAATGGCCGCCCATTATGCCATTATTTACTTCAATGGGGACGCCCGTTATATTCATTCTATTTATACGGGTGGGCCTGCAGAAATTTTAGTGGTCAAAAAAATGAATATCTGTAAAAAGTATTTTTTTTGGGGGGGGGGTGAAGCTAACTTCCTGCAATGCTACACATTTCACCATTGGTCAAAGAGAAAAAATAGCAGTTTTATTGCTAATGTCATGCTATTCTACACACTTTGCCATGAGGCTGAGAGAACATTTTGTTGTTTTAAAGCTAATTATAGCTAACATATAGGTGTGTTGACGGTGAAGAAGCCACTGGATTATGAGCTGTCGTATTTGCTAAATGAACAAATGAAGTAGGTAGTGGCATGGTGCATATAGCCATAGAAGGACAGTGACATATGCCTCAATGCAGTCATATTTGTAGCTTATTGGGGGTGTGGCTTTAAGTTAGTTATTTTGGGCCAACCATCCCTTGAGAGTGAATGTCATTCCAGTTCATCTGAATGCCATTCCAGTAAACTGCTTGCTATGAATTCTATCTGATGGTGTTTGTATGTTTAGGTCAAAAGACAAATAACGTCCCGTTTGGGACACTGACAAGTTGAGAGAATTCAAAGAAAATCTCTCAATGTTTTTTTTTGTTGCTCAATCTAATTGGGCGGGCCTTGCTCCCACTGGGTGGGCCTTGCTCCCACTGGGTGGGCTCCACCCGGACCTCACCCAGGAATACACGCCGGTCACGTACACATGATCACACTCCTGCACCAGCCAGTTTGCTCAATATCCACTGCGAAATTCAACATTCGACCAGGTAAGCAGAACGTCAGGAGATTACTTCAAAGCCGGCCACTAGGGGCAACAGTGATTGCTATTACCATCTAGGGTGTTTTTTATTTAACCTTTATTTAACTAGGAAAGTCAGTTAAGAACAAATTATTATTTACAACGACGGCCTACCCCAGCCAAACCCTAACCCAGACGACGCTGGGCCAATTGTGCACCGCCCTATGCGACTCCCAATCACGGCCGGTTGTGATACAGCCTGGAATCAAACCAGGGTCTGTAGTGACACCTCTAGCACTGAGATGCAGTCCTTTAGACCGCTGAGCCACTCGAGGATGGCAAATGGGTGTAAGCTGTGAGCTCTGGCTCAGAGGGTTGCATGTTCAATCCCAGTGGTAGGCACTCATTTTAACCATATCCCAAACCCTAACCCTTAACTTAACCATTCGGAATGAATGCCATTCGGAATGAACATCTTCGAAATGTGACGTTTATGAGAGCTTGTTGGGTGCACACGCACACACACACACACACAGGATCACATGCAGGTACAGCCACACACACTTAAAAATGGCAAAGACACACAAAAAATCACAAGCACACACACGTGTATACACATACACACACACACACACACACAGAAACGCAGTCTCACACACACAAACAGATACTTCAAACTGGCCTATAAAGCCCCAGGGGAGCAGGGTGTGGAGGATGGGGTGATGGTTTTGGAAGAGAAGAGGCAGTCCAACACAAACACGACCCCTCGTGTACATAGCATTTGCTCTTCCTTATCTCTTTTCATCCCGCTCTCATTTTCTCCTAGATTTTTTCGCCTCGCTAGCTGACACAGCTGCACGTCTGTGAGACTCGGCCCCCTCTCTGACAAACTTCAAACTTCATCTGTCCGTGGTTTTGTGTTTGTGTGCAAGAGATTGGTGAGGAATGCAATTGTCTTGCACATAGTGAACAACTGAACACCGATACTCAATTACTCATATCCACGTCAATGAAAACTGCACTGTAAATATGCCAGTACAAGCAGTCCGTTTCAATGGAGGAAAAACACATCAGTGAGCTCAAATGAATTTCCCCAACACTACTGTAGGAGTTACAGTGGAACTCCATCATATCCTTCCTCAGAATGTTGTGGGAACGTTGTCGAGTGATTCACATGCTTTGTCCACTTGTCGGTACTCACATTCATTCGGTGAATTTGCTGTTATTGTTTGGCAACTCACTCTGTTGATACCAAATTCAGGGAATTGAATGAAAGTGTTATTCCAGTAACTGACAAATTGGGATTGGCAGGGAGGAAGTGAGCTCACCTAGGGGCGGGGTCTGTCTGTATTAGTGTTGTTTTCTTCCAGTCATGAATCAATGGACTGGGTGTCCACAGTTTTGGCGTCAGAATTGGAACTGTTTCCAATCAGATCTTGAGCATTTAACAAATACCATCTTATAGAGTGTCCCACTCCCAACTCCTTACACAGTGAAGAGTGGGCAATACAGGTAATAAATGCTGATGCTAAATAAACACTGATACTTGAGACTAAAGCTCGACCCGAGCTGGCATTAGTGTGTGTGTGTGTGTGTGTGTGTGTGTGTGTGTGTGTGTGTGTGTGTGTGTGTGTGTGTGTGTGTGTGTGTGTGTGTGTGTGTGCAAGCGTGCCTGTTCTGTTTTGTGTAACTCATTGATAAGGGATTGTTTCTTCCTGGGAGAAATGAGAGGAAACTGTAATAGGCCTCTTCTTCCTGTTTATAGCAACCGCCTTGTTAACACACACAGAAAGCATGGAGAGATAAGGATAGAAACGGGTTAAGGATGAATAGACAGGCCGAGATAAACAGAATTTAGGCTTGGGTGGCATAATTAGACAAGAGGGAATCTGTTACTAGAGGTATCAGAACACTAGGCCTGTTCTGA
Organism: Salmo trutta; assembly: GCF_901001165.1. Lineage (NCBI taxonomy): Eukaryota > Metazoa > Chordata > Actinopteri > Salmoniformes > Salmonidae > Salmo > Salmo trutta. The sequence continues at coordinate 26,312,070 of NC_042993.1, read as the reverse complement.
TATCTAAAGACATGGGGCTACTTGTAAACCAGGTGTCTCTGAGTTTGGGTAATTGCTTATCTGGATCTCTCACAGCGATGCAACAAAATGTTAAGATAAATAAAATGGTGACCACCTGTTGCCATTGGTATACATTGCCACTGGATTTCTGAGCTCTGTTGGTTATATCAAAGTATTTCCAAACGTTTATTGCAATGACAAAAAATACAGACAATCGGACAATTAATCTTGTAAACATCGGGAATGTATCTGATAAGAAAGTAGATGCGCTAACGGAGGAAAACAATACCTACAGGATACCAAACTCCATGGCTGACATGGGTGAAGCCTGACCAACTATCTCCCATAAAATGACAGCAGACACTGACCATAGCATCACCTCTTCCCTGGACAACAACATGTTACTGGGAGATCCCTGGCAAAGGTCAAGACAGGGTCAAGCCTATTTGACATTGTTTTAAGGTCATAAAGAGACCAACAGTTCTTTACCAATGCCTAACTTAAACCTGGCTCTAAAAATCCATGCTCAGGTCTAGGTAGATGATCAATCCAGGCTTTTCAAAAATGGAAGGGCTATGAGGAAAAGTCCACATAAAATGGTGGCATGGTCTGGTACCATTAACCCCAGTGGTCAGACTGTGGTCAGACCAAGTGGACCAGGGAGGTTGGTACATGTTAGCACTTTAAAGGGTCTCTTTATGTCAACAGCCCTATTCTGGCCAACGGTGCCTGTAATGGTCACATAAAAGGTGTCAGTGTTTTGGACTGCGGCATCGAAAGCAAGCAAGATGGACGGAGGCTCCTTCTTTTAATGAAAGTCTGACATTATACTTTAGAATAGCCTGGGGTTATACAAGAGTGGAGCCAGTGGCTGCCTATGTGGCCCCTATTTACCTCAGCCTATACCTCCCACTCTGTGTTCACGATATGGGTCATTCCGCACCACGCACCCCTCAAAGAAGCTCTGGACCGGTCCACATACTGCTGCTTATGGGGGATTAAAGTTTCCAATAGGAGCACAATCAGAACAAAGAGCGCTACGGTATATGGGCAACTCAATCTAAAAAGAGCGTGACTAATCAACTTTTAATTCAGGGTAAAGCCTCCAGGTATCGCCATGGGTGAGGACTACAGACAATTTTAATTTAGGTTGAGCAGTCAGGGACCAGGGAGAGTTTGTGCTCTTTGAAACCTCACAAGGCTCCAAACTAAGGCCACCTCTGTGACTGACAGGCTAGCCAGGGAACAAGGTTACTTTTGAACAGCTACCCATAAGTGCAGCGTTTGCTCAAGCACAGAATAAACAAGGCTCATTGCCCTCTCTCCTTCTAAACACATTTGGGCCTTAGGAAGTACACAGGATTTTCAGGGTGGGGACACTTCTCGCACCATCCGTGAATTAGTTTCCCCACAGCGGCAATCTCATTACAAACGATCAAGCACTTCTCGGTTAAATCACGATCAGGTAACACAGTAAATACAGTGTTGTGTATTAAAAGGCTGCGTATATCAAACATTGCCTAATAGAATAACATAGTTGAATGAATCCAGAAGCCAACATCCTTTCCCCGGGCATTATACCATGTCTTCTCTCCTTTGTGGTTTCATCGTCGTTTAAACACTAGTCAGGTTGTAACTGGTGTTTTGGCACTGATGTTGGTTACCCACTCTGGTGTTTTGAGTGCTGTTTCCCCTACACATGTTGACTAGATGCCTGCAGGCCTCCACTGAGAGATGTCCATGTACAGTAAATGTTTGTTCTGAGCCTAAGGAGGTATGTCAGAATTATAATAGTTCCGTAATGTTAAAGATTAATGCCAAAGATTAAGAACTTTGGCCTCTGCACTAAATTATTCACTGCAAATCTTTTAAAGCATACTGCCACTCTTAAACCTGTACTTTTTACCATCTCAATACGCAATGGTTTCACAAAACTACCCGTGTTAGAATGAAAGAAAGGTTGAGTCGAGCTGCAAACACATATCTCCACATCTCCTGTCCCTACAAGCCATGTCCACTTAGTCCCATGTTGTGGGACAAGGTAAGTGCTGACAAGGCCTCTGTGTAGCCACATCCGACCATCCCACTGTCCAAGAAATAACAACAGAGCAAACCGCCACAGAAAGGAAGCGTAGACCCAAGCAAATTACTGCAGGTAGGGAATGGTGGAGGGTAATGGAGAGTTAGAGGACCATGTCTCCAGGTGAAGGACTCAGACAAACGGTAGTCAGACCGCCTAGGCCGCATGGGGACAATAGGGCCTGTCAGAGAGCCACTCGCTGTCCTCAACACCTCTGTCACGGGACAGGTGGTAAGTGACGCCCCATCACACGTTTGCCTTCCGTCGTCTTCCTCTAGGAGATGAGGATGAGGGTGGGGGCTGGGTTGGAGTGGGAACTGGTGCACCACGGACAGACAAGCAGTGTCCTCCCTTTGTCGACCTCATTGTTGGTACTGTAGAGAGTGAATTCGAACAGGAAAAGCTAGGAGGAGCATTGATGCATGTCATTGAGTCTCCTAAGGCAAGGTGGTTGAGGCCTTGTTTGGGTTCTCAGATAGTGTGGGCTCGGTCAGCAAGGCATCCCAAATTACTTCAATGCTTGGTGAAGTCATTACCATAGAAATATAATGAATAGAGCGGCGTGGAAACGATGTTCGTGCTTCCATGGGGCAGTCGTCAGTGTGTTTTTGTGATTCTGGATGGCCAGATTGCCAGCAAGAAGGACAAGAAACTGCCACGTGGGGAATCGTAAGTGGCTCGTTTCATCTTGTTATTGATACCATGTCTTGTTTTGAGGTGTTTTGACTGATTTCATTTCAATACTAATATGGCGAACATTTGCTAGCTATTTAACCAACAACTGTAAATATGTATTTGAGAGACAACAAGTGCTCATTGTGCAAATGTATGTTTTCAATAAACAGTGGAGACGAAATATAGCTTAGATTTTATCAACAATCCAAGCCAGTTTGTTTTGTCCCATAGTTGCACATACCTCAGTTTCGTTGCTAGCAACCACCCCATCTATGGGTACACTTGCATTTACATTACATTTTAGTCATTTAGCAGACACTCTTATCCAGAGCAACTACATTTCATGCATTTTTTTATTATTATATTTGTTAATTTTTTTTGTACTGGCCCCCCATGGGAATCAAACTCACAACCCTGGCGTTGCACACACCATGTTGACATTGCAAACACCATGCTCTACCAACTGAGCCACAGGGAAGACCTAATGGCTGCCTTGTATTGTGATGCGATCATTTTCATGGTAATGTAGAATGTTAACTCAAATTATGTTAACCTATGTGGCTCATGCAATGGAACGGAATTTTGTAATGTCAGTTGAGTTGAATCAACAAATCACAGCACACATTGATGGGTACACTTCCTGCTTTTACTTCCTGCTTTGCTCCTATGGGTACACTCACTATGTCTGCCAGTCCACCCAATTTGCCATCATTGACTTGAATTATGTTTTATTCAGTCTATTTCTATGGTCGTTACATTTTATACAGAGGGTCATATACTGTATCATCTGTAAACCACTATAGGCTACATATGGAATCTATTTTGGCTAAGCATGTTGCCAAAGGGTATATAGAGTAGAAGTGGCTTGCCTGGGCCACGAAAACCTCCACCATATGGACTAATTGATGGTGAAGATTAGAAGAACCAAGGTGAAATTGGAGAATTTTAAGAACTTCTGAAGGGAGAGCAGTAGACTTAATATAGGCCTAGATGAGGCTTCCCTCCCATGTGAGTGAATTCGCCTGGATCTTTCTCGACATCCGTCCAGAGCCAGGTATTTGACAGATCCATCCTCATGTCCATGGGCAGCGTTCTTGGCTGCCTTCCCCTTTGTGATCAAGACACCTTTGATGTCTGCCACTTCCCACAAGCTCCGTCCAGTTTCATCCTCCATTGTACAGCTCCCAAGACCCTCTGTTGGCAAAGGAACCTAATGCAGGAAGAAAAACACGCCCACGGGCCTTCAAGGTTCCTTCCACGAGTCTATAAATACAGCCTGAACAAAGTGAAGATATGGAAAGTTATGTTATTTCCAAAAATAGTTTATTGAATCGAACACTCTTCAGTGAATACACTGAATAAGTTAAGCCAGGGTACTAAGTCGAAGTTTGGGGTTGTTTGGTGCCACTGAGGGAGAAGTCAGTCACATTGGACTGTATAATCCGCAGGTACTAACCTCCGACCAAAAGTCAATATAGCTTCCCTTGACAGAGAAAGGCATCTTTTACAAAAGCTACTTAAGAAAAATGATATCATAACCATGGAAAAGGAGAATATTTGCAGTAGGTAGCAGCTCACTATGTTGGTTATGAAAAATGTGAGGGTTAAATCCACTTTCATTATGATAATGTAAACTATGGAGGGAGGGGCCGTCAAAGCAAAAGGGCCTAATTTTCATGACTGTTCCAACAAACACTCCCACATTGACGGTTCTCAATATTATTGCAGTTGGCCGTATTGACACTTAGCTTTGACTTGCTATTCGGCTATCACATTGACCTACAAACGGACACTTATCCTGAAGTTTCCACTGTTTGTTTACGAAAAACGCCTGAATGTGTTGCTTCCAGTTGTTTGTGTATTGAGCTGTAGGCCGAATGACTTCTGCTGCTTGACTCCAACACACTTTTCATTACTATGGCATGTCCTCTGGCTCAGCCCAGCCATGTCTGGCATTGTTTTAAGGGGACAAAGACATTCAGTTGTTCACCCAGAGGCTACGCGTCCCTGAGCCAACTGGAAATACCTAGGCCTTCAGAGAATGTTATCCTCCATCCTCTGCCATGCTTCGGCTCCTTTTTTCTTCACTTCTTACAATAATATTGTTCTTTAATAAGATAAAATATTACACATGGCACATTCCTGTCTTTCTCATCGCACGCTTTGGATTCCCAGCACCTTGTGACTGTTTTCCTCAGCCGAGCAATGGGGCTGAAACAGTGAGCTGTCTAGAGATGAGTCAGTGAGAGGATGGCTCTGACCCACAGCACAGAGCTTAGCATCTCGATAGGCCTCAGCCATAGCCCCAACCATCAATCAGATCTCCACCCCCAGTCGCTATCCAGGTGAGCCAAAACAACCTTGCCACTAGCGTCAACAATTCCCGACATCTTTAGGGGCTCTGGGAACTTTCACCCTCTTCTCCCTCCTTTTTTGTCTCTTTTTCTCTCCCTCTCTCTTTTTCTTGGTGAGATTACGTGTGTTTAACAAAACAACGTGGAGGCATGGTGTTCCTCAGCAGATGTAAACAAAAAAAGGGTGTTGTGACTGGGAGGAGAGGGCAGGGGACGGGAGTAGAGGTCAGAGTAGAAGTACAGAGTGGAGGTATCTGGGGCATGCTAAGGTCGGACAGAATGCCACCAGGTCTGGGCTCTGGAGCCTGGCTGCCTGGACTATGTACACATGCCGTGAGCTGTGAGAGGAATTAATAGCCAGGTCATGCGGATGGAACCAAACGATTCAAAGTTCGGGAAAATAGAGGACACAGAGGGAATGGTGGTTATGTCCATTAGGCCTAGATGTATACAGTGGGAAAAGTTCCCATATATAAAACAATGGGTCGGATACGATCTATACTCTCTGCTTAGTGTTATGGGTTTGCAGATAAGAGTTGTGTTTCAAGAGGTAGGATATAGTGTACAGTAGGGTGGAGAATTTCAGTTGGAGACAGACCAAGAGAGATGCATATCAGGAAAGCCCTGATGCCAAGCCATATATCCTTTCACATCATATCTGTGTCAGTGAAAGGGAAGGGGTCTGCATCCAGAAAATGACCTGAAGGTGAAGTCAACTTGTTTCTCCTTAATTTGCCCGTATTCCCCATCACCAACAACTCAATGAAAATGTACAGCAGCCTTCATTTGGTTTGCTGGTTAGATTGATTGATTCTGGACAACAACTGGACAAGAACTGCCACAAAAGACAGATCCATGGGCCATGGCGACTCTTTTCTGTTGATTAGCGTGCAATCTCACTTCTTATGAAAGACAAACCTACTAAACATCAATGGGCCTCATGCCATTACATGATTACCTTTGTGCAAGGACCAGAGGTAAAAACTATTTCTGCTAGGTTTAAAATACAAACGCTGACAACCCGACATACAGTATAAGTCATTGTTCCTTGCTTCTTTCCCGTGTACCCGGTGTCTTAGTGAAATAAAACCTGTGCAAAGAGAAAGTCAGAGCTATCTCCAATAGGCACTTCTTAAAGACACTATATACTTTATACTGACTTTTAGGAACATTAACACTGGGTGAGCCCTGCGCTCAGGTTGGTAAAGGTAGGGCAGACAGGTCTGAGTTGGGGCACTCACATCCTGTCTGTGTGAGCCAATCACTGTCAGATAGTGGCCTCCACAGCCCAGATCCAGGCCGGATTACTTTACATTTGGGCGTCTTTGGTGGCAGCAGTGGGATCTGGAACAATTTTGTTGGAGCCCCAGGGCGACCCTGTTGTCTCCCCGGCGCCCCTGCCCCCTCGATACGTGATTATTCACAGCTTTCCAGGGATTATCACCCTACGTTAATAGGAGCTCAAATAGCTGACTGGCTCCAGGAATCATGCTAGGATTTAGCCACCTGCTATAATGGCGTATCACAAGGGAAGTGGCGAGCATAGTGAGGAACAATGAGGGGTGATTTGCATTTGGCAGGATGTGCACTAACTCCCTCATGGGGGAAAAGATGGCGTCAAACAAGGTTGTTGTCTTTTGCTACCTCACACACAGTGCCCATAGCAGGAAGTGGGGCTTCCTTGAGCCGGGGTTTGGGGCCAGAGGTCAGCCAATGGGATCAGCAGATCATGTTACAGCACACAGATGTGAGAGAGGAGCAGTGGCACCGGTCCGGAGGTACCCAAAATGCAGTGTGACTGACAGGTCGACCTCTGGTTAGAGAAAACCGGAAAGGGAATCACTTTTACTGAATTAGTTTCTTGACACACTGGAGAAGTAAAATAAAGGTTAAATAAAGGTTCAATTAAAAAAATAAAAGTGGAACGAGTGAAGATAAACGTGAAATTGAGCATGTCAGTGAGTTTGTGTTTCTGTTTTCTGTACGTTGTGAGTGCATGTGTGTATCTTTGAGTGTGTTTATACTCTCTGTAGAGCAGGGGCGTCATGCATCCCCAAAATCTGAGGGGCCACAATGTATGTGAGGATTTTTCCCCTGCAATTTCCTATAACCATAATCATTATGCTTCATTCTATGTCTAAAGTATGTTTATTTTTCTGCATATATAAGCATATTTCTTGAGCTGTCTGTATCCTCCTGACTGGATGCATGCCAGCTAAAATTGTTAAACAAGCTAGATACTCTAAATTAATTGACAGCTTGAAGGATTTTTGGTAGCTGGTTATGAGTTTGGGAAGTCAACTTTATGAAATTGCTAGGTGGCTAGTATTATTACAGAGAAACAACAATAACAAAATGAACATATACATATATATATATATATATACACTGCTCAAAAAAATTAAGGGAACACTTATACAACACAATGTAACTCCAAGTCAATCACACTTCTGTGAAATCAAACTGTCCACTTAGGAAGCAACACTGATTGACAATAAATGTCACATGCTGTTGTGCAAATGGAATAGACAACAGGTGGAAATTATAGGCAAGTAGCAAGACACCCCCAATAAAGGAGTGGTTCTGCAGGTGGGGACTACAGACCACTTCTCAGTTCCTATGCTTCCTGGCTGATGTTTTGGTCACTTTTGAATGCTGGCGGTGCTTTCACTCTAGTGGTAGCATGAGACGGAGTCTACAACCCACACAAGTGGCTCAGGTAGTGCAGCTCATCCAGGATGGCACATCAATGCGAGCTGTGGTAAGAAGGTTTGCTGTGTCTGTCAGCGTAGTGTCCAGAGCATGGAGGCGCTACCAGGAAACAGGCCAGTACATCAGGAGACGTGGAGGAGGCCGTAGGAGGGCAACAACCCAGCAGCAGGACCGCTACCTCCGCCTTTGTGCAAGGAGGAGCAGGAGAAGCACTGCCAGAGCCCTGCAAAATTACCTCCAGCAGGCCACAAATGTGCATGTGTCTGCTCAAACGGTCAGAAACAGACTCCATGAGGGTGGTATGAGGGCCCAACGTCCACAGGTGGGGGTTGTGCTTACAGCCCAACACCGTGCAGGACGTTTGGCATTTGCCAGAGAACACCAAGATTGGCAAATTGGCCACTGGCGCCCTGTGCTCTTCACAGATGAAGGTTCACACTGAGCACATGTGACCGACGTGACAGAGTCTGGAGACGCCGTGGAGAACGTTCTGCTGCCTGCAACATCCTCCAGCATGACCGGTTTGGCGGTGGGTCAGTCATGGTGTGGGGTGGCATTTCTTTGGGGGGCCGCACAGCCCTCCATGTGCTCGCCAGAGGTAGCCTGACTGCCATTAGGTACCGAGATGAGATCCTCAGACCCCTTGTGAGACCATATGCTGGTGCGGTTGGCCCTGGGTTCCTCCTAATGCAAGACAATGCTAGACCTCATGTGGCTGGAGTGTGTCAGCAGTTCCTGCAAGAGGAAGGCACTGATGCTATGAATCCAATTGAGCACATCTGGGACATCATGTCTCGCTCCATCCACCAACGCCACGTTGCACCACAGACTGTCCAGGAGTTGGCGGATGCTTTAGTCCAGGTCTGGGAGGAGATCCCTTAGGAGACCATCCACCACCTCATCAGGAGCATGCCCAGACTTTGTAGGGAGATCATACAGGCACGTGGAGGCCACACACACTACTGAGCCTCATTTTGACTTGTTTTAAGGACCTTACATCAAAGTTGGATCAGCCTGTAGTGTGGTTTTCCACTTTAATTTTGACTGTGACTCCAAATCCAGACCTCCATGGGTTGATAAATTGGATTTCCATTGATTATTTTTGTGTGATTTTGTTGTCAGCACATTCAACTCTGTAAAGAAAAAAATTTAATAAGATTATTTCATTCATTCAGATCTAGGATGTGTTATTTTAGTGTTCCCTTTATTTTTTGGAGCAGTGTATATACCGTACCTGTAACGCCCTGGCCATAGAGAGGGGTTTTTTGTTCTTTATGTTGGTTAGGCCAGGGTGTTACATTGGGTGGGCATTCTATGTTCTGTTTCTATGTTTTTGTATTTCTTTGTTTTGGGCCGTGTGTGGCTCCCAATCAGGCACAGCTGAAGTTCATTGTTGTTGATTGGGAGTCACACATAAGTGCATGTTTTTCCGTTAGGGTTTTGTGGGTAATTGTTTCTGTCATTGTGTTTCACCTGACAGGACTGTTTGGCTGTCAGTTTCTTGTTTTGTAATTGTATAGTGTTCCGTTTTAAGAATTAAATATGATGAACACTAACTTCGCTGCGTTTTGGTCCACTCTCTCTCACGTCAGCCCTTACAGAATTACCCACCAAACAAGGACCAAGCAGCGGAGGAAGGAGCAGCACCAGGAGAGCAGCATGATGGACTCATGGACGTGGGAACAAATACTGGACGGAGAAGGACCATGGACTCAGGCTGGGGAGTATCGCCTCCCGCAGTGGGAGATCGAAGCGGCGAGAGCGGAGAGGCGATGGTATGAGGAGAGAGAGCGCAACAGCCACGAGAGGCAGCCCCAAGATTGTTTTGGTGGGGGCACATGGGGGACAGTCGGCGGTGCCGAGGTCGGAACCAGAGCCAGTCGGGTTGACGTTGGAGGTGAGCGAAGGGTGGAAAGCAGAGACAGTGAAGGAGTTGATGGGGAGATTGGAGGAGAGAGAGATGAGAGACCTGCTGGTTTGGTGCATAAGGCACGGCATTCGCCCTACGGAGCGTGTCAGTGAATTGATGTCACCTGAGTCAGTTCTCCATACTCGTCCTGAGGTGCGTGCTGGCCGTCTGTTGAAGACTGTGCCTGCGCCCAGAAACAGGCCTCCTGCATGTCTTCCCAGCGCTGCACGTCCTGTGCCTACGCCCAGAAACAAGCCTCCTGCATGTCTTCCCTGCCCTGCACGTCCTGTGCCTACGTCCAGAACCAGGCCTCCTGCATGTCTTCCCATCCTGGTCTGTCCTGTGCCTGCTCCATGGACCAGGCCTCCAGTGGGTCTCCCCATCCTGGTTAAGCCTATACCTCCTCCTCGGACCAGGCCTCCAGTGGGTCTCCCCATCCTGGTTAAGCCTGTGCCTCCTCCTCGGACCAGGCCTCCAGTGGGTCTCCCCATCCTGGTCTGTCCTGTGCCTGCTCCACGGTCCAGGCCTCCAGTGGGTCTCCCCATCCTGGTCAGTCCTGTGCTTCCTCCTAGGACCAGGCCACCAGTGGGTCTCGCCAGTTCGGAGCTGCCAGAGTGGCCCGCCTGTTCGGAGCTGCCAGAGTGGCCCGCCTGTTCGGAGCTGCCAGAGTGGCCCGCCTGTTCGGAGCTGCTAGAGTGGCCCGCCTGTTCGGAGCTGCCAGAGTGGCCCGCCTGTTCGGAGCTGCCAGAGTGGCCCGCCTGTCCGGATCTGCCAGAGTGGCCCGCCTGTCCGGATCTGCCAGAGTGGCCCGCCTGTCCGGATCTGCCAGAGTGGCCCGCCTGTCCGGATCTGCCAGTGTGGTCCGCCTGTCCGGATCTGCCAGAGTGGCCCGCCTGTCCGGATCTGCCAGAGTGGCCCGCCTGTCCGGATCTGCCAGAGTGGCCCGCCTGTCCGGATCTGCCAGAGTGGCCCGCCAGCCGGGCACAGCCAGGGTTGTCCGCCAGCCGGGCGCAGCCATCGCCGCACGCCAGCCGGGCGCAGCCAGGGTCATCCGAGTTAACTGCAATCTGAGGTGCAGTTAACTCTAATGAACTTATCCTCTGCAGCAGAGGTAACTCTGGGTCTTCCTTTCCTATGGTGTGTCCTTATGAGAGCCAGTTTCATCATAGCGCTTGATGGTTTTTGCAACTGCACTTGAAGAAACTTTCAAAGTTCATGAAATGTTCCGCATTGACTGACCTTCATGTCTTAAAGTAATGATGGACTGTCATTTCTCTTTGCTTATTTGAGCTGTTCTTGCCATAATATAGATTTGGTATTTTACCAAATAGGGCTATCTTCTGTATACCACCCCTACCTTGTTGCAACACAACTGATTGGCTCAAACACATTAAGAAGGAAAGAAATTCCACAAATGAACTTTTAACAAGGCACACCTTTTAATTGAAATGCATTCCAGGTGACTACCTCATGAGGCTGGTTGAGAGAATGCCAATAGTGTACAAAGCTGGCAAAGGGTGGCTTCTTTGAAGAATCTCCAATATGAAATATATTTTGATTTGTTTAACACTTTTTTGCTTACTACATGATTCCATAGGTGTTATTTCATAGTTTTGATGTCTTCACTGTTATTCTACAATGTAGAAAATAGTACAAATAAAGAAAACCCCTGGAATGAGTAGGTGTGTCCAAACTTTTGACTGGTACAATATTTATATATTTTTTATTGAAACAGGACAAGTCTGAGGGGGCATGTGCCCCTGTGCCCCTTATGGGCATGACGCCTCTGCGTGCAGAGTATTTCCAGTTACAATGTGCTGTGTTACCTCACTCTCCCTGTCAAGAGTGATGAGAGCACGGGAATGAAAAACAGGTGTGTGTGAAATGTGTGGATCCCTTCTTTATCTCTCTCCTTTCCTCCCCCGGTCACCCGACCTTTTGGAGTCTGGCACTTTTGCCTGTTTTTTATGGGAGAAAGGGAGGAAGGGGGGGACAGGCACAGACGGATGGAGCACTAGCACAGAAGGAGAGAAAAAACAACAATGATGATTGCAGATTGTGGCAAACTTCACCTCTTATCCCACACCCTGGATTAACTCTTAACTGTCCCCTACAGTCAGATCTGAGTGTCCAGAACAACAGTGCAATGTTAAGTCCCAGCAAGCCTTTTGTTATACAACAATTAATCACATTATAAGCTAATAAGCCAATCATCATCAGCTATAGACAAAAAAACAGGAAATAGTAGCAAGTATAGGGATGATGTGTAATGGAAATTGAGACAAATCAAATCATTATAGATATAAGGCTATGCCCCACCAATCCCCACTCACCCCCATAATCCACCACAGGAGTCCTTTGAGGAGACTTCCCTCAAACCCCAAATTAATTAACGATAGTGAGGCAAGAGATTCAGGACATCCCTTGATATCTTTATTGTTGTTTGCTTAGTAAATGTCGCAGTCCCAAGTGACTTTTGTTAATTTAATATAATCTTCTGAAGCCGTCTAGACAGTCTGCTACCACCCTAAATTGTATGACTGCGATTATCTTTGAATTTGGGTTTCCCAGCCAACAGAAACCCAAGGAGGTGGCTTTAATCAAAAATCTTTTGAGTGAAACATGTAAAGTGCCAAATTGTGAATTATGTAGCTTTCTGAAAAATATAACACTAAATGTATAATGACTTGCCCATCCATACTCAAATCTATTTTAGCCATACAAATCTAAAAATGTCTGATACCAAGTTTTGTTTTGTCTTCAATATTGTTCTGAAGTACATTAGGTAAGGTAAAGCCTATCATCGTTCTCCTGTCCATCATAGCTGATTATGTATATAACAGTACTTTAACTAAACATCTTGATTCTGATTAAAACTTACCTGTCCCTGAAAAATGAAAACAAGGTCTATCTCCTCCCCTTCCAATCACCCACCCCCACATAAAGGCTGAACAGGAGTCAGTTTGCACAGCGCCCTACCTGCTCACTCCCCACTGTGCCACGGAGTCGCACGGCTGCTGCAACGTAAACCACCCGGTGTTCTGGCAGTCTGCGCAAGAAGCGGACGCAGCACAGCAGACAAGAAGCGTGGAGCACTAGCGGTCTGTCAGTCCGACTATCTGTCGAATAAACCAGGCTACACAAGAAGCGGAGCAGATAACCACTCGGACAGATCCATGTCGCGTCCCAGCGGTTGAAAAGAACAGAAAGAAACGAGAGGACACCTTCATATGCATGAAGAGCAACACAACACAAGGTGAGCATGAAATATATTTTTAAACTGATTCGGTAGCGCAAAGTTATAATGCCCGTTTATTAGCCTACTGTAGATCTTATTACTAGCGAAATTAAATACAAAAGAGGCTCCATGGTTTTGAGGAGTGCTTTCCATCAGTGTCGTGAATTAATAGCCTTCAGCATTGAGCATTGACAATAATTACTTCCATATTATTTACGGTTTAATCAACTATGATCTGAGCTGTAAATAATGCAATAAATTATGCCTGATCATATGTGAATAAATGGGAGAATAGATTCGAACTTAGCTTGTTTATAACTCTGTTGTAGACTATGATATATGTTACTGAATATTAAGGGTAATTGCCGAGAGCAGGTTTACTGAATGGTGGTGTAGCGCACTTTGGACACGTGTGATTAACAAGTACACCACAATTAAACCCTAGGCAATGTGACAAGGTGCATTCAGTGCGTCTTGGCGGTGTGTTATTCGGATGAGAGGTTATTTTGCTAACGGGTCAGCAATGCCTCACCGAGAGGAACATTTTATTTATGCCTGTTTTATCATGTTGGAAACGGGAGTATACAACATTATGCACGCATGCTAGAGTTGTCCTCACCGTACCTAAACGCAAAGTAGGCTACTTTCAAGCCGGGTGCACTGTCTGTTGGTGTTCTTGAATAAGCATAACTGTGCATCTATTTTAGGCAGTGTGCCAGTCAGTTTGTAATTCCAGATGGATAGGCTATACCCTCACATGTAATATGCCTTATATAAACTGCAAGCACCAGTAATGTATTTTTGTGCGTAAAGTGGATTGTATAGTGCTACATGGCATTTTAAAGTTTAACTGTCAGCCTCGGAGGCCAGCGCTGTTGGAGAAGTTGCCATGTACTATAATTCATCATATGACATGTAACCTATACATGACTCGACCGTGAACTGTTCTAGTCGTTAAGACGGCCGTTTCACGACTGCTTGTGACTACGGTCGAGATAAAAGTGAGATCGGGTGAAATGACTTCCTGATAAGATTGAACATCCGCGCGCTGATTGGACAAGAGGCATACTACCTTGGACCATCATATTTTCATCCCGATAAAAACTAAAGCATGAGAAGAAATTATGGATGAGCTTCAAAACATCTGATCCCGTTGTAACGTCCTGGAATTTTCCATGAGTGAGTGCAATATTTCCATAGATTTTTACTGAGTTACAGTTCATATGAGGAAATCATTCATTTTAAATCAATTCATTAGGCCCTAATCAATGGCTTTCACATGACTGGGAATACAGATATGCATCTGTTGGTCACAGATACCTTTAAAAAAAAATAGGCCTCACAATGGGCCTCGGGATCTCGTCACGGTGTTTTTGTGCATTCAAATTACTATTGATAAAATGCAATTGTGTTTGTTGTCCGTAGCTTATGCATGCCGTATCATAACCCCACCAAAACCATGGGGAACTTTGACAACAGCAAACTGCTCGCCCCCATGACGCCATACACTTGGTCTGCTTTTGTGAGGCCAGTTAGATGTACTGCCAAATTATCTAAAATGACGTTGGAGGTGGCTTATGGTAGAGAAATTAACGTTAAATTCTCTGGCAGCAGCTCTGGTGGACATTTCTGCAGTCAGTATGCCAATTGCACGCTCCCTTAAAACTTGAGACATCTGTGGCATTGTGTTGTGCGACAAAACTGCACATTTTAGGGTGGCCTTTTATTGTCCCCAGCACAAGGTGCACATGTGTAATGATCATGCTGTTTTTTTTCAGCTTTTTGATATGCCACACCTGTCAGATGGATGGATTATCTTGGCAAAGGAGAAATGTTCATTAACAGGGATGTAAACAAATTTGTGCACAAAATTTGAGAGAAAAGGGCTTTTTGTGCATATGGAAAATTTCTGGGATCTTTTATTTCAGCTCATGAAACATGGGACCAACACTTTACATGTTGCATTTATATTTTTGTTCATTCTGGGATCTTTTATTTCAGCTCATGAAACATGGGACCAACACTTTACATGTTGCATTTATATTTTTGTTCAGTGCATGTTGCCTTGAAGTCATTGTGTGACAATCTGTTTACCTGCAATGGAAACGTTTTGTGTGGCCTCAGGTTGTAGTCTAACCTGGTTTAGACATTAGGCCAATGGCAATGAACCTATAGGGAAGATATTAGACACTGATGAGCCAAGTAAGTGCCCTAAAAAGTGAGACATGGGGCAGAAGACTGCGCTACCTGAGATCTCACAACCAGTGGTTCTTCAGCAAGGTTCTTATGCAATCTTACCAGATGAAAGACAAGTCAAAACCTATTGTATCTCACAGTCAGTCTTGGGTGATACTCAAGTTCCCTTAGACTAGGGTTGGGCCAGAGCATTGTGTGGCCCATGTTCTACTCATCCCCCACCATCTCTTTCTGATATTTGGAGATAGTAGATTATTAGTGTGGAGTCACTAGCATATACCACTGAAGGTCAGTCCATATAACCTGGAGCACTAGACCAAACAAAGGGCACTCTTTTGTCTTGCAACCACAAACACACGTGCTGTGGTGTGTTTGTGTGTGTGTGTGTGTGTGTGTGCGTGTGCGTGTGTGCGCTCGCACGCGTGTCCATAGAGCAGTCTGTTTCCCCTTCCGATTATTAAGAAAAGCAGCAGAGGTATTTTTTAATCATGCACTGTGGTAACTTTGTGGTGTTGTTCCATTTTGACAGGCTGTTGCATGTTTTAAGATGCGGACATGGACAGCTGTGCTAGTATATCATGCAGTAGAGATGATGCTGATGTGCTCTTACTTCCTAGCCAGTGAACCCCCAGCACAATGCAGTTAGTTTGATTTTGTGTGACATTGCTGAGAGATAAAGCTCAATGTGATTCCTCAGCAATTGTATGCACAGTCATGGCAGTAGATTCTCACGTTCAGTGGCATTTTCTATTCCTAGTCGCTCTTTGGAGATGAGATGAGGTGATCTTTGGTTGTGAGGACAGAAACCTGGCAGATTTAGGACATTCACCAGTGTTTTGTGGAAGGTTATAACCCATAGACAACCTTGCCCCATCATACAGATAACTGTGTAGTTCCTTGATGTATATGGCCTTTAAAGTTCATCCTTATGAAACAAGCTTTGAGATGTGTCATATATGAGAACACCAGTATGCGTCATCTCTTCCTATGCTCACGGCTTCCAGTCTGCGGGAACCAGCAGTGATCTGACCGACACTACCTGCAAATTAACAGTCTGGCATCATGGAACAGTTGTAAACATCTGTAGTGTATTTTTCACTGCTAATTTAGCTGCTGTAATAAGGCTGTTGTCTGTCTTTGAAGTTGATCCCACCAGAGCAGACAGGCAGGAAGTGGTCCTCTGCTACGGCAGGCCCAGCGGCACAAACAGAGCAGAGAGCAGGCAAAGCCAACCTCCAACAGCAGCCCGGTCTGGAGATGACAGGAGCCCTGACATCAGTAGGATGACTAAGATTAAATGTAACATGGGCCGGGCCTCCGCGGTTAAACGGCTCAGATCAACCGCGGTGTTGGTGGCAGCGGTGGGATCCGGGTCTCTGACTGACCAAGCGAGGACTCACAGCGGCGGTCGAGTCAGGGCCCAAAATGCCACATTGCCCACAGTGACCTTTTCTGGAGGTTTGTGTGTGTGAATGCATAGCCACGTGTTCACCCAGCAACACACACACACATTCCGTAGACATACACACATCGCGTACTAGACTGACAAATAGCAGTTTAAACTTACCAGTGGTATGCCGTTGACCCATGTATGCCCTGGTGTAGGACTGGGCTGAGCCACTTATGGGACACCTCCTCTTACTATTTCTGCATTCTTCCAGTCTCATTCTTCATTTCTCTCTATCATTTATCTTTACGCCGTCTTTTTTGAGACTCTCCGCGTGTATAATCTCATTGGTGTTGACCCACATCAATCTGAACTGCTGAAGTATAGTGGAAGCCACAGGAGCTTTCGTGGTTTTAGTTCACAATAGGCCCCTCGTGTGTTTCTTATCACTTAAAGTTCATGAAACCCACAGTCACTTTTCACTGAACTCTTGTGTTTTCTCTCACAAACCAGTCTTGTAATCAGTCATTTCCCCAAATGAAAATCATTGGTTTGTGTGTGTCGTATTGTATTCTCCAAAATGAAAATCATTTTTTTTTTTTGCCAAATCCCTTTCCTGTTGCATGGTTGCCATGTACAGCCCCCTGGTTACAGAAGGTAAAGCCCCCTAGTTACGGAGGGAAGTTCAGGTTTCTAATTAGAGGGTAAAGGGTCCTGTAAGTGACATCACCTTCCCCCTGTGGGTATGTGTGTGTGCCTGTGTGTGTGCCTGTGTGTGTGCCTGTGTGTGAGGGAGAGAGAGTGTGTATGAGAGGCAGCTGGTGTGAGACATTTGACAATCACTGCTGTGTGAGACTTCAAACGCCCTCAGTCTTCACACAAACTGTCAGAATCGGAGCTTATAATTTGACTTTATTGTTCCTTTAAATGTGTTGTGTTTGAGGAGGTGCTTTTGAGATACCTAGCTTCATCCAAAGCTAAACTGGAAATGCACCTAACAGAGAACTTTGTGTACAAAGTTTCATCAGGGGCTTCATCTTTCCTTGAGGATACTTATTTATTGTAGTTTCTTTCAGTAAGTAATTTCCACAACATGTTAAAATGTATTATTCAAAAACCACATTGGTGTTTTGGGCTGTACCTGCACCAAAACTCCTGTATTTTTCCTTCATAGCTTGTTCTCCATCTTCTTTTTAAATAGTGAGCCAATTTGTTTTCAGCAATTTTATTTCCATAACTGATTAAAACAAATCCCCCATGGCTCTCTCTTGTCCCCCTACAGCAGACATATGATGAGCAATATGTTTGGATCATCGAATCGCAGTAAAATTGCAGTATCTAATTGCAATACATATAGAATCCTGAGAATCGCGATAAATATCCTATCCCTGGCAATTCCCAGCCCTTCGCTCTTAAAAATTAAAGGTGCTATCTAGAACCTAAAACAGTTCTTCGGCTGACCCCGTAGGAGAACTCTTTGAAGAACCCTTTTTGGTTCCAGATAGAACTCTTTTGGTTCCAGGTAGAACCCTTTTTTGGGGCTCATGTAAAACCCTTTCCACAGAGGGTTCTACAACCCAAAAGAGTTCTACCTGGAACCAAAAAGTGTTCTCCTGTGGGGACCCTTTTTTCTAAGAGTGCATTAGCTAAAAGTGCCCCTCCAGAATCTGTCACAACAAGTCAGATCATTATCCCTATGAATCTAGTCATTTTCACGATTCTCAACCATCCTCCCACTGTAGCATCCATAGACCCATTTCTATCAGCTCCTAACCCAATAAATAATGAATCATCGATAACTAAATCATGAAAGGTGGTCCGCCCCTCCATCTCCAACTGGTCACCTGTGTCGTGATGACAGCTGTGGGAGCTCCTCTCCCTCTCCCTCTCACATCCCTGTAATTGTTCACAGCCCTGCTGGGTATCTCGGTGGCTCAGCCACATCCAATCAGAATCACCCATAGAGCCGTAATATCCACTCAGTCGCTGACGCATGACAGCCTGGACCCTTCAATTAAGAGGACACGGCAGTGCTGGGCCCGGCAGCCTCCGAGACTGCTATCCATTCCGTCCTCTCCATCCGACTAACTATGGGGAGTCTTGGTGACTCTGACAGGGCGAGGAGGAGGAACGAGGGGTCTATTTCTGTGGCACTTGGGGCCTGTTTGTGGAGACGTAGGCTGACGACTGAGTAATGAGTGAAGACAGCTGGCAGGTTCAGTAGAGGTGACACACTAAGAGTACATATGACAGGAAGGAAAACACTGGGCCTTGTTCTGGGTCTGTGTTTGAGAGGTTTTACCCTCATCTAGTTTTCTCCATGGTTGACTCCTTTATTCGGTTTGGAAATATCAGAGAAAAAAAACTAAAAAGTAGGGCAAGTCGTAAGTGGTCAGTGCTTGGTGGGCCTCTGTAAATGTGGCACGTTTTCGCAGGGAAATATGAAAAACACATAACTGACATTCTCTCTTTTCCTCAGGGTAAGTTGAAAGGTAAGCTAATCGAGTCGTATTGGTTTTTCCGTTCAGTTGATAGCTGTGTCTGTCACGTTGGTGGTGGGTTGGTGATAAGTGACTGGTAGCCTACATTGTCGGTCGGTACATCGTGTTCAGGCCATGGTTCATCCATACTGGGACAGATAGCTAATCAATGGAAAGTGTGAGACTGTGAGTGGTGGTAGGGGGTGCTCTCTGGCTCCGTGGTTGGCTAGGATGTATCATTGTGTTCAGAGATGACATGATGTTTGGGGAGGGAGGCCTAGCTGGAGGAGTCCCCCCCCCCCCCAACACTTGGATGATGTTATAACAGAGAAAAGGTCTAGTCGGAACATCCCAGCAACGTTGTAAGACTTCTGTGAGAGTGTTTTGTGGTCCCCGTTATTTTCTATTTAGAGTGCTAAGAGGCTGTAAATGCAGACACCCTCACGTTTCGACAGAACTAACACACAAGTTGCCCAGCTGTGCTAAACTTAGTTGTTTATTATATAATGTAGCATCTAAATACTCAGCCTTTGATGAAGTAGATACATGGTTACATGAAAAACTGCAGCATTGACAAAATGTATTTTGTGTACTGACACAAAGTAGAAAGAGAAAAGACATGAAACCTCTCATCATGTTGGACATTCCCTTACGGGTTCTGCAAATGGGCCGCATGCCTCAAACTCTCTTTTAACGCTATGAAACCACTAGGAACGGGCATTCTTCCGACTTATTGAAATCAAACATCTGGCTCGTCTCCAGCAAGAGCTCTAGATAGAGCTTTCACACCAGCTGAGAGCTTAATGAGGGCTTACTCCGGCAGAACAGCTTTCATAATTTAACACTCCAGGGGATGTGCCCAGATGTATGTGTGTTTACAGTACTGTGTATACAACCCCAGGATGGTGTATTTGGGAGGTTTGGGGGGTGCTCTCTGGTACCAAACAGGGTTCTTTCTCACACACAGCATTCAGCAGTATATTTGACAGAGGGTTCGTATTGTTTAGTCACATAAAGACATGTTGGTATTTATAGGTGTAACAGTGGTGGTCATTGCTCAGAATATGTACACCAAGCTATCCAGACCTGGGATGGAGGCACCACATACCCCCAAGCAAGCATGCACACACACACACACACACACACACACACACACACACACACACACACACACACACACACACACACACACACACACACACACACACACACACACACACACACACACACACACACACACACTCCAATCCACCACCAACCTCTCCCATCGCCCTTTTGACCTCAGCTGCATTCCCCACATTCCTGACCAGAAGGACTATTGTAATATGCAATACATTTTTTCCAACATTTTCTTGATAGGTTCCCAGTATACATGTTCTCCTTCCATGTGTATGAGCTCACCCTTCATTAGTTCACTCGTCGACAGTGAGCCATCGTAGCAGAGGCTTAACATTCCACCACTGAGCTGTAGACAGAGAGTGGATCAGGTGTCACTAAATTGTGGCATGGGTTACCAGGGCTGGGGCTGGTTCCAGAGCGGAACACATGTTGTATCCATGGCAGTAAGGACTGGGGGGACGTGTCCCTCACCACAAATCAAAGTTACGTGGAAAGATATCTGAACGAATATAATACTGAAAGGCCAATGAATAGAGCTATGTTTTTTCCTGCATCTGTAGAATTGTCTTTGTGGGCAAAACACATGCTTAATTGTGTTTTTCCATGCATTAGGCCTAAAATGTGTAACACACAAACAGTCCGTATTGAGTCATTGGGTTACATACTGTAGGTCAACTGTGCTGTGGTTATCAGCTCAACCAGGAGGGTGCCTGCTCCTGCTGTCAGAAAGAAGTTCGAAGTTAGAACAGTCTAGGAAGTCTGGCCATCTTATCTCAACCGTTTCAACCTTTATTAGCTTTGCAGGGGTGTGAGAGCTGATAAGAGGTTGACCAGGGCCAGCAGTCTTGCACCTCCAGTGCCACAATCACGTAGTCCATGTGTCCTTTGAGTAGCTAATCAAGGGTGTTTTTTTAAGTGACGTTCTGTACTTCAGGTTTTTGTGATTGGCCTCAGACTTGTAGGACTTTCTGAACCTTGAATATGCTTGGACTAGGCTAACATAAATATTTGACTTATATACTGTAAAGTGGTAATGAGGGGGCGGCAGGTAGCCCAGTGGTTAGAGTGTTGGGCCAGTAACTGAAAGATTGCTGGATCAAATCCCCGAGCTGACAAGATAATAATCTGTACTTCTGCCCCTGAACAAGGCAGTTAACCCACCGTCATTGTAAATAAGAATTTGTTCTTAACTGACTTGCTTAGTTAAATAAAGGTTAAATAAAAAATGAATGATACAGAGCAGGACAGATTGCTTTCTTCTGTACAGGCTGTCTCTATTTCGCACTTATAGGCTTCGACGATCCACTCACTGTCTTCCAGTGATTAACTTTGAATGACAAAAGAGCCACATTCAGTGAGTTAAGTGGCCATCTCGTCTATTTTATGGCTGGGAGGAGGTCTATTGAGGTGGCGGTCCCTTAAGTCGTCCCCCTTGTGACCTGATGCCCCCCTGCATGACAGTGGAGGGGTCTGAGGTACCACCCTGCAACATCCCCTGCCTCCTGCCCCCCCAACCATACATCAAGTAGCTAATGGCCTGATGGCACTCGAAGACTCACCATTGTGATGGGATTTACGGTGTGTCACTGGCTTTGTCTGTTGGGCCAGTGGAGGGGTGTTTTTCCCCCTGGCTCCGTCGCTGTTATTTTTTATTGTCATGTTGTTGTTTTTTGTCCTCCCCCAGCTATTGAGATGGAGTGGTCCAGGTCTTTCCCTTCTTATCTACCAGACCCAGAGAGAGCCATTGTTTAGAGCCGTTAATAATGCAATGTCTGTGGGCCTAGAAGAGCCAATTCTCTGTCCATCCTCAGAACAGACCCTCTAGAGATGTTTCTGTAGTGCTGGTTAACGACCCAACAGGAATGAACCGTTCATTTGGACCATTAATGGTCATCGTCTTTATGTTCACACATGGCGCTGTCGACCTGGGCGTGTTGTGCGTCCATAGAATCTACAGATGCCGCAAGAGAATCCTGAATAGGTCCTGGTTAAAATGTTACAATTTTATAAAATTGGAGTCCAATGGTGATGGTCTTCCAGCTTCTGCCTGTTTCATCCTACAGAGAGGAGCCAGATGTTTCGAAAGACAGAAAGAAAAGGGGAACACAGGAGAAAGAGAAAGGAGAAAATATCGGGGTGAAGATTGAGAGATTACCCTTCTGCTGATAGATAGTTCACAGCAGATGCCCCTCATTTATTTGACAGGTGGAAAGAGGGTCAGCACATTATTAAAGCGCTTCAACGGTGGTCTCTCCGAGAATTGATGTACCTCTTATCTTGTGTTTTATCCCTCTGAATACATATTTCAAAGTGGAACTTGTTTTAACCTTCTAAACTGAGGACAGCCGGTTTCCTTTGGATATGCTTTGTTAGCTCTGGCCTTAGCTGTTTCATTGGTGGGTCGATGAGGAAGTCCTCATGAACCAAAGATACAATTCCTGGGTTGTAGCCGTATCTTCCCCACCAGAGTAATCCACAGCGTTCTTTAACCCTTCCCAGTCAAATGTCTTTGCTTACTCATATAACTTACCTCTAGCACCATTTGTATTTGAAACAGTAGCTAAATTAACAATCAATTGAATTAGTTGTTTTTTGAATTAGGTCTGTCCTCTGAGCTCTGGAGTGGGAAACATATAGGCATGACCTTTCCTTTTGGTTTATGAAACCTGGGTCATACTCATCAACCAAGTAGCCCAAATAATACCATTGATTAAGAGCAAAATTGAGTGAGCCGAATCCATTTGTTGTGCACACAACCGCAATGCGACCCTGGTGATCACGGCACGTCGGACCCTTTTCGCGCTCGCACTTCGCTACCCAGTTGTCTGTCCGGCCCAGAGGTCCTGATGCAGCATGACACAAAACATCTGCTTCCTCTTATGGGCTACATGGGGGCGCCTGGTTAAGCCTTCCCTGCAGGCGGGCTAGCAGCTTCACAGAGAGAGAGGGAGAGAGAGAGGGGGGACAGACAGTGGGGGGAAATGACAGGGTGGGAGGGGAAAATAGAGAGAAAGAAAGCAGGAGGGGGGGAGAGAGACAAATACAGCGAGAGAGAGAGTGCGAGCGGGGTAGAAAAAGATGAGCGATGGACAGTGACATATGAAAGCCAGGGAGATGAGAGGGGTACAGAAGAGGTTAATATCTACCCATTGTGAGAGAAGGGGGAAGTCAGGGCGGGAGCAGGGACCATGCAGTGAAATAGGAGGAATGTTCTACTGTGGCCGTCACACGCTTTTCAAAAGAGAGAGGATCAAGAGTGCTGGGTACTAATTAGTCTCATTAGAGTCAATGGAGTCACTGGAGGCTATTGTCTGTGTGTAAATCCAGGTTGGGATCAGCCCTCGCTCTCATTGTGTATGTGCGCGCACGTGCGTACGCGTCAACCTGGTCTACTGACCTCACCCTGTGTTTTCAGATCCAACCTGTTTTCTTACTTTGTGGCTTGAACCCTGTCTATTTCTAAATCTTCTCTCAATTATCCATCACCATGTGTGTCCAGAAGACTTATGAGCAAACGTACATTTGGGCCACTGTCTGGTTTGTAAGTAATAAATAGTGTCCCATACAACCAACGGCCAGCGTTGTGATTCACACTGATCTATGCATTGTTCTCAGTGATAGTACTCACAGTGCTCAGAGCAAGAGATAACCTCTAATCAGAGACTGGCTGGCTCTCTTCAAACGGCTGATGTCACATCCAATGAATACAATGCCTTCAGAAGACATTTACATTTCAAAGAACAAAAGGCATTCTTAGGAACACAGTCAATCTCAGCGGGGAACACGGTTTCTGAACTTGGTCTTAGTGAAAAGGCAGTGGTTTTCAAAAGATGCATGGTCTACGGAGTTATACTTTCATATTCGGAACATTCTCCCTTGTTTTGTCGTGTAACGTGTACCTATTACTATTTGCTTAGCTCTCGACTCCAACGTCCTGTGTGTTCACCCGTTTTGTGTCTTCCATTGGTCATTACTAAAACCAGGATCTACTCCATGCCACAAACTCTATACAACTCCTATTCCGATTGGATTGAAAAAGTCACACGTCCACGGAGGGGTAGAGGCTGCCTGTCATCAGTACCCCATGTTTGAGTTCATAGACCAGCCACTCATCTGGCTTTACGCTCCACTGGCATAATCCTGCCACTTGAAACGGCAATCCTACTGTCTGATGGAGCACATATGCTCCGGAAGAACGGTGTGTGTGGTAAATATGACGCCCCGCCACCTCCACCACCGCTACCTTTAGTTCCGCTACATTTTTCATCCCCTCTTTCTTTCTGTAGTCACACTTTATTGGACGGTCTGAATAGTCCATCTGTAGATACAGATGGTCAAACTATCAACAAACTAGGCAACTGCGTGCTAATGTTAGGGTTAGATTTAGAATATGGGTTAGGGGTAAGGGTTCAATTTAGAGTTAGGATAAGGGTTAAGGTTAGGGCTAGGGTTAAGGTTAGTAGATACAGTAGTTGGTTGAAATGTTACTGATAGTCTGTAGAGCATCTACGGATGGACCATCCAAATACAGTGTTACCCTTTCTGTTTTTATCCCTGTTTTTGTCCCTGTCTAGGCTCTTTCCTCTGACACCTGTTGAGTTTTGTCCCGGAACTTATTCCAAACAATGGGTACCTTTCCCGGCCTCGCCTGCTGACATCTGGAAAGTGTAGCAGTCCCCCCTCCTCTCTAGACGGAATTTATAGTAGTAGGCCTTCTAGGCCTTTCGACAGCAGGGTAGAGGGGGGTTGACGTGAGAGAGGTGTGGAGGTTGAACGGTAGAGAGCCAACTTAAACGACGGAGGTAGGGAGGTAAGCCCCGTTTTTATGTCATGCTGCCAATAGTTAGCTTTTTCACAAATTCATAGGACTTTGTTTAAAGTCTTGGGGTTTTGTTTCGTGATCATTAGGGCTAGAATACTTGGAAAGTACTTGCTATTTGCAAAGTGCCTCTGTTTCTTTGCTATTGAACCATACCAACATACTAACCTTATACTATTATGTAATGTGTACACAAAACCCTTTAAAAACACCACAGACATAGATCCTTTTCCTGCCAGAAGGAACTCATTGTTTTGCCTCATAAAAACGAAGTGCCAGAATAGACTTATTTGTATCGTACCACAGGCCACTCTGAGAACAATACCACTCTGACTCTTCAGCTGTCACACAGCAGAAGGAGCATGTTTGGTTCTCTGGGCCAGTTTCTTAATACTTTTTGAAGGAAAGTAAATGAAAAACAGCCACCACCTGTGCCCCCAGGTTTTTGTAGCAGTTCTGGGGTTTACAGACGAGGTCTTTCTACTGCTATACCCCACATGGTAGTCTATGTAGGCTCCCGAGTGGCGCAGCGGTCTAAGGCACTGCATCTCAGTGCTTGAGGTGTCACTACAGACCCTGGTTCCATCCCGGGTTGTATCGCAACCGGCCGTAATCGGGAGTCCCATAGGGAAGTGCACAATTGGCCCAGCATCATCCGGGTTAGAGGAGGGGTATGCCGTCATTGTGAAATAAGAATTTGTTTTTAACTGACTTGCCTAGTTAAAAAAAAATGTGCCTTCTGTTTTTACACATGAAAAATAACAGAATGTGGGCTCTCCAAAAGGCCTGATAATCTGCAAACCAACTCTGCGGGCAAACAATTGAATTTACTGGGCAGGGCCTTATTGCCACGTTCTGACACACACATGCACACAGGATAATCATGTTGGGATGCGCTCTAGCAATAAATAGCTAGAGAGCATCCTCCTTGGTTTAGGTACACTATCCTGTTATAGACACACAACCTTGCCCCCTCCCTTCCTTACTCCCAAGTCATTGCAATGTGTTCCCCTACAAATAACGGTATTCTTTCTCTATGCGACATGTCATTGAGATATGTACCATTTCAAACCACTCCAGTTAATTTTGCTTTAAAGTTGAATTTATCTTTCATTGGGGCTTGCTAATTTGGAGAACATTTTAAAATACTGATGGTCTTGCGTTAGCGAAGCATTCTGTACAGCCGTTTAGGAATGCAAATGTGGTGTGCAGAAACTTTGTTCAACTCATCGCAGCTGGTTATGCAATTTTAGATTAGGAGCGATGCCTCTTTTCTGTCAACCTTGCATGTTGAGGAGAAATCGTTTAGGGAGATTTGTTGAGCTCCTTCCCCTTGTGCACATAGACACACAGACACACTCTCACAGCTACAGGGTGTTATGAATATCAATGCAGAAGTATGATTCCTATTATTATTGTAGCCTCCAAGATATTCAATTCCTCGTAAAACTTGGACTGGCATGTTTTGTGTATTCCCAATAGCAGTCAGCTCAGTGCATGCGTGGGAGCTTGGCCCAGCACTTTCCTGGCAGACACAGGACTCATTCCAGCTCTAAAGAGTGCGAAATGAGCTCAGTGTGAGCTTTAGAGACCACTGTCACTCTCTGCCACATGGTCTCTCTCTGTTTCTCTGTCTCTGCGGCCCTGGAGAAAAGCAGGCCGTGCTAACACCTCTCATTTTTATATTTTTCTCCCAGGGACTGTGAGTGCAGGTGAGGTGAGGACAAGGACAAGTCCTTCATCCGTCCGTCAACGTCAGAAGTGTCCCGGTGCCGCCCACCCTCAGGTCACCTTCACCACAACGGAGGCCGAACAAATAGGCGTCTCTCAACC
Source organism: Salmo trutta (assembly GCF_901001165.1). Taxonomy (NCBI): domain Eukaryota; kingdom Metazoa; phylum Chordata; class Actinopteri; order Salmoniformes; family Salmonidae; genus Salmo; species Salmo trutta. The sequence goes on along the minus strand of NC_042993.1, from coordinate 26,285,268 downwards.
CAGCGTCCCTCAGACTGGCCGCCTTCACAAAGCAAATATTTGTGGCCATTATATCTCATTTCCCAGGGCTAACCTTCAGTGAAAAGATCAACGGAAAAGGAGTGATCGCTCAGAGAGAGACGGACAGAGAGAAAAAGAAAGAAAGGGGGAGGGTGAAAAATAGTAACCCTTTCAAAGTGAACTCTGCCTGCTATTTCTGTTGCGCTGTGGGCAGGAGAACATCCCATTTGGGAGTGCTGTTGGCCAGTGGCAAAAGGATTTCTCTGCACCCTGCCCATTTATCCAAATGCCTGTGTAAATACTGGATAGAGATATCAATTTGTCTCGGCTCCAATAGTTCCCAAAAAGAGACTATAAGCTATCTATAGAAAGCTCCACAACAAGCTTGGCCTCTGTGGTCACAGAATTGCCACCTAGTTATTTCCTCAGTAGAGAGATTCAGGAACTGTAAGTGAGAATGGGAGCTGCTATGCTTTAGTTCTGAAGCAGAAAGCTTACTGAAAAGCTCACACCAGACTAGAACTTGAAAGGTACAACAATAGATCCAGGGGGAACACCTTTCGCAACTAGCTGCAGGAGAAGGCAGCCATTTTGGGGCTGCTGTTTTGATGTCTTTACCCAGAAGGGTGGAGCACCATGAAGCCGCTAACACCCATAGGATCCCCCTCACCTCTGAGGCTCCTCAACAAGGGCCCGGACTACCTGCGTAGACAGATGGAGGGTGGGGGCCAGGGCCGTTCCATCAGCGCTGTAGAGAGACTAGAGGCAGACAAGGCCAAGTACGTTAAAAGTCAGCAGGTCATTAACACCAAACAGGAGCCCGTCCTGGTGCCCTGCACACCACCTCCTCCACACCGTCGTCCCCACACCGTGCCTGGGAGCCTCACACCACGACTGCCACCCCGCCGATCCTCTGCTCCTTTCACCACCCTGACCGGCCCCCTCACGGTACGAGACGAGAACGAGAATGATGACTCGAGGAAGGAGAATCGGAGGACGTCGGTGGATGTGGAAGCACGGAACAGGAGTAACGCCAACAAGGTGACCCCACCCAGCCCCAGAACCCCCAGGACTCCACCCTCCGTACCCCTGGTAGCCCCTCACAGTGCCCCCATCCTCAGGAGGAGCACCGGTAAGCGCATGCTGCGGCCTGACTCCCTGGTCATCTACCGGCAGAAGAAAGAGTGCAAAAGCCTGCCTAATGGTGGCATTGTATTGGGGAACTCCAACATGGAGATAAAGGGGTACAACTTTGTCCGCCGCCTCTTCCAGGGCTCCATGCGGGAGAAGAGTGGTGGGGGCGAGGGGGGCACCCAGAAGATGGTGATCAGCGAGGAGAAGGCTCTGTCGCGGGATGGTGACTCACGCATGTCCTGGACCAATGACAAGGACACCGTGGACGGGGGACAGGTAGGGCCAGGTAGCCGGAGATCCAGTAAGACCGACCATGAGCGCTCACCGCTTCCCAGCCCTGGCCTCAGCCCTGGCTTCAGTTGTACACCAGAGCAGACTAAGAATGGTGTTAGCTGTGTTTGCAATGGCACCACCAATGGTACCAGAAACGGCAATGGCATCACCAAGGGCAATGACGTAAGTGACCACACTGACAACGAGGCGGACATCTGGAAGCGGGTGCCGCCGCCACCGCCCCCGCGGCGGCGTTCAGGACTACAACGCTCCAAGTCAGATCTGCTTCTGCGATGCTCAGTGGCGTTGTCTGACCAGGAGCATTTCTTTGACTACTGTGGGCTGGACCTGGACATGGTGGACCGGCTGGGGCCTGAGAACTTCCTGGGTGGGGCCAGCGACGTAGACACGCTCTCATTGGTGCTGAGGAGCATAGGGGGAGGGGGCGGTGGCTCGGTGCCCAGCGAGTTCTCCCGCCACTCAGGAGAGGCGGGGCTTTTCCAGGAGGAGGTGGCGGAGAAGCTGACCACGGGGGTGTCAATCATCGAGAGGAACGCCCGTGTCATCAAGTGGCTCTACAGCTGCAAGAACGCAGCACAGGAGGGGCCCAAAGAGTCCACTGTTTAGACACCCCTTCTCTAAAAGAAGACATGTTCCCCTATGACTGAAGGACAGAGACTTTGTTATTGTACTGTAATCCTTAGTCTTCTCCCAAGTTGATATGCTGTATTTATATGTCCAATGGGAAGTGTGGGTGGTTTGGATGGCCTACACCTTATTTTCAAGTGGAATCATTTACCCCTGCATATGTTAGTGTCAGTGAGTGTGTGATTGTGTTGGATATGGCTGTCCCACCCACTCCCTATCCTAACTAATAGGTATTGTCGGATCTATAGTGACTGACAGCCTCCCCTAAGCTCCGCTCTGACTCTACAACCAACAATAAGGCACATCAATGAGAAAACAACAGGCACAGATGAGGCTGTACACAACCCTACACTCTTCTCTCGAATATATGAATAATTTAGAATGGAAAACCACTGTTTTTTTTCTGAACTGGAGTGAACCGTGAGTACCTCATTCCGAACTGTGCCAGTTTAGTTTGTGTGTTGCTTTTTTTTTTCTTCTTAAACGCAGGCGTTGGAACAGGCACGCGAGGGACCCCTGTGGGGTCGTTAATGCACTGAACTGGACGAAAAGTGTGAGAGAGAGGAAACGAGTGAGAGACGGAAAGAGAAACAGCTTTATAGGAGACTCCTCTCCTATTAAACACTGAGCATAATACTCTAGAGACAGTACTACCGGGACAGTAGTATTAGACAAGGAGGGACGCGGGGTCGGTTATTTTGATCCTACAGCACCTCTGAACCTTACCCCAAAGAGAGCTAACTCTTACACAGCAACTACTGACCACTGATACGTTAGTTGTGATACAATTGCAATTGATTTTGACAGCTACAGATGTGTAACTGGCTGGCAGCGAACTCTGCATTGCCTTTACACCTGTTGCTACTGTGTAAGCTACCTTGGTGCCATTGCAGGTAGAAATTAAAGTGCGATATGTTCTTTTACTGGATAACTAGTCAATTCCTTGTGGAAGAAAGTTACTTTTTACTTCGCGACCACAAAATATTCACTTAAAGGGCATTTTAAATTCCTCATCAAACAAAGATCATTTTGTTTCTGTTTTCATATAACAGATTTCACCATAGTAGGTGTTCAAAGTGTAAGGGACCATGAGCTATCAGGTTGCCAAATATTTGAGGGTGACACCTTCACAGAGCTGACGTTTACAGAGTCCCCCAGACTCCCTCGAGGGTGGGGGTTGGGGTTCATCTCCCCCCTGGGGCCAATGGTCATCTGGTTCTCCCCCACAGGAGACCCCAGGCCTGAGAGAGGATGGTAAGGGGGTAAGAACTCCCTCTCTCCCTCTCTACCTCTAATAGCTATAGATCCTACCTCACTTCATCAATCTGTCATTGATGCCCCTTTTATCTAAATGAAAATGTCACTTTGATCAGAATTCTCCCAGGGATATCCCTAAAAAATGAACTGAAGGTCCACGGGTGGTATGTACGGGTTAGAATGTGACCCGGAGAGACAGAGAGAGGCATTGGGTGGAGTAATATTGGACCTGAGGAAGGTCACATGATAGCCTATGTAATAAATCAACAACCAATCCCCTTTTAGAGCCATGGTATTTTCTCTCTGTATGTAGCATGGCGCCCAAACCAACTGGACCACCCCTTTAAACTGGATTTGTGTTGGAAATTCCTCTGAGAAAACTTCTCTTGCATGTTTACAAAACGGCTCTGTACATTATTCAATCTATGTTTTATTTTCCATATATGAGAGGTTCCGCTTTTATTCCAAAGAGAAATGTGTATGATGTTGTACACAGAACATTTTAAGAATAAAGTAATATTTGTTAAACAAATGTTTATATTTTTTATTGTTTTTTTGGCTCCTGCTACAATAGACATAAACAAGTAGACAAAAACCATTAAGCACCACACATGTCTGTATACCATCATATAATGTTTCTGTCTCACAGAAACAGTACATGATGAATTCATCCACTCTTTAACATTGCAATCATAAGTGCAGTCTTAATTTTTACAAACTTAGCTAACCATTTCATGGGTACAGGCAACCTGTTGTTTACAGTAGGCTAATAACTACTTTTGAGAAGAAAGAAACTCCTCTGTAAATAGTTGTTTTAGGAATGTCTGATGGAAAAGAGTGAGTGAGTCAGTGTTTTGATGTTGTCTGGCCTTTGACAGACATCTCATTTTTCACATTAGCTCAAAAGGCTGCCTGTGGTAATCATTTTAGCATCCTGAGCATATAGAACCCCTGAGGGAGTTGCAACAGGTCCTGTTTACAGACAACACAAAGGAGACTGTGGCCTGATGCTATGTCTGGGTGGTCAGGTTGAGACGTCCATGGACAACTGCTTCCTTTTCTATGTTTCTGTCTCTCTCTCTCTTTTTTCTCTCTCTCTCTCTGCCTGTATACCTATCTCTTTCACTCTCTGTCCCTTTCTCTATTTCTCTATTTCTCTCTCTCTCTCTTTCTACCTTTCTTCCCCCTCTCTCTGTCATTCTGTCTTTGTCTTTGTCTTTCTTCCAAACCCTTCTCCCATCCAACTCTCTCTCTCGCATGCTCTCTCTCTACCTTTCTTCCCCCTCTCTCTGCCGTTCTCTCTGTCTTTCTGTCTTTGTCTGGTTCCTGGTTCTCTTCTCCAAGCTGTCTCTTTCCTCCAAACCCTTCTCCCATCCAACGCACACACACAAACACTCTCTCTCTCTCTCTCTCTCTCTCTCTCTCTGAGGAGAACAATAGGTATCCTGTCTGTCTGTGTGTGTCAGTCAGGGCTGACTACAGAGCCTGCTGTTACGTCCTGTTATTGGTTCGTAGGACCAGGTTTTTAACACATGTTCACGTTTTCGGTTGCTCCTCTCCTTTCCGGGATAAACAGACCAAACACCTAGTTGCAGCAGTCCATTTGAATTTGATGATATCAAGTTACATTGATGGAAAGACACTGCCACAAAATGTTGCTTTTCCAAATGTACAATACTACAAATGAAAGGTTTATACCTGTTAGACATCAAAGGGTTTCTAAAAAATGTGGCTGGCCTGTGGAAAGTAGGCGATAACCTGGCAGGGATCTACCATCCACGGCTTTGAGGCTGATGTGAGTTTTTCCTAACGTTAAACTTCAGGGGGCCTTGCAGAGAACCAGATCAGACCTCCATGTGTTTACCCAGCACCACCAAAACCTTCCTGTTAGCTGCCCTAATTTTTTATTTGAGGACTGGTTCAGAGGTAGCATGGTCCCAGATCTGTTTGTGCTGTCTTGCCAACTTCTTTGGTCATTGTCACGCCAATGACCATAGAAATTGGGAAGATGACACAAGCAGATCTGGGACCAGGCTAGATCAGAAATCCCTGAGAAATCCCTTTTGCCTCGAAATGGGAGACCTCTAAAAATGTAGTCTCCAGCACCCGTCTCTATCTATCTGCAGAAGTCCTGCTGAGACTGAGGCTGTCCTAATATGGACACCGTATCAATCAATCAAATGTATTTTTAAAGCCCTTTTTACATCAGCTGATGTCACAAAATGCTATACAGAAACGCAGCCTAAAACCCCAAACAGCAAGCAATGCAGATGTAGAAGCACGGTAGCTAGGAAAAGCTCCCTAGAAATGCAGGAACCTAGAGAGGAACCAGGCTCTGAAGGGTGGCCAGTCCTCTTCTGGCTGTGCCGGGTGGAGATTATAACAGTACATGGCCAAGATGTTCAAAAGTTCATAGATAACCAGCAAGGTCAAATAATAATAATCACAGTGGTTGTAGAGGGTGCAACAGGTCAGCATCTCAGGAGTAAATGTCAGTTGGCTTTTTATAGCTGATCATTCAAAGTTCGAGACAGCTGGTGCAGTGGAGAGAGCGAGTCGAAAACAGCAGGTCTGGGACAAGGTAGCACGTCCGGTGAACAGGTCAGGGTTCCATAGCCGCAGGCAGAACAGTTGAAACTGGAGCAGCAGCACGACCAGGTGGACTGGGGACAACAAGGAGTCATCAGGCCAGGTAGACCTGAGGCATGGTCCTAGGGCTCAGTTCCTCTGGGAAGGGAGGGAGAGGGAGAGAATTAGAGGGAGCATACTTAAATTCACACAGGACACTGGATAAGACAGGAGAATAACACCAGCAATAACAGACAGACCCTAGCCCCTGACATATAAACTTAGATACTGGAGGCTGAGACAGGAGGGGTCGGGAGACACTGTGGCCCCGTCCGACGATACCCCCGGACAGGGCCAACCAGGCAGGATATAACCCCAACCACTTTGCCAAAGCACAGCCCCCACACCACTAGAGGGATATCCACAAACCACCAACCTACTACCCTGAGACAAGGCTGAGTATTGCCCACAAAGATCTCCCCCACGGCACGAACCCGGCATTGTCACAAGTTGCTCGGGCAGGCTTACATCGTACAATATTCCCCCTCAAAAAGACATACTGTATGTTACTGCTGGTGATATTATTAGTGTGTGTTTTTGCAGTGCTGGACAGTGATTCGTGCTCTGTGTTTTCCCTTCCTGCACTCTGAATAGAAATGTGTGTCAGGGTTAGCAGCGGTTGTGGAGTGTGTCAAATCTGGCCTAGTTCTTCTGGGCCAGCAGCTCCAGCGTGCTGCAACCGTCCAGCACGCTGGAGTGAAGCCCGATCCATGACTCATAGAGAGATACTGTATAGGGAAAGAGGGATGAACACACACACACGCGCGCGCGCGCGCACACACACACATATACACTTAAACTAGAGCATACGAACACACACACACACACACACACACACACACACACACACACACACACACACACACACACACACACACACACACACACACACACACACACACACACACACACACAGGAGCACACACAGGAGCACACACAGGAGCACACACAGGAGCACACACAGGAGCACAGGATCCCTATGATAGTGCTAGCACATGGCACAGAGACCAGAGGCATTCCTGAGGTACGTGTACGGAGTTCACGTGAGCCTGGTTCTACCTTTTTCCCTGTGTACCCTTTATGTAGAATTTGCGTGACCGATATCCAAACATGCATGGCTTGTGAGGATCAATAGCTTTTTATTTTTTATTGCCTAGCTGTGGATTGTGAGTGACCCAATAACAAGGCATAGCCTACAGTCGGGAACGCACGGAAAATCTGTCAGTGAACAGCATGGAGACAAACAGGCCTTTCACAATATTTAAAATAAAATTGCTGGAAAACACATGTTTGAAAGCAAATGGACCCTGCTGAAAGAAAGGACTCTAATCTGTCTGCTGTAAAAAACAATATTTTATAAACTTCCAAATAGGCCTATTGAACTAACATTGTTTACAAGAGAGAGATAGCCCAGTGGGCAAACACTGGTTGAATCAACGTTGTTTCCACGTTTCAACGAAATGACGTTTAACCAACGTGGAATAGACGTTGAATTGACGTCTGTGCCCAGTGGGAGGCTTTTGGCACGAGCACATGCTCGTCACTGGGTGAGTCATCTTTTTAATTTTGAGGACCTGCCCCCTGAAAGGTCTGTGCACGGCCCTGGATTTATGTGATTGATGAGTCATGCTGTGATGTAGGCTACAGTAAATTCCAAGGGTTATATAATGTAGCTCCCAAAACCTGATCAGATTGATTCCAACACCCCAAACTACTTACATTGTGTACCTACAGAGAACGTAAGGAACACACCTACCTCTTCCATCCACCCACCCACCCGTTCCCCATACCCAACCCTGTCTCTATGGAGGTTTGAAACCTTATACCCTAAACCCGTAGATGGGGTGTGAGTGGGGGTGGGTGGTGGTTCAGTTTCAGTGTGCCCCCTCCCCTAACAAAAACCATGGGATGCTGGAGCAACCAGGGGGATCCAATGGCTCCACCGGGCCATAAATCAGAAGGCAGCCCTTTTCACTCCCCTCTCTCATGCGACCTTCGCTCCCTGGGGTCAGGGAGAGGAGGTATAGTGCGCCCCTGTGGGAAACCTGACCAGGAGACACCAGCACACACGGTTAGCTCCTCTCCACAAGACGGATTGACGTCAGGAAAGACAACAACGATGGGGGATGGAGGGGGTTTGGGTTGGCTCGGGTGGAAACTTCCAGGAAGAGCAGACGAGTTGTATGTGTTTTATTTTCTGTATGTGGTGGCGAGGTCAATGGAGCCCATTGTGGGGCAAGGGTTGACTAGTTCTTGTTGAACCGAAATTGAAACCGAAACCTACGGTTGTTGAGATGCAGGTGGTGTTGGCTTGGTTGCGGTCAGGAGTTTTGGAACTTTAGTATGCTACAGACTTCCTTAGTCAAAATGTCCCACTCAGACTCAGTAACACCCCCTCACACTCGCTGCTTTGCGTCAGCTGTGAAAAGTTGATAATGTCATTAGTGACAGCTGCAAAGCCTCAAGAGTCGAAGTGGCAAATTACAATACAAACAGTTTACTTAGTCATCCAAAACATGTCATATAAAAAGCGGCCTGATATTGACTAATTTCATCTAATTCCATGTTATTTCAGTGATGTTTTTACTGTGACTGAGAAGACCCAAGGATCATGGTAGATTAAAGCATAGGTGGTGACCAGCTAATGCCTTATTACTGTGTAATACCCGTAACCACATTGTAATACACTAGCTAGCTACCACAATATGCTAATGGAATTACCAGATACCAGAGGATAGAGTGCCAGAGGAGAGAGGTGAGAAAGTAATGAGCAAGACTGTGCTGGTGAATCCTTGTGTTTTGTCTGGGTGGTGCAGAGAGGAGAGAGAGACTGTGTTGTCAGGAGTTGAGCGGTTCAGGCTGCTTTGATACAGGGCAGGGAGAGGGTCAGTGGAAACACAATGCTGGAACCAACCGTGGATCTAACCTGGGGTAGCCTGGGTGTGTTGGGTTTATCGGTTCTGTGAATGTACAGTGAACTCAAAAGGGATTTTTTAAGACGGGAACCTTATATGACAACACTTATGCCTCAGGACTACCTGGCCTGATGACTCCTTGCTGTCCCCAGTCCACCTGGTTGTGCTGCTGCTCCAGTTTCAACTGTTCTGCCTGCGGCTATGGAACCCTGACCTGTACACTGGACGTGCTACCTTGTCCCAGACCTGCTTTTTTCAACTCTCTAGAGACAGCAGGTGCGGTAGAGATATTCTGAATGATCGGCTATGAAAAGTCAACTGACATTTACTCCTGAGGTGCTGACCTGTTGCACCCTCGACAACCACTGTGATTATTATTATCTGAACCTGCTGGTCGTCTATGAATATTTGAACATCTTGGCCATGTTCTGTTATAATCTCCACCCGGCACAGCCAGAGGAGGACTGGCCACCCCTCATAGCCTGGTTCCTCTCTAGGTTTCTTCCTGGGTTCCGGCCTTTCTAGGGAGTTTTTCCTAGTCACCCAGCTTCTACACCTGCATTGCTTGCTGTTTGGGGTTTTAGGCTGGGTTTCTGTACAGCACTTTGTAACATCAGCTGATGTAAGAAGGGCTTTATAAATACATTTGATTGATTGATTATGAAACATGAACAATTGCATTTTCTGAAGAAAAAAACAATATTATTTAAATGTACCAATTCTTGCTATGTTTGGGTTTTAACACTCATAAATTGTCAGCAATAATATACATTTTCTTAATGAGACATAAAAAACAATTATATTCATTGCAACTTGGGTTTGCTATACAGTATATTGCTAAAATATACAGCAGCATTCTTAAACCTAATTGTTTATAAAAGAGGATCTGTGGTGAGGAGAGTTGGCTAATCATACGTTCAGATCTATTCCTAGTCATGTGGGAACTAACGTGGAGCAAACATCAGGCAGACAGCTGCTGTAGATGTGTTAGTAAAAACATTCAACTAGACATTTTATGCTTTGACATTCGACTCCTAGGGAGTTTAAAGTTCATACCAAAACCCTCACAATACAATCTTACTTATTGCCCATTTTATTGTGTCCCCGCTGTTTTCGTTTACTCTATTTCACTATCAGTTCTTGATGTTTTCTCAGAGCCGGGTTAAGCTGTCTCTTATTCCCATGTGTTGACAATATGGGCCAGCTATAACTAGTGAGTGACTTGCTCCTTTTCTTGGTTTGAGCTTTGATGTTTTACCCAAGCCGTTAAATTTGTTTGTGAAATGTACAAAGATGAAACAGGTCTGATTGAGAAACTGTAGTATAACGTCTCCCTATAAAAAAAAGGGGGGGGAAAACAACAATAGTTCTGCTCGTAAGAGGAGAATCCGTCTAGGCTTACATGGATACTTTGGTATTTTGGCAAATTAACTCGTGGATACCATTTTTATGTCTCTGTGTCCAGTATGAAGGAAGTTAGTGGGAGTTTTGCGATGCATGCTAGCAGATACCATTGACTTCCAGCCGTTGCGCTAACGCTAGTTAGCACTACTCTTAGTTAACAACTTCCTTCAAACTGCACACAGAAACATAAAAATGGTATCCACGAGTTCATCTGACTCTGGGGAAGAAGATCAAGGGACTCATTGCCAAAATCCCCAAATATCCCTTTAAGACTGTGACCTTGGGGCAGTGTGTGTGAGAGAGAAAGGAGGTCAACCACTCTGAAACGTCCTGATTAGAAAGCAGCCAGACTCAGGGGACTGGCCGGCAGGGAGGATTTGGTAGTAATTTAATGTCTTCTGTCCCTCTAATTGCCGACTGTTTATCTGCATGGGACGAGTTGGCACATATTCCCACGAAGCAGGAAGCTAGACCAAATTAGGGCCCAGGATAGGGGGCAGAGAGTCGGACTAAAAACATACAACTCTCAGGCTTTTTACAGGGAGGTAGGTCTGTTGTCCACTGTCCAATTTAAGTGAATTACTCAGCTTCTGGAGCAAACGAACGTGAGGAAACATCAAAATCTAGGCTATGTGTTAAAGGGTTACTAGCGAGCCAATGCTAACTAGCGTTAGCGCAATGACTGGAAGTCTATGTGTATCTGCTAGCATGCTAGTAGATGCCATAGACTTCCAGGCATTGCGCTAACGCTAGTTAGCATTGGCTCGCAAAACGACCTCTAACTTCCTTCACACTGAACACAGATACAGAAAAATGGTATCCATGAGTTCATCCGACTCTGGGGAACTAGATAAAGGTTCCCATTGCCAAAATCCCAAGGTATCCCTTTAATAAGATGTACTTAGGTAGTGGAGGTGGCTCTGCGAATGATCCCCATGGGCAAGAGAGTAAGAGTATAGATGGAGAGCAGAGTGTAGTGTCACTCCCTATGGGGTTTCTCCTTAGTCTCCTGTGGGATTGCCTGCTGTGCTCCAGCGCCGACTGACCAACATCAAAACAGACCAGACCAGACCAGTGTTTGTGTGTGTGTGACCTCGCCCAAAGTCGCCCACTGCTCCGGGGTTTCGCTGTTCCTTATTTAACCCCCGCCTGGTTGGCAGGGAGAGGAACGTCCCTCCACCACGGCGCCATGCTGCTCAGGACCTCCCCTGAGATAGCAGCCGAATATGGCGACCATAATATTAGAGAATATCTGCTCACCACTCTGTCCACTGTTGAAACTAGCTAGAGTTGGTATATGGCATAGTAGGAAGTCATCAGTTCTCAGGCAAAACTCCAATTGTCCATCATAAGTCATTGATGACCAAGAGATATGTGTAAATGAGTGATGTTTAGGGATGCACAATCTGAACATCTGCAGGCACTGACAGGGAGGAGTAGGACCCTGATATAGAGCAGAGTCAAGTCTCCTCTCTAATTACTGTATATCGGTGATTATAAGTCAACATTTTGGACTTTTTATTTTCCTGGATGGCCAGTGAAGACTGTTCTACGGTGTCATATAGAGGGTAGCTGTATAATTATCACGTTTTTCAGAGAAGCCACATCAGATTATTCTTATTTCTACATTTATATACTGTACTTATACAATGATCAGCGGGAGAACATGTGCTGTAGGATAACTGTACACACCGAATCTCCGGTTAATGAGAGGAAACCAGCACAGAGAGGATAGGAAGAAGAGATGCATAATGCTTTGCAGGTAAGTCTATTTATATGCAACCCTCTGAGCAATTTTTTTTGCTTGGCTGAGAAATATCCCTCATTAACGTGGAAATAACAACAAACATTCCTCTTGCAGGAGAATCGTTCATTTGAATTGGAGAACAAATGCTTATTCAATCAGAAGTTATGTATTGCCTGTGATATTCGTGCATCATAGCAAACCCAAATGAGCAAACAACTGTGCAAAGTGGCCCAAAGATAATTATTCCCTCTAAAATGAATATAGGACATTTAATTGTTCAAATTACAGACAGGAGATGACTTTGTCTGTGTCTTAATATAGGCCTTTCTGCAAATGACCCTCAGGCGCAGTACAGACGAGCTGGGCTCTGTGTGGTCCTGTGGTGTACTCAAATGACATGGAGGGCTGGGCTAGAGACCGCCCTGAGGGGCCAGAGCTTAACCCAGGTGTCTAATTGGTCAATTATCCTGTCACTCAGACAGGTGTAAAGTTCTTGAGTGACTCAATTAGGCCTTCCTCAAAGCAAAGTCACCTGCATGATGTCATCTAAGGATGTTGACTGAAGGGATTTGCACAGCATTAATCCAGGCTTTTTAACTCTGAGAGCAGTCGCTCTATCCAGTGTTTGGCCCAGTCAAACTGGGCTTACAGTCTGGTTAAGAACAATATACACCGAGAAATACAAACATTATGAGCACCTTCCTAATATTGAGTTGCACCCCCTCATTTGCCTTCAGAACAGCCTCAAGTCGGTTGGGGCATGGACTCCACAAGATGTTCCACAGGGATGCTGGCCCATGTTGACTCCAATGCTTCCCACAGTTGTGTCAAGTTGGCTGGATGTCCTTTGAGTGGCGGACCACGCTTGATACACACAGGAAACTGTTAAGCATGAACAATTCTGCAGCGTTGCAGTTCTTGACACAAACAGGTGTGCCATACCCCATTCAAAGGCACTTAAATATTTATCTTGCCCATTCACCCTCTGAATGGCACACATACAATCCATGTCTCAATTCCTTCTTTAACCTCCCCTTAATCTACACTGATTGAAGTGGATTTAACAAGTGACATCAATAAGGGATCATAGCTTTCACCTGGATTCACCTGGTCAGTCAGTCAGGGAAAGAGCAGGTGTTCCCTTTAGAGTCGATTGAGGCAGCGGTGCGTTAATCTACGTAACATAATACCTTCCCTGTAGCCTTCCCTGTAGCTCAGTTGGTAGAGCATGGTGTTTGCAACACCAGGGTTGTGGGTTCGATTCCCACGGGGGGCCAGCACAGAAAAATAATGTATGAAATGAAATGTATGCATTCACTACTGTAAGTCACTCTGGATAAGGGCGTCTGCTAAATGACTAAAATGTAAATGTAAATAATACAAAAATCCCCATCAAAATCCGTCAGTTTAAACTAGATATCTTTTTTGCATTGCTGCCGTCTCAGTCCACCACATCCGCACTTCCACTCTATGGAAAGGGGAGACTCTCACGAGCACGATGGTGGTATCTGTTCTGCTCTACGACCCCCACAAGTATCACAGGACTCGTCTGAAGGTAACCGGTACATGTTGATTTTTTAATGAATGGGAGTATGAAGGTAGTTTTGTTCCAACACAAACATTTCTTGAGTTTTCTTATATCTCATATAGAAGGACTTCAAAACCTTGTTCCTTTTGATTTCTTTTTTGCCATTCATGAATATGTTATTCAATGCGTTTCTCTAAAGGCCTGAATCAATATTATATCCCGACATTTTTTTATATACCTAAAGGGGTCGTAGAATTCGAAATCAAAACAAATCAAATGTTATTAGTCACATGTGCCGAATACAACAGGTGTATTTCACCTTACAGTGAAATGCTTACTTACGAGCCCCCAACCAACAATGCAGTTTAAAAAAATACGGATAAGAATAAGAGATAAAAGTAACAAGTAATTAAAGAGCAGCAGTAAAAAAATAACAATATATACAGGGGGGTGCCGGTGCAGAGTCAATGTGCAGGGGCACCGGTTAGTTGAGGTAGTATGTACATGTAGGTAGAGTTAATTAAAGTGACTATGCATAGATGACAACAAAGAGTGGCAGTGGTGTGGAGAGGGGAGGAAGGGGGGAAATGGGAATAGTCTGGGTAGACATTTGACTAGATGTTCAGAAGTCTTATGTATTGGGGGGTAGAAGCTGTTTAGAAGCCTCTTGGACCTAGACTTGGCGCTCCGGTACCTCTTGCCGTGTGGTAGCTGAGAGAACAGTCTATGACTAGGGTGGCTGGACTCTTTGACAATTGTTAGGGCCTTCCTCTGACACCGCCTGGTATAAAGGTCCTGGATGGCAGGAAGCTTGGCCCCAGTGACGTACTGGGCAGTTCACACTACCCTCTGTAGTGCCTTGCGGTCGGAGGCCGAGCAGTTGCCATACCAGGCAGTGATGCAACCAGTCAGGATGCTCTCGAGTCAGTTCAGGGATTCGATCCAGCAACCTTTTGGTTACCGGCCCAACGCTCTAACCACTAGGCTACCTGCCGCCAATGGGGTCCATCTGATATACTAATAAACCACAAATATGATTCAATCATTCAATAGCTCTTGCGACATCCAAAGAGGACTGTCATATCTGAGTTATCCCTTTGTATTGCGTATCATCCCGTTTGTGGGGAGGCACATCTTACATTTTCAGTTCTATGGTCAATTGAGTCCATAAAGGTCAAGGTTAAAGCCCAATCCCCATTTCCCTACCCCCCAATCCTCTCTATCCCACAATAGCGCTGCCTCCTGACAACCTCTATCAACTCCCCATCACCCCCCCCCCTACCCCCACCCCCACCCCCACCCCAGTACCCAGCGACACACCAGATTCCCAGGTCAGTCCGAAATAGAGACGGAGGAGCTAGGCGGCATGAGGAGGAATTCCTGTCAGGGCCCATGGAGGAACGACTAGCAGACACGCCGACCAGGGCTTTTAATGACACCTTGATGACAGGCGGGACGGACGGGGGTATGCATGGCTACTGCAGGAGTAAGGGGGCGTGTGAGGAGTGGAAGGGGTGGAAGACTAGCCCATGGGTCCAGAGTGGATATATAAGCCTATCTGCCTCCGCCATCCATTGGCTGTTCTAAGGCACTGATCTCAGACAAGATATGAAGTATTGAAGTATGGATATTGTCTCCTGGTTCTACCATTCGGATGACCAATATGACATTTCCTCCTTGGCTTGCTATCTTGAGGATGAAAGCTTAGCTATTTGTTTGATATTGCCGTATCTTATGGCAGGACTGAGCCTATTTTCGACTAGCTGTGGCGGTTCCTTCCCCCTGTGGGGTATAGGAAGGGGAGAGGGCTGGGGGGGGGGGGGGGTCTAGCTGCAACACAGGAGCAGAGCAAAGAACAACATCCCAAACAGCTGTAGAAACAGAAACGTGACACGGACAGGGATTTTGGTGAGGGGTTGTTGAACTCATCCTGCATTCTAGAGCCACCATGTTCCAAATATACAAAGCAAAGACAAAACTCATAACACCACTTCATCAGGGTCACTTTCTATGTCCAACAACAACCATGACACTGTTTTGGTTTTAACTGAATGATTGAATTGAATAAAATGAAATAAAAGAAAAGTATGCAACGTGTCCTTAAGCGTCGTTATTGACTGTCAGAGAAAGGTGTCAGTTGAAGTTCAAAGATGGTTTCACTGTGGATTGTATAAAGTTTTCAATAACCCTTACATTCTTTTACTTATTGGATAGCAGTTCTCTGCTCTAACTCTTTATGCAAAACATCATGGCTGAGGGAAAATCAATATGGCCATGTTAAAGCAGGCAGCAGGCTTCAAGGCGGCACAGATGAACGTGTACGTAATTGACTGAGAACTTATTGACTCCCTGGACATTTAACAGTCAGTCCCTCAACCCGTAATAATAATCACCATAGACAAATCAATCTATTTACAGAGCACTGAGGCAACGGTCCCAAGTTTGGGAGCCGGGATAAAATGTCCTGCAGTGAAAGACTGAAGGACGAAAAGAGAGAGACAGAGAGGTGGGTGATGGGGGTTGGGGTGGTTGGAAGGGTGGAGAGGCTGGGGGGGCTTCTAAAGGCTTGTGTGTGTTGTGGGAGTTTTGGGGGAGGTTGAGGGGTATGAGATGATGGTGGAAGGGAACTTAATGGCAGATTACCCCTCTGATGGGGATAGTGGGGGAGATAGTGAAAAGGGGAGGGATATAAGGGGTGTCCCAAATTCACCCCTAAAGACCCAGGAGATTACAGCGGCCGACGCTGCGTTGGCAGATTACGAACTGAGAGCTGGAAACTCGGCCACTCCAGTTCCTGTGAGAATCCCATGGCAACGAGAATGGGTTAGAAGGAACAGAAGAGGGCGTGAACCCTTTTCCGCCTTCTTTTTCTCTTCCTTGCGAAAACCTTGGAGACTTCCTCAATCCTCACATTCAGCCAGGCCACAGATTTCAGATCAGCTATCTGGGTTTAAAAGGAAGAAAAGCAAAAGCTGTCAATTCTATGTTTTTTCATATGACTGCACTGTGAGCGTGTCCAATTATTTAACACACACACAAAGTCACACACCCACACACACACACACACACACACTGACTGGATGATCAACACATTATCACTTCTGGATTATGGGTGCGTGACAGAGTTCCTCTGAGTGAGACGGAACTCAAACGAAAAGGGAAAATCAAGTAAACCCTCTCTCGTATCTCAGCAGAACACTTTGTTGGGAGTATGAGTGTTCTGGCTCACTCTGCTTTGGCTATCTGCTGTTTTTCTTTGATAAGAGCGTTAAAAGAGCTGATTCTGCCCATCTGGCAGGTCATTTACCCCATAACTGAAATAACTATGACATCAATAATATTTTATAACTATAAACTGTCAAATAGGAAAACCTGTGAATCCGAGAGTGAATCCCATGATTAACCTATGCATTCTGACACTTCGTTCTGTGTTTCCATTGAAGATGGAAATGTTTAATAAAAGTTAAATTAAAGGAAAAATCTGAGGTATTCAAAGGTGACCTCTTGTGAACTGGAGTGCTTTGTCCTCTCCAAGCTGTGAAGAGATTATTCCCCTGGTTGGCCCTGACAGCAGGCCAGGTAGACAACCACAGGGGAAACCCAGGTGAACAGGTCAATAACATACCCTGTCCTCCTCACATCTGTTTCCCCTAAGTGCTTTGTGTGTGTGTGCGTGCGTGCGTGCGCGCGTGCGTGTGTGTGCGCGTGCGTGCGTGTGCGTGCCTGTTTCACCCACCTTGTTCACACAGGTAGGTTTCCAGATGGGACTGCTGCCTGTCTGTGTGATCAGGTCTACAGAGACGCTCATCTCTAGTCTGACTGTCACCCGTGGGTGCTTCTGGGGATGTCTGTCTGGTTGAGGGAGGAAAGCTCCTAGTGGAAGAAGTGTGTGAGTAAAACACTGGCTTTACTGTTTGTTTTTACTACGCTTGTAAAAGGAGAGACATTAGAGCCAAATTCAAAAAGTTGGCATAAGTGTGGGCAATATAATTTCACTATTTTTCCATGTGAGACAAAGACATGAAAGCTTTGGTCATTTTCAAGGTCTGTTTCATACATAGGGTAGCCGAGTTGGGACGTGTCGGGGCTAAAACAGACAGCCCGGTTGGCTATGTTTGAGGTGTGACTCAAACTGACCAGGACGACTTACAGACTGGACAGGATGAAAATGCATTGTCAACTTACAGCTATAATCACATAGCAATTTGATTCAAACCAATCATTTTGAAATATGTTCTAAAAATGACCACAGACGGAATAGTCTCCTGCTGAGCTCATCCTGCTTGTATGATGGATTTAAATAGCTGACCAATAAAAAGGGCTTATGGGTAATATCCTCTTCATTTGTCTGCCATTGTGTTTGAGCGGATCAGTTTGAGCACGGTGAGGCACAGTATTACTAATCTTCATCACATAATGAGCAGTTATTTGGGATGCAAGATGATTTGTAGACCAGTGAATAAGCACAGTCTGACTGCAATTTTGTTCATCTCAAACATGCATTGTGTCTACTGCATTGGTCTATGTGCCAGTAGCATTACAAACTGTACTTAGTTAAATGCTGCTAAGGTTAATAGCATTAGATTAATAATTACATTGACATTTCTTCTCGTTAGATTGATGCTATAACTAACAAGGTGTAATTTTACACCTCACGATAATTACAAAGGTATCCTCACCACAATAGGGCATTTTGGGTGAGAAAGAATCCCTTACAAACTCTGCTCATTAAGCTTCAAAACTATCGGCTCCCTTCTTCTCCCGATCCAGGAAAGAGTGGTCAAATAGTGTGGGCTTAGCGCAACAATGAACACATGCTCACACAGCGTTTGTGGCCTGCTTTTGTTGGCTGTTCTTACTTCATGGAAGAACTCAGGTAGTGTTACTGTTAAGTCGTCATTGTTCAGTCATTCAGCGGTTAAAAACGTGGGGAAAAAAAGACCCAGCCTCTGCTGATCTGAGATCATGTCTTGGAATGTAGTAGGGAGGGAGGTAGCGGTATAGACACACCTGCAGGCACGGGAGGCCCAGAGGGAACAGAGCAGGAAACACAAGGGGACAGAACATACATGGGCCGTTTGGCACAGGACGCAGGGTTGGTAGGGTCAGTTTTCCAGAGAGAAAGAGCGAGACAGACGGAGCGACAGAGAGAGAAAAAGAGTGAAGAGAGATACAGAGGGTTTTCAAGTGTCTCCATACACCCCTATGAAAAGGCCTTGTGGTTTGGGTTACATATTTAAACGGGTATGTACATCTCTCAACAGGGCAGGGCGCCAGACAAGACAACCTGTATGCCTGGGCATCTGGGAGTCAAGTAATGTCAAGATAAGATTGAGGACTTCAACCTAAACATCCTAATGTAGGGGTTGGGGTTGTTGTGGCTCACTCTGTTACAACCTTCAACACCCTTCTGATTCGGCATGCTCTCTTATTTTGTGTCTTTCTGTCACTTCCTCTGTATCTCTGTCTCTTTCTCGCAGTCTATCTCAGTCACTGTTGCTGTTGCTCTCTCTCTCTCTCTCTCTCTCTCTCTCTCTCTCTGGCCTCAACCTCGTTGTGTCTCTGTGTGCCCTCATCTCCCCTCACTGAAGAGTACTCTCAGTTCAAACTGTGAACACGGTCTGTCGATGTGCACTTTGTGATTCCCTCATGCTCTACAAACTCCATGGCCACAGAATGGCTGCATCCTGCCGTGTTTACTGTCAGAGAGTGCAAAGCACGTTACTGGGTTGTGCTTTCGTTAGTTTTAACATCAGATAGGCCTACGGTCTGTATCTGGAATAGTCATTTGAAGGGAGGGAAGGGGGCATGAAGGGGAGGGAAGGAGGCATGAGGGGAGGGAAGGAGGCATGAGGGGAAGGAAGGATGGAATGAGGGGAAGGAAGGGGGCATGAAGGGGAGGGAAGGGGGCATGAAGGGGAGGGAAGGGGGCATGAAGGGGAGGGAAGGGGGCATGAAGGGGAGGGAAGGGGGCATGAAGGGGAGGGAAGGATGGAATGAGGGGAAGGAAGGGGGCATGAGGGGTGGGAAGGGGAATGCCTTGTTGTGATTCAAACCTAGGCTGACAGCTGTGGCATCACCCTTTCTCTGTCAGCTGTCACACTGCCGCACGCTACAGAGGGAGTGTCGTATAGCCCAGTGACGAAAGGGGATCAATATAAATGGATTCTCTTTTCACTGTCGAGAAATAGAGTGAAGTCCATAGGGGAAATAACTAGGGGTTGATTTAGGATGTGGCAGTCCCTATATAGTGTACTACTTTTGTCCAGGGCCCATCACACTGGGCACAGACGTCAGTTCAACGACTATTCCACATTGGTTCAACATCATGATGTTGAAACAACGTTGATTCAACCAGTGTGTGCCCAGTGGGATAGGTCTCTGGTCAAAAAGAATGCACAATAGAGGGAATAGGGTGGCATTTGGGACACAACTCAGCTAACTCACTGATGGTTCAAAATCAATTCTCCAGTTGGAAGTTACCATTACTTCTACTTTGCCAGTGGATTGAAGTGTTTTCAACATAACTGACTAACGTTCTGAGACAGGAAGTGTGTCAGTTAGACAGGAAATGGGATTGAGAGCTGACAGAGAGGATATGGAGGAAACAGAATGCTGAGAGAGGAAAGAAAAGAGGGGAAAGGAAAAGACAGAGAGAGGAAGGAAGAGGCACTGTCTGTCTGTCTGTCTGTCTGGTCTGTCTGTCTGTCTGTCTGTCTGTCTGTCTGTCTGTCTGTCTGTCTGTCTGTCTGTCTGTCTGTCTGTCTGTCTGTCTGTCTGTCTGTCTGGTCTGTCTGTCTGTCTGTCTGTCTGTCTGTCTGTCTGTCTGTCTGTCTGTCTGTCTGTCTGTCTGTCCTGTCTGTCTGTCTGTCTGTCCTGTCTGTCTGTCTGTCTGTCTGTCTGTCTGTCTGTCTGTCTGTCTGTCTGTCTGTCTGTCTGTCTGTCTGTCTGTCTGTCTGTCTGTCTGTCTGGTCTGGTCTGGTCTGGTCTGGTCTGGTCTGGTCTGGTCTGGTCTGGTCTGGTCTGGTCTGGTCTGGTCTGGTCTGGTCTGGTCTGGTCTGGTCTGTCTGTCTGTCTGTCTGTCTGTCTGTCTGTCTGTCTGTCTGTCTGTCTGTCTGTCTGTCTGTCTGTCTGTCTGGTCTGGTCTGGTCTGGTCTGGTCTGGTCTGGTCTGGTCTGGTCTGGTCTGGTCTGGTCTGTCTGTCTGTCTGTCTGCTGTAAATTACAATAAAGCTGTCCATCTGGGAGGAAGTTACGGATAGGAAATATGGGCAGGCCTATATGTATTTTGGCTAGATTAGGGGTTAGGGTGAGGAGCTAGGGTTAAGGTTAGGTTTTCGGGTTAAGGTTAGGGTTAGGGTTCAGGTTAGGTTTAGGGGTTAGGGAAAATAGGATTTTGAATGGGACTGAATTGTGTGTCCCACAAGGTTAGTTATACAAGACTGTGTGCGCACATATGTGTGATAGAGGGAGAGAACTTATCTGATGTTAAATGAAGAGTAATTGAGAGATATACTGTTGTATAACAGATGACTGTAAGTGCGAACCATCCAGAGTACTTTCCAGTAGTACCGTACTCACTGTGAAGTTGACCTATGACTTGGCAAAGATCGCCCCCTGCTGTTGACTGCAGAAGACTTCCCAATGAAGCGCAACCTTGTAAACTCTTCAAACTAACCCCATGCTCTCCTCTCATATCCCCACTTATCTTCTGTCCAACAACAAGGAAGGTCGTGACTTCACTGACCCTGAGGGTGAGCGGTATGAGACAACGGTTGGACCCATGCCATAGTAACCAGGCCATGATGACAGACAGACAGACAGACAGACGCACAGCATGACCAGGCTCACACAGACATGCACACATGACAACAAGGCTCAAGGGGTGTCTTAGATCTTCCCACGCTAGTCCCATAGACCTCATGTGTTTTTAGCACGTACAGGAGTTCACACGTAAGTTAATGACCCTCCCAGCTGCAAACGCTCTCCTCCTGTCGCGACTGCGATTGGGAGAAAAGTCTGGCTGTCATTTGTCTACGTCCTCTGTCATGTTCTCACGTGTGTATTGGCTCTTATGTGCTTTGGGCTCACGTGCAAGCGTGTATCTTACAAGGTCAATATTAAACAAGAGGCGATATTGTCCCACCCCAATGTTGAAGTCAGACCTACGCCCCTTGCATGTGCCCTGCCTCATTGACCTGTCATTCTTTATGGTGAATTATTAGTGCAATAGTGTTTATTCGAGCACAAGAGGTAGCAACACATCAGAACAAAACATTTGAAAAAGCGTATTGAAAACAGAATTGCTGCAATTGTGTTTTGTAGGGGCAATAGAATAAGTTACCAGTCTCACGCCCAAATAAGTTCAACCCAAGACACTCCAACCATGACCTCCATGAACCAGTCAGCCAAAACAGTTAGACAAATATTATGTCCTGAAAGGCCATGTAATCCCAATCATTCAAACATTGCACATCCTATTTCCCCCATTCTTAACTTCACAAGAAAACATGAAATATTTCCTATATACATTGCAAAATGGTTTTACAGTGAAAGCAAAATCTTATCAGCTATGAAATCCCTTTCCAAATTGGTGCCATAACCCAACACCTAATCCCACTACCCCTCTGTAATCTGTAATCTCCTAATCTGTTTTTGTTGGTTAATTGATCTAATCCAGCCTGTTAGTTGGTGTCATTTTCAGGTATGAGTCCTATGACATTAACTAAATGCCATCTGTGGGTGCCAGCGCTGGTTCATATGCTGTACAGTTCAACACTATTGAGAAGGTATGGAAAGGGAGGTGAGTGCTAAAGTTCAAATCGACCCCTGGTCCCTATTCCTATACACTCCCTTAGATCTGAAAAGTCCATTTTGGGATTGGGAATGATTTGATGTGGCTCAGGTTAGCCTGAATGCCAGTCTATTTCTGCTTAAACTAACTGGCTTTATCATTATCTTGCCAAGAGTAAACTCAGCTACAGCAGCAACAGATTGGCATCCTTGCTACTGGTGTTGGTGTGGTGGGTACAATCTACACCAGAGCAAGTAGAATGAAGATGATAACGGGTTACGAGTAGCCTGGTCCCAGATCTGTTCACGCTGTTTTGCCAACTCCTATGGTCACTGTTGTGCAATGTTTGCAAGACAGCATCAACCAATCTGGGACCAGGCTAGGCTAGGAGGGCATTCTGCCCCATGTACCCCCTCATCCCCCTGACCCCACTCAACCCCTGTCCCAGACCCCATCCCACCCTCTTACAGCTGGCTTGTTAGTCTTGCTGGCCAGCCATGCTCTTGGTCTTCAACTCAGCCAGCTTGCCTGTGACAAAGTTCCACTTGAAGGGCGTGTTCTCGCTCCCTCCTCCCAGCATGGCGTATTTGGAGAAGCTAGTGTTGCTCCCTCCTCCTCCATCTTGACCCTGCTCTCCCTCCGCGTTCTCCCCCTGGTAACTCTCCCCCCCTCCTCCCTCTCCCACCGTCTCCTGACCCTCCTCCACCGTGCCCGTCTCGTTTGCTGCGGCTTCAGCCTGTTTCGAGGCGGCCATTTGTTTCCAGTTGGTGGCGAAGCTACCCCAGAATCCTGAGGGTCTGGCCGGTATCTGCGGCTCCTCAGGCATCACTGCTAGTGGACTGGGGATACAAGGGAGGGAGGGGGGCCGTCATTTTGTGTATCATTATATGTTTAACTCAATTAATATAAATGACATTATTTATGTATTCTTTGAATTAAGCATCAGTTCATCAGACATGGCTAATATTCCCATGTTCAGTAGGAGGAGGGGGAGGAGGGGGGAATAGAGAGCTGTGTAGAAGAGTAGAGTCCCACTGACTGGTCTGGGACAGGTAGGCTCTCAATCTCCTCCAATAGCTGGTGCTCATCCTCTTTGTTGAAGAGTGCTGACATCCTGTTCCAGCCTTTAGCCCCGGCACCCTGCATCTGAACACACACACACACACACACACACACACACACACACACACACACACACACACACACACACACACACACACACACACACACACACAGTGTCAAAGGTGTGTGTGTGTGTGTGTGTGTGTGTGTGTGTGTGTGTGTGTGTGTGTGTGTGTGTGTGTGTGTGTGTGCTTACTCTCTTGGCCAGCTGAGACACTGCATTGGGTCCCTCATCCTCCTGGACAGGGCTCATGTCAATCTCTGCATTATTGACCTGGGGACACAAGCCCAGCAATGATCATCACACATTGATATTGTCAGCCTCAGCACAGCAGTGTCGGTGGTGAAGTACTGAGCTCTGAGTAAAAACACGTTGTTCTCGGCTACCCTGCTATTCAGTGCATTCGATTTATTGGTAGTGGTTGCCCTCTAGTGCGCTAATATAGACACTACAAGCACTGTCCAGAAAAATAAATACACAGAAAATGTCAAGGAAAAGTCTGTCATTGAAAATGCTGGACAGTGCCCAAATGTAACACATAATCCACATCAACAGCAAAATCTTAATTGGTAGCAGCATCATTTACTGCATTGAGGAAGTCAGATCGGAGTTATCTCTGTGGATCCCTTTTAATCCATTATGCCAAAGATAATAAACTGAGGGAGAATATACAGCCTACTCTCTTTCTGAATCCACTTGAAGAATAGAAAAAAGCTACCACAGAGGTAATTTCCAAGAGGGTAAATATACTTTGCTTTTCTCAGACATACAGTAAGAACGATGATAGCTAAAGTCCCCCATAACTGAAAGATCTCTAAGGAAACTATGTATTCAAACATCATTCTAACGCAGTATCGTTCACATAGGTCCTGTCACCATGTCAAGGACACAGGGAGGGAGGTTGGTCTGAACATACCTCAGCGTCTCTGGGGATGATCTAGGATCAGCCCCCCCTCCTATTCATATAATATGATTCATTATTATCTAATAGGCAAAACTGATTCTAGATCAGCACTCCTACTCTGAGACTTGAATACGGGTGCTTGAATACGGGACATTCTGTCTGTATCCGTCTCATCCCCTGTCACTGGAATGCCATCTAATCCGTGTACGCAGCTCCGGTTCGAGATAAGGTTTCCGATGTTCCGAAGAACTGGGTCATCCTTGTTCCTACCGCACGTTCCAATCCCGGACACATCAGGGGTGTCGAGAGACAAGAAAAAATCCTGAGAACTCAATCATCGGAAGACCCTTGGATTTTTTTCAACCATTCGATATCGGGCATCACTGATAGTATGTCTGATAGCTAATATGATATACAAGCTATGAGTGCTAACATAGTTTACGGTATGAGGGTTGGGTGAAAGTTCATATCAATAAACCAGTAGCTACTGCAGACAGAGTACTATAGCAACGATTTGGGTTTCGATTTGGCAATTGAAAGCCTATGCTACAGTGATTAGCGTGTTTTAGCCAAAACTATAACAAAGCACAAGAGGAACTGCTCTGCAGTTTCCTCAAAGCTCCAGCAAACATAAGCCTTTGTGAGCGGAATAAAATGATATAGGTCAAACTTCAACAACAATGAATAAGCAAACCAACAGATCTGTCGCTGTGAGAACCCACAGCAATCCTAAATGAGAGGTTGTGTGTATCAAGCAGAGTAGGAGTGCTGATTTAGGATTAGTCGTAGCTTTTAGATCACAGTGAATAAGATTACATTAGTGGCGGTGGGGAATTGATCCCAGATCAGCACTCTCACCTGCTTGCTTTCTCTTTACCTGATCTGACATCAGTGCCCACACCTGACAAACACAAACTTTAATTTGTGGAACACAAACTCGAATCAGGGAGAGCAAGACATCTGCAGGGGATATCTGCAGATGAAAGATAAGCTTTTTTTTCTCTACCTCTTCCTCCGTGTACTCCTCTAGGTCCGGGTTCAGGGTCTTCAGCACTTTGCTCTTGTACACTTTCCATATGGGATTCATGCTTGTTCACCCTAAAGGACCTCAAGAACTGTTGAAACAACTCTCAGTAAAGCCTCACAGCTTCTTGAGGCAGACCACCCTCCCCCAAGTCCCCTCTTCAGGTCTTCTCAGTTTGACTAATGCCCTTTTTCCCATTCGTACACTTCCAGCTCTTAGACAACGACTCAGCCTCGACGGAACTTTTGACCTGACTCACTCTAGGCCTGTCTACAGTGTTGTAGGCCTGTGCTGTTTCATGTTGTATCCCGTTTAGAATGTCAACGTCTCTTGTCAGGAACACAGGTGGCTGGTAACATCCCTATGAAGCATCTGATCAGCTAGAGGAATCAAATCGTTGCCGATGTGAGCACACACACACACAACCCCATGCATGTACGCAACCACACACACACACACACACACACACACACACACACACACACACACACACACACACACACACACACACACACACACACACACACACACACACACACACACACACACACACACACACACACACACACACACACACACACACGTCACGGTTCTGGATTCAGGCTGCATCGGTTCCCTGGAAACAGGTGTGGGTTTCCTCATGTATTTTTCAGCAGGGCTCTTTTCCAGAGGTAGTGGGCCATTGTCGGCTGGCACTGCTAGACTGGCCACTGTAACCCTAACCCAGTGGGCGGTGGCTCCACACTGCTGCCATGTTTAGATGCCCGTTACACTCAGATACTGATTAGAGTATATGTCCCATTTGGCCAACATTATGAGAAAGGCCCAAAGCCCAGTGATGCTTCTGTTCAGTAGATCAGTACACAGGGCTTAATCTTCCTTCTCATTGGTAGTTGTTCATTTCTGTCACACGTTGTCATGTGGTAGACTGCAAGCAAGATCAGCTCTTTATAAAATGTGGCACAATTCTGGCAGAAAGTTCAGGGCAGACTACTGCTACCAAAAACCAGTTGTACCATCACAACATGTACGTCGATACACTTATAGTTTTGTTTAGGGTCGGGTGACTAAAGAGTAGAGTACTTCATGGACTCCAGATACATTTGAAAAGTGTTGAGTGACAACACTGTATCATGTCTTTCTTGTTTCTTTTTTTATTCTCTACCTAATTTACGTTTAGTGCATTTGTACACTGCAAACTCCAATCCTTACCTGTTCACTTCCTTGGAGAGCTGGATTCCAAGTACTGGTTTGTTGGCAACCTGAGGAGGCCTTGCCAGTGTAATGTAGATGGAGACAGATATCATAAAGCTTTGATGACCTATACGGTTTCATTGACTACTGAGCACAACACAACCAGATATTTAAAGAAAATATGTTTCTGCCAGATTTTTTATAAACTCTTCGAAACAGTTTTACAAAGTTTCATTATTTATTATATGACATTATTTATTACAAAAGAAGTGGTATATAGTTTTGCGTACACCAATCATAACCATGGTAAATATTGCCTCAATCCTAAATGCATTGGTGGTGTTTTACCAATGTAATATTGGCAGCCTTGATGATAATCTTGATTATACTACACGGTGGTGTGATCTTAGCATACCTGTAGTTCTCATTTTGCCGGTTTTAATGACCATGTAGAGTTCCGCTATAATGAGGGATTGTATACCTAGAAGATTAACTTCAATAATATATGGGCTTGTATGAGAGAGGCACCTACACACACACACACACACACACACACACACACACACACACACACACACACACAGGAACACAGTATAGGCTTGACTGCTGGTGGATGTTTCCTGTTTCCAGCCACTGATCATGGCTGCCCGGGATTGGATTTCCTCCTCAGATGGAGATATCCAAATATTTTTCAGGGTCGTATTCATTAGGGAACAAGGTTTTTCACTGCAAACCAGTGCATGTTGTACAGGCCTAAAACTCACTGATCCCCTTCACTCACAATGTGTTGTTAGTGTTGGCTGCACCTGATCATCATGCCTCTGTCTGCTGAACGGTTGTGTCCTTCTACATTAAAGTTCCATCTGCATTATTCAACAGGAAGTCTACTGGCACAGCAAATCAACTCCTGCAATTATTATAGACTTAGGCTGGGATTCAATCCAAAGGTGCGTTATAGAGCCAACAATGCTGCCTTTCAAAGGCCTTTTCCCTGATGTGAGCAGAGATCACATTCATGGTAAATGCTGCGCAGATCAGCTCAAACATAATTCAGTTAACATATCTAGGGGCAACTTCACCCTGTACCTAGTTCTAGTCAAGGAATGATCATACTCACTAATATTGTAGGTATGTAGCCTAAGCTATGAATTGTAGGCTATATGGGCCTTCTATTTTATGCATTTTCTCCTTATAGGCCATAGACCATAACCCTCCACTTAGCTCCATCCTCAATCAATCCTAAGAGGCCAGACTGATCTGACAGCACTGGCCATCTGGAGGTGAAAGAAACAGCATTGGGTTTTCCTTTACCTTGCGCTCATTCTCACATGTGTCCTATTCCATTAGATTTACAATGCATCGTTCCTTCTTCCCTTCCTTGAAGTAATCGCTGCTCTTTAAGTGATTGGATTGGTGTAGGCAAGGTTACTACCTTATTACTTTGACCAATCCAACCAATTTAGATCTGTGATAACAAGGAACATAGGAAGGCTCTGGCATGTGTAGTACATCCTTTGTGCATTGCCTTTCATGGCCACTAGATGACTCAGGAAGTCTAAACGTTTATATTTCACACTTGTTTTTTTTGTGTGTTTGACTTCATGGATAAGAATGTATTGATTTACCGTGTCCTGTTTTACCTTTGCTCCTTGACTCAGGATTGATTTACCCTTTATGTTATTACATATGGGGCATGAAACCAGTTGAAACCACTGTATCTGTATGAGGCTACCAAACAAAAAGCAATTGTGATGGGCTAGGTAATTTGAGGAGAAGAAACACCAAATGCTCTTTTTAATGATTGTTTAAGGGGGTGTTGTATGTGTATGTTGGCTAAAAATGAAGTCAGAAATCATCTTGCATCTATGAAGTGTGATACACCTTGACAGTAGGTTACTTCCTGGTACATGTCAGTTGAAAGTGGCAATCAGCAGTTGAAACAGTAACAAAGCACTTCCCCTACCCCTGTTTCGCTAAAAACCTATGGGGCTGGAGAAATGTAACCACTCTCAAATTCATAGACAGAGTTTAGTTTTAACCATGTTGTGCGGCTATATAGTGTTTGTTTACATTTACTTTGTTCACAAACAAAGCTTATATTTCGACAGTTGAACTAAGCTCATGAGGCATTTATAAGTGATATTCTTCAAGAATCAGTAGGTACATATCATTAATTTATAAGCCCAAACATTTTGCAACTGCTGATTGCCTCTTTAAGGAAAAGTATAAAGTAATTGAAGGAAGGCTGTCGGAGTGACATTATTAGTATGGAGAGTATCATATCAAGCTTTGTGAGTAAATGTTCACAAATCAATGATTATGGAACAATGCTTTCCTCTCCATATGTAGACAAGTAAAGTCCAACAACATAGCAGTAATCATTATAGGTCACCTAAAACATACTGTATGTGTGTGTGTGCGTGTTTGTGTGTGCCTGCCCGCCTGCCTGCCTTTTTGTGTATGTATGTATGTATGTATGTATGTATGTATGTATGTATGTATGTATGTACAGTAACTACATTTTAGCCGTGAGGGCTAAGGGTAGATGCATTTCCACAACACACCACCAGGTGGCGACGGGGAGCCATGTCACTACTCTCAGCTCTGGGCATGAAGCGCTACCCGAAATGTAGAACAAAATGTACAGAACACAGTGTTCCATACACACACGTCCCAGAGCCTCCCTCCTACCTCATCTTCCTCCAGACACACACATGTCGCAGTGTGGATGTGTATGTGTTCAATGTAATTACAGAGAGGGAGAAAGCCTCTGGCCTCTGCTCTCATCATGGCAGGCAGAGCCACCAATTCTAAATAAATCACTGACAGTCACCAGCAAAGCACCCCCACACCATCACACCTCCTCCTCCATGCTTCACGGTGGGAACCACACATGCCGAGATCATCCGTTCATCTACTCTGTGTCTCACAAAGGCAGACAGTATTGGTTCTGTGTTCATGTCCAGACGCTTCTCTTGTTTTGTATCGCTCCATGTTCTTTATTACTATACTCACCAACTGCACCTGCTTCCTGACTCCCAGTGTCATTGTTCAGAATACTGCCTCTACAAATGGAAGCACTAGGGAATCAAAACATCTCCCAGATGGTCGGCGAACAGGGACACCTACTTCGCCAACGCCACAACGAGCTGGCGCAACTGGGAATGTCTATGTATGAGGTCCTCCGCGTTCTTCAATGTCTCGACATTACCCGAGGGGTGTCACCTCCAACGAGGGGAGGATTCTCTGCCACAAGTCAACCCAGCGAGCCAGCACCCCAGCCCATCAAGCAGTCCACCCAGGTCAGCGATGAACCTCTCCCCCGGTTTTAATCTGACAAAGCCAATGTCCTGTTCAGTCTCTACAACTCGGGAGAGGTTCCTTTCCTGAGTAAACCCATAGTTCCGCCCTCTCGAGTCTTGGCCCTGTGCTCTGGGACGTAGATGTGAACATTCGCCAGGCCCTGGAGAAGGAACCTGCTACCTGTCCTCCTGAGCGCACCTACGTTCCCACGGGAATAAGGGATTGGCTGCTGACCTGGGTGCACACAGCTGTCGTCATTGGACATCCAGGTATCACCCACACTATTCAATCCATCTCTGGAAAGTACTGGTGGCTCACATTAGTGCAGAACGTCCCTCGCTACATCAACTCCTGTTCTGTATGTGCCTAAACTAAATCTCCCCAGCATGATCCAGCAGGGAAACTACTTACCCTTCCTGTGCTTCAGCATCCCTGGTCTCATCTGTCCACTGATGTTGTCACTGATCTCCCCTCCTCTGATGGTTTCACCACCATTTTAGCGGTTGTGGATAGGTTCTTTAAATCCTGCCATTTTAGCCCTCTCTCTGGTCTCCCTACCACTCCCCAGGTTGCGGAGGCACTGTTCCAGCAGGTCTTCTGGCACTATGGCTTTCTGGAGGACATCGTCTCTGACCGCGGCCCCCAATTCATGTCACGGGTATAGAAAGCCTTCATGGAGATGCTGGGGGTCACGGTCAGCCTCACTTCTGTGTACCAGCCTCAGTCTAACGGGCAGGTGGAGAGGATGAACCAGGAGCTGGGGAGGTTCCTGAGGAGTCACTACCAGGACTGGCAGGGGGAGTGGGCCCGATTCCTTCCCTGGGCAGAGTATGCCCAGAATTCATTGCGTCACTCCTCCACCGGGCTGACTCCCTTCCAGTGTGTTCTGGGTTATCAGCCAGCCCTGGCTCTGTGGACACCAAACTAGACCTAAGCTCCTGCAGTGGACGAATGGTGCAGGCGTGCAGAAGAAGTTTGGAACGATGCCCACGTGAGGCTCCAGCGTGCCGTCCGCCATCAGAAGGAGCAGGCTGATTCGCCACTGCAGTTAGGCCTCCATGTTCCATCCTGGTGATCGCAGCTGGCTCTTCACCAGGAACCTCCCACTCCGCCTGCCATGTAAGAAGCTGAGCACCCGGGTTTGCGGGGTCGTTCAAGGTTCTCCAGAGGGTCAACGAGGTGACAGATTACAGCTCCCCACTAACTACCAGATCTCACCCTCTTTTCATGTTTCCCTCCTCAGGCCTGTGGTTCCTGGTCCCCTGGCTGAAGCCATCCCCCACAACACCCCTCCGCCTCCCCTGGACATTGAGGGAAGCCCCGCCTATGCCGTCAGATCCCTCCTGCACTCCCAACGTCATGGGGGTCGGCTTCAGTACCTGGTGGATGACATTCTAGATCCAAACTTCATCCGAGATTTCTACCTTCGCTGTGCAGACCGGCCCGCTCCTCAACCTCTAGGCCGTTATCCTGGCCGGCGTCGTCCTGCAGCTGGAGCCACGAGTTGGGGGGGTATAGTCACGTCTACTGGCGATCGACGTCATCAGTTTGTTAACCACTGGTCCTGGCAATCCATCATTACACACCCATGGCAACCCTCATTACGCACACATGCGCCCCGTCATGAAGCACACCTGGACTTCAACACTACTCTGATTACTCCCCCTTTATCTAGCACTCCCTAGCACTACTCTTCAGACAGTATTGGTTCTGTTCATGTCCAGACGCTTCTCTTGTTTTGTATCGCTCCATGTTCTTTATTATTAAACTCACCAACTGCACCTGCTTCCTGACTCCCAGCGTCATTGTTACACAACGCTGCTGGGTTTTTCATGCTCAACAGTTTCCTGGGTGTATCAAGAATGTTCAACACCACCCAATGGACATCCAGCCAACTTGACACAACTGTGAGAAGCATTGGAGTCAACATGGGCCAGCATCCCTGTGGTACGCTTTCGACACCTTGTAGAGTTCATGCCTCGACGAATTGATGCTGTTCTGAGGGCAAAAGGGGGTGGGGGGAGGTGCAAGTCAATATTAGGATGGTCTTCCTAATGTTTTGTACGCTCAGTGTATATAGATAATAGTCTTCTTGTATTTGGATTCTTTATCAAGACAGGACAAAAAATGCTTACAGAGGAAAGTGAATCTGCTTAAGAAACCAAACAGAATGGGTGGGATGTTGGTGACTGATGGTGGTCCTTGGTGGATCACATTAGCCTGTATTGGGGTCCATGACCCTGGACATTAGAGTGTCTCTGTTTCTCTCTGCACTAGGCTTTATTCAGGAAGGTACACAGTCACCCCATGACGAACGTGACTAACGATTTGTAGACTGAAGAGACAGTGAGACAATTTAAGAGTGTTAGGGTCATGGGTTGCGGTTAGAAATCCCCACTAGGACAATGTACTGTATAGCCTTGAGAAAAGCACATTATCGCCTCAAATATGTTATATGAAGAGTCCATTGATATTTGTAGGCTAAGTGATATGCAAGCCCATTTTTGGTGTTGGTATCATCTCTCAAACAGCTGATGTGTCCATGGAGAATAATGACTAACAGATCAACACATCTTTGAGGTACATTATCCCAAACCCATCTCTTTATCCGTACGCACGTGGATTCTCAGACTACCAATGTATGGTCCGTTTCGCTCATCACCTTGAAACCAAAAAACTCCAACCAAACTGAAGTCATCTGATGACTCTTCACCGTGCACTCACATACACCATGGTCCATTACCCAGAATGCATCTCAGAGTTAGCAGAACACCCACACACCATGGGCTACTGTAAGACCAGTCGTTGTTTTTGGCTGTGCGCAAAAGTATCTACTTCCATACACCTCATAGAATTGCTATATTGGTATGAGGATCTTGGCAGATGTCAATACATCTGCGCTCATCCCTTTTCCCTTTTCCAAATCAAACTCCAGCTCCTCCTTTCTAGTCTCTAGGCCCTAATGGGGATCTGAAGGGATTGGATAGGTGTAAGCAATATGGCCAAATTCCACACAGTCTAATAAGGTGAAGCACGGGTGTGGGGTGAAGTTTCCCATAGATCTTGTGTCAGTTTTGCATTTTCCAATGAACAGATAAGGTTGGGATTGGGGGAGCTAGGACACGCACACACACACACACGACACGGACACGCATTTAGTATTATGCGTCTGGCTGTCACTGTGATGTACATACAGTACGTGCACAGAATGTTCCCCATCGAAATAGCACCTTATGTAAAGAGATCAACCCTGGGAGGATTCCAACTGGCTGACCCTCCTCTCCATGCCAAACACAGTATGGTTCCTATAGTCAAGGCCTAGTGGCTGGATTGGACTGGACTGATATCTTCCTAGGGAGTCCTTTATGACAGGCTGAGTCCCACATTGCACCCTAATCCTTTTATAGTGCATTGCTTTTGACCAGGGCCCATGGGACTCTGGACAAAAAGTAGTGCACTAGGGAATAGTATGCCATTTGGTACTCACCCTTGGGTCGTCCAGTGTGTCCAGGGACATCTTCCCCATCAACATGTTGATGCTAAAGACAAATATAGATGCCAAACCAATGGTGGGTTTATTCTGCACAAAATAAGCATAAGTTTGTCATCTATATATGACACTACCATCTATATATGATACTACCATCTATATATGACACTACCTCCTCAGGCAATGCATTTTACACAAACAAGTCACATGCAATGTAATTATAATCCATAAAATAGGAGTAGGACACCACTCCTAATATATTTCAAAGATAGATTTTTTTTTACATGCATCTATGCTCTACTCGTCTTTACAAACACATAGAGAAAAAGCCTACACCCAGCACAGGAGGCTGCTGAGGGGAGGACGGCTCATAATAATGTCTGGAACGGAGCGAATGGATTGGCATCGAACACATAGAAACCATGTGTTTGATGTATTTGATACCATTCCACTGATTCCGCTCCAGCCATGACCACGAGCCCGTCCTCCCCAACTAAGGTGCCACCAAACTCCTGTGAAACCCAGTAACATGTTTGCTGTGAGCACACACAACATAGATGAGAGTTTGCAGGGTCCAAGTTCTCCAAACCCTCCCTGTTCTTGGTTCAGCAGAGACTTTTAAGTAACTGCTTCGGGAGGCATCAACATTATTAGATACTCTTCCGTGTGTTAGATACTCACACTCTTCCGTGTGTTTGCATAATGCTCCACATGGGATGCCAAGAAACGGACTAATAGAGGAGCATTGTAGCTAGTGGTCCTCAATGACTGTGAGGATTGTCACTTGTGTTTTCCCATTGAACTTGTATTGTGGTGTTGCCGTACAAAGATAGTGTTGATGCTTTAACCTGCGTAGCCCAGCTATGTCATAGATCATGACTCATCAGAATGACTGGAACACTACGATAGGGGTTCTATATACATACAGACCCATACGTATGTTTTTGGACAGTGATGCCTCTATACTCTAGAATTTTGGATTTGAGATTAAACAATACAAAATGTCACCTTTGATTTGAGGACATTCATACATATCTGATTTACAGTTTAGAAATGAAAGCACTTTATAGATTAAGTATGTGGACAAATTTCCCTTATAGTGTACCAAGTGTTAGCAGTTGATGTTGCTCTTCAATAACACAGACCCCAAAGCAAATCAGGGGGAGAAATTATCTTCGAAATATTCTTACACAAGGTAGTCCAAAGTTTAGTATCTGTTCTAATATTCCTAGCACACAATGACAACATCAAGCTTGTGACTCTACAAACTTATTGGATGCATTTGCAGTTGTTTTTGGTTGTGTTTTGGGTTACGTTTTGCCCAATGGAGAGCTTGGGACTATGAGGTTCTACTTGTATTTTTGTCAAAATGTAGTTATTGACATAGCCTTGTTCTGTTCAATGTTCTGTACCTATATAGTACTCTAATGATCTTTGTCACTCTTGTAACTTTCTCACTCATCATTCACAATTCGTTCGTGAGTAGCATCCACATTCATGTACACATGTAGGATCTTCATTTGAGACAGTTATCTACAGCAAGAAAAGAATCCTACAGCAACAGGAAATGTGAATTATTATGTGGATTATAAGTAACAGACATTTTTGTGGGGGTTGATACATTTTTCGGATGGGAAAAATCGATCGGAATTTTCTCAGTGGAAATTACAAACTTCACACTACAAGTAAAACGTCCTGTATTGCAGGAAAATTCTCCTGCAACAGGGTGATCAAACATCTTATTTTCTTATTTACAATACAAATGACCCGCAAATGACATAATACATTATTCACCATTCACTTCCTATTGGACAAAACATCAGAAACACAACCAAAATAAGTTTGTAGTAGATTCACAAGCTTGATGCAGGAATATAGAACCAAATACTAGACTTTTGACTACTTTAATACACTATAAGTTAAATTTGCCCAAATGGGGAGATTAGATATATAAAGCTTTAATTTCGAAACGATAAAACATATGCATGAAAATACCCTCAAATAAAAGGTGACATTCTGTACTGTCACCTCATATAAAACATTTGAGCTCAAATCCAAAATCCTGGAGTATAATGACAAATTAGACATTTTAGCATCACTATCCAAATACATATGCATGTGTGAGTGTATCATGTATCACAGCACATGAACAGAGTATGTTCTGTACGTTTAGAATAGGAAGAATGTATACTAACCTATACATTCACTCAGCAAACATGATTTTGGCATCATTAGCTTATGTAATCTGAAATCCCAAACCTTAGTGGAAACAACAACAACAACGAATGTCTGTTGTAAGACGATGAGAGGTGAATGGGCACTTCATAGTCTGTTACGCAATAGTTGGAATAGTAGTAGCTAGGAAAATACCTCATTCTACTGCCATTCCCAACAGGCACTTAAAACATGAGTAGCCACACAGCATACTACTGTAGAATGTGTGTGTGTGTGTGTGTGTGTGTGTGTGTGTGTGTGTGTGTTTGTGTGCAAACTTGTTTTTAGGACACAAGCACATGCTTGTGTTTGCTCAATCACACAAACGCACGCACGCATGCGCGCCGCCCGCACGCACACGCACACACACACATGCTGGATAAATGTCTAAGAGACAACTGTGGTCAACAACCCTTGCATAGTGGACCGGGCACCTACCCACCCACCTGGCCTGTGTGCCAATATGTATATATTTTAGCCAACTCCTTGTTGTTGTCATTCCAAACATGTTTGAGAACCCGGCTTACCACCCATGATCATAATGCCATTTCCAACACTCGTCCCATATAGCCCATAGGTAACATACCTCCATATTGCCAACCCCTGTGTTTATCCCAAAGCACACCCACAATCCATATATCAGGAGGCAAAAATAAGCCTGGACAAAAGGTAAACGGGCTGAGGGAGTAAACAACGGAGCATTCTGGGTGAGAGCCTAAATGGCTGACATCAGTGCCCTTTTCATCACAATAATGACCTATCACAGAGTCACTACAAACACAGGATGCATTCCTCCAGGCCCCAGCTGCTGATCTGTGGAGGTATACTCAAACACTGGCCAGCCTTCCTGCCCCTCCCCCTTTAGGGCCCCCGTGAGTTGCATTACCAACTGCCCCCCCCCATCTCGTCCACCTTGACGTGAAGTGTATGTAGCCTATATGTGAACTTGTTGACATGCAAGGGAAAAGTCTGCGTCATGAAATCCTAGCCATTCTCCATAGGCATGAGGCATGCAGCGACTCGCCCCTTAACCTCCTCGAATCCAGGCCGCAAGCTGGAGCATTTCTCTTATGCCTGGTAACATTCCGTCACTTAAAGTCAAGCTCCTGAGTAACTTTCACCCCTCTTACGTAAAACTACCAACACTTGGAGAGCTTGTAAAAAGCACTATATCGATGTAGTTTTTACCATTACCCCCTATCTAGATGCAATGCAGTAGAAGTTCCCTCGTTGGCCTTCTAGGATTATTAATAGTCCTTCAGGGATTGCTCATCTGTCACAACTGGCATTCATTCATATCATCATAATGTTTCTGTCAGGTCACAAGAGAACGTTGGCGTCAGGTTTGGCTGGGGAAAGCAGCTCAACCTTTGTGGGGGGTGTTTATTTCGGTAGAGTTTACTGGGGTGCACACGCGTGTTCCTGTGTTCCTGGGCAAGCTGGAATGACCTTTGCGCTACTTTGCCAGCTTGCTGAGGGAAACAACGGGGGGAGATTCGGGGGTCGCAGTTGCAAAATAGCCCACTGTAAACTGAGAGGCTCTGTGTTGGCATCTCCTCGTGCTCTAGCCCCCCCCCCCCCCCCCGCTCGGTTTTTCAATTTTGGGATAACCTGTTCAAACTGGCTGAGGAGGAGTGGGTACACAGCATGTTTTCCTGCGTAGTTACACATACTTACCCTACACCGGACCATATGTCTCAGCACTGCTAAAGTCTCAGTGGCCGTTATTGAAAATAACACATACATACTGCATTGGACTGTACTGACGTGCAGATACACACACACACAAACAAATATGTGTACAGTGAGTTATGACCGCAGCCTTGACAAACTGTTTACAGTAATCTATGTTTAAAGGTGCCCAATGCCAGCTGCATAAAGGTGCTCTCCATACGTGACACACAACACGCATACCGTGCATGTAGAACCCTTCCTCTACATACATACGTGTCTGAGGGTAATATTACCCTGTCACTAGGCTGTAGAATAAGGGTCATACAGGCGGGCAGTGACATATGTTATATTATATGACTGCATGCACAAAACATGAATTGGATTGAATATCTTGATATCCAATTCTAGAAAATGATCATCAGACCAGCCCTCTTGACATTGAAGAGCACCAAAAGGGCTATATACTGAAACAACTTTACGGTACGGTTAAATTCACCTTATGTAAGGCTTGTGACCTTTGACATTTGGGAGACACACTTAAAGCGAGAGTTCCTTGAAACCATCCAAGCCCTTTTGCTATGTCGGTATGCCTGAGGGCACTGGCTTATGCTTGTATTGTCATCACGTTATTCACTTTGATCCTTTGAAGGGATTGCACAAAACATTTGAGAGAGAGAGAGAGAGAGAGAGAGAGAGAGAGAGATCAGAGCCATGACAAAGAGACAAACTGGTGCAGACAATTCAACATCATTATTTACATTCAAGACAGAGCCAAAGATCAGATTAAGCAACACAACCATGTGATTCAATTCAACAAATCATAGACCTCCTCTCCAGCCACACTGCATGTTTTCAACTCTTATTGGCACAACGGAGCACATGCAAGCACCAATTCCCTTCCATTCCCAGCCAGCCAATCCTGACAGATCTGCTTTTAAACATATTAATGATTGACAGCTCTCTGGACCAATAAGGAGGCAACTCGGCCCACAACAAAGGTATCGGCATCCAGCGAATGGCTGTAAATCCTTTGGGCCCACTTTTAGAGATCCCTGCTGCTGCTACTGCTGGCTGTCGCATTTGGCTACTCTCCCTCGACATGCCATCCCTACACACGGGTCTGATTCGATGTCCCTCAGATGCCATCTGCACCTGTCCCCTTCAACTGTGCTTTCTTAAATAAACCAGCGCTGGTGTGGAATAAATCACTCAAGGAATAAGTGCCAGGGTGGAGAAAGGGCTAATATCTACCTTTCAACTCTTCACCCTCATCATTGTACCTGCATCTGTAGTTGTTTTAGGAGGGGGTTACTGAGGTGCATATTCAGGTCATTGTAGAATGACCAGGTGCTTTGGAAGTGGACAACATGATAGGAAATTGTGGGAAACAATATACATGTACACACACACAAGTTAAAGATCTACACCCTACACAATAGACTGTAGTAATTACACTCCACAATACAAAAACCACCCAATCCTGGCGGACTATGTGCCTTTGTTTTCTCCTTCATCAGCAGTGAGGAAACCAGAGTACTCAGCAATGTCAGTCTATGTCACTCACTTTGGGGAAAAGACTGACTGGCCTGGGGAGTGCTATACACTGCACAATGGTCATACAATGATCATTACTGTCCTTCATTGTTATATAGAGGGGAATGCTGTTGTAGCGATGGATGTTGTTAAGTGAGAAAAATACTCTGTTTACGAAGCGGTGTGAGTATTGCCACGCCAATGAAAGACTGTATTTGCATAATGAGGGTTTATGGCAACTTGTGTTATTACTGTATGGCTGAGGTGGTTGTGATAACAGGCATTGGTGTCACAGCCCAAACAGGTTCAACCTCCCAGGTGGTGAAAACGTTCTAGTACAATTAGTAGAGACTACTGAGTCCCTGAATCTGCAGTTTAGCAGTATGTTCGATTCTACCACATGTACAGTATATACAGATGACGTTATACTCTATACTGACTCCTCTGAGCTTCATCTATTGCATGCCTTTGCTCATGATCCAGATAAACTGTATATTCTAAGTACATGTCCTGCAAGTATAATGTAAACCTTACTGTTACTAGGCCGACAAGAAGTATAGGGTGTGGTTCCATTTGATCATATTAAAACAAATATAGGTCACATGTAGCAGGTGTGAGTGAGTGCTACTGTCATGTCATAACCAAATCAACTGGATCCAGATCATTTTTACCCTACTGTAGAAACTAGGCTGCCTTCCTAAAGGGTATGTGGGCTAGGTATGTACTGTATGTGTCAGTTAGTGAAAATGACATGTTTTACTCAAGGGGGAAAGATCCAGGCTGTATCACAACCAGCCGTGATTGGGAGTACCATCGGGTGGCGCACAATTGGCCCAGCGTCGTCCGGGTTTGGCCGGCATTGTAAATAAGAATTTGTTCTTAACTGACTTGCCTAGTTAAATAAAGGTTAAAAAAAGGCTTTTAAAATGGCTTTGCTTATCTCCCTGGCAAGCCACGCCCTCCTCTCACTTTGCAGACTTTTCAGTCAACTCTTTGAACTGGGCTGGACAAAGCAAAATGTTTCTGCTGTAGACTAGAGAACTGAACAGGCAGAGAAACTAGTGAATGTAGCTATGTTCTTACAGTATGTTTTCATGTACAGTACTTGTCAAAAGTTTGGACTGGTGACGACATCAAAACTATGAAATAACACATATGGAATCATGTAGTAACCAAAAAAGTGTTAACTTCTTACAGCTCTTTAAGGATAGGGGGCAGTATTGACAATTTCGGAAAAAATATGTGCCCATATTAAACTGCCTCCTACTCAAACTCAGAAGCTAGGATATGCATATTTATTAGTAGATTTGGATAGAAAACATTCTGAAGTTTCTAAAACTGTTTGAATGATGTCTGTGAGTATAACAGAACTCATATGGCAAGCAAAAACCTGAGAGAAATCCTACCAGGAAGTGGAAATCTGGATGCATGGGCTCTCTTCAAGTCATTTCCTATTGAACACACAGTGACGTAGTAATAATTGTGCACTTCCTAAGGCTTCCACTAGACGTCAACAGTCTTTACAAAGTTGTTTGAGGCGTCTACGATGAACAGAGACCGAATGAGAAGGTGGGGAAGTTGGTGAGCCAGGGAATGACATTACTTCATTGGTGCGCATTCACGAGGGTGGATCCTCTGTTCCAAAACGTTTTTCAAGACACAGGAACCGTCCGGTTGAAATATTACTGAATCTTCACATTCTAAAGGCCCTAAAGATTGATGTTTTACAACGTTTGACATGTTTGAACGAACGTAAATACAACTTTTTTTAACTTTTCGTCGTGACATTGTCCGCGCGCTTCCTACATTTGGAGTAGCTGAACTGAACGCGCGAACAACAAGGAGTTATTTGGACATAAATTATGAACTTTATCGAACAAAACAACATTTATTGTGGACCTGGGATTCCTGGAAGTGCCTTCTGATGAAGATCATCAAAGGTAAGGGAATATTTCTAATGCAATTTAGGATTTTAGATGACTCCAAGATGGCAGCTATCTGTATTGCCTAGTGTATTTTTCTGAGCTCAGTACTCAGATTATTGCAAAGAGTGCTTTCCTCGTGAAGCTTTTTTGAAATCTTTCACAGCGTTAGCATAAAGGAGATGTTCATCTATAATTCTTTGAATGACAGTTTAATATTTTATCAACGTTTATGACAAGTATTTTTGTAAATTGTGGCGCTGATTCACTGGCAGTATTTGAGGGAAAATATTTTCTGAACGTCACGCGCCAATGTAAAAGGCTGTTTTTATATATAAATATGAACTTTATCGAACAAAAAAATGCATGTATTGTGTAACATGATGTCCTAGGTGGGTCATCTGATGAAGATCGTCAAAGGTTAGTGCTGTATTTAGCTGTGTTTTGGGTATTTGTGATGCATGCTAGTTGCTTGGAAAATGGCTGTGTGGTTATTTGTGTTGATGTACTCTCCGAACATAATCTAATGTTTTGCTTTCGCTGTAAAGCCTTTTTGAAATCAGACAACGTGGTTCGATTCAGGAGAAGTGTATCTATAAAAGGGTTTAAAATAGTCCTATGTTTGAGAAATAGAAATTATTAGATTTGTGTTTTTGAATATGGCGCTCTGATTTTTCACTGGCTATTGTCAAACTCAATCCCGCTAATGGGATTGGCGTCGTAAGTTAAACAAATCAAAATATATTTTATATTTGAGATTCTTCGAAGTATCCACCCTTTACCGTTGCACACTCTTGGCATTCTCTCAACCAGCTTCACCTGGAATGCATTTCAATTAACAGGTGTGCCTTGTTAAAAGTTCATTTGGGGAATTTATTTCCTTCTTAATGCGTTTGAGCCAATCAGTTGTGTTGTGACAAGGTAGGGGTGGTATACAGAAGATAGACCCATATTATGGCAAGAACAGCTCAAATAAGCAAAGAGAAATGACAGTCCACCATTACTTTAATACATGAAGGTCAGTCAATCTAGAAAATGTCAAGAACGTTGAAAGTTTCTTCAAGTGCAGTCGCAAAAACAGTCAAGCACTATGATGAAACTGGCTCTCGTGAGAACCGCCACAGGAAAGGAAGACCCAGAGTTACCTCTGCTGCAGAGGATAAGTTCATTAGAGTTACCAGCCTCAGAAATTGCAGCCCAAATAAATTCTTCACAGAGCTCAAGTAACAGACATCTCAACATCAACTGTTCAGAGGAGACTGCGTGAATCAGGCCTTCGTGGTCGAATTGCCACAAAGAAACCACTACCAAAGGACACCAATAAGAAGAAGAGACTTGCTTGGGGCAAGAAACACTAGCAATGGACAATAGACCGGTGAACATCTGTCTTTTGGTCTGATGAGTCCAAATTTGAGATTTTTGGTTCCAACCGCCGTGTCTTTGTGAAACACTAAGTAGGTGAAGGATGATCTCCGCACGTGTGGTTCCCACCGTGAAGCATGGAGGAGGTGGTGTGGGGGTGCTTTGCTGGTGACACTGTCAGTGATTTATTTAGAATTCAAGGAACACTTAACCAGCATGGCTACCACATCATTCTGCAGTGATACGCCATCCCATATGGTTTGCGCTTAGTGGGACTGTCATTTGTTTTTCTGTTTTTCAACAGGACAATGACCCAACACACCTCCAGGCTGTGTACGGGCTATTTGACCAAGAAGGAGAGTGATGGAGTGCTGCATCAGATGACCTGACCTCCACAATCACCCAAACTCAACCCAATAGAAATGGTTTTGGATGAGTTGGACAACAGAGTGAAGGAAAAGCAGCCAACTTGTGCTCAGTGTATGTGGGAACAAGATTGTTGGAAAAGCATTCCAGGTAAGCTGGTTGAGAGAATGCCAAGAGTTTGCAAAGCTGTCATCAAGGCAAAGGGTTGCTACTTTATTGGTTACTACATGATTATATATGTGTTATTTCATATTTTTGATGTCTTGACTATTATTTTACAATGTAGAAAATAGTCAAAATAAGGAAAAACCCTTGAATGAGTAGGTGTGTCCAAACTTTTGACTGGTACTGTATATCAAATGTGTGTTGTTAGAAAGAGATGAGGGGAGGGGGGATAGGGAGAGAGAGGGAGGATAGGGAGAACATTTTTTAAATGCTTCTGGCGACCTAGTCTCCCTCTATGTAACCACATAAAAAGTGAAGAGGCTTCTTACACGAACCCATTGAGATTCACACAAAGCCTGCAACATTCCTATTTACAGTGCAATGCTAATGACCCTACTTAGAAACAGGAATATAATTTGACTTAACAAGCATGTCCAAATTAAACCGAATCTTAAAATGACTGTAAGCCACCATGATAAGACTGTTTTGCTGCTATACTCAACATCCCTCCACTGGGAATTTGTGGAGAGTATAATTCTCTAACCACTGTCTATCCCTGGCCCCGGCGTCTAAAGCCACAAGTTCTGACAAACAGTATTCCCTAAAAATCTGGCCTACGAGCCAATCAACTGTTGCTTTAGCTCCCGTCGCTTCCAGCTGTGCAATGACAGGGCCTGTAGAAAACATAGAATTGACCTACATTTCCTTGTGTGGTTTTTATTATTATGAAGAGGTTTTAGTATGAATTAAGGTGTGAGACCAAGTTTAAGAAAATAGATAGTGTGTACCTGATAGACGATATTGGTAACACTTTAATTGAAGAGGGTATACATAAGGCATTCATAACACTTTTATGACACCAGTCATAGCACCTTTATTAGTGTTTCAGTATCATTCAGAACAACCTTCATAATGTATTTATTCAACATCATTCATAAGGCATCCCCCCCAGTAAAGTGTTACATGTCACCTATTTAGGGTAGTTTGTAGACACGTGTTTGTAGACATCTGAGAACAGCATCAAATAATGAATGATTGACTCTACTCTTAAGTTTCCAAACGTTTTATATACTGTATCACTTCTTTACATATGAGCAGTCTAAGATGTCCTACAGTGTTTTTATTTAGCTCTCCTGTTGAGAGGAACTTTAGCCTTGTTCTTGGGCCAGAATTAAGAGCTGTTGAATCAGGTTGTAGGGTGTCAGGTGGTTGTGGTCTGTTATGTCAGAGCACTTCCTGGTCGGGTTTAGCAACATCTCTTGGCAATGCCTGTCTGCCCCTTGTGTTTTCTCTCACGAACGTAGTTCTGCTCATGAAATGTCTGTGGTGAAGGATTTGTCTAAGGTTAGCTATGTTATGGGAGGGTAACCCAGATGGTCACTTTTAGTATCCTCATACTTCAAATCGCTCAGTGCATGAATTCTTACGAAGAAACAGGGAAACATTGTAAGGACATTTCCG
Organism: Salmo trutta; assembly: GCF_901001165.1. Taxonomy (NCBI): domain Eukaryota; kingdom Metazoa; phylum Chordata; class Actinopteri; order Salmoniformes; family Salmonidae; genus Salmo; species Salmo trutta. The sequence continues at coordinate 26,241,206 of NC_042993.1, read as the reverse complement.
AGCTCAACATTGACATAAGATGTTTGCCTTGTGTAATCTTTATTTAAAAATAATTTCAACAACGATGAGGTTATCTGCACCAAAGATGACAACTGGCAGGATCCCATTCTGTCCTTAGGTCAATCTGGACTAAGTTTATTGTAGGGGTAGATTTACACCTAACAAAGGATCCCTTGTAGAACTGTGATCTTGATGCCCAGTAGAGGGTGCTTTCTTTTTCTGTTTTCCAGTAACAGGTACCAGACAGTAATTAACAGTAACAGGTACCAGACAGTAACTAACAGTGACAGGTACCAGACAGTAACTAACAGTGACAGGTACCAGACAGTAGCTAACAGTAACAGGTACCAGACAGTAACTAACAGTAACAGGTACCAGGCAGTAACTAACAGTAACAGGTACCAGACAGTAACTAACAGTGACAGGTACCAGACAGTAATTAACAGTAACAGGTACCAGGCAGTAACTAACAGTAACAGGTACCAGACAGTAACTAACAGTAACAGGTACCAGACAGTAGCTAACAGTAACAGGTACCAGACAGTAACTAACAGTAACAGGTACCAGACAGTAACTAACAGTAACAGGTACCAGACAGTAACTAACAGTAACAGGTACCAGGGAGTAACTAACAGTAACAGGTACCAGACAGTAACAGGTACCAGACAGTAACTAACAGTAACAGGTACCAGGCAGTAACTAACAGTAACAGGTACCAGACAGTAACTAACAGTAACAGGTACCAGGCAGTAACTAACAGTAACAGGTACCAGGCAGTAACTAACAGTAACAGGGACCAGACAGTAACAGGTACCAGACAGTAACAGGTACCAGACAGTAACTAACAGTAACAGGTACCAGACAGTAACTAACAGTAACAGGTACCAGACAGTAACTAACAGTAACAGGGACCAGACAGTAACAGGTACCAGACAGTAACTAACAGTAACAGGTACCAGACAGTAACTAACAGTAACAGGTACCAGACAGTAACTAACAGTAACAGGGACCAAACAATAACTAACAGTAACATGTACCAGACAGTAACTATCAGTAACAGGTACCAGACAGTAACAGGTACGAGACAGTAACTAACAGTAACAGGTACCAGACAGTAACAGGTACCAGACAGTAACTAACAGTAACAGGTACCAGACAGTAACTAATAGTAACAGGTACCAGACAGTAACTAACAGTAACAAGGACCAGACAGTAACAGGTACCAGACAGTAACTAACAGTAACAGGGACCAGACAGTAACTAACAGTAACAGGGACCAGACAGTAACAGGTACCAGACGGTAGCTAATAGTAACAGGTATCAGAAAGTATTTATTTAACCTTTATTTAACTAGGCAAGTCAGTTAAGAACAAATTCTTATTTACAATGACGGCCTACTCTGGCCAAACCCGGACGACGCTGGGCCAATTGTGCGCCACCCTATGGGACTCCCAATCACGGCCGGATGTGACACAGCCTGGATTCAAACCAGGCACTGTAGTGATGCCTCTTGCACTGAGATGCAGTGCCTTAGACCGCCGCGCCACTCGGGAGTCCACTCGGGAGTAGCTAACAGTAACAGGTAACAGACAGTAGCTAACAGTAACAGATACCAGACAGTTGCGAACAGTAACAAGTACCAGAAAGTAGTGAACAAGTCTAAATAGAAAAAGCTAAAAAGATTACCACAAAAAAACTGAGATACTGTGGCTTGCGAAAGTATTCCCCCCCTTGGCATTTTCCTATTTTTTGCCTTACAAGCTGGAATTAAAATTTATTTTGGGGGGGTTTGTATCATTTTATTTACACAACATGCCTACCACTTTGAAGATGCAAAATATTTTTTATTGTGAAACAAACAAGAAATAAGACAAAAAAATTGAAAACTTGCACAACTATTCACCCCCCAAAGTCAATATTTGTAGAGACACATTTTGCAACAATTACAGCTGAAAGTGTCTTGGGGTATGTCTCTATAAGCTTGGCACATCTAGCCACTGGGATTTTTGCCCATTCTTCAAGGCAAAACTGCTCCAGCTCCTTCAAGTTGGATGGGTTCCGCTGGTGTACAACCATCTTTAAGTCATACCACAGATTCTCAATTGGATTGAGGTCTGGGCTTTGACTAGGCCATTCCAAGACATGTAAATGTTTCCTCTTAAACCACTCAAGTGTTGCTTTAGCAGTATGCTTAGGGTCATTGTCCTGCTGGAAGGTGAACCTCCGTCCCAGTCTCAAATCTCTGGAAGACTGAAACAGGTATCCCTCAAGAATTTTCCTGTATTCCCAATCCCTGCCTATGAAAAACATCCCCACAGCATGATGCTGCCACCACCATGCTTCACTGTGGGGATGGTGTTCTCGTGGTGATGAGAGGTGTTGGGTTTGCGCCAGACATAGCGTTTTCCTTGGTGGCCAAAAAGCTACATTTTAGTCTCATCTGACCAGAGTACCTTCTTCCATATGGTTGGGTAGTCTCCCACGCGAACGTGTTTGCTTATTTTTTTCATTAAGCAATGGCTTTTTCTGTCCACTCTTCCATAAAGCCCAGCTCTGTGTAGTGTACGGCTTAAAGTGGTCCTATGGACAGATACTCCAATCTCCGCTGTGGAGCTTTGCAGCTCCTTCAGGGTTATCTTTGGTCTCTTTGTTGCCTCTGATTAATGTCCTCCTTGCCTGGTCCATGAGTTTTGGTGGGCGGCTCTCTCTTGGCAGGTTTCTTGTGTTGCCGTATTCTCTGCATTTTTAATAACGGATTTAATGGTGCTCTGTGGGATGTTCAAAGTTTTGGATATTTTTTTATAACCCAATCCTGATCTGTACTTCTCCACAACTTTGTCCCTGACCTGTGGAGAGCTCCTTGGTCTTCAGGGTGCCGCTTGCTTGGTGGTGCCCCTTGCTTAGTTGTGTTGCAGACTCTGGGGCCTTTCAGAACAGGTGTATATATACACTGAGATCATGTGACACAGATTGCACACAGGTGGACTTTGTTTAAGTAATTATGTGACTTCTGAAGGTAATTGGTCACACCAGATCTTACTTAGGGGCTTCATAGCAAAGGGGGTGAATACATATGCACGCACCACTTTTCCGTATTATTTATATTTAATTTGTTTAAAAAAATTCATTTCAGTTCACCAATTTGGACCTTTTTGTGTATGTCCGTTACATGGAATCCAAATAAAAATTGATTTAAATTACAGGTTGTAATGCAACAAATTAGGAAAAACGCCAAGGGGATGAAAACTTTTGCAAGGCACTGTATATGTATACATTTACATATATGGTCCTAATAAAACCATGGGAAAACCATAACAGGCCATAAGTAAACAATGTTTGAGTCCGGAGAGATAAGCAGAGCGATAAGCAGCTTTCACAAAATCCTGATTAAAAAAGTAGCGATAGACAGATGGTAAAAAAACATCTAGATTATGAGGGGGAACATGCTGCCCTACATTAATGGCTCACCAGGCCAAAGGCTGCCATGGCAGAGTGTGGAAATGATCTAAGGTCAGTTTTTGTATTTCACCAGCTAATGTCAAGATTTGGGGAGGCTGCACTGATCCTCGATCTGTGTCTTGGTAACGGTGTAACAGTGGTGGGGATGCCACCAGGGTCGTATTCATTAGGGCCCACTGTAGCAAAACATTTTGCAACGGAAAATCAAAAGGAGCATTTCTTATTGGACTAGTTTAGGTAGTCCCTCCCCTTTTCTGTCCCTCTTCTTCCACTTGATGCCTAAAGAATAGCATCCTTTATGGACAAAGAGGGGCCCAGTTCAGTATGTTCCAGACAGAGTGGCAGACGGCAGCCAAAACACTGGCAAACTGTCACCCCGGGCCCCACTTCTACCCCAACTCATCACATGCACCAGCCTAGCACATGCATCTCGCCGTCTCTTTAGCTCCACTACACTGATGCAAGCAGCGAAGGCTGCTGAGGGGAGAACGGCTCATAATAATGGCCGGAACGGAGCGAATGTAATGGAAACCATGTGTTTGATACTATTCCACTGATTCCACTCCAGTTATTACCTCGAGCCCATTCTCCCCAATTAAGGTGCCATCAACTTCCTGTGGACGCTAGAGACTGACCGGATGGGGTGTGGGTGCGTATTTGTGAAAATGAAGGTCCTATAAAACACTTATAGAGTTAATAAATACATGTTTGTGAGCAGATCCTGTGTCCTTTTGAGAGGTATTCATTTTGCAAGCCTTTCCACTGTCCCAGTAGCCATTAATTTACTTCATCCATTTGTTAAGGCCATGTTAAAAATAAAAACATATAACAAAAACTAAGACTAGAATCAATGATCACAGATACAGAGGACTAGCAATTCAACAAATCATTTCGTAGGGAAAGGGACAGGGGGGTTGCCCAACCCACTCAGGCACCACAAAGTAATACAGCATTTGCAGAAAACACACATTTCTGGAACCTTATCTTACAAATCCTCTCACTCAAGAATTGTTACGTTTAGACTTGGAAGGCCACTTTGTTCTCACTTCTCTCCTAAGTGCTATTCTTTGACCTCCTCCCTCCCCTATGGTTAAAAAGGAAGCATGTTGGAGCATCATAGCAGTAGACATTTCCCCAGCCCTGAATTTCTCCCCCACCAACCTGAACCCCATCCCTTTGCCTCTGTGGCTCATATCTGGGCCGATTTCTGTGACGCATCACTGGATAGTCAATGAGAACGCTTCTTTTAGGTTTGTTGTCCCAGGCTTGCATCATGGAGACACCAAAGTGGTGTTTTTGCCCAGTGATGGGCGAGACAGAACGGTAGGGTGGGGGGGGGGGGGGCTAGGGCCGTGGGCCGTGGGCAGAGGGGCACGTGTCACCCAACGAGGCCCCGTCCCTGGCCTGTCACAGAGCATCACATCTGCAAGTGAGCGTCTGAGCGAGCAATGAGCATGCATTCTCTAGCTTTAGCTTTCGCCCCCTGACTCGTTAGTTGAAGAGGAAACGTGAAGAATAGCAGGCTCCAATCTGCTTTCTCTGGGCTTGCGATGAATAAACAAAGCGATTTTGGTGTGATCCCCAGTTGATCAAGCTATCCGCCTGACTGAAGATAATTCGGAGGGAAATCGACAATATTTTGTCTACTGCTAAAAGTGCTAACAGTTTCATTATTGCTATTGGTGGTTTAGGGCTAATCTATCAGACTGGTTTCCAAAAGCCAACCAAAACAAGTACAATTCAGACTTCTCTATTATGCGACAGGTTAAACCTATTCATATAACTATTTGAACACAAATTCCATACCACTCAACATTCTAACACTACACATACTTTATCCTAGTTCTGACAAACATCACTTAAAAGCAAGCAATGATCCTTCGATCATGAAAACATTCTTATAACTTATATATTTTTTCAGAGCTCAATATCTATCTCCTTTATACTCATCTTCCTAAACTCTAAAGGAAGACAATGAGGAAATAAACTATTCCTTAGATCCATTGTACCAACTCACGAGTGTGCCATTCCAACAATTTTCTTATTTAGTACTGACAAGACTTCAGCATTCTTCAAAATAACCTGTATAAAGAACTGGACTGGTGAATCAACAAGCCATACACAAACAGCTTTCAACCCCCGTGCCTCTTATCTGAAGTCCTCACCAGTCACCACTACTCTATCCTCTCACCCTCCCTAACATGGCCATGCTAGAAGTACCTCAGATACATAGCTTCTATACAGTCTACCCAGCTATAGAAGAGAACATTCTGTAGAGAACATGGAACAGACAAGGGGGGACCTCAGAATGGCTGATGTTTAACCAGTGCATGAGTCTTCCTCCAACCCTCAGGCTTTATAATCTGTACACGTTCTAAAATGAGTGCCATTGGAGAACATACAGTAACAATTCAGATTTGACTGATTTTCTGTATTAATAAACTGTCTGACAGTAAAAGCAAAACATACTGAACAAAAATATAAACACAGCATGTAAAGTGTTGGTCCCATGTTTCATGAGCTGAAATAAAATATCCCAGAAATGTTCCAAATGCACAGAAAGCATATTTACCTCAAATTCTGGGGACAAATTTGTTTACATCCCTGTTAGTGAGCATTTTTCCTTTGCCAAGATAATCCATCCACCCGACAGGTGTGGCATATCAAGAAGCTGATTAAACAACATGATCATTACGCAGGTGCAGCTTGTGCTGGGGACAATAAAAGGCCACTCTAAAATGTGCAGTTTTGTCACATAACACAATGCCACAGATGTCTCAAGTTTTGAGGGAGCATGCAACTGGGATGCTGACTGCAAGATTGTCCACCGGAGCTGTTGCCAGATAAATTAATGTTAATTTCTCTACTATAAGCCGCCTCCAACGTCATTTTAGAGAATTAGCAGTACATCCAACTGGCCTCACAAAAGCAGACCAAGTGTAACAATGCCAGCCCAGGACCTCCACATCTGGCTTCTTCACCTGCGGGATCGTCTGAGACCAGCCACCCGGACAGCTGATGAAACTGGAGTATTTCTGTATGTATTAAAGCCCTTTGTGGTGAAAAACTCATTCTGATTGGCTGGGCCTGGCTGCCAGTGGGTGGGCCAGTCTCCCAAGTGGGTGGGCCTATGCTCTCCCAGGCCCACTCATGGCTGCACCCCTGCCCAGTCATGTGAAATCCATAGATTAGGGGCAATTTTCTTTCAATAAACCGATTTCCTTATATGAACTGTAAAATCGTTGAAATTATTGCGTTTATATTTTTGTTCGGTATAGATTAAAACATTGCCCTGTGATTTTGCTACCACTGTTAAATTGGTGCAGGAGGGGCTACGGATTTGAGGGCAAACTGGTACAGACTACAGACAGATACAGATGCCCCAGTTATGATGAAGACAATGACTGTCTGGAGGCCTGAACACTTCCTGTTGCGTGCAGACGGCACGCTCCTGCGGACACCAGACATCCTATGATACAGGAAGTGGTGCTACAGAGTCTATTATGCCAAATCCAACCAAGCAGCTATTGAGCTGAAATGGGGGGGCAATATCATCGTTTCACAGAAAAATTGAGATTAAAGAAGTTCCCCTTAACAAAATATAAATATTGTGATAAAATGCTTGTTCATGTCGGTTTTTCCAAAATTCCCAAACACCTTCAAATCATTGCTAAACTGCCACGGTTCTTATTATTCAAGTCACAGCTTTATTCGATTTCTATAAAACATCACAGAAATATACATTCATGGTTATCGTCCTTTAAAAAACTAAACGTGACAGTATTAACGAAGAGATTAAAAGCTGCACACCCATGCAACGTTTACTGAAGTTAGAATATTTGTGGTAACACCTAGTAGCTATTGCAGATCGAGTTCTTTAAAAGAAAGCCACCCATTTTTATCAAGACTGTGATTTACGTGCCTTTTTTTCGTAGATTTGGATAAGCAAGTTCCCAAAACGTTAAAATACTGCATTTCACCAGTAATGTACGGTTGTTTGTGTCTGACATTAACAGATATTGAACATGTGGAATTATTGACCAGTTTGAGACTCCTCCACATCTAGTTCACATGGCTCACTTTAATTTTTTTTAACAATAAAGGAATTACAAAAACCTAAGAGGTTTTCTTTCTCCCCACTTTCAGCCACACTACGGGCCCACCTTCAGTCATTACTAGATACATCTCAAATGCAGAAAGCGTTCCCTTAAAAAAATAATTACTGTTCAGTTATTTTAGACAAACTGTCATATACTTGGAGCACTGACAAGAGATTCACAGTACATTAGAATAATTAGTTTAGCATTTCTTTATCCTTTTTAGCTCAGAACAGTATTGACGGCATCCTGCACGCATGTACCTTTGCAACGACTGAAGCACGGGCCCAGCCTGACCATAGACAGATGGTTGTACTTTTTACCCCCCAAACTTTATCAGGACCACACGAACCCCACCGTCGGCCTTTCCCCACATACACACTCCCCCACAAGGTCCTCCCAACATCCATTGGGGTGAAAAATTAAGATACCCTTAACAACAGCAGACCCCGAACTCTCCTCACATTGAGAGTGATCCCAGTAAAACTCCAGTGTCTGAACAACGTGACTATGACTGATTGGTTGTGAAAAGGTGTTGTTCTGGACACCGACAACTCTCCTCTCCTCATTTCCGCGTTGGTTCGTCTTCTCCAGGTTCAAAGCGGACCGGCGCACTGGGGGGAGGGGTCTCTTCAGGGTGTATGGGGATCTCTTCTCTTCTGGAGCCTCTGGACCTTCTCGGTCATCCGTTTGGCACTGTAGTAGGACAGGCTCAGGCCCATGATGGCCAGCATCATGGCTATCTGGTTGACCGCGCGGTCCTGTGGCTGGGTCTGCACCTCACCGGCCACCTGTCTCTAGAGAGAACACACAAAAGGCAAAAGTTGAGTTATCAACATATGGGGGTCGGAGAACATATCTGAACCAATTCTGGAAAAACAAAACCAATGCCTTAAATTTTGCCTAAGTCAAAGATTCTATAAAAAGATCATTGAACGTGACGAAACATGAAAATGTACAGAAAAAAGAAAAATGCAATAAAGCTTCTTCCTTTCAAAAACGATACCTAAAACCCAACTTCCCCAACAACACCAGTGTTCCACATATCCACAGTGCCCGGTCACGTGCCCAGGCTTGTGGTTAGAACAGTTAAACATTTAGAGAGGGCAAGGAAATATTTTAGCAAGGGGGCACAATGCTCTTGGTATACGAGACTGGTATAACATGCAAAGAGTCTGGAACAAACCAAAGGGCAGATGCAGAAGGTCCCTGAACACCGGGAGGGTATGTGGACTCTGTACAATACAGCCCCCTTCTTTGCCCTCCATTATCCCTGGAGGGCCTCAAAGCAAATAAGACTCCATTTTAAGCTCAGGCGTTTAGAGAGCACTGCCATATCTTTAGTGAAAAAGGCCTCTGGATACACCCGCAAGATTATAACTACACTACACGACCAAAAGTATGTGGACAACTGCTCGTCGAACAGCTCACTCCAAAATCATGGGCATTAATATGGAGTTGGTCCCCCCCTTTGCTGCGATAACAGCATTCACACTTCTGGGAAGGCTGTCCACTAGATGTTGGAACATTGCTGCAGGGACTTGCTTCCATTCACCCACAAGAGCATAACTGATGTTGGGCGATTAGGCCTGGCTTGCAGTCGGCGTTCCAATTCATACTAAGGTGTTTGATGGGGTTGAGGTCAGGCCGTTTTGTGCACAAGGGCATTATCAAGCTGGAACAGGAAAGGGCCTTCCCCAAACTGTTGCCACAAAGAACCATCTAGAATGTCATCGTATGCTGTAGCATTAAGATTTCTCTTCACTGGAACTAAGGAGCCTAGCCCGAACCATGAATAAAACAGTCCCAGACCATTATTCCTCCTCAACACTTTACAGTTGGCACTATGCGTCCTGGCATCTGCCAGATGGTGAAGCGTGATTCATCACTCCAGAGAATGCGTTTCCACTGCTCCAGAGTCCAATGGTGGTGAGCTTTACACCACACCAGCCGACACTTGGCATTGCGCATGGTGATCTTAGGCTTATGTGCGGCTGCTCGGCCATGGAAAACCATTTCATGAAGCTCCCGACCAACAGCTATTGTGCTGATGTTGCTTCCAGGGGCAGTTTGGAACTCGGTAGTGAGTGTTGCACTTGGCGGTCCCGTTTTGTGAGCTTGTGTGGCCTACCACTTTGTGGCTGAGCCGTTGTTGCTCCCAGACATATCCACTTCACAATAACAGTACTTACAGTTGACTGGGGCAGCTCTAGTAGGGCAGACATTTGCCGAACTGACTTGTTGTTAAGGTGGTATCCTATGATGGTGCCACGTTGAAAGTCACCGAGCGCTTCAGTAAGGCCATTCTTATTGCTTGTCTATGGAGATTGCATGGCTGTGTGCTTGATTTTATACACCTGTCAGGAACGGGTGTGGCTGAAATGGTCAAATCCACTAATTTGAAGGGGTGTCCGCATACTTTTGTATCTATAGTGTATATATGGAAGTGGTATTGGAGCAGTGGCGGTTCGAGACCATTTCAACTGGGGGAGCCAAGCTGGGGCCAGTTGTACTGTTAGAGGGGCCAGTTACATTAGACGTTATTGTTGTCATATCGTTTTCTTCACTGCATTGCAGGCATTAGCAGGCAAAAGACCATGTTCATAATCATCATCGTTGCCACTGTCTAATAACGGATGTAAAAAAAGGATAGCAAAAATTAGTTATGTAAAAATTATTTCATACTCCACATTTAGGGGGGCCACAAGGGGATCCAAAATTGTTGTCACAGGGGCACACAGGGCTTTGTGATGGCCACTCCAATACCTTGACTTTGTTGTCCTTAAGCCATTTTGCCACAACTTTAGAAGTATGCTTGGGGTCATTGTCCATTTGGAAGACCCATTTACAACCAAGCTTTAACTTCCTGACTGGGGTCTTGTTGCTTCAATATATCCACATCATTTTTCTTCCTCATGATGCCATCTATTTTGTGAAGTGCACCAGTCCCTCCTGCAGCAAAGCACCCCCACAACATGATGCTGCCACCCTCGTGCATCACAGTTGGGATGGTGTTCTTCAGCTTGCAAGCCTCCCCCTTTTTCCTCCAAACATAAGCATGGTCATTATGACCAAACAGTTATATTTTTGTTTCATCAGATCAATACGATCTCTGTCCCCATGTGCAGTTGCAAACCGTGGTCTAGCTTTTTTATGCCGGTTTTGGAGCAGTGGCTTCTTCCTTGCTGAGTGGCCTTTCAGGTTATGTCGATATAGGACTCGTTTTACTGTGGATATAGATACATTTGTACCTGTTTCCTCCAGCATCTTCACAAGGTCCTTTGCTGTTGTTCTGGGATTGATTTGCACTTTTGGCACGAAAGTACATTCATCTCTAGGAGACAGAATGCGTCTCCTTCCTGAGCGGTATGACGGTTGCATGGTCCCATGTTGTTTATACTTGCGAACTATTGTTTGTACAGATGAACGTGGTACCGTCAGGCATTTGGAAACTACTCCCAAGGATAAACTGGACTTGGAGGTCTGCAAATTTTTTTCCTGAGGTCTTGGCTGATTTCTTTTGATTTTCCTATGATGTCAAGCAAAGAGGCACTGGGTTTGAAGGTAGGCTTTGAAATACATCCACAGGTACACCTCCAACTGACTCAAATTATCTCAATTAGCCTATCAGAAACTTCTAAAGCCATGACATTATTTTCTGGAATTTTCCAAGCTGTTTAAAAGGCACAGTCAACTTAGTGTATGTAAACTTCTGCTCCAGTGGAATTGTGATACAGTGAATTATAAGTGAAATAATCTGTCATTAAAACGAGTTTTAATGACTCCAACCTAAGTGGATGTAAACATCCGACTTCAACTGTATAACTTATTTTATCTGAAAGCATTTTAACCATCATAAATACAACCATAAATTCAAACCAGAATGCAGAGAAGTCCTCACTACCATCACACATATTCAAATCCTCCAACCACAAAGCAAAGCAATTATCACAGCAACATGTGGAATTTTATGTAACAGCGAGTCACTTTCTCCTCTGTATTGGGGTATTTGTTTTCCAATTAGTAAAAATATCAGAGAAGACACTTTACACAAATGATGACATGCATCACATTCATGACTGTAAAGGATTATTGCGGCGGAGGAGGAACAAAAGAAAGGGGGAGGAAATAATATCAGTGGCTTTGTTGATGAAAGCAGATTGTGCGTCGCAGATGGGGGGTCCTGGGGAAAGCGGCTACTATTATACATCAGGCCCAGATTCCCACCTGGCTGAATTCAACACGGACTGACAAGTTAGTGTTGGTCATGCCGTTTTAACAACTGGTCACTTGTACTGTTTAGAGTCTACAGTAGAACTCAGGCACAAAGGGGGAAACACTACTTCATTATAAGAGGATTAGAGGCAGTTTTCATTAGCTTTTAGCTACTGAATGTGAGGAGGGAAACCGTGGCCTTGGAGTAATGCTCAAATACACTGAAGTGGTCCATTTTTCATTTTGCTTACATCCACATCTGAGCCAAGGGGGAAGTTAAACCTTGTCACGCTACTCTTACATTGCAAGTCAAGTGAATCATAAGAGATACATCTTAGCTAACATTTCCTAAGTCAACAAGGACTCTATAAAAAAAATAACTTTTTTAAAAATTAAAAAAAACATTAAACTTTTTTTTTTATAATAAAAAAATAAAACAAAACAATTGGTCATGGCCATTGTTATTCAAGCGTAAAGATCAGCAAATACCAAACTGCGGCAAGGAGAAGAGGAATTTCATTGACTGGGTGGGAGCGGATATGGTGCCCATATGACTCATTTCTAATGCATCGGCAACGTTAGAACACAATACTGTTAATCACTTTTTCTGAAATTGAATGATTTTGTTTTTTCAAGTGTTGACGATTCCATTTGGACTGCATCTTTACATGATTCAGTGCTGCTGACTCACTGTAACAAGTCATATGAATAAGTAGACAGAGAAATGTCAATATATTTCCTTGCACATGAATTCATACAGTATTAGGCACACACAAAACCCCAATGAAAGGCTGTCAATAGTTTACAAACCTGTAGGAGGCGGAAGTATCCAGGGGTCAGCCTGCCCAGTCTGATGATCATGTCTGTAGTGGATCTGGGGTTGGTTTCTTTGGGCAGTGGTGTGTTGATGCAGCTCTGGTCTGGAGACCTGAGGAGAAAGAGATAATGGAGTCACTCCATCAAACCACTAAGCCAATAGGAAACCATAATTCATCCCATGTGTAGAGGCATACGGATGCCTCAATAAAAAAAAAGTGTTTTTAGAACCATCCAAGTAGAAGACAATAGCATCAAACTAAACTTTTGAACACTGAGGAAGACAAAAAAAAATAAAAAAAAATGTGCTTACAAATGAAACCAAAGCCTCTCTTCAAGTTTGATACCGGCGAAAGACTGGCATAATGAGAAACGAGGCAGTTTTCTATGCTTGCAAATAAACTCAAACCATCCGAATGGCTTTGAGGAAGGGAACAGTTCTTGCCTGAGGCGAGGACTATGAACAAACCCAATCTTCCTGATCCGGTCATATCCAGTGTAGTCTAGTCTAGTTACAGACAAACCCATCCAGATCAGAACTAACATCTGGTCTGGTTTTGGACCCGACACCATTTCTCAGAACCTTAAACATTTTTTTTTTAATAACCTCCAATCAGCATGTCTGAACTAGATCTGATGAGGGAAACAATGCTGCTATTCATGAAGCCGTGAACTTGGACTCGAGTCGAAAAACGTTAAATTCATTCAGCCTCTGAAGATAATCACATGTAATGAGTGGTGATCTTGATTGTCATCATGCCAATTTAAGGAATTCCCTCCAAACACTAAATTCAGGACTTTAAAAAGTGTTCAATTGTATTTTTTCTTTACTTCCAACTGCTTGAGTGGCTTGCTTTGAAGTACATTTCTGTGAGATGCGGAAAACTGAGCGATAGTGCTCCAACTCACATGTCAAGTAAACAGGACCAGCTGTGTGTGGGGGGGGGACCAACACCACCCACCACTAAAGAGATCCTAATTAACTCATTATGCCACCATCTAAATGTATCTCTCCATGACCAATAACGTGGGTCTTATGTCGAAGTTCTCCAATCCGTGAACATCGCATCAATAACAACAATTTCACTGGGGAGGCAAGGGGAAAAGCTGGCAGTGTGCAGGGAAGGTAGAAACGTGAGGGATTCATCTGCCAACCTGGTTGCGATTACACCCTTTTGTTCAGGCAAAAAGGAGGAACGCAGCAAATAAAAATGACTTGAAATTCAGGGTTTCCGACTTGCTCCAGGGCAAAAAGCGGTCCGGAATGCAGTCGTAAAAAAACAGTTGGATCCTCCACACCTTCCACAGGCTCTGTGGTGGTAAAGATCCTGTGGCTGCTACTCCAACTGGCCAGTCTAAACTCCAACCATCTAGCGCCCAGCCAACCAAAGAGCACCTGGTAGTTTGGGTACCCAACAGTGTGACGGGCGACTGGAACTACGGAGAAAGCTTCCGATTTGTGATCCGCCCTTTTATATAGCCCGGTCTCACCCAACCAGATCTGCAGACTTGCCCAACACACACACAGCTGTCAAAATGCATCAATCTCTGTGGCTTGCGCTCTAACACACATAAGCCCAACCCACCTCCCCATAGTGTAAAAACCCTTTGCAACCTGTCAGATGGTATTTGCTCATCCAGCCAACAAAGTAGAAAGAGAGAGAGATAAAAAAATGAAGTGTTCATAAGCTTAACAGCACACGTCTAAGGGAACATACATAATCCAACGCGTTGGATTACGTAACAACATTGACCTGCCCTCAGAAATGATGTGAGAAATATCAGGATTTGCCTTCCAGAACTGACCACTCCTTGCTCATGTTGACTCGGAAGAACAGCGTCATTCACATTAGTGGGTAATTTCGCCTTTATGATTGTGGAGTCATGGAGTTTGTTTTGGTGTTACATAAACTCCTTCCACTTCACTGGGCTAAGAGTTGCAGTTTCTCTTCCAGAAATCTTCCAAACAAGTATGAAACCAATGTTTACTTCACCAGAATCTTACTTTTAATTAGTGTATGTCCATGGCTTCATGCCAAATTATGGCATTGCTTGACATCCATACTGTTGATGGACAATGACCTCACAACCTTGTAGTAGTATACCATCATCATGCCATGCTAGATCAATGTCCTTTTGGGCAATGCTATTTGATGTGTTTCTATATCTTTGAAGGGTTCCTTCACTACTCAACTATCAAAACTGTGTTACTACAGAGATTCATGGCCAATCACCTTGTGGCCAAGATCACACAGTAGACCAATCCAAAGCTTTCTTTAAATCTTTCAGCAAAGCAGGGGTCCGATAAACAACCTTAAAATAAAGTAATCTGATTGTTGGGTCTCCCTTCAAATAATCCGATGAGGAGATTAAATTAAGTCAATCTTTGGCTTTGAACAGGTTCTCTGTCAACATTCTCAAAGCTAATAAAGAACATACCGATAGCAATTCATCCAATGTAATTTACAAATCAGGGACACTTGTCTGGTAAACCAATTTGGGGAATTGTAGCTCTGGAATGTTTGAGGTCGAGGTTTGGATTTATGCTAAATCTATAAGAAATATGAGTACAGTGAAGAAGACAT
This sequence comes from Salmo trutta, assembly GCF_901001165.1. Taxonomy (NCBI): domain Eukaryota; kingdom Metazoa; phylum Chordata; class Actinopteri; order Salmoniformes; family Salmonidae; genus Salmo; species Salmo trutta. The sequence goes on along the minus strand of NC_042993.1, from coordinate 26,226,034 downwards.
CCACCCTCGTCAATACATCCTCTCAAATGACATGGGAACATAGCTTTCAGATCAAGCTATAAAATGCCTGCCTAAGAGCTGCTTTCAGACCAGGAAGAGGGACAGAGAGGCTATGGAAACACACAAATGGGATGGGTTGGGGAGAGAGAGCGAGCGAGAGCAGCAGCCCTCCAAAAATATCTAATCTCTCAATTCAATTTAAGAGCTTTATTGGCATTGGAAACATATGTTAACATTGCCAAAGCAAGTGAAGTAGATAAAAAAAACAAAAGTGAAATAAATAATACAACTTGACAGTAAACATTACTCAGAAGTTCCAAAAGAATAAAGACCTTTCAAATGTCTATATACAGTGTTGTAAAGATGCGCAAATAGTTAAAGTACAAAAGGGAAAATAAACAAATATGGGTTGTATTTACAATGGTGTTTGTTCTTCACTGGTTGCCCTTTTCTTATGGCAACAGGTCCCAAATATTGCTGCTGTGATGGCACAATGTGGTATTTCACCCAGTAGATATAGGAGTTTATCAAAATTGGGTTTGTTTTTTAAATCTTTGTTGATCTGTGTAATCTGAGGGAAATGTGTCTCTAATATGTTCATACATTTGGCAGGAGGTTAGGAAATGCAGCTCAGTTTCCACCTCATTTTGTGGGCAGTGTACACAGTCGGTCTTCTCTGGAGAGCCAGGTCTGCCTACGGCGGCCTTTCTCAATAGCAAGGCCATGCTCACTGAGTCTGTACATAGTCAAAGCTTTCTTTAAGTTTGGGTCAGTCACAGTGGTCAGGTATTCTGCCACTGTGTACTCTCTGTTTAGGGCCAAATAGCATTCTAGTTTGCTCAGTTTATTGTCAATTCTTTCCAATGTGTCAAGTAATTATCTTTTTGTTTTCTCATGATTTGGTTGGGTTCAATTGTGTTGCTGTCCTGGGGCTCTGTTTGTTTGTGAACAGAGCCCCAGGACCAGCTTGCTTAGGGGACTCTTCTCCAGGTTTATTTCTCTGTAGGTGATCTTTGTTATGGAAGGTTTGAGAATCGCTTCCTTTTAGGTGGTTGTAGAATTTAATGTCTCTTTTCTGGATTTTGATAAATAGCAGGTATCAGCCCAATTCTGCTTTGCATGCATTATTTGGTGTTTTACATTGTAAACAGAGGATATTTTTGCAGTATTCAAATCTCTCAGACACAGGAGCAGTAAAACTGTCATTAGGCTCATGTTTCTGCTGCACCAGTCTCGTGAGCACATACAGCAAGCCCCCAAACTCACAGCCAATGACAGCCTTCCATAGCGCCTTCCTCCCTCCCATCTTCCTGCATCCTCACTCCCCCTACTGTTGCCATCTAAAACAACTCAGGGGTTTCTCCACTGAGTGATGTAGGCTGATAAATGGTGAGAGTTGGAGGCATCAGCAGCTGAGACTGTGCAACTGTCAGAGTTTCAATCTCTCCTCAGAGCCACCGATCTGATAGCAATGACTCCACAGCAGCATTACATCACATCATAAATCTGATCGATTTAAAAGTTGTGTAATCTCCATTCTCGCCAGCGCTTGAAGACCTACCCTCCACGTCACATGACCGTAGTGTGTGCACTACCGTTTCCATATTTCCTCATTCGAGCAGCAAGATGAGTAGCGATAAGCCATGCTGACATATAGAATGCTCACATTGACTGGCTTCCCTTTGTTTCTGTGGCGCAAGTGGAAATCAGACATGGTCAAGGGGCTTGCATATGGTCAGAATAATTGAATCTTTCATCAAGAGGGGAAAGCATCACAACAATCCCCCCCAGCCAAGCCCCCTATGTCTGTGATTGTCGTGATTCACAGGCAAGCCATCAGCTGTGTGTGAAGGAGTCCCAGGCTCAAAATGAAAATGGGGGGGGGGGGGGCTGGTGAGCGATTTTCTTGGAAATAGGAGGGCCACCATTTCCGTCACATCTTTGCAGTGTGGCTTGTAAACAATGCTTCTGGACAATCAAGACCATTAGCACAAGCCATTCGAAGTAAATAGAAACCAACTAGGCTGGCCATAAAAGTGTAAACAGGCCAATTTGAATGCAGCTTAGAACACCTACCACCCAGAGTTGACATGTCAGTGGGAAAAAACAAAGCAGGAAGGGGGGAGTGTGATGACAATCAATCATCAATTGGCATTGAGACATTGATTACATTGCTTAATTAATGAATGTAAAGATCACATAATGCTTGATGCTTCTAGGAATCTCACATATTATCACCATATTATGCACTCTTGACTCGTGTGGGAGGGGTCAATGGGGGACGTATAGTCTGATCAGAGATACAGCACCAGAAGTTAAAACCTCTTACATCTAGACGTTCTGCTAGCGGAACACCTGCTCCAATATCCAATGATAGGCGTGGCGCGAATTACAAATTCCTCAAAAATCCCAAAACTTCAATTTTTCAAACATATTACTATTTTACACCATTTTAAAGACAAGACTCTCCTTTATCTAACCACACTGTCCGATTTCAAAAAGGCTTTACAGCGAAAGCAAAACATTAGATTATGTCAGCAGAATACCCAGCCAGAAATAATCAGACACCCATTTTTCAAGCTAGCATATAATGTCACAAAAAAACAAAACCACAGCTAAATGCAGCACTAACCTTTGATGATCTTCATCAGATGACACGCCTAGGACATTTTGTTATACAATACATGCATGTTTTGTTCAATCAAGTTCATATTTATATCAAAAACCAGCTTTTTACATTAGCATGTGATGTTCAGAACTAGCATTCCCACCGAACACTTCCGGTGAATTTACTAAATTACTCACGATAAACATTCACAAAAAACATAAATTATTTTAAGAATTATAGATACAGAACTCCTTTATGCAATCGAGGTGTCCGATTTTAAAATAGCTTTTCGGTGAAAGCACATTTTGCAATATTCTGAGTAGATAGCTCGCCATCACAGGCTAGCTATTTTGACACCCACCAAGTTTGACCCTCACCAAACTCAGATTTACTATAAGAAAAATTGGATTACCTTTGTTGTTCTTCGTCAGAATGCACTCCCGGGACTTCTACTTCAATAACAAATGTTGGTTTGGTTCCAAATAATCCATAGTTATATCCAAATAGCTGCGTTTTGTTGTGCGTTCAAGACACTATCCGAAGGGTGACGAAGGGTTATGCGCCCGACGCGTTTCGTGACAAAAAAAATTCGAAATATTCCATTACCGTACTTCGAAGCATGTCAACCGCTGTTTAAAATCAATTTTATGCTATTTTTCTCGTAAAAAAGCGATAATATTCCGACCGGGAGTCGTTGTTTTCGTTCAAAGACGAAAGAATAAAAACATGGTGTCGCCTCGTGCACACGCCTCAGTCTCATGGTTCTCAGATCGACCACTATCTAAATGCGCTACTGTTTTCAGCCTGGGCCTGCAAAGACATCATTCAGCTTTTTGCTGCCTTCTGAGAGCCTATGGGAGCCGTAGGAAGTGTCACGTTACAGCAGAGATCCTCAGTTTTCAATAAAGAGAGTGTAGAAGGCCAAGAAATGGTCAGAGAGCACACTTCCTGTAAGGAATCTTCTCAGGTTTTGGCCTGCCAAATGAGTTCTGTTATACTCACAGACACCATTCAAACAGTTTAAGAAACGTTGGAGTGTTTTCTATCCAAAGCTAATAATTATATGCATATTCTAGTTTCTGGGCAGGAGTAATAATCAGATTAAATCGGGTACATTTTTTATCCGGCCGTGAAAATACTGCCCCCTATCCATAACAGGTTAACATGTGAAAGGTTAGCTATCAGCTAACCCTTCCAAGGTATCAGGTTAGTCCTGAAAAAAGGTAAAACTTATGCATGACTAGACTGTATAGTTAATGCATACAGTCCATGCATATAGGCCTAGAGGCATTCTAAACAAGACCCAAATAGCTAACCAACATAACTAGTACTTGGTGAGAGGTGAACATATAGGCCTTGTGTGCTTTTTAAACAACAAATTCCAATGACAAACACCCACGTTTGAAGTTATGCCAATCCCTGGCATGTAATTAACCGGGAACAGTGTTACAGAATTTCACATACCATGTCACCCCTCATCCCCCTGTGTGACCCCTCACTCCAGACATGACACTGCCATTTTAAATCACCCCATTGTTCTCCTAGCTTTTCCCAGTCAAAGCCCCTATACCACCGCCTCAAACCTCGAATGAAGGATCACTGCTGCCACCTGCCTCTTGCATGATTGAACAACTACCATTACAGTTATTACAGTATTTACACATATAGTATAGTACTTTTCTCAGTTAAACTAACAAAATGTAGTAAAACCTTATTGATTTACCAAATAAAATACAAATGTATTGGTCACATACACAATGCTTGTGCTTCTGGTTCAGACAGCACAGTAATATCCAACAAGTGATCTAACAAATCCCCAACAACTACCTAATACACACAAGTCTAAAAAAGGGGTGAATGAGAATACGTACATATAAATATATGGATGCGTGATGGCCGAGCGGCATAGACAAGGTCCAATAGATGGTATAAAATTCAGAATATACATATGATATGAGTAATGTAAGATATGCAAACATTATTCAAGTGGCAGCATTGTTTAAAGTGACAAGTGATCCATTTGTTAAAGTGGTCAGTGATTGGATCTCCATTTAGGCAGCACCCTCCGAGTTAGCGATTGCTATTTAGCAGTCTGATGGCCTTGAGATAGAAGCTGTTTCTCAATCTCTCAGTCCCAGCTTTGATGTACCTGTACTGACCTCGCTTTCTGGATGGTAGCGGTGTGAACAGGCAGTGGCTCGGGTGGTTGTCTTTGATGATCTTGTTGGCCTTCCTGTAACATTGGGTACTGTAGGTGTCATGGAGGGCAGGTAGTTTGCTCTCGGTGATGCGTTGTGCAGACCTCACCACCCTCTGGTGAGCCTTGCTGTTGAGGGAAGAGCAGTTGACGTACCAGGTTGTGATACAGTCCAACAGGATGCTCTCGATTGTGGATCTGTAAAAGTTAGTCAGGGTTTTGGGTGACAAGCCAAATTTCTTCAGCCTCCTGCGGTTGAAGAGGCGCTGTTGCGCCTTCTTCACCACACTATCTGTGTGGGTGGACCATTTCAGTTTGTTGTTTGAGTTCACCGAGGAACTCAACTTAACTTTCTCCACTGCTGTCCCTTCTATGTAGATGGGGGGTGCTCCCTCTGCTGTTTCCTGAAGTCCACAATCATCTCACTCAGCATCAACAGAACAAAGGAGAGGTTATATTCCTGACACCACACTCCAAGTGCCCTCACCTCCTCCCTGTAGACTGTCTCGTCGTTGTTGGTAATCAAGCCCACTACTGTTGTGTCATCTGCAAACTTGATGATTGAGTTGGAGGAGTGCATGGCCACACAGTTGTGGGTGAACAGGGAGTACGGGGGGGTCTGAGCACACACCCTTGTGGGGCCCCAGTGTTGAGGGTCAATGAGGAGGAGATGTTGTTTCCTACCTTCACCACCTGGGGGCGGCCCGTCAGGAAGTCTAGGACCCAATTACACAGGGCGGGGTTGAGGCCCAGAGCCTCCAGCTTGATGACGAGTTTGGAGGGTACTATGGTGTTGAATGCTGAGCTGTAGTCAATGAACAGCATTCTTACATAGGTATTCCTCTTGTCCAGATGGGATAGGGCAGTGTGCAGTGTGATGGCGATTGCATCGTCTGTGAACCTGTTAGGGCGGTATGCAAACTGAAGTGGGTCTAGGGTGGCCGGTAAGGTGGAGGTGATATGATCCTTGACTAGTCTCTCAAAGTACTTCATGATGACAGAAGTGAGTGCTACGGGCAATAGTCATTTAGTTCAGTTATCTTTGCCTTCTTGGGTACAGGAACAATGGTGGCCATCTTGAAGCAGACTGTGATAGGAAGCGATTGAATATGTCCCTAAACACACCAGCCAGCTGGTCTGCGCATGCTCTGAGGAGCGGCTAAGGATGCCGTCTGGGCCAGCAGCCGTTTAGATGTTTTACTCATGCCGGCCACGGAGAAGGAGAGGGATGCAGTTCTTGTTAGCAGGCCGCGACAGTGGCACTGTATTATCCTCAAAGCGGGAAAATAAGGTGTTTAGTTTGTCTGGAAGCGTAATGTCGGTGTCCGTGACGTGGCTGGTTCTCTTTTTGTAGTCCGTGATTTCCTGTAGACCCTGCCACATACGTCTCATGTCCCATGTTTTCTGAAGATATTTTACACAAGAGTTAAATAATCTTATGAAATGCAATGCGTCAATTCCCATCAAATCTTTACCTAATAAATCTAGTGCACAGATCCAGCTTTCAGCATTTTCTCATTAAAAAAGTTACACCATATTTCATAAGCTGTTTAATCAAGATGCTTTCCATTTTAGCAGACATCCAACAAAATGAAAAAAATATATACAATGAATACTTTTAGATAAGCAGTGCTACAGGGCAATTGCTCTCAATGTTGATAAACGTTTTTTCCCCCCACTAAAATTGGTCTTTTGACCAATCACATTAGATCTTTTTAGAGCAGATCTGATTGGTCAAAAGATCAATTGTGGGGGAAAACAATTGTGATATTGGGCTGCCTGTCTAAGCAGCCTAAGTGTTTCCATTCCCAATTTAAAACCCACACCTATTAATTCCAAAGGCTAAGTAAAATTATTTATTTAACAATCGATCAACTTATCACGAATATCTATCCAATTGAGCGGTTATACTTTCGAAATACTTAAATCGGTTAATAAAAATGTACAAAGTAAAAATAAAAAGTTTGCCTAGCGGCTCCATCCATATTGTTAACCAACCAAGTCATATTGGGGCGTAAAAATCTGTTCTCTTTCCCTTCAAATGTAATATAACACAATTCAACAAATGTTCTACACCTCCAGTACGTGCTCATTTCCATTGTTAGCTAATTAATCACGGAGTCAACCAATTACAAACTAATGGAAATCATTTGTGGTCATATTTCAAATATATGTAACAAAAACGAATTGTCGCGCAAAAGTGTCATTTAAAAAGCTGTAGTTTGAACTGACCTGCAGCTATGCTCGGGGGTTGAGCTGGTTGAAATGTGCCCAGGGAGGGAGGGAGTACAAGCGCACGATGTTCACGTATCAAGCTATATAGGAAGCCAGGCCAGCCTATAGACACATGAGATGGGTGGGGCAATCTGAGCCATGAGTGCTCAATACATTTAAGTGTGCATGCACTTTAAGTGTGTCACACACTCCCTTCTGAGTAGAATATGCTCGCCTAGTGTGATCGATAACAAGTATGTCTAGTCGGAGAAAGAATGTTTCTTTATTGGTCATTAATACGTTTGTCCTATACATGAAAGTATTGTATTGCTTTCGTTGACTGAAAATATGTTATTGAGCCAACGCGCAACAGACAGACATTTAGCACACGAAAGGTTAGTTTAGTGCTCCGCTGTGTAGGCTTGTTGTAAGTAGTTGAATTCTAGTATTAGGCAGGGATGGGCAACTCCAGTTCTCGGGAGCCTGATTGGTGTCACACTTTTGGCCCCTGGTCTAATGCCGTGGTGATGTAAGACAGAAGCTATACATTATTATAAACTGGGTGCTGATTGGCTTACAGCCATGGTATATCAGACCTTATGAAAAAGGAGAGCCGCACACTCTATGAGCTCAGATGGAATAATATAATCAACGTTTCGACAGACAAACTGTCTTCATCAGGGTATACCACGGGTATGACGAAACATGTATTTTTACTGCTATAATTACGTTAACCAGTGTATTATGTAAGCAGTTTATAATAGCAATATGGCACCTCGGGGGTTTGTGGTATATGGCCAATATACCACGGCTAAGGGCTGTGTCCAGGCACTCTGCGTTGTGTCTTAAATACAACTACAATTGCTTAAATAGACCTAAAGAAATGTGGAATGTTCATATCTATTCCTCTTGTCAACACTATCCTAGAACAAATAGCAGAACTCTCAGCAACCCCCATCTTCCTCTTTCCTTTTAGGTTGCTTTACCCTCTTCATAATTTGTTCTCCTTGGGTGAAACGTTCCCACTCCCGCCTCTTCCCAGCTAGTCCCCATTTGGGTAGTTACCCTCAAATAACTGCTAGTAGGCCTATGCTTATAGCTTAACATTTGCCATCCCCTCCCCCTTCATGCTAGTCACATGAACTCAGCGGAATGTATAAAGTTTGCAGGGTGGAGATGGACAAACATCCCTTGTGGTGTCTCGGTAGTTCAGTTGTTTCATAACACATTTACGGTGGCTTTCTTTTCAGTTGAAAGGGCTGCTTTCACTTTGTTTTCATTCGTTAATTCCCGTTTCTTGTCCATTAAGTGCAACCTGACTATAGGGAATTCCATTAGGCCTACACTATTTGAAAAAGGCGCACCAGTCCAATGTGTGAGACCTGCGCGATAGAGGAGAGCACATTCACTATCCCTTACCCGAATGACGGTGGTGTGAAATCCTCATCTGTTCATTTTGATACATGATCTACAGGCCAGTCCCACATTTAGGTCCAACCCCTCTCGTATAGGCAGCGTCAAGGGCACATGTTTCTATGTTTTGCTTCTCTGCTGACTGTTTGTACAGTCCTCCGCTGACTCGGATTTCTACTGTATACTGTACTGTGTAGGCTTGTGTTTTGGATAGCGACACTGAAAGGTTTACATCTATTTGCCAGTCATATTGGGCCCCTGGTTCGTGGAGCGAGTGTTGTGTCTGTGACATCCCACTGTAGGGAGAGGCACATCATACACTCTCCTATTTGGTTGAAAATATAGTCACTTGCCTCACTATATTTCCTAATTCCCACGTTAGGGTGGAGAGAGGCTATCCTTCTAATTTACCAAAATGTGTTAGGGCCTAGCCATGCTGATGTTGCAAAGTTTGGTAGGCAAATGGTTGGATGTATTTTTTAACCCCCATTAACTCTAAGTACAATGTATGTAAATTGAAAACACTAACAGGTCTCTCCTTATGTCAATTCTAAAGTGCTGGCGATAAGAAAGCCATCTGGATAGGCAAGCCACTGATTAAAGTCCCTTAATTCTGGTCAGACACTGCCCTCTATTGGAGGCTAAAAGGTATCACTGAGGTCTAATGTCAAATTGAAATCAAGTCAGAGTCTACAGCACATTCGGAAAGTATTCAGACCCCTTCCCCTTTCCCACATTTTGTTACATTACAGCCTTATTCCAAAACACAATACCCAATAATGACAAAGTGAAAACAGGTTTTAGAAATTTTAGCAAATGTATAACAACTAAAAAAGAGAAATTGAGCTCAGGTGCATCCTCTTTTCCATTGATCATCCTTGAGATGAATCTACAACTTGACTGGAGTCCACCTGTGGTAAATTCAATTGATTGGACATGATTTGGAAAGGCACACACCTGTCTATTTAAGGTCCCACAGTTGAGTGCATGTCAGAGCAAAAAAACAAGCCATAAAGTCAAAGGAATTGTCCGTAGAGCTCCAAGACAGGATTGTATCGAGGCACAGATCTGCTGAAAGGTACCAAAAAATGTCTGCAGCATTGGAGGTACCCAAGAACACAGTGGCCTCCATCATTCTTAAATGGAAGAAGTTTGGAACCAAGACTCTTCCTAGAGCTGGCCTCCTGGCCAAACTGAGCAATCAGGGGAGAAGGGCCTTGGTCAGGGAGGTGACAAAGAACCCGATGGTCATTCTGACAGATCTCCAGAGTTCCTATTTGGAGATGGGAGAACCTTCCAGAAGGACAACCATCTCTGCACCACTCCACTAATCTGGCCTTTATGGTAGAGTGGCCAGACGGAAGGCACATGACAGCCCGCTTGGAGTTTGCCAAAAGGCACCTAAAGGACTCTCAGACCATGAGAAACAAGATTATCTGGGTTGATGAAACCAAGATTGAATTCTTTGGCCTGAATGCCAAATCTGGAGGAAACCTGGCACCATCCCTACGGTGAATCATGGTGTTGGCAGCATCACGCTGTGGGTATGTTTTTTAGCAGCAGTGACTGGGAGACTAGTCAGGACCGAGGGAAAGATGTACGGAGCAAAGTGCTCAGGACCAGAGTCTGGGGCGAAGTTTCACCTTCCAACAGGGCAACGACCCTAAGCACACAGCCAAGACAACGCAGGAGTGGCTTCTGGACAAGTTTCTGAATGTCCTTGAGTGGTCCGGCCAAAGGCCGAACATGAACCCAATCGAACATCTCTGGAGACCTGAAAATAGCTGTGCAGCAGCGCTCCCCATCAAACATGACAGAGCTTGAGGGTCTGCAGAGAAGAATGGCAGCAACTCACCAAATACAGGTGTGCCAAGCTTGTAGTGTCATACCCAAGACTCTAGGCTGTAATCGCTGCTAAGGTACGTCAACAAAGTAGAGTAAAGGGTCTGAATACTTCTGTAAATTAGATTTCAGTTAAGAAATATATATATACATGTCTAAAAACCTGTTTTTGCTTTGTCATTATGGGTATTGTGTGTATATTGAGGGGGAAAAAACAATGTAATCCATTTTAGAATAAGGCTGTAATGTAACTGTGGAAAGTCAAGTGGTCTGAATACTTTCCTAATGCACTGTATACCCCTTAGCCATGCATTACATTTATGGACAAAGGGATGGATCGGTGGTAGAAAAATTACAACACAGAACCCCCACATAGCAGAGAAAACATACTTTTGCTGACACAGTAGCAGATGCTCTATAGAGGGGGAATTGGTAGGTAATGATTTTTTTGGGCAGCATAGAGAAAAGGCCTCAATATTATAATCCAAGAGAATAATAAAATCCATCCAGTTTCATCCTATTTATTTTTCTCACAGGAAAGAGCACCAGCTGAGCACGTCTGGGGTCCCCCATCTACAGAGCGAGGAAGCAGTTGATGTCCCTGCCCAATAGGCTAGTGACAGGTCTAGAAAACATGTGGACTTGTGCACAAACTAGCATGTCAACAACTAACAAAGAATGTTTGATAATGATTTGCTGTGATATTTAACTAAATCAAATAAAAACAGCCTTTTTATCATTTTATTCAAGAACATTTAAATTTCATAGGAGTCACAATAGCTCTTTCCACTGTTTTTACAGAACAATTTAATAAAATAAACAATAGAACAAATGATTAAGTTCACATTATTAAATTTTGTTTGATTTTGTGTGTTGACCTAATACAAGTTAGTGATTACTTCAAACGGCCTTATGTCTCCTGAATGAGAAGCGCTGATGTTGATTCAAAACATTTGGTAAGTAATTAATGAATATTAAAAAACTAAAAAGGAGTGGCAAAAACCCTATTCCTCTTAAAACATTTTAGAAACACACTTTAGCTGCCTTAAATGTTTGGATTTATGTAGGAAAATAACATTCAGCAGTTAAAAATGGTTTAGAAGGGTAAATTTTTTACTTGTACAGGATATGGACGGTATTCATTTAAACAAGGCATAAAAATGGATAAGAACATGAGAACCCCTTGGAACAGCTTCATTACCTCAAATGTAAGCCCACAATGAACTATAAATGATATCTTTTAATATAAAAAAAACTTGGTAAAAAATACTTATTTTAAACTGTACAGTCACCAAGTACACAGAATGATCACAACTTCAAACAGTTCTTCATTTGGCGTCTCCAGCGGCCTCAACTTTCGCCTAGAAATGAAGAATGGACTAATTTCAGACATACACACACACACAAAAAATGCTTGTATGCAATAAATAACCTTGAAGAAAGTTAAAAAAGAGGATTGCAAATAAGAAACCAACTAATTACGTATATTGAAGTGCATCTAACCCTGTAGGCCTACTGTATTGTTGCAAATCAATTCAATTACATGCACTAACTTATGCCAGAAGGGCAGGAAGCAAATAAATTACATAGAACCTAAACACTATAATAACAGTGTAATAACAATTTCCACAGAACTGCTTGGTTAATATCATTCCACAATTCACACATAAATGAGTTGAGCGCCCATCAAATAAGTAATGCATGCATGTACAGGTGGGCGGAATGAATCACATCCCCTAAGAGGTTGAATCCCCATCAAGGGGCAGTGTTGTTTGTTTCTGGTAAGGGTAACTGATGGATTGCAGACAGTCATGTACAGCCTAAAGTGAAACCAAATCTAAACCCTAAGGGGCGGGGGAAGAATCACATTGAATAGAGATAGCAAACAGATCCTTTCAGGAAACAAACCTCAGCCTTGGCATCACCGTTCTCAGCAGCCTTCTTTCCTTTGACTGCCTTCTGAAGAAGAAAAAAAAAACATTAGCCACTGACTGAAAGAGTAAATGTATTTTCTCTCTCCTCTCACTTCCTTCAAAATGTTATGCATATTGTCAAATGCTCAGCAGTGCCAAATACTTGAGATTCTTTTTACGAGGCTTTCCCTCATGTGGCTGTTAAAGAAATATAACAGGACAACTTTTGAGTTGGTGCCAAAGGTCAGGAATCAATAACGCTTAGGCGAAGGGTTAACACAACCGCTAATAAACTCTAGATGCAAAAACAGCACATTGAAGAACCCCAACAAGTTTAACTTTATTAATAAAAGACATGAAACAAATACTCAACATACTTTGGGTGCTGCCGCTTTTTTGGGTTTGGCCGCCGGTTTTGGCACAGGTCTCTGCAAAAAAATAAGACGGCAATTAGGGTAAGTAACACGAGTTTGCAATACAAAGAAATGTACAGATCCTAAAGTAGCCTATTTCAACGGTAATACTTACAGATGACAAACGCGCTGAACGTCTTGCAGGCTGAAGAAAGAAACACATTTTACATATCTAACCATGACTCAACTACTACTATAAACGACCCCACTTTAACAAACTACAACTTTTAAAGCATAAGGAAGCCTTCGTAAATAATGATTGCATAGATGTATCGGAAAATTATCATTCATAAGCAAATGTCATGCTTTATAAAGGGTTTCAAACGAGTAATGCCACATTTGACAAAGCACCAACTTTTTATATCACCCTTTATGTATAAAATTGTGTTTACAAATGATCTGTGAAGCATTTATGTAGAGCAAATTTCTCAAGACTTTATGAGCATCCTATACAGCATTTGTAAGCTGTAGTTCAGTTAAAGTGTAAAAATTATAAACGAATACACTAGTTTAGAATTAACATTGTGAATACTTGTATGCATACCTCATCGCCCTTGGTAGCACTCTGAAAACAGAAGAAAAAAGCAGAAGAAAAATATTTAGAAACTGGGAGGAAATGGAATTCCTAAATATGTTGAATAATAAATAAATTCAGCTAATGTATCAGACAGTACTGCATATGCCTGGGTAGTAGAGCATAGGTCCTTTTCAAAAAGTAAGGTAACTGGAGCGGATGTTATGGCCATTGTTGCCCTCTCTTACTCTATGTAGGGCCCCTTTGATCAAAATGAAGCATCACATCCCCAGAGAACATGCTGGGCTTTTGTATAATGTATATTTTGCACAACGGATTACATACACCACAGTGAGCGAGTTAGCCACACATTTTTTTATGACATGCATTTCCACTGTTCTAGGCTACTTCTGACTTCGAAGGAATTCCCGCGCATATTCAAATTCAAATCTGTCCTGTCACAACAGTCGAGCGCGCTTGGCACTTCCTTTGTTTTGCGTCAATTGGCGCCCGACAGCCGTCAACAAGATGAAGTTCGCGCTCAATAAATTTACCTATCAACATTATTTCGACTAAGTTAAAGCGGCTAAAGATGCAGTGATGTATTTTTTTTTTCAACTTTGAGGTTCAACGATAAACCCAATAGAAAAGGTCATTGAAAAGCACCCGCTCATATGCTGTTTGTGCATTCACAAAGATGCTAGCTAATGTTGGCTATGCAAAGATGGCAGCCTGACGTTGAAATTAGTAGGGCTGGGGAAAATGACTCAAGTTAACGTTAACAACTCTAGCTAATGTTTGTTGAAAAAAAATGCATTAGCAAGAAATTAGTATTTACTGGTAAAGTAGAGGATTCACAAGATTGCATTTAAGCGTTGAGTCGGGTGCAAATGATTGAAAAACGACCAAGCATCTTTTCCCACCAATTTTTGTGGCTCACTGATTCATGCCTGCCTCAAACATGACTAGAAAACTAGACACCGAGAAGCTCGCAGGCAGCACATTGAACTACACAAATTAAGTTAAATCGTTAAATGTATGAAATAGAGCAGTTGAGCCCCGCGAGCTTCTTCACAACTTCCAAGAAGCACCTAGCGCGTGATGCACAAATCGTACTTAGCTTGAGTGGATGAACTTGTCATAGGTATGGTTAATGTAGGACGAATAACCTTAATAAATATGGTTAATATCTTAACACTTTATTTCTTATGTAATTGTCCTTTTTTATACGGTTTATTTGATATATTGATGACTGCGTTGAGAGGATGACCCATTTTGCCGCCATTTCTAAACGACGACATACAGTACTGATGAAGAGACCAAATGCAATTTTAAAACGGAAAGATGCAAGCCAAAAAAATACAAATATATTTGTTACCCGGAAAATTAAGCATTCCTTACCTTTCTTTTAGGCATATTGATGATTGTTCGGGAATTGCAACACAATTCCAATTATTTTTTTTTATGGAAGTTGTTGGGTATCTCACTAAGCTCTTCTAGCCACGTTAGCAATGCAACAATGGTGAATGTAAAATAATGACCGAATGTAAAATATAAGATAGAAACCGGTTTGAACCAGTTTTTATATTTTGAAGTCAGACATTGGGTGAAAACAAATCACGTGTTTGTGGGCGTCTCCATGTTCTTAAAGAGAGAGTGCATGAAAAATACCACCGCTGTAACAAGGTGGCGTGGTTTCTGCAGGATCTGCAGACTGCAGCAAAGACAGTACAGTATGAAGATATGGAAAAACTGCTTCTCCAATAAAAATCCCCGATCACGCTTGTAGGCGATGTCATGGCTACGGTGGCTAGCTAAACTCAGGCGCCGAAACACGTAATCGGGTCTAAGGTTCGTCTCGCTCCGAACTGCGCATTTGCAGGCCATCAAATCATAGGTACCATTTCAATTCAGTTGTTTTTGACGACAATTAAAACGTGTGAGTCGGTCAATTTCACGAAGTTGGAGTAATAACATGTTCAACTACTTAATACATTGGGTTGTGCCTACATTTCGAGAAAATTAACAACCAAGGAAGAATGTTTCACTTCTGTCATTGATTTATTTAACCCCAAACCCCGGCCTTGTTTGCTTGATATGCTTCGCAAGCGTTCCAGGCAGTCTCGCGATGTTGCGCCTCTGGGTTTAGAAACTTTATGCCTGCAGTGTACATCACCCCGCAATGATCCAAGATACAATATAAAAAGTTACCTATGTTACAAATCATCCATCTGGATGTACAATTTGTTATGAATACAAGTAGCATAATGTACATTAAACTAAATGAACATAATCACGTTTATTCTGCAAGATAAAGAAACCTGGTAAAAATATAGTTTTCATGTTTTACATGTCAAATATGGACATTCATGACCATAAAACAGTTATTGCACAATGACATTCATTGAAAATTTTACTTGACCAGTCCAGCACACATACATACATACATATATATATATATATATATATATATATACACATACATACATACACACACACACGAGTATGTGGACACTCACATTTGGCTATTTCAGCCACAGCCATTGCTAACAGGTGTATAAAAATGGAGCACACAGCCACGCGATCACTATAGACAAACACTGGCAGTAGAATGGCCTTACTGAAGAGCTCAGTGACTTGCAACGTTGTACAAGTCAGTTCGTCAACTTTCTACCCTGCTAGAGCTGCCCTGATCTGCTGTTATTGTGAAGTGGAAACGTCTAGGAGCAACAACGGCTCACAAGTCACACTTCACCATCTGGCAGTCAGACGAACAAATCTGGATTTGGCAGATGCCAGGAGTGCGCTACCAGCCCCAAAAGATAGTGCCAACTGTAAAGTTTGGAGAAATAATGGTCTGGGGCAGTTTCATGGTTTAGGCTAGGCCCCTTAGTTTTAGTGAAGGGAAATCTTAACGCTACAGCATATGACATTCTAAACAAGTCTGTGCTTCCAACTTTGTGGCAACAGTTTGGGGGAAGCCCCTTTCCTGTTTCAGCATGACAATGCCCCCGTGCACAAAGTGGAGGTCCATACAGAAATGGTTTGTCGAGATCAGTGTGGAATAACTTGACTGGACAAAGCCCTGACCTTAACCCCATCGAACGCCGACTGCAAGCCAGGGCTAATCCCTCAACATCAGTACTCGACCTCACTAACGCTCTTGTGGCTGAATGGAAGCAAATCCCTGCAGCAATGTTCCAACATCTAGTGGAAAGCCTTCCCAGAAGAGTGGAGGCTGTTATAGCAGCGAAGGAGGGGACCAACTCCATATTAATGCCCATGAGTTTGGAATGAGATGTTCAACGATCAGGTGTCCACATACCTTTGGTCATGTAGTGTAGCTGGTGCTGTGGTAAATGGTGGTCTCCGATGTGTATCTTGTCTGGGAGTGAGTACTCCGATTCCATTGTGAATATCAGTTCAAAGAGAATATCTATGGCATGCATTTGACGGACAGATTTTACAGAACAAGTTATAGAATCATTAGCTCTTTACCAGACTTATCTTTTTATTAGACTTTGATCAGACTTAGAATACACATATAAATATCCCACATACAGCAGCCCCATAGGGGTAAAATCACTCATACAAAATAAGAAGTTTCAAACCACTCAGCCCTTTAGGGAAGAGATGGAGAGATGGGATTGCTCCCCCAATTCAAGATGGGGAGCATTGTGTTCCCCTCATCCCCTCTTTATGCCAGAGCAGCTTGGCTGGTTAAGTCAGTAAGGAAGGAGTCTCTCTTGTGCTGGAGTGCACCAAGGAAGTCCTGAACCCGTTCCTCTCGGCTGGCAGTGTAGTTGAGCAGTGCTTCCTGTCTCCTCTGGGCATCCAGGGGCTTTCCATTGCCGTGGTGCTGTAGGAGGTCTGCTACACAGGCCCGGTCTGCCTCAAGCTGCTGTAGGGCCTGTCCCTCTCTGTGTTGATCTCTGGCTTTCTGCAACATACATAGGGATCAGTCATTCAAGCAGATCACAGTGTTCCACACAACACAGTAGTTTACTACAGGTATTCAGATGATCCTGCTAATGAATTCTCGCGCAATGCTGGAAATACAACTTGAAACACTGCGCCAAACATTTGTGGCAAAAGTGCACACACATTTAAAGGTTGGGTAAATATCATACGGTGGAATGTATGTGGGGGATGAATGAAGGAAAGAGAGAGAGTTCATACTTGAAGAGGTCTGTGATTGAGCTGATACTGCAGAATGGCATCACACAGGTTCCAGAAGGAGTACTCTGGCCACAGGACTGACTGGAACACTAAGCAGGAGTGGGACGTCTACAGGATAGCGCAGACAAAAAAATATTACACTTCTATCTGGAACATTCTATAAACATTGCACCCCACTGAATAATCCCCATGGGTAACACCAGACAGCCTACATTTACAAAGAACAAGTCACGAGGTAGTGGGAGAGGCAGCTAAACTAGAGGCTCCATTGTCGGTCACTGAAGTCACTGAACAGGAAGTAAGTCTTGTCCTTACCAAAGAGGATGCTAGGCAAGAGGCTAATCTCATTAGCATTCAACATCATGCTGGAAACAGCTAGTAAGGAGTATCTTTGTCCTTACCTGCCACAGCAGGAAGTCACTGAGTCGCACCTCTCCAGACGTGCGAATGAGCAGATCAGGATTGGGGGAGTTACTGCTGTACAGACACTGACCCAGCAGGGCCTCCGACACATCACTGGACACAACAACCAAGACAAGACTTTAAAAAAATATATATACATTTCACCTTTATTTAACCAGGTAGGCCAGTTGAGAACAAGTTCTCATTTACAACTGCGACCTGGCCAAGATAAAGCAAAGCAGTGCGACAAAAAACAACAACACAGAGTTACACGTGGGATAAACAAAAGTACAGTCAATAACACAATAGAAAAATCTATACACAGTGTGTGCAAATGGAGTAAGGAGGTAAGGCAATAAATAGGCCATAGTAGCGAAGTAATTACAATTTAGAAAATTAACACTGGAGTGATAGATGTGCAGATGATGTGCAAGTAGAAATACTGGTGTGCAAAAAAGAAAAAAAAAAGTAAATAAAAACAATATGGGGATGAGGTAGGTAGTTGGATGGGCTATTTACAGATGGGCTGTGTACAGCTGCAGCGATCGGTAAGCTGCTTAGATAGCTGATGCTTAAAGTTAGTGAGAGAGATATAAGTCTCCAACTTCAGCGATTTTTGCAATTCATTCCAGTCATTGGCAGCAGAGAACTGTAAGGAAAGGCGGCCAAAGGAGGTGTTGGCTTTGGGGATGACCAGTGAGATATACCTGCTGGAGCACGTGCTACGGGTGGGTGTTGCTATGGTGACCAGTGAGCTGAGATAAGGCGGAGCTTTACCTAGCAAAGACTTATAGATGACCTGGAGCCAGTGGGTTTGTGGCGACGAATATGAAGCAAGGGCCAGCCAATGAGAGCATACAGGTCGCAGTGGTGGGTGGTATATGGAGCTTTGGTGACAAAACGGATGGCATGGTGTTAGACTGCATCCAGTTTGCTGAGTAGAGTGTTGGATGCTATTTTGTAAATGACATCGCCGAAGTCAAGGATCGGTAGGATAGTCAGTTTTACAAGGGTATGTTTGGCAGCGTGAGTGAAGTAGGCTTTGTTGCGAAATAGGAAGCCGATTCTAGATTTAATTTTGGATTGGAGATGTTTAATATGAGTCTGGAAGGAGAGTTTACAGTCTAGCCAGACACCTAGGTATTTGTAGTTGTCCACATATTCTATGTCAGAACCGTCCAGAGTAGTGATGCTGGACGGCAGGGCAGGTGCGGGCAGCGATCGGTTGAAGAGCATGCATTTAGTTTTACTAGCATTTAAGAGCAGTTGGAGGCCACAGAAAGAGTGTTGTATGGCATTGAAGCTCGTTTGGAGGTTTGTTAACCCATCTGTCCAAAGAAGGGCCAGATGTATACAGAATGGTGTCGTCTGCGTAGAGGTGGATCAAGGAATCACCCGCAGCACGAGCGACATCATTGATATATACAGAGAAAAGAGTCGGCCCGAGAATTGAACACTGTGGTACCCCTATAGAGACTGCCAGAGGTCCGGACAACAGGCCATCCAATTAGACACACTGAACTCTATCTGAGAAGTCGTTGGTGAACCAGGCGATGCAGTAATTTGAGAAACAATAGAAAAGCGCAGAAAAACAATCGATGAACTGCCAATTCAGAAAACAAATCTAGATCTCTGATAATGCAAATTGAACAATGATATTTGAAAGGGCCATGAATGCACTCTTATGTAATATTCCTCTTCTGAATCTCTGTTGAAGTAGTTTACCTGGATTTGATAAGTCCCTGCTCCACGCCCCAAGCCATCTCTCTGACGGCATTAGCAATTTCATGTCTTGAGGTGTAGGCAAAGCACACGTTCAGAAAGCATCTGTTGGCAAAAGAGGGTGGGACATTAATAAATGAGTTATTACAGCTATAAGAAGCCACTCGAGAAGACATCTTAGATGACTGAACAGAAGGCCATGTGTTGTTTTATGCATAGAGAAATTGCATTGCATTATAAACAACTGCAGTCCAACATCTGCAATAAACCTTGATGCATTTATCAAAACTGCAATGTATTTCAGATGGCTGCACACAAGCTCACAGCCACCTCAGAGAAGTGAGGAGCAGCAGGATGATGAGGTGGCGGTGCCTACTTGTTATGAGTCCTGGTGGCCACCACAGCCCGGGCTATATGCTGCTGCAGGTCCAGAGGCAGTAGAGTCAGGTCTCCCAACACCCGGATGCACACCCCATGCTTCTCCAGATTCTCCCTGGATTGGAAGAGATCAGACATGACCAAGTCAGGATGGCTTTTGGTCCCCCGAAAATGAACAGCTGATAAATAAAGCTGTTGCTGGCCAAAATGACCAGTAGGAAAAAAATCCCATTGTAAAATAATTTATGTAAATACCAGTCGGTCTATCGGTTAATTTGCATAATTTAGTGGAATTAAATTGGTGTGTATTTTCATTAGTTGTTGGATTAATAAAATACATGATGACTATCACATGCACACAGCATAAAGATGCTATTTTGAGAGAGATGTCTCCTGCAGCTACTCAGCTGGTTGTTGTATTTGTAAGCCCATCATTGCACAACAATTCTAAATGCAATCCCATGTAATATATATAGTCGATTTCTCAAACTGATAATTGAAGCGCGTCTCCCATTCAGCATGTAAGTGCAGGCAACAGGATATCAGCGCTTCTACATGTAAGCGGGAGGCAGTACGCATTTTGAAAACATACTTAAATTGTTTGAACGGCGCACAATTGGCCCAGCGTCGTCCGGGTTTGGCCGTCATTGTAAATAAGAATGTGTACTTAACTGACTTGCCTAGTTAAATAAAGGTAAAAAATAAATATAAATAAAAGATTGCTGAAATGTAGACTTTCGGCAAAATCCGACCATGGAAACGCATATGCGCATTTTCGTGTAACAGTTTCATTTCAATAATAACGTTTTCGTTTCTCAAAATCATTGTCACGTGGTTAAATCATACAAATCTGAATTAAAATGATACAAATCTGAGTTAAAATTCTACTAATGCGAGAGCACCAGCCTCTGCCATATGGACGCATTGACGATCCATTGGCGGCCAAAGAAATGAGCGCATTGAACTCATCGCCTATAACTTAAATAATCAACTAAGTAAAAATACATAGTCGACAAAATAAAAACATACATTCATGTTCTTTCAAATCACATTAATCTCTCTACTCAGCCTCCCATGCCTCCCTTTCTATCTTGACTTGAGCCATTGTAAAGTGCAACATTTGTATCAAATCAATCAACTGTGTCTGGCCGGAAGATTTCGATAGTGAACTTGCAACATCTTATCAACTAGTCTATTCCAGGCCCGTTTCCCGTGCTAGTGAGCTCGGCCCAGACAGCTGTTTTTGCCTAAGGGAAAAGTGTTCAGGTATTTGATGAAGTTTCCACTGGATATATGGGCTCATCAGATCATTGTATTTTGCTCTTTCACACCGACGCTTGGTGAATATCGAAGGGGAGATTGTAGGAAAGATTGTTCAAATAGCCTACTGTGAGGAACTACATTTTTAATAGTCTTCATTATCATTCGCAATGGATGTTTAAAAAACGACGTCGTTGACTTTCCTCTATTTCCGTACTTGTATGCGTGCATTAACAGGACAAAGAAACCAGACACATGATCATCATTCACATGGAGCAAACAAAAGAAAAGTACACACAATTAAAAAAAAAAAAAAAAAAATTATGTTTATGAAATTAACCAAAGCATGTTTCTCACAAGTGTATAGCAGGTTGTGAACTCTGCAAATCGCGTTTCCACTTCGAGAACGGGAACGGTAAATGACTAATTAATACATGCAGTAACAGAAATGTATGTAACCACATGACAGTGATTAACGGTATATTTACTACTGGTGACATACACAGCCTATACAAAACATTATGAACACCTGCTCTTTCCATGACAGACTGGCCAAGTGAATCCAGATTAAAGTTAGTATCCCTTATTGATGTCACTTGTTAAATCCACTTCAATCAGTGTAGATGAAGGGGATGAGACAGGTTAAAGAAGGATTTTTTTGCAACTCAATATTAGGAAGGCATTCCTAGTGTTTGGTATACTCAGTGTACACATGTGTAATGGGCAAATTGATAAAAATAAACAATCAAAGGGCAAACAATTCACACAATAAATGCTCAAGAATTTACGTGAGACATACCCCGCCCTTTCTTCTTGTCTCAACATTTTAAATTATACCCAAGACACTTATCTTCACACACATTTTAGATGCTTTTCACTGACAACCACAACTCAGTAATCAGCTAAGCCTATTGCCACACACGCTGCCCAAATTGCAAATAGGCATAGGCCTACTAGCTTGTGATTTGAAACAATCCACAGCTATTTTTAAAAGAAGATAATGATCCTCTGTTCCTCTGTGGCTAAGTCATGCTTTCTGGTGAAGATTTTTGAATGATTTTATTAATTTCTGTATCGACAGGAGTAGTTATATCATTTTGGCACATTTGGAACCACTCTCATAAGCTGTGCTGTTTAGAATGGTGTTTTCCTGCGAATTCCATTTAGGCAAATGTTTCAAAATTACGTTTTATTGGCTGCTTCATTACAGGAGTTGCATGTCCTGTTAAGATGAATTACCATAATCTAAATGTGATTTCTGTTATTCTGAGCACCATGGGTGGATTCCCTAATGGTGTACGCACCCAATGAATATGGATCCGGTACATTTCTCAAATGGCCAGTAAATTTTCATCTTCCCGTTGTCTGGCCCAAGTGAATTACTGAAACATCCTCCTTGTCGAGTTTTTAATTAAAGTGTCTGTAAAACATCTGCCTGGAGCCCTTTTAGATTTTCTGTGGAAAGATAACCCATCATTTAGCAGGTAGCCATGCTGCTTTCTCTCCCACTCACTGGGACTCCCACACCTATGCACCATTAATGGAAGCACTCTGGCTCCTCTGTTCTGACACTCACTGTTCTTCTAGAAGTCTGATGAACTTCTGCTTGGCCAGCTCCATCAGGCCGTCCACCTCGTCTTTAGACCGCTTGAAGTTCTCGATGCTGAAGGCGTACACGGTGACCTCATGGATGCTCAGGTTCAGGCACCAGTGTAGTGTCTAAAGGGAGGAGCCACCAAGGTTGGTCATCAGTAAAGCCAACATTAGAGCAGTATGTATTTCTAATGTATTTGGTGACAGCCGTATACAAATACATGTTATGATGGTAATGGTGAAGAATATGGTTGAAGTGCAGTTACCTACTTTTCTAAGACAATGTGAAAGCTCATGCAAAAGGGACCGTATGAATGAGAACAACTATGATAGAAAGAACAATGACGACATCATGGCATGACACTGATGTCCCCTGGGAACCTCACCTCTGCCAGTTTGTCAAAACCCTGTGTGTGGCCCTCCTGGCGCTCCACCTGACGCTTGCGGGCGTAGCGCCGGTTGCCATCCATGATAAAGGCCACATGTTTGGGCATCGGGCCAGCCTGGGAGAGACCAAAGAGGGGTGGATGGATTCCATACAGATAGAACCATATTACATATCATAAAAATGTGCTTGTGAGTCATTCATTCAAATCTCATCAGAAGGGATGCATTTGCAAATATATAACCATACCTTCAGTATGTTGGCTGAGAGCTTCTCAATGAGGTTCAATTCACCTTCCCTTATCCACGACATATTGAAAAACTCTGACACCCCTGTGGAGATACAGCATAGATGCATGCATTACATCTTATTACATACATTTCAGATAAATATAAACAGATACCTATAAACAAGCAATTTATGAACAAGGTTAGCCGTTAGGCTTGTTTGACAAATCCAGCAGTCCCTGGTTTGTATAGCCGTGGGCTGCATTAGACACAGTAGTGAGGGGTATGTAGCATAGTTACATATAGAGCATAGGCCTAGTTCAGTGGGGTGCATCAACAAACATAATGGCAGTGCATTCATTGACAGTTAGTAGGATAAGGTCTTCAGAGGCCACTACTTTCTAGTCTTGAGCTGTGCTACAGGGGCCTTTTACCACATACCAGACGTACAGGGAGGTCTGAAATTATTGACACTCTTCATAAAGATGAGCAGAACTGACTGTATAAAATAAATAATTCAAATATTGAGCTATGCTCCAAAACAATTATAGAATTTTATACTAATACAATTGCTCAGAGAAAAAAGATTTTGTTTATTTTTTTTCATCAAAAAAGGTAGGGGTCAAAATGATTGACACCCCAGTTTTGAATACCTCAACTTGCAAGGATAATGGCACAGAGCCCTTTTCGGAGAACACATTGGGAGGGATCTTAGACCATTCCTCCATACAGAATCCTTCCAGATCCTTGATATCCTTTGTCTGCGCATATGGACTGCCCTCTTCAATAGAGCCCCACAGTGGAGGTGTCATAATACCCATAAACCTAGCGGTCAAACAGGAAAATGGTTCTGAGAAAAACAATTCGAACCATTTCCCTGTTTGACCGCTAGGGTTTTGGGTATTATGACTCATACTGTGATACTCTATTCAAACCACAGGTTTTGAAAATGGGGTTTAAGACCAGAGACTGAGATGACCATTGCAAAATATAGATTTTCTGGTCAATGAACCATTTCTTTGTGGATTTTGAAGTGTGGTTGGGATTATCGTCTTGCTGGAAGATTCACTTGCAGCCAAGTTTTAACCTCCTGGCAGAGGCAACCAGGGGTTGGGCTAAAATGTCCTGCTACTTGGTAAAGTTCAAGATGCTGTTGACCTTAACAAGGAAGCAGTGGAACCAAAAACAGCCCCATAACATCCAAGATCCACCACCATATTTTACCATAGTGGGTTATTTTCTGCTCATGCATTCTCATTTAGACACCAAATCCACCACTAGTGTGTGTGACCTAAGAGCTCTGTTTTCATGTCATCCAACAAATATAAATGCCTGGAGTTTGCTAAACAGCACTGGCATTTGGATTGGAACCGGTGCATTGGTCCGATGACATGAAAATAGAGCTATTGGGTCACGCACCCACCAGTGGAGGTTTTGGCGTAATGTTGTCACGACACCAGAATTTTGAGCTTGGTTTTCTCTCCAACCTTAATCTAGTGCACCTGATTCTAATAATTAGCTGGTTGGTAAGCTGAATCAGGTTACTTACAACTGGTGTTGGACTGAAAACCTACAGGACGGCAGCTCTCCAGGAACAGGGTTGGAGAGCCCTACATTAATGAATCAATGATAGTCATACAATCAATTTGACTTTGTTTTTACCAATCTAACTACATAATGGTAATCATTTATTTGAATTGTAAATCAAGATGTAGTCTAGGCCTATCCACAATACAGGTGAATGCATATTCAATAGGAGTGCGTGCACGCATTGAGTTATTGAGAGTTAAGGTTTGCTAAAAGGGTTAAGGTTAGGCTTAGCTAACATGCAAAGTAGTTAAGTAATAAGTAGCTGCTAAAATGCTAGTTGTCCATGATGAGATTTGAACACCCATCCACCCTGATTTAGTTTTTTCCTATTTTATGTAACCATACCAAACATATCATACTAATTTGAGTGTCTCGGATTAACATCTAATCTATGAGACCAGTCTGAGCTACTGGTATTTTCTTGCATTGTAAAGTGTTCTAGCCTGTAATGAACATTGTTTTGCTAACAGTTTCAACATACCATGTTGCATTCATTATTCAAGTGTGTTAACTTTTGTGCACCATAAGTGTGGAGCTAACATGATGCAGCCAAGACTCCCAGTGAGTGCAGTGGTTCCTCAGGACAGGCTACAGTTAGCAATGAGTAAGTGAAGCAGGCACGATGCGCTCGTACTATAAGGGGACATCAGCTGCTCTCATAGACAGACTTGATCCTCTCTCAATCAGTAGATGACGTGACACAATTTATATAAGTACCGACACTTTTTTCATGATCTAGTTTAAAAAAAGTACTAACGTTTCAGTTGACCGTGCAACACTAGTTTGGCGTCAATGAGCAGTAAATAACCCCATACCTACTGTAAAATATGTTGGTAGACATCCACGCCATCGGCGGTTTTTGTTGGGGGTTAACTGCCTTGCTCAGGGGCAGAACGACAGATTTTTACCTTGTCAACTCTGGGATTCAATCCAGCAACATTTCGGTTACTAGCCCAACGCTCCTACCCGCCAGGATACTGAAACAAGGGTGTCAATAATTTTGACCCGTAGCTTTTTGAGGATAATCATGTATTACTTGTTAAACAACATTTCTTTCTCTGAGCAATTGTATTCGTATAATATAACTTACAAAACATGTTGAGCATACAATTGCTCAGTATTTAAATTATTTATTTTATAGTCATTTCTGCTGATCTTTATGGGTGTTAATGATTTCGGACTCCACTGTATCCGATTAGTTCTGATACATACGCCACTAGTCTACATGCATGCATGCATAAACGGGATATATTAACCAAATCATATTCTGATAACTAGCTATATGATTATGAGTCTCTGATTCATGTGGATCAGGTCTTGCATAGCTAGATAACGTTATCGTAGCTAGCTAGCTAACACAAACCGGACAGGGAGCGATAACCAATGATGAACACTGTTTGAAATGTACAAAGCAATTGCACTTTCACTGAAATGGTCGATTTCATTCATATTGTTGAACGAGATCATGAATTATCAACATTATGAGCCGTATTTTCACATATTTCACATACCTTCCAACTCACCGTTTAAGATGACGTCCCCTTCCTTATTCGATGGAGTGACGTAATCAAAAGACCGACCACTTCCGCCTGGAACTGTTTGTACAGATTTCTGGGCATGTGGATTGACAGGAAACTTGTTCAGGTAAATTGGTGTTCTGGGGTTCGAATAGAATATTTAAACATTTACTGGATAGGTTTCAAATTGGACTCAGTACTATCCGGGATCTTGGGACGTCCCTACTCCCCACTGAAGTGGGATTTAAAATAGTTAAGGTCAGGGTTATGGGTTTCCCAAACTCGGTCCTGGGGACCCCAAGGGGTGAACGTGTTGGTGTTTGCCCTTCCACTACACAGCTGATTCAACTAATCATCAAGCTTTGATTGTTTGAATTTGCTGTGGCAAATGGCAAATCCCAAAACGTGCACCCCTTTGGGTCCCTAGGACCAAGTTTTGGAAACGCTGGTAGGGTAAGGACGTCTCAAGAATTCCGAATAGCACTAACCATGTACAGCTCAGCTGCTACACCAAGATAACCCGTACAGCCGCCTCCAGTAGAGGGCGACTACAACAACTCGTCTACAGAATGCAACATCCTTCAAAGTCAGAAGAGGTACAGCATTCGGGGGGCTGGCCCTTTTTTGTTCCGGGGGGCTGGCTGGCCCTTTTTTGTTCCGGGGGGGGGGGGCTGGCTGGCCCTTTTTTGTTCCGGGGGGGTTTGGCCCTTTTTTGTTCCGCTGGAGAATCGTGCTTGAACGGTGAGGAGGAGTATAACAGACCGATAAGAAAGCATAGCGCCACGGACAATCTTATCAGGCCAGGCAAAGAGCGTTCAACCCGGAGGAAAGAAGACCGACGCAAGGTATCACACAAGAGCCGTTCAGCAGCGGTTCTTGGGTTATCAGACAGGCAGCTTTTGTCGTTACAACTCTGTGTGTCTGGGGGTACTGGAAGGGGTGGGGGTTTAGCGAGTACGGAGAAGACTACATGCCGAGAGGAGGGGGCTGGAGGTCTGCAACTCTTCCAGCCTGAAAGGGCCGGCGCTGTGGCCATAGAACCCTGGACTGTCTAGTGCCCGCGCGGTTAAGTGGATGGGATGGAGCCGGGACCGTCTGGCGCTGGTAAGTCTCTCTTTTCTCTGTCAAGGGTGAAATTGTTGCTTATCTTCAGCTATAGCAGCAGATGGTAACATGCAATTGCCCACATTTTTGAAAACGGGCGTCATATCTGGTGCAGCATTCTCTTATGCTAGCTGGCTGGCTGAAAAACCCGTCCATCACAACGATTGTGGGTCTTTTTCAACCATAGCTTGTGCACTATACGAAATTACTTATCATAGCGAGAGACGGGTCTTTTGGTGCACTGACAATGTCCATGGGCAGGGGGGCCGTGGGAATCTCTGGCGTGGAGACACGAGGTAAAGCCCGCCTTCACTACTCAGCACCCCTCTCACTCACACACCCCAAATACGAGACTGTCTGTTTTGGCAGTCTGTGTTCTACATACATTTTTAGAATGATAGAAAAGTGCACTGATCCAAATGTTATTTATGCACACCCCACCAAAATGAATCCACAATGAACTGACTCAAGTCTGTGAACACCACAATTAGTTATGTATTTGAATACTTGGACAATCTCCTAACGTTGCGATTTAAATAAAAACATATTTTTTACATTAATTTAACTAGGCAGGTCAGTTAAGAACAAACTATTATTTACAATGACAGCTTAAGAACAGTGGGTTAACTGCCTTGTTCAGGGGCAGAACGACAGTTTTACCTTGTCAGCTCGGGGATTCGATCCTGCAACCTTTCGGTTACTGGTCCAACGATCTAACTATGCTACCTGCCGCCCCATTTAGATCAGAAATTTAACCACACCTCCATGGACACTTCGGTGCCAACATTTTTACATCAAGGTCATTCCAATTTAATGTTTGTTGGGTAATGCTAGAGTTATTTGCATTTTAGTAATTTAGCAGACCCTCTTATCCAGAGCGACTTATAGTTAATGTATTCATCTTAAAATAGCTAGGTGGGACAACCACATATCTTAGTCATAGTAAGTACATTCTTCCTCGAAGTAGTTATCAGCAAAGTCTGTGCTAGTAGCGGTGGGTGGGGGGGAGTCCAGTGTCCGTGTTAGTTCACGAAAGGCTAGTTATGGCATATCAAAAAGTGGTGTTTCACATTTGTTACTTAGTTACAGTGGGCAGACAGCCATACAACTCTACATATTATGATGATCTGTGATATTATGACACTGTGCTTTAGTCTGGTCTGAAGTCCAGTCTGTGCATAATCAATGGTCCCCAGGTATTAGTGTAAATCACAGTAATGTTAGCTAAAATTCACTGTCTTTCAAATGGAGTAGGCCTGTCGTTTGACAGCTTGTTGACACTTAAGTATGGAGTTGTTTGTCCCCCTCCTCCTCTCTAAAAACAAACAGCTAATCACCCCCGGACCCGCCCATCTCCAGAAGTCTTCTTCTCTGACCAAAGCTACATATTCTTTGTTGTGTATCTTTACGCAACTACATTGACTGACTGGCCTCCAGATTTGGGACTAGTAGGATTTTACTGAACATCCTGTAGGACACCATTTACGCATTACTATTAGTCAGTTAATCAGTAACACTTAAAGGAAAATTCCACTCAATTTATCTTTTGGTATTTGTTTCATTAGTCCACTGTTGATCATATGATGCATAACGCAGCATACTGTGACACTTTCTGTATTTTGAAAGTTCTATATCTTGAAAACTTGATTGCTGACATGCAAAACATTTTGGGACTGTCTCAACAGTGGATTAATGAAACAAATACAAAAATTATAGTTGGAGTGGTATTTTCCTTAAAATGGCTGCACTGGACCTTTAATCTCAATATCAAATCATTTCTGGCTAGCAATTAAGTACCTTACTGTGATTGATTTCAATTAAAATTGTAAAAAATGGACAAAAATTGATTCTTAGAAAAATGTAATTGCACAAGTAAATGTTTAGCTCGGGCCTAATTGGAGGAGCCTAATGGGAAGGATGTATAACCTGAAAAATAGCTCTTTATTGGCAGAGAGAATGACAAGCTGTCTTTGCTACTGGCCTATTAGCTTATACCATCTGATGTCATCAGGCGGTCCAAAAACCCCACCCAGCCAAACAAGCCGACATTTCAGGCGGTCTTTTCAAACAGCTCTTACACTAAAATGCATTATCATAATTTTCACAGTATTTTTCCAACCTCAGTGTGGAAGTATAAAAAACACAGGAAAATCACGTGTTTGACTGCACTGCCCCATTTAACACTGACTCTGTCCTCAAGACTAGAGTTAAACTACTACAATGTTTTATACCTGTACCTCAGGACAGCGTTTGAATACTTATTTGAACCTAAACCTATAAATAGTTATCTCTTAGCTGTATCACGATTCCAGACAGCTATTAGACATGGGATCATCTCTAGTGATGTCAGCAGGAAATGGATGTGGGAATAGTGTGTGTGTGTGTAATTCCATGTTTCAATGATAAAGGAACCCGGCCTAAACCAGACTCCAGGGAGAAACACACACACCCACACACACACACACACACACACACAGTTGACGTGGAAAGGGCCCCAGTGCCAGGGAAAGACTGCTATTGTCTGGGGATGTGTGATCCCTGGCTCCACTTCTCACCATCTGCCTACACTGGGGTGGGGCGGGCTGCCGGTGACGTGTGTGTGTGTGTTTAGCCTACTCTGTGTCAAGACTGTTGAGACTTATGCCGTAGGCGTAACAAACACACCTTCAGTAGAATCTACCTAGTCTTATTAAGTTGTTTATCATGCCAGATTGCCAGTCCGTAGTTGGCTGCTTTTTTAAGGCCTAGTGAGCGTATACATCCTTGACTGACTGCTATGCTTGACTACAGGATTTCCAATGCTTGCCTTTTTAAACCACAAGCTCTCCGCTCAGCTCAGCTATAGGCCTCGCATGTGAGAGAGGTTAATGACTGGGGAGGAGGCCGCTCGGACCTAATGTGGAAACACTAACGCTGCTTCAAGATGAAAAAGGCCAAGGTCCCACACACACACACTACCCCTCCACCCACCATCCCTCCAGGTTTCCTGATCTCCATGACAATGCCAGTGTTGCTGTGGAGTCTCCATGGTAAGGCTGGGAATGTTGGGGGGGACCCCTGTGTTTGTGTGTGTGGTAGTGGGGGCTCTGCCTCTCCCCCCAGCCCCCCTGTCTGTGTGATGGAGGATGAGGGCAGCTGGGGTCTTTGTTGTGATTGTGAGAGGGCTGTTCTCTTGGGAAGCAGAGGTTAAGACATGGACTGGACAGGGCTTGGCTGGGCCCCCTCTCAGGCAGGGAGGAAGGCAGGAGTCTCACATTTTACCAGGCCGATCTCAAGTCCTACACCTGTTGAACTTCACATACTTGTTTTCCTCACTGCACAAATGAAGGGCCCAGCTGACTTCCGTCGACCACTCACCAATCTTCCGCTGCCGTGCACTAGTTAGTGTACATGCAGTTTGCGTTGTATTCGCTCTCTGCTCAGTACCAAAGTTTCAAATTTTGTTTGAAAAGAGGCTAGCAGTAGAATTCATGTCAAACGAAAACATCTCAAATGAAGGCTTTTCGTCGTCTTCCCGTGACTGTTGGATTGTATACCTATGCTACTATCGCTAACTAAGTAACATTTGTGATCGTTCCATCTTATGTAGGCTGACGTCATTTGATTATTTTCTATACAAAATCCCACTAGAAGCCCTTGTGAGGCTAGCCTACTCCTCCGCTAGCAGTTTCTCACCCTGCCGGCGTGTTTAAGGAAATGTTTGTCTGGCTTGGTGTATCCAGCGTCGCCCTAATGTATTCTTTTTCTCTCTCACCCTTAATTCTCATTGAACCACCAACCACCCTCTCCCCTTCTCTTTCGTTCACACCCTCCCTCTCACCCTAATCGCTTTGTTCCTTCTCCCCCCTCTCCCGCAATTATCCCTCGTCAATATCCTCGTCTCGTGTCGCCCTCTCACCCCCTCTCTCCCTCTCCCATGTACACCCATTCCTTCATTCTTTATCCCCATATTTTGCTGCTCAAACTTTTCCTTCCTGTCCGTCTGTTGCTCTTTTCTTCCTCTCTACGTCTTCCTGCCTCTTCCTGACTCGTCATCCCGCTCATGCCCCCTCTCTCTGCCCATCATCACATGCCCCCTCTCTGCCCATCATCACATGCCCCCCTCTCTGCCCATCATGACATGCCCATGCCCCCTCTCTCTGCCCATCATCACATGCCCATACTCACTTTTCTTTCCTCATTACTCCATTTATTTCCTCATCTCCCATACCCACATCCCAACCGTTTCTGCCCTTGCTAAACTTCCGACACCTCTGCCCCTCCAGTGCCCATGGGGCCCTTCCCCCCACCCCTGCAGCAGGTGTTCCAGGCACCCCGCCGGCCGGGCATGGGCACGGTGGGCAAGCCCATCAAGCTGCTGGCCAACTACTTTGAGGTGGAGATCCCCAAGATGGACGTGTTCCACTACGAGGTGGACATCAAGCCTGACAAGTGTCCCCGACGGGTCAACAGGTAGAGTAACGTGTCACCCTACATAGTCTCATGTGCCAGACCTCGTCCCCTGTGGGCAATAGCCTTGGGATTGAGGTTACCCAACTCAACACCTGTCACCCAGGTGTCCCCAACTATAAGTGAAGCAGTGGTCCACTTGATCGCTAACATTTCCCCAATGTTTTTAAGAACCACAGAATATGGACTGTAGAACTGAGCCATAGCCAGAACTCAGAGGACCACACTCTATGTAGAAGTCTGTAGAGGTCAAACAACTTCTCAAGATGATTCAGAGAGAGACTCACAGTTCATTAGTGCACCATGACTATGACTCTCTAGTCCAGTATCCACCATTACCTTGCCAGGATATAATTAACAGTCTTCAAGAGATCCCCATTGTAGGGTGGTCATCATTGGCCAATCTATTCTAAACCATCAGACATTGATTTCAATGGTTGGCCAATTGAGCCGCCTGCGTTTCTTTCCTTTGATTTGACTGAGGATTTCAGCCGTTGTACAACCTCATAGAGTAACTCAACTGTTGTATATCCAACAACAAAAAAGCATCTCTCTCTCTCTCTCTCTCTCTCTCTCTCGATTAACAGAAAAGCTGAGTCAAATCTGAAGTTTTACTTTGCCTGATGAAAATGTTCCATACGAAGTACACACACCAAACACATCTTGGAGCTTCCTGCTTCGTTCTTACTTAGTAGGAGGTTTTTCAAACAAAGGGTCCATGCAGGCATGCGAAAGGTCAACCCCACATGACCTCTCCTTTTCAACCCCGTCCACTCTACCCCCACACTTAGACGAAAGCCAAGGCACCATGTATTCAGGGGTGCTAGGGCCCCACAGCTACCTCCCCTACCACCCTTTGTCCTAGGTATTCCCCCACGACCATGAGACCATCACCTCTCACCAGCTGTATCCTGCTTGATCCATAACCAATCGAATCGAGTCTTCCCTGCTCCCCAAAAAAACACCCATCCTAAATCCAGATTTCTGATAGGATGTTGGGTTTAATTTGGACCACTACATTTGTTGACAGATGGTAGTCTTTTGTGGTTTTGTCACCTCTGGTGGTCATGATGGTGAACCTGATGTGTTTGACTCTGTGTCGCCCCCTGCAGGGAAGTGGTGGAATACATGGTGCAACACTTCAAGCCCCAGCTCTTTGGCGACAGGAAGCCAGTGTACGACGGCAAGAAGAATATCTATACGGTGCTAGCGCTTCCTATAGGAAGTGAGAAGGTAGGCATAAGGGAAAGAAAGTAGTGTGTTCTATACATTTTGAGCAAGTCCCCTTCTACTCCTGTCTGTCCATTCCATTTCTTTATCCTATAACCCCCCCTCCCATCTCCCCTCCGCCTACACTCTCCTCCATTGCTCTGTTTTCTGCTCTTGCTCATCCCCCTCTTTCTCCCTGAAGGTGGACTTTGAGGTGACTATCCCCGGGGAGGGGAAGGATCGTATCTTCAAGGTGTCTATCCGCTTCCTGGCCACGGTGTCATGGCGTCTGCTCCAGGAGACACTGGTCAGCGGGCGCCTGCAGGTCCCCCTGGACTCTGTCCAAGCCCTGGATGTGGCCATGCGCCACCTAGCCTCCATGAGGTACGATACACTGTGTACACTAAGCACATCCACCAGTGTGTGTACACACACACACACACACACACACACACACACACACACACACACACACACACACACACGCAAACGCACACACTATGAAAGCAAGGGCAGAGAAGCGTGTAGCTAATTGCAAAGCTAGGATCTATGATGCACAAACAGTCAGAACACGCATCACACTTGCCACAGGACACCTCTCTGTGTGCATGTTGTCTTCAAACTGATTGAAAGGCATACGTTTGCCTTGAGGTGTGAATGTTTTGTTATTTTGGATTTAAAAAAAACCTCTAACAATATCAAGACATTCCTATCAAACTTGTTGAACAGCGATTTAGTTTTAGATCCTGTTATATTTACATATCTAGAGGAGATGACCGGAACAACAGATGCCTGATAGCTGGGAACTGTGTAAAGGTGTCACATGAACTACCGTAAATTCCGGACTATAAGCCGCAACTTTTTTCCCAGGTTTTGAACCTCGCGGCTTAAACAATGACGCGGCTAATATATGGATTTTTCCCGCTTTCAATTTTTTATTTTTTTATTTTTTTTAAACACATTCTGTGACGTGCTCAGTTTTTTGGCGGCGTGAAGCTTTCATTAGACCAATGAAATTGCCAAACAGGTTAAGGTCAAACAACTTTTTTGTTTACTGTTTAGATTAAATCGAGCGCTCTCAAACTTCCATCATTCTGATTACGGTAGTCATTTTGTCACCCTCATCATGGCAAAGACACGGAGGAATGCATATGATGCAGCTTTCAAGTTGAAGGCGATTGATCTGGCTGTTGGAAAAGGAAATAGAGCTGCTGCACGGGAGCTTGGTCTTAATGAGTCGACGATAAGACGTTGGAAACAGCAGCGTGAGGAATTGACTCAGTGCAAAAAGACAACTAAAGCTTACTGCTAATTTTTTATTTTTTGTTACAAGCCGTGTTTCGTTAAAGCCTATTTATTTTTGTTACAAGCCGTGTTTCGTTAAAGCCTGTGTAAAGTTCATTTGTTTCAATGTACCGGTAGGCACCTGCGGCTTATAGACATGTGCGGCTTATTTATGTTCGAAATATTTTTTTTTTTTAAATTCAGTGGGTGCGGCTTATATTCAGGTGCGCTTAATAGTTCGGAAATTACGGTAAATCTAATAATCAGACAGTGACTTGGAGGCTTGACTCGATCACAGACACAAGCTGTTGAATCATTCTGTTGGGCTCATGTCTGCAAAGCCTTATAGGTGACACAGAATTACTGGACATTGAGTCATGCTCTGGTGCTGGGACTCAAATGAGTCATTCTCCCTAAGGTCATTTTTGTCATCTAGGTACACTCCGGTGGGACGATCGTTCTTCTCCCCACCTGAAGGATACTACCATCCCCTGGGAGGGGGGAGAGAGGTGTGGTTTGGTTTCCACCAGTCTGTACGCCCCGCCATGTGGAAAATGATGCTCAATATTGACGGTGAGTCGGCTGAGTCCCATCAGGCAAGATCTACTCGAGGGTATGAAGTCGCAGACCTTGTTGCATAAAAAGTTGCATCTACATGATGGAATGAAAATCTGATCACAAGAGGTTATATGTTAGGTCTGCTCTTAAAGTTACATCCACAGTGGTCTATGATTTAACATCTGTTTTGTGTGGTATAAAAATTCACCGCAGATCAATGCTTAGAAATGACTTCATTCTATAGTATTGGGTTGTGTTCATTAGGCACCAAATGGAAGAAAACGGACCGAAACAGGCAGGAATGCTTAGGAATAACATAATCCTATACCACTGGGCTTCTGTCTCCGCTGCACTTCACTTCCTTTCAGACTGAATGCATTACTTACTGCTCTCTTTCTCCCTCTAGTATCTGCCACGGCCTTCTACAAAGCCCAGCCGGTGATCGAGTTCATGTGTGAAGTCCTGGACATCCGCAACATAGACGAGCAGCCCAAGACCCTCACCGACTCGCAGAGGGTCCGCTTCACCAAGGAGATCAAAGGTGGGCCGTTGAACAGTGAGTGAGTACCTTCC
Source organism: Salmo trutta (assembly GCF_901001165.1). NCBI lineage: Eukaryota > Metazoa > Chordata > Actinopteri > Salmoniformes > Salmonidae > Salmo > Salmo trutta. The sequence goes on along the minus strand of NC_042993.1, from coordinate 26,190,490 downwards.
ACACGCCATGCCGCCTGCCTCTCACCAATGCCCCCTCAGACGATCCCCTCACATCACTCCTCACTCCACCACTCAGCTCACCGCTCCTTCCTTCTCCCATCACTCATTCCTTCTCCCATCACTCACTCCTTCTCCCATCACTCACTCCTTCTCCCATCACTCACTCCTTCTCCCATCACTCACTCCTTCTCCCATCACTCACTCCTTCTCCCATCACTCACTCCTTCCCCCATCACTCACTCCTTCTCCCATCACTCACTCCTTCTCCCATCACTCACTCCTTCTCCCATCACTCACTCCTTCTCCCATCACTCACTCCTTCCCCCATCACTCACTCCTTCCTTCTCCCATCACTCACTCCTTCCTTCTCCCATCACTCACTCCTTCCTTCTCCCATCACTCACTCCTTCCTTCTCCCATCACTCACTCCTTCCTTCTCCCATCACTCACTCCTTCCTTCTCCCATCACTCACTCCTTCCTTCTCCCATCACTCACTCCTTCTCCCATCACTCACTCCTTCCCCCATCACTCACTTCACTCTTTCTCTTATCTTCTCTGACTCACTCACTACTCCATTTCCTTTTCTCCACCTTCTCTTTGATGTTCATCCTGATACATCCTTCTCTCCACCACGCCCCCTGTTATTTTCTACCCCAGGAGTCTCCCCAGAATGTTTTCAATTTCTATAAAACATTGTGATTGAAAGCACTATTATACGTTTTGTGTGAGTTTTCATAAAGAAATACATTTGAAAGAACACACGATGGCGCTAAAGAGTAAAACGTGAACGACTGAAAGACTGGTGGAGCAGCGCCTCTGTGCACACAGCCTATGGGGAGAACTCTGTCCTTCCCTTCTCCTCCACCCTCTCCCCATCTACGTCTGTCCCCTTTGCCGTCACTGCTGCTGGCTCTTATCTTTGTGTGTGTCTGTGCCCTGCTGTCGGTGGGCGTTACCAGGTCTGAAGGTGGAGGTGACCCACTGCGGTCAGATGAAGAGGAAGTACCGCGTCTGCAACGTCACGCGACGCCCCGCCAGCCACCAGACGTGAGTAGCGTCACACGGTTGACCCTACTGATGCTCCCCGGAGAAGGGATGTTTTGAGTGGATGATATGTCTGAGAGAATTCCAATAAAAGTTATGACCTATAAATCATCAGTGTCAGTCGGGATATTGGTCTTTGTGATTCTGAGTACAGATATGGTCCGTGACGAGGATGGATGTTTTTTTTTTTAGTATCCACATTTTTTCTAGCATTTAGTGAAGACACCAGTGGTTTTCTGGAGGCGCTTGCATCAATGTGAGGCATGGGATAACTATTCTCAGGTTGCTGTGTTAAAGTCATTTACCATCTTTATCACACATTCCCTACCAGATTTCCCCTGCAGCTTGAGAGTGGACAGACAGTAGAATGTACGGTAGCCCAGTACTTCAAGCAGAAGTACAATCTGCAGCTCAAGTATCCCCACCTGCCCTGCCTCCAGGTGGGGCAGGAGCAGAAGCACACCTACCTGCCCCTGGAGGTGAGAAACATCCAATCCAGTTGCTTTCTGTACCTGAGAAGAAAATTCCTGCTTATATAATATGCTCAATGGTTTTTGGTTTTGTGTCCCTGCAGGTGTGTAACATAGTAGCAGGGCAGCGCTGCATCAAGAAACTGACAGATAATCAGACGTCCACTATGATCAAGGCCACGGCTCGCTCTGCACCTGACAGACAGGAGGAGATCAGCCGACTGGTGAGTCGGTGGTGCCGCCTGGTGGCTGGAGGCTGCAATGCGAAACTACCAGCTATGAACATGAGAATTGGCGTTAATGAATTTAACACAGATGAACACATACTACTACTAGACTTGAGGGAAAAGACTGTACATAGTAAATTACTTCCTATTATTCTCTCCACAGATTAGATGTGAATTGACAGCACAGCATTGTGCAGTGTGAATGTGACACGAGAGAATGAATAACACATCCTATCTGTTGTCCCCGTCTGTCCACAGATGAAAAATGCCAACTTTAACCTGGACCCGTACATCCAGGAGTTTGGGATCAAGGTGAAGGATGAGATGGCGGAGGTGACGGGAAGGGTGCTGCCTGCCCCTATCCTACAGTATGGAGGACGGGTAAGAGACATCACGCTTATAGTACGGCCACATTAAGCATCCTTTCAATTCTGTGTACTTAGTGCAATAAAGAAAATGCTGTGTACTTGGTCCAGATCAGTTTTTTTAGCACAATTTACTGTCCAGATATATACACACTACTGCTCAAAAGTTTGGGGTCACTTAGAAATGTCCTTGTTTTTGAAAGAAAAGCACTTTTTTTTTGTCCATTAAAATAACATGAAATTGATCAGAAATACGGTGTAGACATTGTTAATGTTGTCAATGACTATTGTAGCTGGAAACGGCTGATTTTGAATGGAATATCTACATAGGCGTACAGAGACCCATTATCAGCAACCATCACTCCTGTGCTCCAATGGCACATTGTTAGCTATCCCTAGTTTATCATTTTAAAAGGCTAATTGATCATTAGAAAACCCTTTTGCAATTATGTTAGCACAGCTGAAAACTGTTGTGCTAATTTAAAGAATCAATAAAACTGTCCTTCTTTAGACTAGTTGAGTATCTGGAGCATCAACATCTGTGGGTTTGATTACAGGCTCAAAATGGCCAGAAACAAAGACTTTCTCGGCCAGAAACAAAGATCTCGTACAAAGCGGTGTATTACTCCCTTCATAGAAAATAGCAAACTGGCTCTAACCAGAATAGAAAGAGGAGTGGGAGGCCCCGGTGCACAACGTGCCATTGGAACACGAGTGATGGTTGCTCATAATGGGCCTCTGTGCGCCTGTGTAGATATTCCATTCAAAATCAGCCATTTCCAGCTACAATACTCAGTGACAACATTAACAATGTCTACACTGTATTTCTGATCAATTTGATGTTATTTTAATGGACCAAAAATGTACTTTTCTTTCAAAAACAAGGACATTTCTTGGTGACCCCAAACATTTGAACGATACTGTATATGACAGTAACAGCAGGAGTAGCCCACACAGCAGTCACCAGTAGGCTATAGAGTGGTGAGAAGGACTTCACCATTCATTTTCTGGATTCATGTTCACTCAAACATCGTTTCAAGATTTGTTTTACTATTGACAGTTACTGCTTATTTCGGGATTGAATATCGATTCGCTCTCCTTAAATATGTCATCTGATATATTCGTTTTAGTCTCTGAATTGTTTAATCAAACTTTTCGCTGCCAGCTCCTGATATCAGGGTATTAAAAACTGCAATTCATGTCCTGAATTAATCTCGTGTGCATGTGCGCCCAGCTATATCCTGCTGGCTAGCTGAATTATGCTAGTTTTCGTCCTCATTGCCAAACTTCATAAATACTTTACCCTAAACTTCAAAACTAATTTGCTAGTTATACAATCATGTAACTAAGAAATTCGCTGGAAAGAAACTTGAAAAAAAAAGAAAATTATTTATTGTGTTGTTGAATAGTCATGACTGGTTCGATCTGCCGTAAGACAACTGTGGTGAAGAATAACATTGCTACTTAACGCGGACCCAAGTTCAGTTCTGAGATCCACTGGCGTCATTGGCGTAGGTTTAGCTGGACGTTTCTGACGGGTCTTGGGACTGTGACAACGGGTAGCCTCTCCCCGCTTTGCTTGCGGGGATATGTAGTGATTTTGCCAACACAGCCATGTACCCAGTCTTGTACCCTTAACCTTTTTATAAACTGACTACTGTTGATATAGACCTTATTAGTTTTATGAGTAATCCAGGAATGCCACGAGTTAATTGACATAAGAAAATAGCAACTCGACAGAGCACCAACGGCTGCGATGAATGACTAAATTACTTCCGGACACAAAGGGTCCACAGAGTTCCTGCTCACCACTCTATATCAAACCAGGCTTCTGGCTTCAGAAGTCAGTCCCCACTACAGTAATTGTTGATTTCACAGAGTGCAAACAGCCCTGACATTGATCTGGTTCTGAAGCTTTTGTCTCCCACCTGTTCCACCTCACAGAACCGGGCCATCGCCACGCCCAACCAGGGGGTGTGGGACATGAGGGGAAAGCAGTTCTACAACGGTATTGAGATCAAGGTGTGGGCCATCGCCTGCTTCGCCCCCCAGAAACAGTGTCGGGAGGAGGTGCTCAAGTAAGTACCCTTCTGGGAGTCGGGGTAGTGTGGGAAGTGGATATCTTCAGGCATCGTATTAGAGATTCCTGTCAGAGTTCAACAATATTTATCTAAAGATCAAATATTTACTGTTCTTGGCTTTGCTAGGTAGTTTTGTGTGTTAGAATAGTGTTATTTGTTTTACATTTAGAGCTTTACTTGCTGTGGTATGGGTTGTGTTCATTAGTGCACACTATGGGAAACGGTCTAAAACAGTTTGCAATTCGATATGAGCATTCCGTTGGAGAAATCCAGATAGTACATCCCTGTTTCAGTCCATTGTCTTCCGTTTGGTGCTTAATAAACACAGTCCTGGACTCCGCAGACAGCACCACCATGTGAACCAGGTTCCTTTCCTAACAAAAAAATGTTCACCACTCTCCTCAGGAACTTCACAGACCAGCTGCGTAAGATCTCCAAGGATGCTGGGATGCCCATTCAGGGCCAGCCGTGTTTCTGTAAATACGCCCAGGGAGCCGACAGTGTGGAGCCCATGTTCAGGCACCTGAAGAACACCTACTCTGGACTGCAGCTCATCATCGTCATCCTGCCTGGAAAGACCCCCGTCTACGGTAAAATTGGCCTTATTCATGCTGAGTTTGAGTTTATTTATTCTTGTTCACAGATAAAACTGAAGAAATGCAGAATTTACATGACTAATAATTGCATATCATTTCAAATGCATAACACTTACGTGACAAATGGAATATTGAACAATTAAAAATATTACAGGACATTTTTCAAAAATCAGTGTAGATGATGGGGAGGAGACCGGTTAAACAAGGATTTTTAAGCCTTAAGACAATTGAGACATGGATTATGTATGTGTGCCGTTCAGTGTGAATGAGAAAGACAAAATAGTTCCTTTGAACGGGGTATGGTAGTAGGTGCCAACAAGCACACACAAAACTTGAAAAAGCCGTATGTGCACATGAGTAAAATCATGGAGGATAACACACAGTCACAATGGACTTATTTCCATTGTGGTCCTCTTGACTCAAGATAGCTAGGCAAGATCGAACACTGTTGAACGCAGTATGATAATAAAACAAGTAAGATCTATCTCATCATTGCAATTACTTTCCTGTGTGTATCAAGAATGGTCCACCACCGAAAAGACATCCAGCCAACTCGATATTAGGAAAGTCTTCTTAATGTTTTGTACTCCGTGTGTAATAGCTTCATTTTAGCAGTTATGGATCTGCACTTAATTTCTGCCTGTTACTGGTCCTGTGTAGCGGAGGTGAAGAGGGTGGGAGACACTCTCCTAGGAATGGCCACTCAGTGTGTCCAGGTGAAGAACGTGGTGAAGACGTCCCCCCAGACCCTCTCCAACCTCTGCCTCAAGATCAACGTCAAGCTGGGGGGAATCAACAATATCCTGGTGCCCCACCAACGGTAAACTTACACCAACTCTCTCCACTGGGTTGGGTTCATTATGGCATGCAAGGTCCCTTCCTTTTTCAGTTTGTTTTGTTGCGTTTGGTACCTAATGAATACGAACTTGGTCTTAATGTGCTCTGGATGGAAACGCATTCATGTATATGAGCACTCTTTAAAATCAGACACACTCCTGTGAGTTTGACGGAATGTGTCCCTTCTCCCTTCCTGTCTCACAGGTCAGCAGTGTTCCAGGAGCCTGTCATCTTCCTGGGGGCCGATGTAACACACCCCCCTGCTGGAGACGGGAAGAAGCCCTCCATTACCGCTGTAAGGCTGCTTCTCCAATACTACCAATATTATTTGTTAACACAAACGATTTTGTATTAAGAGTACATCGTATTTTAAGAGAGAGGGATGAGGAAGAAGAGGTGGAGAAGAGAATGGCTCAGCACTGACTCACAGACAGGGAAGAAATGACGTCACCCTGATCCTCGTAACCCGGGCCTGGCTGTGGTTGGCTGTGTGGTTGCCAAGCGATCATGGCAGGCTGTTGAGTCACACAGCCCTCTGTATGCGTCTGTATGTGCTTCTGTGGGTGTGTGTCTGCGCTTACAGAGGTGGTCAGGAAGGATGACCATTTTTCTCACAATAACAAGGCGTAAGGCTACAAGGTTACTGTTATAGATGCTGACGACACAGAGCTTCCCACACCGCCTATCCTGTGCCTCTAGAGGATGCTAGTGCTCACGTTGTATCATTGGCTAGAGGTGTATCATAGAACACTGAATTAAATATTGATGTTTTGGGTTGTCTGTCTTTATTTTTCAGCTCATCTCTGTATTTTCAAAGTTTTTGCTTTTTAGGTATGGTTTCTGAATTTTGGACCTGGATTCACAAAGAGTCTGAGTAGTAGTGCTGATATAGGATCAGTTGCCTTTTGGCTAATAGTGAATAAGATTACGTGGACAGGGTGGACCAGATCATAGATCATCACTCTTACTCTGAGATGCTTTCTGAATACAGGCCCTAGTCTGCATGGCTAGTCCCCTCATTTCTCCTTTATTCTCATCCCTCTCTCCTATTTTTTTTTTTCTTTTCTCTCCCTCTCTCTCTCCAGGTGGTAGGCAGTATGGACGCCCACCCCAGCAGGTACTGTGCCACAGTCAGGGTCCAGAGGCCCAGGCAGGAGATTATCGAAGACCTTTCTTACATGGTGCGAGAACTGCTGATCCAGTTCTACAAGTCAACCCGCTTCAAGCCCACCAGGATCATCTTCTACAGGGACGGAGTGCCTGAGGGGCAGCTCCCACAGGTACTTACTGGTCTCTGTCGTTGGGGGTTATAAATGGTTATCAATAGAGATGGGAATCCATTTTTCATTATTTATAAGTGACAGAGTTGAATTGGCCAGATCACTGTATTTTCCCTCACTTTGTCCAATAGGCCTAGTCGTTTATAGCAGTAAAGTAATGGTATGTAGTTAATCTCTGAATAAGTAGGATTTGATATAGTATAGCGTGACAATAATACACAATACTGGGAAGAGTTACAGAAAGAGGGGAGCAACGCAACTACCGCTAAAGATATCAGTTGGACAGATAACGAGTAAATATTTTCTTTTTCTGCATAGATACTCCACTATGAGCTTCTGGCCATCAGGGATGCGTGCATCAAGCTGGAGAAGGACTACCAGCCTGGTATCACCTACATCGTGGTCCAGAAGCGCCACCACACACGCCTCTTCTGTGCCGACAAGTCTGAGCGAGTGAGTCAACAGTCAGAGCTATTCTAACCATAACTATATCATGCTTTATAGGTTTCACTCTAGAACAAGGGTCTCAAACTATCGGCACACGGGCCACATGCGGCCTGTGAGCTTATTTGATGTGGTCTGCGGTTGTAATGTTAGGATAAGCGTTTGTAATTAAATATTGTGGTCCTGTATTGTATTTTCCTGTAGATCGGGAAGAGTGGTAACATTCCTGCAGGGACCACAGTGGACACCAGCATCACTCACCCGTTTGAGTTTGACTTCTACCTTTGCAGTCACGCGGGTATACAGGTGAGTGGGGAGGAGCTTCCTGCTGCTGTCCAGCTGTGTTTGTCTAACCTGAGCCATTCTAAACCTCCTGGCTCTTGAGTCACATGCAGCTCTTTAACGCTCCTTTGCGGCTCCATGGCTATTTCATTTGTATCCTTTTATTTTGTTATTTATTTAGCCATAGAAATCACATTGAGAGTTATATCTCCAACAAAGCAGCATGCATATATTTACACGATATAAAACATAACAATGACTGTAAGTTAAAACGGTACATATGAAAAACTTTAAAAGAGCAGGTTTAAAAACATATTGTTAGGGCCCTGTGTTTTGCACAATCATGTGACATAGCAAGATTTGATTCTGTATTTTAAGCCTTATTCAGGAATGAGAATTACACCAAAGATGAAACAATTGTCTGAGGATGGTGCTGGACCACCTGACATGAAAAGGGGACAGTTTTGAAGTTAAAGCTTTAAACAAAAGGTTCAAATCCAGGCAAAACACAGGGCCCTAATACTGGTTATTCATGTTTTCAAGTAATCCCCCCCTCGTGAGTGATGAAACGGTCTCTCCACTCTGCAGGGGACTAGTCGGCCCTCGCATTACTACGTCCTGTGGGACGACAATCGTTTCACCGCCGACGAGCTGCAAATCCTCACCTACCAGCTGTGCCACACCTACGTGCGCTGTACCCGCTCCGTCTCCATCCCCGCGCCAGCCTACTACGCCCGCCTCGTGGCCTTCCGTGCCCGCTACCATCTGGTGGACAAGGAGCACGACAGGTGAGCATGGTGGTCTAGTTAACGTTTAAAGGGACATTCCACTTAAATCTGTTTTCAGATGTTTAAGACTTCAAATGTAGTCTAATTGTTAAGATGAATTCATGTTCCATGCCATCCGTTGTGTAGATCCAGCTGTATGCCTCAACCTAAAATGAATGAAAAAGATAAGCACCATATCATTTCCAGATCTTATTCGGTACTTATTGCGTCCTGTGTCTTTCTGTCCTTACTGTAGTGGGGAGGGCAGCCATGTCTCTGGTCAGAGTAACGGTCGGGACCCCCAGGCTCTGGCCAAGGCGGTGCAGATTCACCACGACACGCTGAGGACCATGTACTTTGCCTGAGCACCACCCCACACCACCATCACCGCCACCACCACTGTCCTTAAGACTCACCATCCCTCGGTGAGGGGCCCGGGAGCGCACTGGAAGCCTTCCACCTCTCCTTCCTCCATGGCTGTGACCACCCACACACTCCACATACCTCTCATGACTGACCCACCACAGCCAAACCACCCCAGTACCAGAACTATACACCTCTCACCTGATCAACCCAGGCAGACTCTGCAGCGTCCTGCACAACGGTTATTATTATCATTGTTGATATAATTAAGTGTTTATTTTTATTTACTTTACCAGGACTGTGTTTTTATGTTGACTTAAAAAAAGAAGAGGAGAAAAAAAAGGGTATTATTGTATGCGACCTTCCACACTCTTATGTATGCAATATGGAGGGGAGGAAAACGGGCGCTGAGCTGCCCCGAGACTTTTGACTGCCACCACAATGCTGCCTCTTAACCTATCCGCACGGCGGATGCCCGTGTTCTGTTCCAAGCCCCTGGTACAACAGGAGTCATGGGACCCCCGGGTGGGGGGGGAGGGTGACAAAAAGGACACACTTATTATCGTTTAAATTTTATATCATGAACTCCATTCTTATGTTGCCGTTTTTATGGCCTTGAGGCGCGCAACGGGACGTATGGTACTTTAGCACTTAGCACTTAGAGATTAGCATGTAGTCAACGCCGCCCACCCTGCACCTAATATGAAGTGTCTGTGTGAGGCTAGCCCTCTGCTCTTAATACTGGAAATAGAGCAAAGATAGAAAGAGCAGGTGTATTATATCGTAGATACATGAGACTTAAGTCCTTCACTGTATCTGTGCAGGTTGGGGAGTCTCCTCTTAAAATTAGCCAGTAGAGCGAGGCCAATGTAGAAGTTAGAGGGACCATTGCATTGAGTGTATTGAATATACTTGAATATACTCACATCCCATGCACCTAAACCAGCATTATTATTATTAACCAGCCTAATGTGATGCCTACCAATGGAAAAGGGGCACTTATGTAAACAAGAAGATCATCTTTGTGTCATAATGCATTTACTCTGCGAAAGTAATTACGAGGCACTTTCTTTACTTGATTGATTGGTTTATGTTACTTCAGAATGGGGATATTTGTCTTCCCTCAGCCTTCACACACAGGTCTACACACACACACCCCTACCTACCTACATAATACATATTCTCACACCTACAACCTCTCTAAGCTTGCTGAACCAATAGAGTAACAGTAGCAATACAAGGTCTTCATCTTGTCTGTGTAGGTGTGAAAGCAGCAAAAAGATGTGGGCCAGAGAACACCGAATGAAAAGGGTTTCTCCCTCACTTTTAGCACTTGACCTTGGCTATATGATCATTCTACACATTCTAGCTACACATTCCAACCTATGTCAATGGGGACGACGTACACCAATACACTACGTTGACATACACCTACACACACACCCATACTGCACGCACACACAGTGCCGCTTTTTTAAAATTACATTTTGTACATAGCTTGTCCTACCTACAAACATCGACCACAGCGTCGATCAACACAAGCACACTCATGCCCCCTCACATTCTCCTACTGAGTGTGTACCGAGCCGCCTCCACGCATGCACTTGCCCCCCCTTAAAACCCCCACATGAATACTTACCCCCTCCTTCCAACACCACCACCCTTTTTTCCCCCTATCCATACCCCGCTTAACACTCTGCTTTAGCTCCCCTCCTCCCAGCCTGGTGTATGGTCCCCCATTGGTGCGCTGTGTGCATGGACAACACAGATAGGGGTTTGCTGCACAGGTTATTTGGGGGGGGTACTTACTCAATATGCCCTGCCTTCACTTCTGATCACTTTCTGACTTTATGAAACGCATGTAACACATGTTTATTATGACTGGATATTCTGAGCCACCTTCTTTCTGTTTTCCTAGAGATAGGAGCTTATTACGCTCACTTTTGCCTGCCAGTCATAGCTTCAGTTGTGTAAAAGGTGAACTGAAAGGCTGTTTTCTGTGTTGTGGTGTCAGAGTGTATCCTCAAGGGGGTACAATGCGAAAAGTAGTCTGACAACTTTCACTTCTTGGCCTTCAAGCGCCTCCAATCATGTCTGATGGGTGGTAGAGCACCTTTTATGTTGGAAGGGAATGACGATAGAGATTTAATGATATGCCAATTTTTGGGGGATTCATGTTTATGGACTTACGCACTCAAAATGCTTTTGTACACCATTTTACTGACCCCACGTGTCCAAGGTGATTTGTATATAACCTGTAATGAATTTGGGCTCACCAATGTAGCGGGGCCTTTGCAGTTGGGGTTAGTCCCCGGCCCCTCTGTGTTCAAATTCAGCTTGGGTAAGCCCAGCACCACTGACCCAGATGCAGTTCTTATCTTCACTCACTGAAGACACAAAGCACCTTGCAAACAGGGGAGGACAACATGGAATTACCCTGGGAAAAGCATCATGATGAGGACACAAGTGAATCCGCTCCACCCAGCCTCACTGACTAAGCAATATAAAAGCCACTGATCAAGAACAGTCCTTGTCATAGCACTTCTCAATTGGTTGAATGAAAGGACATGGAAGCAACTTTATTTTGGCTCTGTATGATGTAATAGTATGGGGACTCTGTTGGGGAGGGCTATTTTTTAAAGAAAATACATTTGTTTTTTATTACTCTTGTTGATTTTTGTGTACAGACAAACGTAATGCATTTATGGTCAGTCCTGAAAAACCCAATTGTATGCAGGTTTTTATTTTTTATTATGACATATATGTAGCCTAGCCTAAATCACATAAAGCTCCAACCACTATCTCTGAAACCTTAATAGATTTAAAACAAATGTATGTCAGTCTACAGAGAGGAAAAGGGAAACATTTTGGCATAAGGACTGAGATGTTCTCTGTGTTACTGTAATATGATTTATTCCCATTGACTAAAGTCAAAGCACAGAGTTTGTAAACTGACGCTAAACATCGCGAGACTTGCAGGAACGCTTGCGAAACTGGTCAAGCAGACCAGGCCGGGGGATGGGGTTCGACAAGTCAATGAGAGAAAGTGAAATTCTTCCTTAGTTGTTAATTTTTCGAAATCTAAAGGCACAACCTAGATTCGATCCAATGTCTTAAGTAATTGAACATGTTATTCCTCAGACCTCGTGAAAGTGACAGACTGACTCGTTTTCATTTTCGTCAAAAATAACATTGAGGGGGGGTGCCTTTGACGGCGTGCACATGCGCAATTATGCGCGAGACAACCGTTAGACCCGATGACGTGTTTCTGCGCATGAGCTTAGCTAGCTGACGTGATCGGGGATTTCTAGTGGAGAATCAGTTTCTGCCTATCTTCCTACTGTACTGTCTTTGGGCGAAGTGCTTCATTCTGACGTTTGGCGTTTCCTATTTGAGATAGAACCCACCTCTTCCTGTCGGTGCCAGAGTAGTAACTTCACCATATTTAGTTGGTCAGAGCCCTACAGAGTTGAGCACAGGCAACCGGGATGAAAACCTTAGCCATATCGACGAATGCAACCGGGAGTTGACAGCCTAGAAACAGCGAGACTGGCCGCTGTTGGAGAGTGACATCAGTGGAAACAAGGCTGCACATATCGTTAGCAGACTTTGAGTGATAAGTAGCTGTCTAATGTCGGATGAGAATTCGAACTAGTAGTCGTAGGTAACTAGATGGCTAGCTAGCTAATTATCGCCAACTAGCAAGCCTTAAACTCGATTTCTTCTGGACGTAAAACTGAACGTGTCAGATTTTTATTCAGCAAACTGGTAATAAACTAAAGAGACCAGTGAATCTGCAATTATGATATCTTGACATTGTCTGTTAGCTATGCTTGTCTCAATCCATTTGCTAATCTAGCAGCTAGCTAGTTTATCATCGTCGTTGAGGCTCGAGCCAGTATCGCCGTGGCAGTGTATTCTGATTGGATACCTTGATCGTGTGAACGACTTGCAGACACCGGGACACGGAAGACCCTCATCCAAAGGGACTGGAAAAGGGGCCCGTTTGACAGTGAGTAGAGAGGAGAATTCGGGGGAACCCGTAACTACTCGGTTGCATCGCCTGTACGGCATTGTGAACTGCCGATAAACCAGATTGAACCAAGCAAGAGTTCCTGACATTTGTCATCTGTGATCCGGGGAGTGAACCGGACAGGGACCTCATGAATGGAAATCGGAACGACAGGTAATTTGCTGTCATTGCTCATATCATGCCAAAATCATTTACTAAATTGTTGCATGTTCACCAACACTGACATGGCAACACAAGCAGAAAAAAATTAACTTATTACAGCCAATGTGCGTTTTTTTGTTGTTGTTGGTCCATGTCAATTGCCTTAAGACACAACGCCAACCCACAGGTGTTGGTTGAGGTGTCTCGTTCGTGGCTAGCTGCTTTTAACTACACTAATATTTACACTCTAGAATTGCTAGTAATTAGCTTGCAAAAAAAAACAGAATAGTCCGCTGGAAGCCAGAAGTTAAATAACTTGGGTCTGTTTTCTGCTGGCTTCATGTTAAAATAAGTCCTGCATGTGTGCCTTATGTGGACAAAAGAGGAATACTTTTTGGGGGGCTTTTATTTTGACGTGAGGTAAGCAGAGGGGAAGTGGGTCTACAACATACGTTTGGAAAGTCTGTTTATTAACCCGATCCTTTAGATATTAATACGATTCCCCTTCATAATGACCAACCGTCCTGCCCACGGGCACAGTAAGTTGAAATGGAATTATATTTAACGCCTGGCTTCCCCCACGGACTGTTTTTGTGCAACCCAATACAATTGAAAGCAATGCTAGTGTATGTAAATACACCCGCTATTGCTAAAAGCACCTAGGTAAATTCATGAATGGCCACCAGCTACTTTTTGTTTAACTGTAGCTAGGGGACTTCCTTAACAGTTGTCTGTTGGCCATGTGTGAGTCACAGGTGAAATGTCATTCTATACACACAATGGGGGAGTACAGTGTCTTTGAAGTCTTGTAAAGTTGGGCTAGTCATAAGTGGAGGAATGAAATGGAGACTTTAACAAAAGTTTTGTGGCATCATATTTCACACTTCAGCCTTTATGGGTATCTTCCTACTCATGACACTCAATCGTTAGTCATAGAAAAGTCCAAATGGTTATGCATGATGAAATGTTCAGCACACAGGTAATTGGTGGCATCTTAATTGGGGAGAACGGACTCGTGGTAATGAGTGACATAGTATCAAACGTGTTTGATCCTGATCCTGGTGTTTGATGCCATTCCGTTTGCACCGTTCTGGACATTATTATTAGTTGTTCTCCACTCAGCAGCCTCCTGTGGTTCAGCAATAGGCTCATCTTGTTTGTCACCGCAGACATGTGCCACGCTGTTTATCAGAGGTCATGGAACATGAGGACAGAATCACAAAATCCAACAATGTATTAGCCCAAGTTAATTGCAAGACATGAAGAAAATGATTTGTATTTTCCTTCAACTTTCTGAAACAGTACAGGAATGCCCCTGTTTGTTTTTTTTATTTATCCTTCATTTTGCCAGAGAACAGTCTCATTTACAGCAGATGAATGAACCAATTGTAAACTGGGGATGGTTAGGTGACCGTATGAGGGCCAGATTGGGAAGTTAGCCAGGACAACTGGGTTAACACCCTTACAAGTGCCATGGGATCTTTAATGACCACAGAGAGTCAGGACACCTGCTTAATATCCCATCTGAAAGACAGCACCCTACACAGGGAGAAATCCCCAATCACTGCCCTGGGGCATTGGGATATTTTTTTTAGGCCAGAGGAAAGTGTGCCTCTTACTGGCCCTCTAACACCACTTCCAGGAACATCTGGTCTCCCATCCAGGGACTGACCAGGACCTTCCCTGCTTAGCTTCAGAAGCAAGCCAGCAGTGGGATGCAGGGTGGTATGTTGCTGGCATACATGCTGTGCACATATGTCTAGTCTACCGTTTGTGATAATGCTAATGATAACCGTTTGCTAGTAGATGGAAAGGCTTTCCCAAAAAAACGTCTCAACTAAATGTTAACTAAAAAGTAGCCTGTGCTAACCTGGCAGAATTCTATCATTATTTGCATCAATCCAGTGACAATTTGTTTAGCTAACTCTGCATGCACATTAGCGCTACAGAAACACCGCAAGCCAAACAACTGTCTCTAGCTGGTGCACACTTGCATTAAAGGGTAACTACACCAACATTTCTTTAGATTTTTTTTCCCCCAGACCTCAAAAGTGGTCCCCTGATGTTTGAGCATTGTTATGGACTTAGAACATACAGTTCTGTTGTCCTAGTTCAGAAGAGGCAAAGTTACTGACTACTTTTCCTTATTCAAAGCATTTCAGTTTGAATAGTCAATGGGACTGCATGGTCCTGTTGGTCATGTTTTCTCATGAGTAGACTGCAAAACAGTGGTGACGTGTAGGCTAGGCCTAAATCAACAAGGGAAGCATCCATAATAGAGTAGACCCTGTATAACCTAGATGGTCGCCTAGGTCAGACTGTTCCTCCTTGCCTTTTACAATGACAGCCAGGGAAAACGTTTTTACAGTTTGCATTGTCTGTAGTCGTAACGGAAGCTTTCCACTTCTCCTGCAACGATACCCTAGCAGGTAGACCCAGTGAGTGACACCTGATACGGCCAGGCCAGACAGAGGAGGTCCCCCCTGGCAACTGACCTCCAAGCCTCCTCATGTTGTAGAGTTTTTAAAAGGGGGATAACTGGGCCATGTTCATTATGCACCAAATGGTAGACTGCGGGCTACAACAGGGTGGGACTATCTGGACTTTGACTGATAAGAAACGCTCATTTTTGCTTTTCTGTTTCAAAACATTTTGCTACAGTGTGCCCTAAAAAACAAACCTGAACAGGGTCGGTGTTTTCTGTCCGTCAGCTGCGTACCCATGAGGGGGAACAGAACAGTGGGGCTTGATTCCTCAGTGAATGATTGAAAGGGGGCCCTCGTCGCTAAGAAGACTGTGGCGTGAGAAAATGCTAATTGATTGCCTGGCCTGCTTATTAACACACTGTTCATTCCAACGGTCGTCTGGCAGCATGCAACGTTTGTGCCGTTTGAGAAACAGACAAGATTAGCTAGTGCTCATAGGATATGACTTCAGCTTTTAAACATCCATCACACAGTACATATTGTAGCTCTGTCTGTATGCTATTTGAAAGGCAACACATGATCATAAAACGTTGTTCATATGAGGTTGGATATTACACTGAGCAACATGTAAAGTGTTGGTCCCATGTTTCATGAGTTGAAATGAAAGATCCCAGAAATGTTCCATATGCACAAAAAGCTTGTTTCTCTCCAATTTTGTGCATATATTTGTTTACATCCCTGTTAGTGAGCATTTCTCATTTGCCAAGGTAATCCATCCACCTGACAGTTGTGGCATATCAAGAAGCTGATTAAACAGCATGGTCATTACACAGGTGCACCTTGTGCTGGGGGACAATAAAAGGCCACTCTAAAATGAGTAGTTTTGTCACACAACACAATGCCACAGATGTCTCAAGTTTTGAGGGAGCGTGCAATTGGCATGCTAACTGCAAGAATGACTACCAGAGCTGTTTCCATGGAATTTAATGTTCATTTCTCTACCATAAGCCGCCTCCAGTCGTTTTTAGAGAATGTCCAACCGGCCTCACAAACGCAGGCCATGTGTATGGTGTCGAGTCGGCGAGCGGTTTGCTGATGTCAACGTTGTGAACGGAGTGCCCCAGGGTGAGATTATGGTATGGGCAGGCATAAGCTACAGCCAACGAACACAATTGCATTTTATCGATGGCAATTTGAATGCACAAAAATACCGTAACGAGATCCTGAGCCACTTTTTATTTATTTATTAAAAAAAAAAAAAAATCATTTGTGCCAAAAGTTTTATATTTTTGTTTAGTATGTGATGTTGAGTTCTATTGTCAGTTGGGGTTTTGGGTGTGTAACCTAGCATGTTTAATAGTGCATGAGAAGTGCAGCTGCTTCCTGTTGTAATGGATACGCCCGTGACATACACACACTCATCTGCCCACCCCTGTGTGGGGTTTACCGAAAGAAAAAGGGACACCACACAGGCAGTACAGGTGACCCCCCCCCCCCCCCCAAGGGTGATTGACTCAGTTATTAACTATCAAGGGGGTCTTCTAGGTAAATGTGGTTGAGGTACTTAAAGTTTGTTAGCAGTAGCTATGTTTGAATAGGCATATATGGTAGTTTACTTTGTCTTTCTGATTCACACCCTCCCGCTCCTTTTGTTCTCCTTCCGCTTGTTCTTCCCGCTCTGTTTTGTTTCACCTAACCCGTCCACCACCTTTCGTATCCTCCCTCCTTGATCTCTCTCCTGCCTCTGTAGCTCCTCACTTTATTTGAGTAAAAAAGGCGGGAAGTTGATAACCCCCTTTGATTTTCAAATCCTTGTCCAAAGCTAGCCCATTTGGGACACATTGACCCACTCACATTTTTTACATTTACATTTTAGTCATTTAGCAGACGCTCTTATCGACTTACAGTAGTGAATGCATACATTTCATACATTTTTTTTCTGTGCTGGCCCCCCGTGGGAATCAAACCCACAACCCTGGCGTTGCAAACACCATGCTCTACCAACTGAGCTACAGGGAAGGCACAATCTCAATCGTGAGATGTTGACTATCAGCTAGAATATTCACACACAGGCTAGGCCTGAGTAGTATTCATTAGGAACCAATCGGAAGAAAACGGACAACCTGGAGTTGTCCTATGAGGAAATACTCAATTTCTCTTCCCGTTACAAAGCGTTTTTCATTGCGTGCCTTAATGAGCCTGTGTTCGTTAGGATCTTGCAGCCTGTGTCCCCATAGCCTAGAAAGGAATGTTATTTTTCACTTCTAACAAGTGAATTAAATTAAAACAGCCCATGCATGTGTGCTAGATTGAGAAGCATCTCTGTCTGTGTCGACCTTCACATGTTGTGAGTGTGGCTAGTATTGAGCTCATGTGGGTGGGCTTTGTGTGAGAGCTGGAGGGGGAGGGAGATGCATCAGTGAGGGAGAGCCAGAGAGGGAGTGACTCACAGAGCCAGAGAGAGGGGGGGAGAGCGCGTGGGGATAGATGGAGAGGATTGACTGAGTCAGTAGGAGGGCCCAGTTGGAGTGGGCTGTAAAGGCTGGGGGATGTCTGTCTCAGCTCTGTGGGATGAGGAGGAGGCCCGGATTGGGCACTCTTCTCTCCTTCCTGAGCTCTGTGTTTAGTGAGGACCATTTAGCCTAAATCTATGGGGGGGGGAACACAACACAGAGTGGCACAGTGCAGGGGGGCGGGGGGGTTCAGACAGGAAGTGAGGGACCCAGGGCTGATGTGAGGGGAGTGTCTTAAGGGGGTAACCAAACATGTTTTTTGGGAGAACTGAGGGAGAGAAGACAGAGCCTGACATTGTTGAAAGTGAGAAATTATCCCAGAAAAGTATTTTTGTTTGTGTGCTGTCTTGAAACAACGCATTTGATTGGCTGGCACTAGTAGTGATATAAAAAAATACCTGACTGACTTCATTGAGATGAGCCCACAGACCATCAATCTGCGTTTTTAACCATTTCACTTGCGTTTTAAGTTTTTCGCTTCAACAGAGTGATCAGGGGCCTGCAACTGTAGTTGTTCTTCACAGAAAATACATTAGTGCAACACATTTGGCAGAAAATAGCATCAATTTCAGAAGTGCAATGATGCATGGCCATTATATTTCTAATGTTTATCATGGAAAGAATGTAGCCAGATACATTTCCTAATGTTTTGCTAGAAGTTCATCTTGCAATTTACCAGAGAAAAGCAGCTAAACATCAGTCAGAACACTGTCTGCTTTTAGAATGCCCTTTCATGAGTTCTCATCCGAGTGGAGAAGTGCAACTGAAGCACAAAATGAGTCTGATGCCCAGCAGAAACTCCAATAAGAAGCATTTTAGATTTGCGGTTACAAAACGCAGCAAGAGATTTGTTCTGCGTTTGTATATTTTTTGTTGTTACAAACACACAATTCTGCATTAACGTGACCCCTGGCCTAACGCCAGTCCATATCTCTCCCTCCTTCCTATTCCTAATTACAGTCAGAGGTTCTCCCTGACCACTAAACATGTTTTATTGTCCCCTCCCCTCCGCTAGTACCCTGATGTTCCGACCAGGCTAACAGAGCTAGCTCATTCACGTGTTGGTGTGCGTATCCGCTCTAGGTCCAGCCTGCCTTGCCTCCCCCCCCCTGCCATCCATCCTCAGAGTACTTCATGTTGCCTCTCTCTCCTTGGTCTCCCTGTACAGATTTGGCTTGTGTTTGTTTGTGGAGTGAGTGGCCTCAGCTGTGGTGGCTCCGGCGGTGCCCAACACTCTCAGAGCACTGAGGTAGATGGGACAAGTGACAGAGGGGGGAATAAACTAGTTGTTTGACACGCATCAGTCCCTCCCAGCCCGCGGCGCTCTGTCACTGTGTGCGTCCATCCGTCCTCGTGTGCCTGGGTCGCTGCCTGCTGTGACTGACGCCTTTGTGCCCCGCATCGGAGCACTCGCCCTGTTCCCACAGCCCAGGCCTATCCGGATTAGACATACAACAGCTGTATTGTGTGTGTGTGTGTGTGTGTGTGTGTATGTGTGTGTGTGAGTGGGTCTGCCCTGCATCTGTGTGAGTACGTTTTCAGCCAGTCATTGTGGAAGGCAGTGGGACCGAGAAAGGGAGAGCCCAGACTTGATGTTTAATGGTAACTAGGTCATGTTCATTAGGGCACACCGTTGCAATATGCTTTAAGAGTTTCTTGCAATATGTTTTAAAAGTTTATTGTTGGAGTTGATTGAGTTCAGGGAGTAGAATGCATCTCTGTTTGAGTCTGTTTTGGAGTGTTTTCATCCATTCCAAGCCTACTGAACATGACCCCAGTCAGTGTATATATCTGCTGCTTTTCAGGGATGTGGTTACTGGTTTCTCTCCTAACCTGTGATAATATAGCCCAGTAATTTTTCACCTCACAACATTAAACAGCGTCCAGTCTGAGTGTAGCAAGCTGAGGTCGCCTGAGATCGAACGCCGGCTTGCTCATAAGACACTTCAATTAAATAAATGATGGAACAACTGCACAAAGCCAACGTTGTCGAGTTTATCGCTTGGGTCCCATTTTGGCACATCCACTTCTGTTACAGTTTGACTGAGAAATGGTCATTACAAGGTCAGTTCTGGGATGCCTCCTTATCTCTCCACATGCCCACTGACTTGTTCTTTCTAATATCAGGGACATATTCATTAGGCACCAAACTGAAGAAAGCGGTCAGAAACAGGGAAGAACTATCTGACCTTGTCCAGTAACGCTAGTTTTTGTTTTCTGTTGTACACTGTTTTCCTACGGTATGCCCTAACGAATACTACCCAGTTTACTGCCTCTGTCAGTTGGTGTCTGTACTGTAGTCCGTAACATGCGGTCAGGAAACAAAACGAGACAAAGCGTTGAAAGTACCTAGAATTTTTCTGTTTGGAAAACACTTTCTTCCTTTTACGACTCTTCTGACCACACACACACACTTTCAGAGTAAACACATGAGGGGGAGGTTTCCTTGAACCTGCTCCCTCTCATCGCGAAATGACGCAGACCACAAGCCTTTGATGCCTCCACATGGGCTTTTGAGTAGGCCATCTCTCATTGTCAGCAATCTCGTTATGTCTATGGGAAGGCCTATTGGTCACAGGTCATGGTATTCCAGGATAGTTGAGTACTAATCATGTTGTGCATTTTAGGCATCAGCTTTGTAGACTTCAACATTTTTGGTTGATCCATTGGTGTGTATCTCAGGTCAATGAGGTCATATGAGCAGTTAGTTCAGCTTCGCACTCCTTTGTGTGTGTGTGTGTGTGCCACTGAGCCACTGGTCTCTGTGCTGTGTTGCTTTCTTGGTACTGAGCATGCCTTATATGGGCAGTGGGTGACCTGAGGACAGGGCCAGCTCGGGGCCATTGGCCTACACCGTGTCAGAGAAACCTCAGACTAGAGTAGTCAGCTCCCCCTTCTACTTACCTCCCTGCCCTGGCCCCGGACAGCCGCATCCCTCCACGACGTTCCCCCCTACAGTTCCCAGGGGCGTGCTTGTACTTGTTTTGTCTGCAAGGGGCTCAAATAGTTTAGAAGGGGGGAGAATTGAGAGATACTAGGCCGTGTGTGTGCTTGAGAAGCATTCTGAATTATCAGTGACAGAGAAAATAGGCTAACATGCCTTGGAATGGATTTTTGCAATGAGGCGTTTTGGGATCTAGTTTAGTTCTGCACACGAGTGTGTTTTGAATCCATTTCTTTGAACGTCTGAGGGAGAAATGGCCAGGAGGGTTAGGTTTAATAACCGGAAGCTTGGAAATGTTGAGTAGTTTGTGCCAATTTATTATTTTTTTGTATTTTTTTTTTTAATTTTTTTAAATTTTTTTTTGCAGTGTTCTGAATTTCTGATCCGCTGTTTGTGGGTGTGTGTTATCCTTTTCTCTTTGTGGCCTTGGTGTTTCTTTGTGTCTCGCTCGCTGCATGGTGGGATGACGCTGCAGCTGCTTTCCTGTGTGTATGGTTTAGATGTCGACCGATTATGATTTTTCACCGCCGATACCGATTATTGGAGGACCCAAAAAAAAGTCGCTACCGATTTAATCGGCCGTTGAAAAAAAATATATATATATATATAATTTTTTTAACTTCATTTATTTTTAATAATGACAATTACAACAATACTGAATGAACACTTATTTTAACTTAATATAATACATAAATACTATCAATTTAGCCTCAAATAAATAATGAAACATGTTTAAATAATGCAAAAACAAAGTGTTGGAGAAGAAAGTAAAAGTGCAATATGTGCCATGTAAAAAAGCTAACGTTTAAGTTCCTTGCTCAGAACATGAGAACATATGAAAGCTGGTGGTTCTTTTTAACATGAATCTTCAATATTCCCAGGTAAGAAGTTTTAGGTTGTAGTTATTATAGGACTATTTCTCTCTATACGATTTGTATTTCATATACCTTTGACAATTGGATGTTCTTATAGGCACTTTAGTATTGCCAGTGTAACAGTATAGCTTCCGTCCCTCTCCTCGCTCCTTCCTACCTGGGCTCGAACCAGGAACACATCGACAACAGCCACCCTCGAAGCAGCGTTACCCATGTAGAGCAAGGGAAACAACTACTCCAAGTCTCAGAGCGCGTGACGTTTGAAACGCTATTAGCGCGCACCCGGCTAACTAGCTAGCCATTTCACATCTGTTACACCAGCCTAATCTTGGGAGTTGATAGGCTTGAAGTCATAAACAGCGCAATGCTTGAAGAATTGCGAAGGACTGCTGGCAAAACGCACGAAAGTGCTGTTTGAATGAATGCTTACGAGCCTGCTGGTGCCTAGCACCGCTTAGTCAGACTGCTCTATCAAATATCAAATCATAGACTTAATTATAATATAATAAACACACAAATACGAGCCTTAGGTCATTAATATGGTCGAATCCGGAAACTATCATCTCGAATACAAAACTTTTATTTTTTCAGTGAAATACGGAACCGTTCCGTATCTAACGGGTGGCATCCCTAAGTCTAAATATTCCTGTTACATTGCACAACCTTCAATGTTATGTCATAATTACGTAAAATTCTGGCAAATTCGTTCGCAATGAGCCAGGCGGCCCAAATTGTTGCATATACCCTGACTCTGTGCGCAATGAACGCAAGAGAACTGACACAATTTCACCTGGTTAATATTGCCTGCTAACCTGGATTTCTTTTAGCTAAATATGCAGGTTTAAAAATATATACTTCTGTGTATTGATTTTAATAAAGGCATTGATGTTTATGGTTAGGTACAGTCATGCAACGATTGTGATTTTTTTCCGCAAATGCGCTTTTGTTAAATCATCCCCCGTTTGGCGAAGTTGGCTGTCTTTGTTAGGAAGAAATAGTATTCACACAGTTCGCAACGAGCCAGGCGGCCCAAACTGCTACATATACCCTGACTCTGTTGCAGAGGTGACACATTGTCCCTAGTTAAAAGAAATTCATGTTAGTAGGCAATATTAACTAAATATGCAGGTTTAAAAATATATACTTGTGTATTGATTTTAAGAAAGACATTTATGTTTATGGTTAGGTACACGTTGGAGCAACGACAGTCCTTTTTCGCGAATGCGCACCACATCGATTATATGCAACGCAGGACAGGCTAGATAAACTAGTAATATCATCAACCATGTGTAGTTAACTAGTGATTATGATTGATTGATTGTTTTTTATAAGATAAGTTTAATGCTAGCTAGCAACTTACCTTGGCTTCTTACTGCATTCGTGTAACAGGCAGGCTCCTCGTGGAGTGCAATGTAAAGCAGGTGGTTAGAGCGTTGGACTAGTTAACCGTAAGGTTGCAAGATTGAGTCCCCGAGCTGACAAGGTTAAAATCTGTTGTTCTGCCCCTGAACAAGGCAGTTAACCCACCGTTCCTAGGCCGTCATTGAAAATAAGAATGTGTTAACTGACTTGCCTAGTTAAAAAAGATTATATAATTATTATTTTTTATATATAAATCTGCAAATCATTGGCCAAAAATACCGATTACCCATTGTTATGAAAACTTGAAATCGACCCCAATTAATCGGCCATTCCGATTAATCGGTCGACCTCTAGTATGGTTGGTCGAGCTTGCTTGCGCGTTTCGGTAAGGGCGTGTCAGAAGGCACCTGTGCGTGCGTAAGTCTTACACAGTAAGACGGCATCAAATTGTTTTCGTCACATGCGCCGAATCCAACAGGTGGGGACCTTACTGTGAAATGCTTACACAGACACACACACACATCAGCAGGATGTGTATGCGTGCGTGAGAGAGCGTGTGTGTGCGCAAGATCTTGTTAGAAGGTGTGTGTGTGTGTGTGTGTGTGTGTGTGTGTAAAAGAACATCAGGACTAGGAGGAAAGTGTTTTAAAAAATATATATTTTTATATAGAATGCCTGGCACAGTGTCCAGAGGCAGGACGCTCCTCGTCCTGAGTTTCTCTCTCTGCGTTGGCCCAGTGACTCATGCAGCGTGGAGGCTAGTAGTACAATATGCGTGCCTGAGAGGAATACCAGCCCTCCCTGCCCATTCCCCCAGCCATCCTACTCCTCCTCCTCCTTTTTGGTTTACTCACCCCCACCGCAGCACAGGAAAAGCAATCTGTGTGTCAGAGAGAGCCTGTGTCTCTAACAGTCTGAGAGTGTGTGTTTGTGTGGCGGTATGAGTAAACCCATGTGTCTCTCTCGCTCTCTCTGTTTGTCTGAGACCTGCACTAGTCTCCCATCAGCCCCCTGGATCATTTCCATCACAAAGGGCTGGTGTGTGTCCGTGGGACAGTTATGGCTGGAATTCCAGACTTCTCTCTCTCTGTTGATCCCCCTTTCTTTGCTGTCATTGTGACCCACCAAGGTCTAGCCTTAGCCTACACTCAACTGCCACCCCTGTACCTACCCCTCAAGGTCCACCAGGCGAGAGAAACGGAAGGGGAGAGAACCATGAGCGCTCCAGCTTCTGAAAGGAAGCCCAAAACAAACATTTTTACTCATGCTCTAGGCCCATGAGCTGGCAGCACCTGAAAAAGGGTTCTGTTATGGTTTCTATTCCACTTCCCCCCCATCTGCACTGGGGCTTCGAATGAACTGACACCCACTCATGTAGGCTCATCATGACTCAATAGGAGGTGAATCATTCACAGCCCTGACAGTCATTTATTAATGACACGTTGGGGCAGTTTGGTTTTGGCGGTGGAGAGTACCAGAGAGAGGCTGAGGGGGAAACTCCCATGGTTTACTTTCTGCTTGTCTTCTTGAGTTGCGAGTCGGAGATGGGAGTGTTGAATAGGGGTGATGAGGATATGTATATGGAACAAACATTTAAACGCAACAATTTCAACTATTTTACGGAGCTAAGGAAATCAGTTA
Organism: Salmo trutta; assembly: GCF_901001165.1. NCBI lineage: Eukaryota > Metazoa > Chordata > Actinopteri > Salmoniformes > Salmonidae > Salmo > Salmo trutta. The sequence goes on along the minus strand of NC_042993.1, from coordinate 26,165,798 downwards.
TTTGAAATCAATTCATTAGGCCCCTAATCTATGGATTTCACATGACTGGGCAGGGGTGCAGCCCACAAAGGGGCTTTATTACAGACAGAAATACACCTCTGTTTCATCAGCTGTCCGGGTGGCTGGTCTCAGACAATCCCTGTATGTGAAGAAGGCGGATGTGGAGGTCCTGGGCTGGCGTGGTTACACATGGTCTGCAATTGTGAGGCCAGTTGGATGTACGGCCAAATTCTCTAAAGCTATGTTGGAGGCGGCTAATGGTAATTGAATGTAAATTTCTCTATCTGGCAACAGCTCTGGTGGACATTCCTGCAGTCAGCATGCCAATTGCACGCTCCCTCAACCCTCAACATCTGTGGCATTGTGTTGTGTGACATAACTGCACATTTCAGAGTGGCCTTTTATTGTCCCCAGCACCAGGTGCACCTGTGTAATGAGGCTGTTTAATCAGCTCCTTGATATGCCACATCTGTCAAGTGGATGCATTATTTTGGCAAAGGAGAAATGCTCACTAACAAGAATGTAAACAAAAGCTTTTTGTGCGTCTGGAAAATGTCTGGTATCTATTTATTTCAGCCCATGAAACATGGTACCAACACTTTACATGTTCCGTTTGATATTTTTGTTCAGTATAGTTTCGGATGAAAAAACAATATACTGACTCATCTGAACTCAGTTGTTAGACTGAGTGTTGCGCAATAGTTCAGCGTCTCACGTAGGCCATCTGAACAACAACGTCATAGCAAATGTTCGGCTAAACCAGCGCGACGCTTCAAAAGGCGACTATTTAAAAAAAAATCTACATCAGCTGCTCCTGATGTTGATGGGCGGGCCACGAGACGGCAGCCCCAGAATGGCTTTGGGATGAGTGTGGCACATCGGGCTGTTTTTAAAATAACTCTGTCTACTGGGTTAAAGTGACTCCTGTGTAAGACATCCTGTGTCTGGGGGTGGCAATGTGTGGGATGCACCGCTGTGCGCACATATGCGCGCGCACGCACGTCTGGGTGTTTTGTTTCTGTTGGGTTTAATTTTTCATAGTGAAACCAAACCTTTGTATCCCCCCCATAGTATTCCTCGCTGTCTCTGTACTTTCTAAAGTGGTTCCTTCCAGTAGATTCTTTCAGCCAACATGTCTATCTTCTTGACACACAGGCAGCAGGTGATTTAGACCTACCTTTTTCGTGAAAGTGGCCACTACAAAGCCGATTTTTAGCAATTTACTCATCTAAGCCTGTTCCTCAAAGAACTGGTCTGTTGTAATGGAAATTGAATGATTGTTCCCTTTTTTCCATTCTCTCCCGCTCCCCCCCCCCCTCCTTCCATCTCTAGGAGCCGTTGGAGCCCAGCCCCTGTTCACTGTGCCACGGCGGCCTGGCTATGGCACCATGGGAAAGCCCATCAAGCTGCTGGCCAACTGCTTCCAGGTGGATATCCCCAAGATAGACGTCTACCTCTATGAGGTGGACATCAAGCCCGAGAAGTGCCCGCGCCGCGTCAACAGGTATGCCTAGAATAATGGAGTTTTCCTTTTGCTAGGATCTCCAAAATGTGTCACATGGTATCAGATTATGGGTTGTTCATGTGGTTGTTGAAGTGTGACTAGAGGTAATTTGATGTTTTATTCGACTTGTGTTTTAGTTATTATTATTACTTTGAACACTAATTATAGAGCCACATATGGACAGATAAAGAGCCGCATGCGGCTCCAGAGCCACAGGTTGCAGACCATTGGACAAGTCTAAAGAGGTTGACTTGTTTTGGTCTTGTGTTCTGTAGGGAGGTGGTGGACTCCATGGTGCAGCACTTCAAGGTTACCATCTTTGGGGATCGTCGGCCAGTCTACGATGGGAAGAGGAGCTTGTACACAGCCAACCCGCTGCCAGTGGCAACCGCAGGGGTAAGATGGATGTAGACTGACACCCAGCCACACACACACACAGTCAAACCTACCTGGCGCTCCCACAAGACTGAAAACACACTCTCACTCACGCTCCCACACTTCTTGATCTGTTAATGCACGCACACACATCTCTAACACCCCCCCCCCCCCCCAACCCCCACACACAGGTGGATCTGGATGTCACTCTACCGGGTGAGGGGGGCAAGGACCGGCCCTTTAAGGTCTCAATCAAGTTTGTGTCTCTGGTGAGCTGGCACATGCTGCACGAGGTGCTAACCGGCCGCAGCGTGCCTGAGCCCCTGGAGCTGGACAAGCCCATCAGCACCAACCCAGTACATGCTGTGGACGTGGTGCTGCGACACCTGCCCTCCATGAAGTGAGTTGGACAGTCGCTGCCCAAGTGGTCATAATAGGGAATGTAAACAGGATAAACAGGATGTATGCATTTCTGAAAAGTTGAGCATTTATTCCTGGAAACCTCAGTAAACTGATTTAAAAGCAAACGCCAAAACTCTACTACACGTTCTTTTTACTTTTGAGGCAGATTTATTTACTGGAGATGTAGGCCTAATAAACCCATATGGTATTTAATTTGCTGGCCCGAGAGACTGATTTTTATTCCAAGAAAATTTCTTAATGACAAATCAAGTACTGAATTTCAGTGAGGACTCACTTCCGCTTAGTGCCACATTGGTAATGAAACGCGTGAATGTATGCAAAACAAAATGTGCAAAACAAAATGTGGTTGTTTTCATGGCCTGACGATAATCAGTCAGGAAATCAAGTTTATAGTGACTACCTATGCCTTCATACCTGACTTCACTCGTAGCCTCCTCCACTCAAAAACAATGTGTTATAATCGTGTCGACCAATACTGAATAAAAACTAAGCCTTAAATAAAAACACCTGCCATAAGGCAATGTTTGCTATAGCTTCAGGCTACTGCATTGACAGAATGTGTCCAGGACTTTCTAGGAAACGCAAATGTTGTTATTAATTAGTCTTTATGGAGTTTTCACCCTCTTGTTTCATTGATGTTCAGTGTGAATTGAAAAATAGATTGTCAGACTGTCACTGTGCAAAGCGCTATTGACCAAGATTCTGGTCCAGGTTGTGGAAACTAACTTCCCCATTCTCCTATCTGTCTGTCCCCCTTCTCTCTCTTTCCTTATTTTGCTTCTCTTCTCTCACTCTTCTCCCCCCTTACTATCTCTCTCTTTCTCCTCCCCCTCTCCAGGTACACTCCAGTGGGTCGCTCCTTCTTCTCAGCCCCAGAGGGCTACGACCATCCCCTGGGAGGGGGGAGAGAGGTGTGGTTTGGTTTCCACCAGTCTGTACGCCCCGCCATGTGGAAGATGATGCTCAATATTGACGGTGAGGACGACGCACATCACGTTGCCACCAATCCTAACCTTAACCATTAGGGGGATTAAAAAGATCTGGGGCCATATGGATCAGAGTAGGAGTTGTTATCTAGGATCAAGTCCCCCTGTCCATGTAATCTTATTCAATGTGATCTAAAGGGCTAAACTGATCTTAGATCATCACTCCTACTCTGAGAGGCTTTATGAATACAGGCCCTGAACCTGTATCAGTGTTTGGGGCAACTTCTACCTAATATGGGAGGACTCATAGTGGGTGTTGTGCCGCATGCTGGCAACAGGGTGGTTTGGAAGGAGGGTTCTGGTTATAGGTGGGTGGGCTGGCTGGCTGGCCATAGCCTTTGTAGAAGGTGGATTGGGGGTGTGGGGGGGGGGGGGTGTGTCTCTTGCTTTGTGGGAACTGCCTAGGCGGTTGCTGTGGAGACGGAGGTGCAGGGATCTGAGGGGCGCTTTGGGAGCGATTTTGGTGGGCTGCTTTTGTTTTCGGGAGTGCTTGACTGCTCTCTCTGTCTTAGTGCCTCTCTCACCCCCCCCCCCCCCATTCTCCCTCTCTCTCAGGCGGTTTTCCCGCTCTCCCTCTCTCGCAAATCATTTGGCTTCGTCTAGCCCATCGCCCATTCGCCACCAAAAGGCAGAAAAAGTCCAGCCGTCTGCAAATGATTCTCTTTTTCATTAGTCATTGTGTGCTCAAGCAATGAGGAGAATAGGCCCTAAAAGAGCGCGAAAGCAAATAGGCGCCAATGATCTGTTTTATCTCACCAGGGGACATTATATACACACACACACACACACACACACACACACACACACACACACACACACACACACACACATCCTAGCTGAAGATACAGCAACACTGAGAAAGTGTGTGTAAGCAACCAACAAAATATGTGCTATTTAAAACCCTTTCATTTTCATACTCCCAAGAGTAGTGTATCAGCACTATCACAAGCATCAAAACATACATTACATTTCTGATGTCATTTCCTGTTCATGGGGATGACAACCCTACTGTCTCCAGGGAGAGTGACTGTCGCCTGCACTCCACATCATTTCTAATCGCATGTATGCTCCGATCGTCACCGTTGCTGTCAGATGTGGCCCTGACGTCACTGTGAAGTCAGCCCAGTGTCAGTGGAGCATCTGTTTCCTCTCTACTCATCTCTCCATTCAGGTGGAAAAAGCATTAGGGCCTTCATCTCGGCGCCAGCTTCCTTTAACGGCACATAAAACCAGAGGGATGTTGGATGTTCCTCCTAGGTTTTATTTCACGTTTGAGAGCCTTGTTGGCATGTCCCTTCCCTGAGGTACTTAGGTGGTGTCCCTGGCTATGAAGCAGGCCTTGTGCTGCTGTACTTGGTCTGATTTGAGATATAGCAAAAAATTATGATGGCTGATAATTGATGACAAATGGCTGTTTCTGGCGTGATGTACAGTTGATGTCGGAAGTTTACATACACTTCGTTTGGAGTCATTAAAACTAGTTTTTCAACCACTCCACAAATTTCATCTCAACAAACTATAGTTTTGGCAAGTCGGTTAGGACATCTACTTTGTGCATGACACAAGTAATTTTTCCAACAATTGTTTACAGACAGATTATTTCACGTATAATTCACTGTATCACAATTCCAGTGGGTCAGAAGTTTACATACACTAAGTTGACTGTGCCTTTAAACAGCTTGGAAAATTCCAGAAAAAAATGATCTCATGGCTTTAGAAGCTTCTGATAGGCTAATTGACATAATTTGAGTCAATTGGAGGTGTACCTGTGGATGTATTTCAAGGTCTACCTTCAAACTCAGTGCCTCTTTGCTTGACATCATGGAAAAATCAGCCAAGACCTCAGAAAAAAAAATTGTAGACCAACACAAGTCTGGTTCATCCTTGGGAGCAATTTCTAAACGCCTGAAGCTACCACGTTCATCTGTACAAATAATAGTACGCAAGTATAAACACCATGGGACCACGCAGCCGTCATACCACTCAGGAAGGAGACGCGTTCTGTTTCTTAGAGATGAACGCACTTTGGTGCAAAAAGTGCAAATCAATCCCAGAACAATAGCAAAGGACCTTGTGAAGATGCTGGAGGAAACGGGTACAAAAGTATCTATATCCACAGTAAAACGAGTCCCATATTGACATAACCTGAAAGGCCGCTCAGCAAGGAAGAAGCGGCGGTGCTTGGCTGCCGGAGGGACTGGTGCACTTCACAAAATAGATGGCATCATGAGAAAGGAAAATTCTGTGGATATATTAAAGCAACATCTCAAGACATCAGTCAGGAAGTTAAAAGCTTGGTCGCAAATGGATCTTCTGAATGGACAATGACCCCAAGCATACTTCCAAAGTTGTGGCAAAATGGCTTAAGGACAACAAAGTCAAGGTATTGGAGTGGTCATCACAAAGCCCTGACCTCAATCCTATAGAAATGTTGTGGGCAGAACTGAAAAGGCGTGTGCGAGCAAGGAGGCCTACAAACCTGACTCAGTTGCACCAGCTCTGCCAGGAGGAATGGGCCAAAATTCACCCAACTTATTGTGGAAGGCTACCCAAAACGTTTGACCCAAGTTAAACAATTTAAAGGCCGTGCTACCAAATACTAACTGAGTGTATGTAAACTTCTGACCCACTGAGAATGTGATGAAATAAAAGCTGAAATAAATCATTCTCTCTGCTATTATTGTGACATTTCACTTTCTTAAAATAAAGTGGTGATCCTAACTAACCTAAGACAGGGAATTTTTACTAGGATTAAATGTCAGGGTTTGTGAAACATTTAAACTCAGTTTATGTGGCTAAGGTGTATGTAAACTTCCAACTTCAACTGTATTTAACAGACCAAGATCAAGTCACCTTTTGCATCTACAGTAAATAGCTAGTGAGATTACTCTCGGTTTTGGCAGATAGTGCCAGTGATGGGTAAATCTGAATGAGTGGGATCGAGTCTTGTGTTTGATGGCCCTGTCTGTCCTGCAGTGTCTGCCACGGCCTTCTACAAAGCCCAGCCAGTGATCCAGTTCATGTGTGAGGTCCTGGACATCCACAACATAGACGAGCAGCCCCGACCTCTCACAGACTCCCACCGGGTCAAATTCACCAAAGAAATCAAAGGTAGTATATTTTGTGCGTTTTGTCTGTGTGCGTGAATGCGGATGTAAACTAGGATTTGGGGGTGCATTTGTACACACGTTTGTGTCATTCCCACGTCCCCGAGGTCCTATAAGCTGTCACTGTCCTGTCCAGGTCTGAAGGTGGAGGTCACACACTGTGGCACCATGCGGAGGAAGTACCGCGTTTGCAACGTGACCCGTAGGCCCGCCAGCCATCAAACGTGAGTCAAGAGCGCCCAGAGAGATGGTGGGACTAGATGTAGATGAGGTGGGACTAGGGAGAGGCCAGAGAGACTGGGAGACGAGCATTGAGCCTGGGGTGTGGTTGTATGTGTGGGGTGTGGTGGTATGTGTGGGGTGGGGCGGGATGGGATGAGAGGGGAGCATGCACTTAAATGTAGGATGACCAATTCACAAGAATTCACCAGAACCACAAAATGTCTGAGTCAGATCCTTGTCTCGAGGTCAATGGGTGTTAGTCATCGTTGGCCAATATGCTATTACATGCAGCTGTTTATCTGCTGCTACTTCATTGTTTTCCAGTATCTACTGCTCAACATTTTGATAGCTTTGTGAGGCCGTTTCTGTATCTTCGCTGTATTGATCTTAACTAGAAATTGAAGACTCGAGCTGTTGATAACCTTGTCTTTTGACAGTCATATATAGTCTACATAGACTCAGACAAGCCCCTGTTGCACAGCCCCTTTCAATGTTAAAGATGTTCTCAACCCTTGCCGTTCCATCTACCTGTTGTGGTCAGATTCCCTCTGCAGCTGGAGAATGGTCAAACGGTGGAGCGCACGGTGGCCCAGTACTTCAGAGAGAAGTACAGCCTGCAGCTCAAATATCCCCACCTGCCCTGCCTCCAGGTGGGGCAGGAGCAGAAGCACACCTACCTGCCCCTGGAGGTGAGAAATATTTCTTTCTTTGCCTGATTCACACTACAGGGCCGACCAAAACCTTACTGTGATGGCTGGGATATTGTCTTCTCACATTGTCCTTTTTAGCGTTGCTTCAGTTTGGTCAAATAGTGTGATTCAGGCATTGGTGAATAAAATGCTTTGCAATATGCTCAGTGGTTTTTGGTTTTGTGTCCCTGCAGGTGTGTAACATAGTAGCAGGGCAGCGCTGCATCAAGAAACTGACAGATAATCAGACGTCCACTATGATCAAGGCCACAGCTCGCTCTGCACCTGACAGACAGGAGGAGATCAGCCGACTGGTGAGTCAGGGGTGCCGCCTGGTGGCACGGAGGCTTATTTACTTTTATACAACAGGTGGGTCTAATCCTGGATGCTGATTAGTTAACCCCATTCCAGCCGTTGTCTATTCCACAAGTTAACACCGGCTAAATCTATGGAGTTGAAATGCCTATTTACTCTGTTCCATCTGACTGCGTAATCCACTGTCTCGTCAGTTCAGCCAGGTAAATTATAAAATTAATCTCCACTATTAAAAAGCATCTAGACATTATCTCCCATTTTTCTTTTGGACTAGCATTTAGTTTTCAACAGCGGAGATTTGTAATAACCTTTCTGTCTCCGACATTTGCAACATTGTTTCAATATTGAAATTCGATCTCCAGTTGTCCTTTGGTAATGAACATGTCGGGCCGAGACAGGTTGGCAACTTTTCTCAGCCAGTCGAAATCATGAATCAGCATCGTTTTTATGGATATATACAGTACCAGTCAAAAGTTTGGACACCTACTCATTCAAGGGGTTTTTCTTTATTTTTACTATTTTCTACATTGTAGAAATAATAGTGAAGACATCAAAACTATGAAATGACACATATGGAATCATGTAGTAACCACAAAAGTGTTAAACCAATCAAAACATATTTGAGATTCTTCAAGGTAGCCACCCTTTGCCTTTATGACAGCTTTGCACACTCTTGGCATTCTCTCAACCAGCTTCATGAGGTAGAAATCTGGAATGCTTTTCCAGCAGTCTTGAAGGAGTTCCCACATGCTGAGCGCTTGTTGGCTGCTTTTCCATCACTCTGCGGTCCAACTCATCCCAAACCATCTCAATTGGGTTGAGGTCGGGTGATTGTGGAGGCCAGGTCATCTGTTGCAGCACTTCATCACTCTCCTTCTTGGTCAAATAGCCGTTACACAGCCTGGAGGTGTGTTTTAGGTCATTGTCCTGTTGAAAAACAAATGATAGCCCCACTAAGCCCAAACCAGATGGGATGATGTCTCACTGCAGAATGCTGTGGTATCCATGCTGGTAAAGTGTGCCTTGAATTCTAAATAAATCAGTGTCACCAGCAAAGCACCATCACACCTCCTCCATTCTTCACGGTGGGAACCACACATGCGGTTGGAACCAAAAATCTCAAATTTGGACTCATCAGACCAAAGGCGTTTTCCGGATTGACTGACCTTCTTAACGTAATGGACTGTCGTTTCTCTTTGCTTATTTGAGCTGTTCTTGCCATAATATGGACTTGGTCTTTTATCAAGTAGGGCTATTTTCTGTGTCACAACACAACTGATTGGCTCAAACGCATTAATTTGTGGAATTTCTTTCCTTTTTATCTTTTAAAAGGCTCACTTGTTAATTGAAATCTATTCCAGGTGACTACCTCATGAAGCTGGTTGAGAGAATGCCAAGAGTGTGCAAAGCTGTCAAGGCAAAGGGTGGCTACATTGAAGAATCTCAAATATAAAATATATTTTGATTTGTTTTTAGTTACTACATGATTCCATATGTTATTTCATAGTTTTGATGTCTTCACTATTATTCTACAATGTAGAATATAGTAAAATCAAGAAAAACCTTTGAATGAGTAGGTGTGTCCAAACTTTTGACTGGTACTGTATATGAGGAAATGTCAATAGACATAAAAGGAAATGCAGCTAGTTTGCTGTATTCTGGCTACACTGTTTGACTTGACTGTGTTTGTCAAAGTTGGCTGGCTGGCTAGCTAGCTAGGGATTAAAACGTTGCCAGCCATCATGGCAACGGAACATTTAGAACAAACGACTGTGTTGCATCCATAGATTTAGAACAAAAGACTTAACGACTGGGTCGCTGGCAACCGAACCGATAGAACAAATGACCAGCCGGCTTGGGTAGCAACCATAGATTTTTGTCGGGACTATATCTTGTGGAAGGATGAAATAGTATGAATAAATTAATAAAAAAATATATTTTTATGAAAATGGCATCATTATTTGAATATGTTGGTAATGCCCTCAACCGGTGTTTGGAGGATATATTGGTACGGTTTGCCGAAACGTCTGAGTAGGAGTGCTAATCTAGAATCAGGTCCCCTGTCTTGTTCATTATGATCTAAAAGGCTAAACTGATCTTAGATCGGCACTCCTACTCTGAGACGCTTAATGAATACGGGCCCAGGTCAGTGTTGATTAAGGTCAGTGAAATGCCAGGTCGGAGATGGCATTGTTGCAGCATGGTGGCGAGCTGTCACCAGCACACTGCCTGGCCATGGTGTTTTCTGGAGGATGAGATAGGCTAACACCGCTGCCACCGACGCCATTAGACTCCATCAGATGGCATCTCATTCAGCCTCTGCTGCTGTTCTGCCGCTGTCACCTTATTAAACAGACTCCCCATCTCCCACCTGGGATTAAAACATACCTCTGGCTGATAGTTCACTGCCAGAGACAGAGACGCCGTTGACATTTTAATTTAGATGCAGAGAACCGTCAGCAATAACTGTGTGAAAGATGCAGAAGGATTGGACAAACCGAGGGAGAAGTTTGACAATGTTCTAAAGGTTATTTCGGGACGTTACGTATGATAGAATTCTGGGGAAAATGTGAGCTACAAACATGTGAGTTGTCTCAACATCAAAGCATGCTCAAACCTGGGTTGTATTCATTAGGGCATTCCGCACCAAATGAAAGTGTTGAGTGTTTCTAATAGGAGTAGTTAGTTTTCTTTTGTTTTTAGTGCATTATGAATGACACTGCCTTCAATCAATCAAATGTATTTATAAAGCCCTTCTTACATCAGCTGATGTCACAAAGTGCTGTACAGAAACCCAGCCTAAAACCCCAAACAGCAAGCAATGCAGGTGTAGAAGCACGGTGGCTAGGAAAAACTCCCTAGAAAGGCCAAAACCTAGGAAGAAACCTAGAGAGGAACCAGGGTATGAGGGATTGCCAGTCCTCTTCTCGCTGTGCCGGGTGGGGATTATAACAGAACATGGCCAAGATGTTCAAATGTTCATAGATGACCAACAGGGTCAAATAATAATAATCACAGTGGTTGTCGAGGGTGCAACAGGTCAGCACCCCAGGAGTAAATGTCAGTTGGCTTTTCATAGCCGATCATTCAGAGTATCTCTACCGCTCCTGCTATCTCTAGAGAGTTGAAAACAGCAGGTCTGGGACAAGGTAGCATGTCCGGTGAACAGGTCAGGGTTCCATAGCCGCAGGCAGAACAGTTGAAACTGGAGCAGCAGCACGGCCAAGTGGACTGGGGAAACAAGGAGTCATCAGGCCAGGTAGACCTGAGGCATGGTCCTAGTGCTCAGGTCCTCCAAGAGAGAAAGAGAGAGAGAATTAGAGAGCATACTTAAATTCACACAGGACACCAGATAAGACAGGAGAAATACTCCAGATATAACAGACTGACCCTAGCCCCCCGACACAATCTATTGCAGCATAAATGCTGGAGGCTGAGACAGGAGGGGTCGGGAGACACTGTGGCCCCGTCCGACGATACCCCCGGACAGGGCCAAACAGGCAGGATATAACCCCACCTACTTTGCCAAAGCACAGCCACCACACCACTTGAGGGATACCTTCAACCACCAACTTACCATCCTGAGACAAGGCCGAGTATAGCCCACAAAGATCTCCGCCACGGCACAACCCAAGGGGGGGGGGGTGCCAACCCGAACAGGAAGACCACGTCAGTGACTCAACCCACTCAAGTGACGCACCCCTCCTAGGGACGGCATGGAAGAGCACCAGTAAGCCAGTGACTCAGCCCCTGTAATAGGGTTAGAGGCAGAGAATCCCAGTGGGGAGAGGGGAACCAGCCAGGCAGAGACAGCAAGGGTGGTTCGTTGCTCCAGTGCCTTTCCGTTCACCTTCACACTCCTGGGCCAGACTACACTCAATTGTAGGACCTACTGAAGAGATGAGTCTTTAATAAAGACTTAAAGGCTGAGACCGAGTCTGCGTCTCTCACGTGGATAGGCAGACCATTCCATAAAAATTGAGCTCTATAGGATAAAGCCCTGCCTCTAGCTGTTTGCTTAGAAATTCTAGGGATATTAAGGAGGCCTGCGTCTTGTGACCGTAGCGTACATGTAGGTATGTACGGCAGGACCAAATCGGAAAGATGGGTAGGAGCAAGCCCATGTAATGCTTTGTAGGTTAGCAGTAAAACCTTGAAATCAGCCCTTGCCTTAACAGGAAGCCAGTGTAGAGAGGCTAGCACTGGAGTAATATGATAAAATTGTTTTGGTTCTAGTCAAGATTCTAGCAGCCGTGTTTAGCACCAACTGAAGTTTATTTAGTTATTTATCCAGGTAGCTGGAAAGTAGAGCATTGCAGTAGTCTAATCTAGAAGTGACAAAAGCATGGATGAATTTTTCTGCATCATGTTTGGACAAAGTTTCAGATTTTTGCAATGTTACGTAGATGGAAAAAAAGCTGTCCTTGAAATAGTCTTGATATGTTCGTCAAAAAAGTTCAGGTTCCAGAGTAACGCCGAGGTCCTTCACAGTTTTATTTGAGACGACTGTACAACCATCAAGCTTGTCAGATTCAACAAAAGATCTCGTTGTTTCTTGGGACCTAGAACAAGCATCTCTGTTTTGTCCGAGTCTTCTGGATACCAACCGACCTCACCACCCTAAACACCCCTTTCTCGCCCTCTCTCTGTGTGTGACCCCTGCAGGTGCGCAGTGCCAACTACGAGTCTGACCCCTTTGTGCAGGAGTTCCAGTTCAAGGTGCGCGACGAGATGGCCCACGTGACTGGGCGCGTGCTGCCTGCCCCCATGCTGCAATACGGCGGCAGGGTGAGCACAGAGCACTTTATGGTACCCTTCCTTTAAATCACGCTCCATACTCTGTTTGTTTGACACTCTACCTACCCTTGCTATATGAGGGAACTAACCCCCTTGCTTTGGTTTGATTTGATCTGTTTGTCTTTCCTCTCTGTGAATCATCTAGGAGTAAGCGTGCTGATCTAGGATCAGGTCCCCCTCTTATTCATAGTGATTTCAAAGACAAAATTGATCCTAGGTCGGCACGGCTACTCGAAGACACTTTATGAGTACAGGCCTGTCTGTGTGGATTAATATAATCTAGTAGTTTTTGCTCAATGTAAACATGGCTACATCATTTTTCCATTACTACAGTACAGATAGCAATGACACTATGCCATGACTCAATTTAGCTTCCTTTTGTGGTGTTTATGCTTTTTTTTATCTCACTCACTTTGGTTTGCAATTTCACTTTTTGTGATTTGTGAGAGTAGATGTCACATTAGTGGGAAAACAGTCAAATCAAATGTAAGCCTTAATCCCAGACCCAGTTTTGCATTCAAACATTTAAAGTGATTAGGACTGCCAAAGGAGAACTAAAAAAAATCTGTTTTTCTGGACAGTGGATGAGGTCAGCCTTAACATTCTGGTTTAATTTTGTTAAGACACTGCAGGACCTGACTTTTTAAAATCTTTCTACCGTGTCTAAGTTACTAAACCATGTACGTAAACAGCATTTTTGGTGCATATTTTCAAATGAAATGTTATCAAATTTAGATTTTAACTATAAACAATTTTGTGAATGTTAAATTTGGAGAATGAAGATTCTGAAGCTGAGAAATTAGTTGGCGTGTGGGAAGAGTCTGACTTTCAGGAAATAAATGGCCCATCTCCACAGAGGAACTCTGGAGCTCTGTCAGTGACCATCAGGTTCTTGGTCACCTCCCTGACCAAGGCCCTTCTCCCCCGATTGCTCAGTTTGGCCGGGTGGACAGCACTAGGAAGAGTCTTGGTGGTTCCAAACTTCTTCCATTTTAAGATTGATGGGCCACTGTGTTCTTGGGGACCTTCAATGCTGCAGAAATAGTTTGGTATCCATCCCCAGATCTGTACTTCGACACAATCGTGTCTCTGAGCTTTACAGACAATTTCTTCGACCTCATGGCTTGGTTTTTGCTCTGACATGCACTGTCAACTGTGGGACCTTTTATGTCTGTCTGCCTGTCTGTCTGTCTGTCTCCAAATTATGTCCAATCAATTGAATTTACCACAGGTGGACTCCAAGTTGTAGAAACATCTCAAGGATGATCAATGGAAACAGGATGCACCTGAGATCAATTTCGAGTCTCATAGCAAAGGGGCTCAATACTTATGCAAACATTTCTAAACCTGTTTTCGTTTTGTCATTATGGAGTATTGGGTGTCGATTGCTGAGGATAAAAAAAAAAAAAATGTAATACGATCAATTTCATAACAAGGCTATAACGTAACAAAGTGGAAAAGTCAAGGGGTCTGAATACTTTCCAAAGGCTCTGTAGTCCAGTTTGTAATGGCCTTTTTTAAATGTAAAATTAATTACATGTTGTGAGCTTTGAAATTATGTATTTATGTCCATTTTTTGAATGTGGTTAAAATTCATGACATTTTGATGATGGTAGTATGATAAACAAACAAAATATAGTTACATAGTTTGACATTTTTGTTTACTCTTTGAAAGTGCTAATATTAAACACCAAAAAGTAGATGCAAAAATGTAATTTCAGCCTCTGTTGCCTCGCCTTGAAGGGTTAATGTAAAGGTTAGGGGCAATACAATTCTGACAGTTTCAGTGTTGAAATGCTCAAATTGGACCTTAGTTTTTTTTTTTCAAAACACCTTAAAAAGAAACAAAACATTTTAAAACACTGCACCTGTGTCTTTCAGTCTGTATATGTTAGGCCTAAATACAGTGGCAAGAAAAAGTATATGAAGCCTTTGGAATTACCTGGATCTCTGCATAAATTGAGATCAAATCACATTTTATGACCAATCTAAATTACAACAATAGACAAACAGTCTGCTTAAACTAATAGAACAAATTATTATTTTCAATGACGGCCTAGGAACAGTGGGTTAACTGCCTTGTTCAGGGGCAGAACAACAGATTTTTACCTTGTCAGCTCGGGGATTCGATCTTGCAACCTTTCGGTTACAAGTCCAACACTCTAACCACTAGGCTACCTGCCGCCCCAAAATGTTGATGTGCTGTGCCTTTTTCTTTTTTATCCACACATAGTGTTGTGTGTTCCTTCTAAACAACTGAACTTCAGTTTAATATGTCCACAGAATATTTTGCCAGTAGCGCTGTGGAACATCCAGGTGCTCTTGTGAACTTCAGACGTGCAGCAATGTTTTTGACAGAAGTGGCTTCTTCCGTGGTGTCCTCCCATGAACACCATTCTTGTTTAGTGTTTTACGTATTGTAGACTCGCCAACAGAGATGTTAGCATGTTCCAGAGATTTCTGTCAGTCTTTAGCTGACACTCTAGGATTCTTCTTAACCTCATTGCAAGAGCAAGGTGCAGAATGCTAAGTCATCTTTGCAAGACGGCCACTCCTAGGGAGAGTAGCAACAGTGCTGAACTTTCTCCATTTATAGACAATTTGTCTTACTGTGGACTGATGAACTTCAAGGCTTCGAGAGATACTTTTGTAACCCTTTCCAGCTTTATGCAAGTCAACAATTCTTAATCTTAGGTCTTCTGAGATCTCTTTTGTTTGAGGGATGGTTCACATCAGGCAATGCTTCTTGTGAATAGCATACTCACATTTTGTGAGGTATGTGTGTGTGTGTTTTCTTCTCTCCCTCTCATCGGGCAGGTCTAACCAACATCTCGTCTCATTGATTGGACTCCAGGTTAACTGACTCCAGTTAGCTTTTGGAGAAGTCATTAGTCTAGGGGTTCACATACTTTTTCCAACCTACACTGTGAATGTTTAAATTATGTATTCAATATAGACAAGAAAAATACAATTTGTGTGTTTATTAGTTTAAGCACACTGTCTATTGTTCTGACTAAGATGAAGATCAGATCAAATTTGATGACTAATTTATGCAGAAATCCAGGTAATTCCAAAGGGTCCACATACTTTTTTGTGTGTGTGTTTTGGTTTAAATGTATCCAATAAGTGTTGGTGTCTACACAATTATTTTCTGTGTAATTTCTACATGTGTGCCTGCATGACTTTCTGAAGTGTCTTGACTGTTGAATCTGTGCAGCATGTCCTACTCCATTGGTTGTATGTGATTACTGTGCACTGTTTTTCTATCCTCGTGGGGACCTGAAATCCCCAAATGTCTCCAAGGATTGTAAAACATGGAAAAAGATCCCTCTGAGAACAAAGGCTATTTTAAACTTGGGGGTTAGGTTTAGGCTTACAATTAGGGTTAGGTGTTAAGGTTGGAGTAAGGGTTAGGGATTTTTTTTATTTTTATGGTAATACATTTTAGGTCCCCATAAGGATAGAAAAACGTGTGTGTGTTGTAACACCACGCAGCAGATCAACCGTACTACACTGTGGTTTCAGAACCGGACGGTGGCCACCCCAAGTCACGGGGTGTGGGACATGAGGGGCAAACAGTTCCACACGGGAGTAGAGATCAAGATGTGGGCCATCGCATGTTTCGCCACACAGAGGCAGTGTCGCGAGGAGATCCTCAAGTAAGAACCAACCCGTCTGATCTGTTTCACCCACTTACTATGTGTACAACTGGGTTATGCTCGTTAGGGCACACCTTGGCGAACTTTTCAATGGAAAACGAAAATGAGCATTTCTTATTGGTCCAGGTAGTCCTGCCCTGTTTCAGTACATTTTCTTCCATTTGGTGCCTAATAAACATCCCCCGCCTCCTATTCATGAAGCAGCTTCTCACATAGCCACAGGGATATATAGAAAGGAATCCCTCCCTGCTACGGATGTGTTGTTGGAGATGGCCTTCCAGATAAGAAAGTGATCCTTGTGTAGTTAGTTTGTCCTCTACGCCTCTGATACAACCTTAGAATTTACACAGCGACTCAAGGATTTCATTACTAAACCATTCCCTAACCAACCAGATTATATTTGGTCATTTCTCCATTACTGTCTTTCTCTTCCTCATTCCTCTCTCCCTCCCTAATTCTTCCATCACTCTCTTCCACATCCCTCTCTCTTCCTCCATCCATTACCCACCTCCTTCTATAGGGGTTTCACAGACCAGCTGCGTAAGATCTCCAAGGATGCTGGGATGCCCATTCAGGGCCAGCCGTGTTTCTGTAAATACGCCCAGGGAGCTGACAGTGTGGAGCCCATGTTCAGGCACCTGAAGAACACCTACTCTGGACTGCAGCTCATCATCGTGATCCTGCCTGGAAAGACCCCCGTCTACGGTAGGCGGCACCCATAGACATATGCTACCTTTCAAAAGTTTGGGGTCACTTAGAAATGTCCTTGTTTTGAAAAGAAAGAAAAGCACAGAATAGAAAGAGTGGGAGGCCCCGGTGCACAACTGAGCAAGAGGACAAGTGCATTAGTGTCTAGTTTGAGAAACAGACGCCTCACAGGTCCTCAACTGGCAGCTTCATTAAACAGTACCCACAAAACACCAGTCTCAACATCAACACTGAAGAGGCGACTCCAAGATGCTGGCCTTCTAGGCAGAGTTGCAAAGAAAAAGCCATATCTCAGACTGGCCAATAAAAATAAAAGATTAAGATGGGCAAAAGAACACAGACACTGGACAGAGGAACTCTGCCTAGAAGGCCAGCATCCCAGAGTCGCCTCTTCACTGTTGATGATGAGACTGGTGTTTTGCAAATACTGTTTAATGAAGCTGCCAGTTGAGAACATGTGAGGTGTCTGTTTCTCAAACTAGACACTTCAATGTACTTGTTCTCTTGCTCAGTTGTGCACTGGGGCCTCCCACTCGTCTTTCAATTCTGGTTAGAGCCAGTTTGCGCTGTTCTGTGAATGGCGTAGTACACAGCGTTGTACGAGATCTTCAGTTTCTTGGCAATTTGGAATAGCCTTCATTTCTCAGAATAAGAATAGACTGACAAGTTTCATATGAAAGGTCTTCGTTTCTGGCCATTTTGAGCCTGTAATCGAACCCAGAAATGTTCCAGATACTCAACTAGTCTAAAGAAGACCAGTTTTATTGCTTTTTTTATCTTCTCTAGGGTATGTGGGACGGTAGCGTCCCACCTTGCCAACAGCCAGTGAAATAGCAGAGCGCCAAATTCAAAACAACAAAAATCTCATAATTCAAATTTGTCACACGTACAAGTATTATACACCATTTTAAAGATCATCTTCTCGTTAATCCAACCACACTGTCCGATTTCAAAAAGGCTTTACGGCGAAAGCATAGCATTAGATTATGTTAGGACAGCACCTAGACAAGAAAAACCACACAGCCATTTTCCAAGCAAGGAGAGGCGTCACAAAAAACAGAAATACAGCTAAAATGAATTACTAACCTTTGATGATCTTCATCAGATGGCACTCATAGGACTTCATGTTACACAATACATGTATGTTTTGCTCGATAAAGTTCATATTTATATCCAAAAACCCCATTTTTACATTGGCATGTAATGTTCAGAAATGTTTTGCCTCCCAAAACTTCCGGTGAATGAGCACATCAATTTACAGAAATACTCATCATAAACGTTGATAAAATATACAACTGTTATTCAAAGAATGATAGATACACTTCTCCTTAATGCAACTGCTGTGTCAGATTTCAAAAAAGCTTTACAGCGAAAGCACACTTTGCAATAATCTGAGTACAGCGCTCAGTCACAAAACCAAACCCGCCATTTTGTGGAGTCAACAAAACTCAGAAATAGCATTATAAATATTCACTTACCTTTGATGATCTTCATCGGAATGCACTCCCAGGTATCCCAGTTCCACAATAAATGTTCATTTGTTTCGATAAAGTCCATATTTATGTCCAAATAACTCCTTTTTGTTCAGTCGAGTAACCCAAATGTACTGTGCTCGCGCAGTAAGTCCAGACGAACAGTCAAAAAAGTTATATTACAGTTCGTAGAAACATGTCAAACGATGTATAGAATCAATCTTTAGGATGTTTTTATCATAAATCTTCCATAATATTTCAACTGGATGATTCCTTTGTCTTCAAAAAGGAAAAGGAACATAGCTAACTCTCACGGGAGTGCGCGCCACTGAGCTCATGTCATTTTCTCAGTCATCTGATTCCAAGACCTCTTATTCTCTCCCCATTCACAGTAGAAGCATGAAACAACGTCCTAAAGACTGTTGACATCTAGTGGAAGCCTTAGGAAGTGCAAAATGACCCCACAGACACTGTATATTGGATAGGGAATCACTTGAAAAACTACAAACCTCAGATTTCCACACTTCCTGGTTGGATTTTTTTTCTCAGGTTTTTGCCTGCCATATGAGTTCTATTATACTCACAGACATCATTCAAACAGTTTTAGAAACTTCAGTGTTTTATCGAAATCTATTAATAATATGCATATCCTACCTTCTGGGCCTGAGTAGCAGGCAGTTTACCACAGGCGCGCTTTACATCCGGACGTCAAAATACTGCCCCCTACCCAAGAGAGGTTAATCAGCACAACCGTGTTCAGCTGTGCTAACATAATTGCAAAATGATTTTCTAATGATCAAATAGCCTTTTAAAATGATAAACTTGGATTAGCTAACACAACGTGTCATTGGAACACAGGAGTGATGGTTGCTGATAATAGTCCTCTGTACGCCTATGTAGATATTCTTTTTTTTTTATCTGCCGTTTCCAGCTACAATAATCATTTACAACATTAACAATGTCTACACTGTATTTCTGATCAATTTGATGTTATTTTAATGGACAAAAACAAGAACATTTCTAAGTGACCCAAAGCTTTTGAACGGTAGTGTACAGTTGAAGCCGGAAGTTTACATACACCTTAGCCACATACATTTAAACTCAGTTTTTCACAATTCCTGACATTTAATCCTAGTAAAAATTCCCTGTCTTAGGTTAGTTAGGATCACCACTTTATTTTAAGAATGTGAAATGTCAGAATAATAATAGAGAACGATTTATTTCAGCTTTTATTTCTTCACATTCCCAGTGGGTCAAAGTTTACATACACTCAATTAGTATTTGGTAGCGTTGCCTTTAAATTGTTTAACTTGGGTCAAACATTTTTGGTAGCCTTCCACAAGCTTCCCACAATAAGTTGAGTGAATTTTGGCCCATTCCTCTTGACAGAGCTGGTGTAACTGAATCAGTTTTGTAGGCCTCCTTGCTTGCACACGCTTTTTCAGTTCTGCCCACAAATGTTCCATAAGATTGAGGCCAGGGCTTTGTGATGGCCACTCCAATACCTTGACTTTGTTGTCCTTGCATTTTGCCACAACTTTGGAAGTATGCTTGGGGTCATTGTCCATTTGGAAGACCCATTTGCGACCAAGCTTTAACTTCCTGACTGATGTCTTGAGATGTTGCTTCAATATATCCACATCATTTTTCTTCCTCATGATGCCATCTATTTTGTGAAGTGCACCAGTCACTCCTGCAGCAAAGCACCCCCACAACATGATGTTGCCACCCCCGTGCTTCACGGTTGGGATGTTGTTCGTCGGCTTGCAAGCCTCCCCCTTTTCCTCCAAACATACCGATGGTCATTATGGCCGAACAGTTCTATTTTTGTTTCATCAAACCATAGGACATTTCTCCAAAAAGTATGATATTTGTCCCCATGTGCAGTTGAAATCCGTAGTCTAGCTTTTTTTGGCGGTTTTGGAGTAGTGGCTTCTTCCTTGCTGAGCGGCCTTTCAGGTTATGTCGATATAGGACTCGTTTTACTGTGGATATAGATACTTTTCTACCTGTTTCCTCCAGCATCTTCACAAGGTCCTTTGCTTTTCTGGGATTGTTTTGCACTTTTCGCACCAAGGTGCGTTCATCTCTAGGAGACAGAACACGTCTCCTTCCTGAGCGGTATGACGACTGCGTGGTCCCGTGGTGTTTATACTTACGTACTATTGTTTGTACAGATGAACGTGGTACCTTCAGGCATTTGGAAATTGTTCCCAAGGATGAACCAGACTTGTGGCGGTCTACAATTCTTTTCTGAGGTCTTGGTTGATTTCTTTTGAATTTTTCCCATAATGTCAAGCAAAGAGGCACTGAGTTTGAAGGTAGGCCTTGAAATACATCCACAGGTACACCTCCAATTGACTCAAATGATGTCAATTAGCCTATCAGAAGCTTCTAAAGCCATGACATCATTTTTCCTGGAATTTTCCAAGCTGTTTAAAGGCACAGTCAACTTAGTGTATGTAAACTTCTGACCCACTGGAATTGTGATAGTGAAAATTATACATGAAATAATCTGTCTGTAAACAATTGTTGGAAAAATTACTTGTGTCACGCACAAAGTAGATGTCCTAACCGACTTGCCAAAACTATACTTTGTTAATAAGAAATTTGTGGAGTGGTTGAAAAACAAGTTTTATTGACTCCAACCTAAGTGTATGTAAACTTCCGACTTCAACTGTACATATTCACATGATGTTCATTGGAATCACCTTATCCGTGCTGATTCACGGTCTAACATTTTCTGTGTCTATATAATCCTTCTACCAAAGAATCTGCTATTCTTTGAAACTCTTGTGTTGCTGAAGCAGCTTTGATAAGGGATGTGTGCTGTTGCATGTTAACAGATAGTGTACATCTGTCTGGTATCTATCAATACCTTCCCTTTAAAGCACAGGTGGTACTTTCCTCTTTCCTTTCCTAATCTGACTGTTAATTGCACAGAGATTTATTGATCACTGCCTGTTACTGGTCCTGTGTAGCGGAGGTGAAGAGGGTGGGAGACACTCTCCTAGGAATGGCCACTCAGTGTGTCCAGGTGAAGAACGTGGTGAAGACGTCCCCCCAGACCCTCTCCAACCTCTGCCTCAAGATCAACGTCAAGCTGGGAGGAATCAACAATATCCTGGTGCCCCACCAACGGTACGTGGCCACTGTGGCTGGAGGATAGAAGGACTGTGGAATGACCATACACATATTTTTATTCAGCTGAAGTAAGCACATTTTCTTTTGGAAATGTACGTACCTTTTCTAATTTAGTCATATTTATCTTCCATTAGAAGTTTGCATACATCAGCTTGAAGTAGCTACAAAACAAGTTTTTTCACCACATAATCCAAAAGGGAGGCTACAGCTAATATTCTTACCTAAAATTAGTGTTTGCGATTCACAAATTATTATTTTGATTCACATGATTCGATCCACCGCGATTGAACCGTATCCCAGCTACTATAATGATGTAGTGAATCCTTTGTTTTGTCAAAGAATCATTCATATGAATCAAATTAATTGTTCAATTGTATTTATTTTTTGAGACCTGTGAAGCGGGGCATCCGTTTAAACAGTAAATTAACTTTGTTAGGCCTTAGACTATTGTAGTAAGGGCTATCTGATGTTAAATACTGTATGTATTGGTCTTGAGAATTTTTCTTGTACACAAATTCCATCAATATCAATCTCCCAATCAAGTCTCCTCCAATTTATGATTGACATAATTGTACATACTGTGTGAAATCTAAACCCTTAATCATATTAGAGACCCTTTGTTTGAACTCTGTCCTCATTGGTCCTTCTCTCTTCCTCCACCCAGACCCTCAGTATTCCAGCAGCCTATCATCTTCCTGGGGGCGGACGTTACACACCCCCCTGCTGGAGACGGGAAGAAGCCCTCCATTGCTGCAGTGAGTTCACTTAACTCCTATTGGCCTATACCAGGAATCTTAATCTCTTTTTGCCCTAGGGCCACATTTATATATTTTTTTACTATTACAACCATGGTCCACATTTACTAAGACAACCGCAGGCTGCATTAAATAGGCTCGCGGGCCTCATCTTGCGTGAGGACTACATGTTTGAGACTTCTGTGGCCTGGTCTATACTGTATCGCCACTGCATTCAAGTTCATAATGTTTGTGCAGAGCTAATCAATTTGTGCAGCGCTGGTTTGTTTCTCACACACACACACACACACACACACACTCTCTCTCACCCTGTTTCTCGCTTTACATCCTTTTCTCTCCCACCCCGTTTCTCTCTATACATCTTTCTCTCTCCAGGTGGTAGGCAGTATGGATGCACACCCCAGCAGGTACTGTGCCACAGTCAGGGTCCAGAGGCCCAGGCAGGAGGTGATCCAGGATCTGGCCTCTATGGTCCGAGAGCTGCTGATCCAGTTCTACAAGTCAACCCGCTACAAGCCCACCAGGATCATCTTCTACAGGGACGGAGTGTCAGAGGGCCAGTTTAGACAGGTGAGTAAAGACCGAGTGACTATCCTGGGGACAAAAAAATGTAAGTCTCTCTCCACCTCCAGAAGTTCAGAAACCAGAGGGTCAAAGGTTGCATGTCAAATGTTGTCCCTCTTTAAATAAACTGTTAAAGTTAGGTAGATGTCCTATCTGTGTAAGTAAACCATTGATGCACATCATGAAGATCCACTAAGAGGACATTAGAGTAACATGCATGGGCTGTGACCAAAACATGAAGACACATATTTACCTGTCACATTGTCAGATGGTGGTGAAAGGGTGCAATGTTGAGGCCTATATCATCCGCCTCAACTGGTGCGAACTAGAAAAACTTGCCCATAACGGAGATGGAGGACATTGAAATTCATATCGTCAGTAATGGATGTTTTTAACCCTGTTTTATCCCTCTGCCCACCCCAGGTGTTGTACTACGAGCTGCTGGCCATCCGCGAGGCATGCATTGGCTTAGAGAAGGAGTACCAGCCCGGCATCACCTACATCGTGGTCCAGAAACGCCACCACACCCGCCTCTTCTGTGCCGACCGCAACGAAAGAGTGAGTGAGCCCTCTTTTCCTTCTGGCCACCCTCCCAGCCACCTTAGGGTAATTCTGAGATAATACCCATGCCTGAGTCACACTATGGGGCCAAATCACACCCAAACTGTACTGGTTCTTACATTTTCTTCTAGCACTGTTCCTGCTTTAGTAGATGTGTAACCAGGCCAGCTCATTACAGCTTGACTCAACTCTGTTTGGCACGCCAGTGTGAAAAGCCCTTTATAGATTAGGGGGGAATTGTGTGTTACAGAGTTGGTCCGTGGTCTTTATTAACCGCTCTAAATGGTTGTCCTAATTATCCAATTACACTGTTGTCAATGGACCTGCTCTCCTCACCCCTGGTAATTATATTCCATTATAGCATTAGGCCTGATGTGAATTGACGGACCTGGAGTGCCACTCAAGGCCTGGGAGAGCAGGGCTTTTGGAGTTATCACCTTGTTTACAAGTGAAGTGAACTTTGACGGACAGGGAGAAATCAATGTTTTCATTATTCTGGTCATTTGTAGATTACATCATTCAGAGCTGTGGGGATAAGGCGGCGCACAATTGGCCCAGCGTTGTTAGCGTTTGGTCGGGGGTAGGCCCCCGACCAAGAATTTGTTCGTTACCGACTTGTCTAGTTAAATAAAGGTAAATATATCAAATAAACACTCTACACCTCCCCCGTTCGTTCACTTTCTGACGTCATTAAATGAGTCCAAGGGGAAAGTTCAATGAATGGACGTGTGTGAAGCTTGGTGTTGAAGTAGAACAGGACAGATGGAAGGATGTTTTTAACATGGGCAGTTATTAATAATAACCCCAAATCGACATCTTCTCTTCGTTCAGGTTGGACGTAGTGGAAACATTCCTGCTGGCACCACGGTGGACACGGACATCACGCACCCCTACGAGTTTGACTTTTACCTCTGCAGTCACGCTGGAATACAGGTACTGCAGCATTCATCTGTTCATCTAGCCTGCTGCCTCACTGCACTTTGCTCTCAGGAAATGGCTTCATGAAATTTCGGGAAATACGCTGTATTTTTTAAATTTAATCACAGTTTATTCACACTGCATTTTTTGGTTTTGTTTTTTTGGAAGGTAGACAGTTCTTTACTGAAACTAAACTACCAAATACTCTTTGGCTTTGTAGTTGAAAAAAACGAGACAAAATTTGCATACCTCATTCTAAAACCCAATTGTCCAGAATTGTAGTTGAAAGCCATTGTCTTTTTACATCACTTTTTATACCACATCTCCATTAAGTCCACAAATTGGGGCTGTGTAGTATGTATAACTTCTGCTGTCTGCTTTCCCCAGGGGACCAGTCGGCCCTCCCACTACCACGTCCTGTGGGACGACAACTGCTTCACGGCCGATGAGTTCCAGCTGCTCACCTACCAGCTGTGCCACACCTACGTGCGCTGTACCCGCTCCGTCTCCATCCCCGCGCCAGCCTACTACGCCCACCTGGTGGCCTTCCGTGCCCGCTACCATCTGGTGGACAAGGAGCACGACAGGTGATTGGCAGGGGTGGGGGTTACTCTATCACTGCACAAAACAATCTGGGCGGGTTTAGTCTTTCTGCATGCTTCGCCTCTGTTATGCTCAACATTACGTTTCATATTTCCTATTTATTTTTGGTGAAATGTACAGTACTGCAATACTGTTTTTTTTGTGTTCTACTGCCCCAAAGCAGCACTAGATATTATACTGCCACCAAAGCAGCGCTAGATAGTATACTGCCCCCAAATCAAAGTGTATTAGTCACATGCGCCGAATACAACAGGTGTAGACCTTACAGTGAAATGCTTACTTACAAGCCTTTAACCAACAATGCCGTGTTAAGAAATAAAAGTAATAAAAGTAGTTAAAGAGCAGCAGTAAAATAACAATAGCGAGACTATATACAGAAGGTACCGGTACAGAGTCAATGTGCGGGGGCACCGGTTAATTGAGGTAATATGTACATGTAGGTAGAGTTATTAAACAGACTACTGACTATGCATAGATATTAACAGAGTAGCTGCGGCGTAAAAGAGAGGGGGGGCAGCAATGGAAATTGTCTGGGTAGCCATTTGATTAGATGTTCAGGAGTCTTATGTCTTTGGGTAGAATCTGTTTAGAAGCCTGTTGGACCTAGACTTGGCGCTCAGGTACCGCTTGACGTGCGGTAGCAGAGAGAACAGTCTGACTAGGGTGGCTTGAGTCTTTGACAATTTTTAAGGCCTTCCTCTGACACCGCATGGTATAGAGGTCCTGGATGGCAGGAAGCTTGGCCCTAGTGATATACTGGGCCGTACGCACTACCCTCTAGTGCCTTGCGGTTGGAGGCCGAGCAGGTATCATACCAGGCAGGATGCTCTCGATGGTGCAGCTGTATAACTGTTTGAGGATCTGCGGACCCATGCCAAATCTTTTCAGTCTCCTGAGGGGTAATAGGTTCTGTCGTGCCCTCTTCACGACTGTCTTGGTGTGCTTGGACCATGTTAGTTTGTTGGAACTTGAAGCTCTCAACCTGCTCCACTACAGCCCCGTCGATGAGAATGGGGGCGTGCTCGGTCCTCCTTTTCCTGTAGTCCACAATCGTCTCCTTTGTCTTGATCACATTGAGGGAGAGATTGTTGTCTCTGATCTCCTCGCTATAGGCTGTCTCGTCATTGTCGGTGATTAGGCCTACCACTGTTGTGTCATCGGCAAACTTAATGATGGTGTTGTGCCTGGCCGTGCAATCATGGGTGAACAGGGAGTACAGGAAGGGACTGAGCACGCACCCATGAGGGGCCCCTGTGTTGAGGATCAGCGTGGCGGATGTGTTGTTACCTACCCTTACCACCTGGGGGCGGCCCATCAGGAAGTCCAGGATCCAGTTGCAGAGGGAGGTGTTTAGTCCCAGGGTCCTTAGCTTATTGATGAGCTTTGAGGGCACTATGGTGTTGATCGCTGAGCTGTAGTCAATGAATAGCATTCTCACATAGGTGTTCCTTTTGTCCAGGTGTGAAAGGGCAATGTGGAGTACAATAGAGATTGCATTATCTGTGGATCTGTTAGGGCGGTATGCAAATTGGAGTGGGTCTAGGGTTTCTGGGATAATGGTGTTGTGAACCATGACCAGCCTTTCAAACCACTTCATGGCTACAGACGTGAGTGCTATGGGACAGTAGTCATTTAGGCAGGTTACCTTTGTGTTCTTGGGCACAGGCACTATGGTGGTCTGCTTAAACATGTTGGTATTACAGACTCGGACAGGGAGATGTTGAAAATGTCTGTGAAGACACTTGCCAGTGGGTCAGCGCATGCTCGCAGTACACGTCCTGGTAATCCGTCAGGCCCTGCGGCCTTGTGAATGTCGACCTGTTTAAAGGTCGTACATTGGCTGCGGATAGCGTGATCACATAGTCGTCCAGAACAGCTGGTGCTCTCATGCATGTTTTAGTGTTACTTGCCTCGAAGCGAGCATAGAAGTGGTTCAGCTCGTCTGTAGGCTTGTGTCACTGGGCAGCTCTCGGTTGTGCTTCCCTTTTGTAGTCCGTAATGGTTTGCAAGCCCTGCCACATCCAACGAATGTCGGAGCCGGTGTAGTAGGATTCGATCTTAGTCCTGTATTGATATTTTGATGGTTTGTTGGAGGACATAGTGGGATTTCTTATAACCTTCCGGGTTAGAGTCCCTCTCCTTGAAAGCGGCAGCTCTAGCCTTTAGCTCGGTTCTGATGTTGCCTGTAATCCATGGCTTCTGGTTGGGGTATGCACGTACGATCACTGTGGGGACGACGTCATCGATGCACTTATTGATGAAGCCAATGGCTGAAGTGGTGTACTCCTCAATGCCATAGGAAGAATCCTGGAACATATTCCAGTCTGTGCTAGCAAAACAGTCCTGTAGCTTATCATCGGCTTCATCTGACCACTTTTTTTTTTAATTGACTGAGTCACTGGTGCTTCCTGCTTTAATTTTAGCTCGTAAACAGGAATCAGGAGGATAGAATTATGGTCATATTTGCCAAATGGAGGGCGAGGGAGAGCTTTGTACACGTCTCTGTGCGTGGAGTAAAGGTGGTCTAGAATTTTTTTCCCTCTGGTTGCACATTAAACATGTTGATAGAAATTTTCTAAAACGGTTTTAAGTTTTCCTGCATTAAAGTCCCCAGCCACTAGGAGTGCCACTAGGTAGTATACTGCCCCCCCAAAGCAGCGCTAGGTAGTATACTGCCCCCCCAAAGCAGCGCTAGGTAGTCTACTGCCCCCCCAAAGCAGCGCTAGGTAGTATACTGCCCCCCCCAAAGCAGCGCTAGGTAGTTTACTGCCCCCCCAAAGCAGCGCTAGGTAGTTTACTGCCCCCCCAAAGCAGCGCTAGGTAGTTTACTGCCCCCCCCAAAGCAGCGCTAGGTAGTCTACTGCCCCCCCAAAGCAGCGCTAGGTAGTCTACTGCCCCCCCCAAAGCAGCGCTAGGTAGTATACTGCCCCCCCAAAGCAGCGCTAGGTAGTTTACTGCCCCCCCAAAGCAGCGCTAGGTAGTTTACTGCCCCCCCCAAAGCAGCGCTAGGTAGTTTACTGCCCCCCCAAAGCAGCGCTAGGTAGTTTACTGCCCCCCCAAAGCAGCGCTAGGTAGTCTACTGCCCCCCCAAAGCAGCGCTAGGTAGTATACTGCCCCCCCCCCCAAAGCAGCGCTAGGTAGTTTACTGCCCCCCCAAAGCAGCGCTAGGTAGTCTACTGCCCCCCCAAAGCAGCGCTAGGTAGTCTACTGCCCCCCCCAAAGCAGCGCTAGGTAGTCTACTGCCCCCCCCAAAGCAGCGCTAGGTAGTCTACTGCCCCCCCCAAAGCAGCGCTAGGTAGTCTACTGCCCCCCCCAAAGCAGCGCTAGGTAGTCTACTGCCCCCCAAAAGCAGCGCTAGGTAGTCTACTGCCCCCCAAAAGCAGCGCTAGGTAGTTTACTGCCCCCCCAAAGCAGCGCTAGGTAGTCTACTGCCCCAGAAAGCTAGCTTTCTACGTAAAGAAATGTAGCTTCAAAGAAGTGTGTGTATGATAGTTGACCTGTCTTTCTGATCCATTCATGTATGTCTTTGTCCTGATGAATGTCTTCTCTTCTCCTAGTGCGGAGGGCAGCCATGTCTCTGGTCAGAGTAACGGTCGGGACCCCCAGGCTCTGGCCAAGGCGGTGCAGATTCACCACGACACGCTGAGGACCATGTACTTCGCCTGAGCACCACCCCACACTACCATCACCGCACTTAAAGCACACACACACACACACACACACACACACACACACACACACACACACAAACAAACCCCGCCTGCCAGTCAAGGAGGGTTGTATCCCCCCACAACCAGTCAATCCGGACCTGACACTGTGTAGAGGGGGGTGGGGGAAGCCCCCCGCAATGGACTGAGGATGCAGACAGACGCTGCTTTTAAACAAGAGAGGAAGAACTTGGCACTATTATGCAATATTAAACCAGCCAACTGCTTTTCCTGGGCACCCCAACTCCGCCCCCACCCTCCTCCAGTCCCTCCCTCCTTTTCTCCGATCATGAAGGAGATCTGTTTTGATTCCGGCTGTGTATGGTCAACGTTGCAGAAATCGTTCCCTTTCGTCATCATGCCTTTTACGTCATCTCAGTTTTTAACGGCAGCACTTCCTGCGCTTTTTCATTTATTAGTTCTGTTTTGACTTTTCTTTATCAAAGGTTGAGGAGAGAAGAAGAGGATCAGGAGTGTGAAGGGTGGATCTCTATCTGTGCAGACCCATCACGGCGCACAAGCTTGCCACTGGTATTTTCCTCTCCTTTCCTCCAGCTTTTTTTTAGCCAATGGTGACTTATCAAAAGTGTGAGTGTGTCAATGGACACTGTGTACTAGGAGACGAACACAAGCTATTATTGTGAGCACAGTGCCACCTGGAGTCTGAACGGTGTAAATGCTCTCTTCAAAAGTCCCAACCTGTCTGGGGAATAAGCTATGATGCTAATCATATGATTTCCAACTCGTTATCATTTGACTTGAACCAATAAGTGCTGTGCATATACACTGGCACACATCATAGAGGGTAATACAACGATATCCCACCCTAGGTCAGTCCCCTATGACATAGGCCTAATGTACTGTCACATCAACTAACTACATTGCAATGTGACCCTGTTTTGAATTTTCTTTCCTGTACATCATGTGTTTTGATATTTAAGGTGCTTGTTTTTTTTTGTTTTTTTACCATTCTTTCCAGTATTTATTAGTACGATCAAGATATAGTAATTTAATATGAGACGGGCGTTTTTATTTCTGCATTCTTTCTATCTCATTGCTCTTTCGATCTATCCTTTGTCTTGGATTTTAATTTGTGGTGGAAGATCCTACATTGAATGACAGATCATGTTGCTTTCTCCTAGTGCAATAATATTTTAGCTGAGGGAAGGAAGCTTCTTCTAGAAGATACGGTTTGAATATCTGGAAGTCTAGCAGTGAGTTACGAGAATGTGGCAGAACCCAGATCTTCTATGAGAACTCTGTTCACACAATTGGCACTTACCCGTAGCTCCTCTTTATGAAGGGAGTAGAGGTGTTCGGGAAGTCTAATGGTTATGCCACTGAGTGTGTTAGAAAATCAAGTGGGTTAGAAATCAAGTGCCTGGTTTTGGAAATGAACAGTCAAATGGAAGTTGTATGGATGGATTATGACGTGGAGATCCTAGCCTTTTTCAAATGTATTCAAACAAGGAAGTTAAAGGGCAAAGTTTAGCTGGAGAAAGTTGACTTTAAGCTACATTTGGCCTCTTTTTTTTTTTTTACAGACATTGCATCGCATTGAAATCATGATAGAAAATCTATATATTCTGTGTGTGTGTGTGTGTTAGTTTATCCTATTGTCTTTGCCTAATAGCAGCAGTATTTTAGCAGATCAAGTCGTGCTGCACTCTGTCTCTATCCTCATCAGACATGGATCTAGCTGCTATATCTATATGTACTCAAGGTGACTAAGAATCGAGGCGTGCCTCAGTCATGAGCGGCAGGAGAGCTAAGCCGACATTTCATTTTTTTCCCGCCATATAACTGAGCATCCAAACCAATAGTAGCTAGCTGTCTTCTGGAGTCAACAGTTCGATGAATCTTGGAAGTCCAGGAGACTGGGTGAGTGACTTGTGCGGTCGCTGCTTAGCTCCTCTGTGCTCTGTGACGTGAGGCATGCCTAGTGGTGTTCAAGAGAAAGACAATAATCTGCACTAAAAGAAGTGTGTGTCAGACCGAACACATGCCTCTGGTGCTATGGGGGTGTGTGGCCTCCTTGCCGCACACCTTTGAGAATTTGCAGTCTGAGTAGGCCTTTGGGGGGGGTACAAATGTACCGTAGTAAACCTCCCAATGAGGTAAACGAGAGGGTCTGTTATGTGGGGCACTGTAGGGATTCTCGTCCTAACTGTTAGTGGAAACGGTTGCCATTGAGAATCCCTTGTTTTTGACGGTACAATGATACAAGGACACAGTTCTCAAAGCAAGGACTGCCCCAATAGGTGAACGGTAGTGTGGTCCAATGGTAGAATCCTGTGTCCCCCTGTAGTTGCGTTTGACTGCCTTCCCGACTCTAGCCTTCCCCTGGCTGGAAGCCAATGAGTTTGAGCCTTCATGATCTTCACTAGTGTCCAAAAAGCCTTTTTAAAAAGCCAGATTGGAAGATGTGTATATGTACATTATTGTAATGCTCACACCACTTATTTTTGCTAACCAAAAAAATCTAACATATGTAGTTATAGTTATTCATCATAGTAATAATATCATTAAAGGTAAACGGTAATAAAATATGTAAGAGTTGATGATGCAATAGACTGTTGTTGACTCGTGTCCTGTGGCAATGTATAACATGAATTAGTTTATTTTGGCGTGCGTGCAGTGGATGTATTTCGACATGTAACGTGAGTCTGGGTTGTTAGACTGTTATGGATCGGGATGTGGTGGACTTGTCTCTGAGTTCTAGAAGTAAGAGGTGCTTCTATTTCTGTCACTCTTGGCAGCTGTTGTCAGTTCTTCCCTGTTGTCACAGAATCCAAATGGAATCATTAGACTTTTTTTTTTTTTTTAAGAGCATAATTGTTCTGATCCAGATCGTCTTTCCCAGGCGGGAGTTGACGCCTTTAGAGTAGGGGAGAGCGGGAGAAACCGGAGCTTGTCATAGTGTTTGTAGACCCACTTTTAAAAAGATGTAGTTGATTTAAAGAATGAGATGGTTACCTTGACTGGTCATCTTGAACGTTTAGTACCGATGTGGCCCGCAGTGTTTTAGGTTAAGCCTTGTGGGTTATGAGGCTAAGCCTTGTGGGTTATGAGGCTAAGCCTTGTGGGTTATGAGGCTAAGCCTTGTGGGTTATGAGGCTAAGCCTTGTGGGTTATGAGGCTAAGCCTTGTGGGTTATGAGGCTAAGCCTTGTGGGTTATGAGGCCCCTATAGAGCGAGACTTGGCCTGTAACTGTTGCTTTTCTCCTCGCGCAACCAAGGGCACTTCTTGTGCTCAGAAATACATAGGCTATAGGCCTCCAGTAAGTCTGCAATGTGACAAAGCCTATAATCTCATTTGTTTTTCCCACTTTCTCCTGACTTTTGACTCCCATTGCCAGAGGACTACATTCCATAGCCAGTAGATCTGCCATCGGATTCCCCTGAGAAGTGGAGAAAAGATGGAAGACTAGAGGACAGAAGAAGTTAAGTGTGTGTGTGTTGGTTGGTACAGAGTAGGGTATTGTAGTTAGATGGGTTTTTGTGCATGTGGCTGGTTCTGGTGTTTGTGAAGTGAGAAGTAGGGCTAAGTGCCATTTGAGGGAGGTGACGTGTATGGATCGGCACATTGTTTAGCAAGCGACAAGCGTAGCTCTCATCCAAGCTGACATTATGAGGAACGTCAAGGACTATAGAACATTCAGATTTTCCTGGGCAAAAGAACACATGTTTACATATAGCAGATGTGTTTGCCTAACATCCTTATAACATTACAACTCGCTACATCGTCATCCGTAACGTTTTTCAGATGTTCGGTTTTTTTCTCTGCAGTTTTTTTGCTTAGTTTATAGATATTTATGAGCAAGGCCTTTCTAGGTCTAAAACATCACCCCAGAGTTTGCTATACTCTATGGAAAAGTAGCTATATTTACAGTAGCTGTATGTGTGTTCATTCCATTGCCTGTGACGCACAGATATACTGGATTCTGTGTTGTATGTTCTTTCTTTTCGGGGTGGAAGGTAAATCTATGGCAGAGTGACGAAGTCCACGGAAAGTGCCTTTCTTTATGGTGGTGCTGTAAAACAAAAGTCAAACGGAAAATCAAAAAGACGTCTATCTCATTTTTGAAGAAAAAAAAAAAACACACCTGCGTTTTATGCACAGTACACACACACACACACACACACACACACACACACACACACACACACACACACCAAGATTGATACTGAGGACCCGCAGTCTGTTTGTTAAAGACATTAGAGTATATGATTGTGGTTGAGCGTTCACTTAGTGGTGCATTTTGAGTCTGGACCAATGGACTTGGTAGGTTGGTACAATGGAACTGGTGTTGACAAGCGAGGTCACAGTTAAAACCGATGTGTGTGTGTGTAACACAGCCTGGCCCACGAATGACAAACATAGCACAGCACTTTATAGACTGCCACTCTCTCTCGGACATAAAGCCAAGAGGTTTTCTGTCTCTGTTCCTCCTCCAATCCCCACCTCCCAGATACAGTTTAGTATCAAAGACTTGTTTATTATGTGAATGAGGAGATTCTCCTCCTCTGGGAAAGGGAATTGGATTACGACACCAAACAAAACGGTTGCTATCGCTACTAAGTGGTCATTTTAAAAGCGTGCCTCCAGCTCATGTGACTTCGCTGATGATGGCTCTGTTTTGAGTCAGCCTGCATTTTATATGGTTTCTCCTTAAGAATCTGAAACCACCAATGGTTTTTAAGTGTTCCAATATAAGGCATCCATATTAGGAAGCAGGGCATCCATATTAGGAAGTCGGCAGTTGTCTGGCCCATGGCATTCTCTCATCCTAGTGCAATGCCTCGCCCTGCCGTGTGTCTGTCTTGTCCTTATTGGAAGGATAGTGGGCCCACTTTCATTGGCGTTTTGGGGCAGTTCGGGTGTAGAATAAGACTCCGAGGGGTCTGTATGAGTCATTTGGGGTACCCGTCAGTCCAGGGGGGTGATACCTTTACAAGAGATTCAAATATATATATATATATATATGCGCCTCACTTACCTTGGTATGCTGCATATGTTATACTACATGAGAGGAAAAACTGCAAATATTGCTTTGGTTATTACAGTATAATGCTTGATTAATACCTGATTATGATATTCTTGACTATTTTAGAGACAGAAGTAAAACTGTAAGATATTCTTGTTTTAGTTTTTTTGTCTTAACACTTATCTGACTTGAGCCGAACGTTTTTATTTTGTCGTCCTATTTAAATGTGTCGTTCTTTTTAATATGTATATGAAATGTATATTGCAAAATATTTTATGCTGTATTTATTGAGTGCATAAACAAGCGGCTAGCTAGAGTCTCATTGGAAGCATGGTGGAGGTGGAGCTAGGGGACGAGGCCTTAAACCCCCCCCCCCCCTCCATGTTGAAGCCTTATCCTCCCCAGACACGCAAGCACAGCAACGTGGTGGTGGGCGGAGGGGCACAGTGGAGCAGGGGGACCAGTTTTCTTTTTTTAAATGAGTTTTTAATTATGTAGACCCCTGCGTCTAGCTGTTTGGTTCCTCGTGAAGGGAAGAAGCCTTCTCATATGTCCTCTTACCACCTTCCCTCTCTCCTCCGCGGTTCTCTCCTCCCATCTTGATGAGGCCAACCCCACATGATGTGTCTCATCTCCTGTAGGGTTAGGGGAACCTTTATTGAACCACACGGACTGAGCTGAGCCTTGTTTAAAAAAAAAAACTCACATCCTCATCCAGAGCTGCTACCATGTTAGCCGTGTAAACTCCCCTGGCCTGGTAGAGTACAGGTGGGTGAGAATAGAGGAGAAAAGGAGGGAATGATGGTGACTGTGCTAAGGCAGAGGATGTTAGGTGGGGCTTCTGTCCGTTCACTTTTCCCTTGTGCCAGAGACTTTTACACAGTGAGGAGTGGAGTGTGAAGTCTCGTTCCGCTCAAACACAAGCCTCCGCCTTAAGTGTGTTCTTACTTCGTCGTTGGGTTTTATTTACGACGACGGAATGCCTGAGTTGAGTACAAAAAAAATGGCCTAACTCCAAAATGGCATCCTCGTGTTTCTTTTCAAACCACTAATAGTGCTACAGTAGGTGGTGAGCCCCAACGTACAAAAGTGTATGTTCCCCCACGTGTATGGATGTAAGAACAGGAGCCCGAGGGTTCTGTGTGCTGTACTTGTACCTGTATAACGAATCAAGGTGTTGTAATAATTAGTTGCTGTTCTGTTTGCCCACGGTGTCTGTTAGTTGTCCCCACCTCACTCTAGG
This sequence comes from Salmo trutta, assembly GCF_901001165.1. NCBI lineage: Eukaryota > Metazoa > Chordata > Actinopteri > Salmoniformes > Salmonidae > Salmo > Salmo trutta. The sequence continues at coordinate 26,131,058 of NC_042993.1, read as the reverse complement.
GTCAGAGGTCAGAGGCATGGCGCTTGGAAGGGGTCGTCAACCCTGTTCAGAACTTTTAATAGGCTTTTCTACCTAATACCCACAGACAAATCCTTTGTTTAAGACATGTTTACTCCATTTAGCTATCTGATTGATGTGCAAGCAGACGCTGCTTGCTTTCAGTCCGTTCGCAGTCCATGTTAAGATTTTGAAATAACATTTGCTCGAGAGATTATCGGATGCTGTTTTCCCAATGTTACACTGGTTTGAAGACCGACCTCGTCAGTGGCCAAGAATGCTGGACTTTTAAAGAGTTTCCTATATGTTTCATCGGTATCTTGAGGTTATTTTTGTATTTGACGTGCGTCAGTTAGGATTGTGCGCTGTGATACCGTTTGAGTCCTGAGGCACCAGGTAAAAATCAATGGGGGTTTGATGATACGAACAAGGTAGCCACGTGAGTTCCATGCCTCGATCTCTCTCTCCCTTACTACTCTGTATGTTTCAAACTCTGTTGTACCAACAGGTCTTTTTATTTCAGTTTTAAATGTCTTTTGTTTTATAATTCTTTCTTTTAGGCCTTTAGTTTTGCTTTGCTACAATTTGAAGTGTATCTTTCACTAATACTTGTAATAAAAAGCTTTGCTTCAAAACCTTTCGCTTCATGATATTTGGTTGTAGACCACGCTGGCTGTAGCCACTAGTCAGTTCTAGTGAAGGTAGGTTCAGCACAGATGTAATGTTACTAAATGATTATGACATGTCATTGCACTGTGTTCGAATTCTATTGTTCTATTATTCTTCTGATTCTATGTTGTTGCACCAGACATTTGCCTGTAGTGTAGACCCATTATGCTATTTAGTCTCTTCATTTCAAGGAATGTAAACAAGTAGTCTTGAGAAGTAGAAGTCAGAACATATTTTTTGGTAAGTAACTCCTGTATAGTGGCAAAGGGAGTGTATAGTACTGGAAACTTTCTAAGTTTACAAGTAAACTACCAGAATTTTGGTAACTTTCAAGGAATATGGAATTTTATCAGATGACACCTGGTGGCATTTTTGGGCACATCAGATTATCACAGGTGTCTAATCTCTGGCACTCTGTTGCCTTATCACATGTAAAATATAACTTTTTGTAATCTAATAAGATTGTAAAATAAAACCATTGAATGACAACGGTATACAACAGTAACCCTAAATATAAACCAATTTAGTGAATTAATGAGGGTTTCACAATGAGATATGTTTTACACTTTATTTTTTTATTTTGTCAATATGTGTTATGAAAATGTTTTGTGGCCAAACTGGTGGCAGTATTTGGAAGAGTTGCAGAGTTAATTGAAAATAATGGCATTGTGTACTAGTTAATTTTTTTTCATTAATTTGTCAATTATCTCATAAACCATGTGGTTTATCCACTAGAAACTCAAGAAAATAAAAGATATATATACACACACACATACACAAGTACGTCGACACCCCTTCAAATTAGTGGATTTGGCTATTTGCCGACAGCTGTATAAAATCGAGCACAGCCATGCAATCTCCATAGACAAACATTGGCATTAGAATGGCCTTACTGAAGAGCTCAGTGGCTCAATGTGGCACAGTCATAGAATGCCACCTTTCCAACAGGTCCGTTCATCAAATTTCTACCCTGCTAGAGCTGCCCCGGTCAACTGTAGGAACAACAACGGCTGTAGGAACAACAACGGCTCAGCCGCGAAGTGGTAATCCACACAAGCTCACAGAATGGGACCTCCTAGTGCTGAAGCGCGTAAAAATCGTCTGTCCTTGCTTGCAACACTCACTACCAAGATCCAAACTGCCTCTGAAAGCAAAGTAAGCACAAGAACTTCATGAAATGGGTTTCCATGGCCGAGCAGCCGCACGTAAACCTAAGATCACCATACACAATGCCAAGTGTCGGCTGGAGTGGTGTAAAGCTCACCGCCATTGGACTCTGGAGTAGTGAAAACACGTTCTCTGGAGTGAGGAATCACGCTTCACCATCTGACAGTCCGACAGAAATCTGGATTTGGCGGATGCCAGGAGAACACTACCTGGCCCAATGCATAGTGCCAACTGTAAAGTTTGGTGGAGGAGGAATAATGCTCTGGGGCTGTTTTTCATGGTACCACAAGTCCCCTTAGTTCCAGTGAAGGGAAATCTTAATACTACTGCATAGAGTGACATTCTAGACGATTCTGTGCTTCCAACTTTGTGGCAACAGTTTGGGGGAGGCCCTTTCCTGTTTTTAGCATGACAATGCCCCCGTGCACAAGGCGAGGTCCATACAGAAATGGTTTGTCGAGATTGGTGTGGAAGAACTTGACTGGCCTGCACAGAGCCCTGACCTCAACCCCATCGAACACCTTTGGGATGAATTGGAACGCCGACTGCGAGCCAGGCCTAATTGCCCAAAATCAGTGCCTGACCTCACTAATGCTCTTGTGGCTGAATGGAAGCAAGTCCCATCAACAAAGTTACATCTAGTGGAAAGCCTTCCCAGAAGTGTGGAGGCTGTTAAAGCAGCAAAGGGGGGACCAACTCCATATTCATGCCCATGATTTTGGAATGAGCTGTTTGACAAGCAGGTGTCCACATACATTTGGCCATGTAGTGTATATACATAACTTACATACATTTTAAGTTATTCAAGTATAAATGACCATAGATTACCAAAATTACCTAAGATTACAGTAACTTTAGTAAATTACCGGTAGCTTTGCAACCATACTCCTGTACAATGCATTATGATGCCGTGATAATGCATTGTAAGATTTGTTATAAGCATGTATGACTAGGCTACAGTATAGCCTAGCCTACTTTGGAAATCTGAACCTGTCACCGTTTCAGGTTAAGAACCACGAATGCAGAATACAATCTAGTCTACCAACTTTATTTAATTTTCCACCATTGCCTCAAATTAAATGAATCATAACAAACTGGTCGTAATGAAAATGGAAAGTATACCCGAGTGCACTGAGCCAGTTCAAACCTCCTGGAAAATATGGGAAGGATTAAAACTCCTAAAATCCCATTTATAGTCACATTTATCCATTACTAAGTCTATGGCGGAGTGAATCCTCAAGGAAACTCATATCTCTCCGTGGAACAGTCAGTGCACAAAGATGGGGTTGTGACAGTGGGCCAACGACCTCGCATAACTGTCTGGAATGTAAAGTAATAAGCAGATCACATAAACATGTAAACTGCTGTCCAGAATTCATTCCAGCTACTTCTGCAGGCGTGTAGTGCTCTGGTAGTCCCACGTAGCTACAGGGTCTTTGGTGTGCATGTTTAGGGCTTTTCCACCATAGCTAACTTTACCCCAGGTTTTTCACATTTCATGCTTCATTTGATAGACGGGTAGGTTTTCAGTTACATTTACGTGGCAGTCATGACTACTACCGTCCTTCCTATTGTGTCGACCCGTTCCTCCCATGGAAAAGATTAAAAAAGGTTTACTTTCAAGCATTATGTAACCTTTTCAATTGATCATGACCAGGTTTCATACCCTGCTATTTGACATAAGAAAACAAATGTAGAAACATCGGGAAGTGCTATAACAGCCTGTGTGCCCATTCTGGTTGGGTCATAACACTAGCAAAAATGTACATTTTAGTGAAAAGGAATTTCCCTTTGCTGATGGAAGGATCTAGACCTGTATACAGGTCTCTACAACCTTTGACAAACTCAATTCAAGCTGTCTATTTATGTTGGTAGGAATGGCCACTACTAGTAGGAAGCCCGGTCAGCGTTACAGGATGACAGACTGGGAGACCAATAACAAGCTGCTCACGGACACGGCCGAGCACCAACGCCACCAATCACAGCAGACAAGGCAGGAGAGGCGGGCCCTGAGGCACCAGACAGCCTGTAAGGTACAGAGACTGAGAGACAGGGACTGCTATGGATGTCTGATGCCAGGCAGCAGGCGATGCATTGACAGAGATGATCGACTCATGTTCACATCTATACCCCATAATAACAAAGTAATACTGTGCGTGACCGTGGGCTCTTCTCCGTCTGTCCGACACGCTGGGATGAGAGTGACAGCTGAGACAGGATCAATGTGGTCACTGAGCAGAAGGACAGACTGCAGTTCTGCATACAGGAAATGGAGATGGAGATCTATGCTCTGACACAGGTCACTAATGCTTCATATGGCAGAAAATGTGGGAGAACTACTTAATGTTCAACTCCCTTTACTAACCAAAAACATAATCAACACGTATACTGTCGTACGCATGTCACAGAACACAATCTGTCAGTGTCCCTAATTTGTTAGCTTCAGGAACCTCTCAAATTGCTTTGGGAATCTGCATTCCACTATGCTATTTCTATGCACTGTTGTGTCGTCTGGTGCAGTAAACTCTACCTAAATCCTACCCTTATTAAGTAAACTAATCGTAATCTAATTATGCCTGAGGGTGTTATTATTGTTCTTTCTGGAAGTATGTGTGCTTGTTGACAATGAATTATAGCACACATGTTTAATCATCCAGAGGCTCTACAGGGGCTTGCGAAGGTTATTCACCCACTTGGCATTTTTCCTATTTTGCTGCCTTACAACCTGGAATTAAAATGGATTTTTGGGCTGTTTGTATCGTTTGATTTACACAACATGCCTACCATTCTGAAGATGTGAAACAAACAAGAAGTTAGACAAAAAAACAGAACTAGACCGTGCATAACTATTCACCTCCCCAAAGTCAATACTTTGTAGAGCCACCTTTTGCAGCAATTACAGCTGAAAGTCTCTTGGGGTATGTCTCTATAAGCTTGGCACATCTAGCCACTGGGATTTTTGCCCATTCTTCAAGACAAAACTGCTCCAGCTCCTTCAAGTTGGATGGGTTCCGCTGGTGTACAGCAATCTTTAAGTTATACCACATATTCTCAATTGAATGAGGTCTGGGCTTTAACTAGGCCATTCCAAGACATGTAAATGTTTCCCCTTAAACCACTCAAGTGTTGCTTTAGCAGTATGCTTAGGGTCATTGTCCTGCTGGAAGGTGAACCTCCGTCCCAGTCTCAAATCTCTGGAAGACTGAAACAGGTTTCCTTCAATAATTTCCCTGTATTTAGTGCCATCCATCCTTCCTTCAATTCTGACCAGTCTCCCAGTCCCTGCCGGTTCTCGGGGTGATGAGAGGTGTTGGGTTTGCGCCAAACATAGTGTTTTCCTTGATGGCCAAAAAGCTCAATTTTGGTCTCATCTGACCAGAGTACCTTCTTCCATATGTTTGGGGAGTCTCCCACATGCCTTTTGGCGAACACCAAACGTGTTTGCTTATTTTTTTCTTTAAGCAATGGCTTTTTTCTGGCCATTCTTTTCGTAAAGCCCAACTCTGTGGAGTGTACGGCTTAAAGTGGTCCTATGGACAGATACTCCAATCTCCGCTGTGGAGCTTTGCAGCTCCTTCAGGGTTATCTTTGGTCTCTTTGTTGCCTCTCTGATTAATGCCCTCCTTGTCTGGTCCATGAGTTTTGGTGGGCAGCCGTCTCTTGGCAGGTTTGTTGTGGTGCCATATTCTTTTAATTTTTTAATAATGGATTTAATGGTGCTCTGTGGGATGTTCAAAGTTTCAGATATTTTTTTATAACCCAACCCTGATCTGTACTTCACAACTTTGTCCCTGACCTGTTTGGAGAGCTCCTTGGTCTTCATGGTGCTGCTTGCTTGCTGGTGCCCCTTGATTAATGGTATTGCAGACTCTGGGGCCTTTCAGAACAGGTGTGTATATACTGAGATCATGTGACAGATCATGTGACACTGAGATCGCACACAGGTGGACTTAATTTAAAATAATTATGTGACTTCTGAAGGTAATTGGTTGCACCAGATCTTATTTAGGGGCTTCATAGCAAAGGGGGTGAATACAGATGCACGCACCACCTTTACGTTTAAAAAAATAAATAATTGCTTCACCAATTTGGACTGTTTTGTGTATGTCCATTACATGAAATCCAAATAAAAATCAATTTAAATTATAGGTTGTAGGAAAAACATCAAGGGGGATGAATAGCTTTGCAAGGCACTGTATTTCAGGCGTTTAGTACAAACTGTATTGTCAACCCTGTCTGTCTCTCCCTAACTCTCTCTCTCTCCCAGGTGAAGGAAGAGGCGGAGAGGACCCTGACGGACACGTCCGTGCCCCTGGAAGTGGTAGTGGAGTGTCTGACCCAGAGAGAGGGCCCGCAGGGGGAGCGAGCTGGTCAGTGACCCCCAGCGGGGCCAGCTGAAGAGGGAGGCCCAGATAATTGACACCACGCAGCAAGAGCTGCAGCAGCACATCAGCAAGGCCTTCGAGCAGCTCTGGTAAGCCAAGATAGAGATTTAACTGCCGTAGGTCTTTGCTTGTGTCTCAGGATATGGTTTCATTGATCCATGGAACATAAAGGGCTTCTATCTAACAGACAGTTGTGTTGCTCTTAAAAATAAAGGATAACGCGATGTGAAACCCGAAACGGGTGGACGATACTGACAATTGGAGGCATGTGTGTGTGGTCTCAAATTTCATTTCACCATTGCTTCATGAAGACGTATTGCAGCAAATTTGACAGGAAACGTTAAAATTCCACTGTGTTCTGTAGACTGTGTGCTGATGTATGCCTATAATTAGAATTTAGAATATTAGAATAGACGTTAACTATCTTATGACGGTGTAAAAGGGCAGGCATTTTGGTCAGGGAGTTCGGCAGCCAGTGTTGTGATTAAAATATTGTGAAAGCAATCAATTTGAAGATTGTGTCTTCACAGTATTTTTTATTAGCTAACTAGCCAGACAGTTTAATTGGAATGATTCCAATCTTTTTACAAATGAACTGCCAATATTCCATACAAACAAGGCAGTCAATCCACAGCCATACACTGGCTGAAATCAGTTGATGATATTTTAGAGGCTATTTATACAGAAAATGTGTCTAAAACACGTAGAAACTGTATTCAGAATTATATGACAATATTTTAGGTTGACAATTCTATTACACAATTTCTGATACGTCACATGCCTTTCTTTTATTTTCCTGCATAAGTAAAAGCAGGAAAGTATCACCTATGCCTCTATTGCCATTCATTCCATTTGGATTTCTCCCTGTCCAAAACGGCTGCCATTATCATACCGTTCTGGAACTTTCAGAGTTTATAACATATTCCCTCTAGTAATTTAATAGGATCTCTATCGATGTATGCTTGTTTGTCTATAGTTTTATGGGGGTGATACATCTAATTTTCCTTAACAGTGTCGCATCAATAAAGTTCATTTTAAGCTGCCTCAAGGAAGCCCACCAACAGCTGACCTTTGACCTAACCAACAAGAGTGAAGCCCTGGTTGTGAACCAATCATGCCTGTCACTTACAGACAGGTCACCTGACATATCCTTCAAGCCTGACCCCACTCACATACCCACTAGGTAAGGATGGGAGCAGAGTAGTGCCTTGTCAACATGTGTAGAGTAAAGGAGATGATAATGAGATGATCACGAGAGAAATTCTACTGTATAGTTCTAGCATATTTCTAGGAATTTAGTTGTCACCACTAAATAATTTGTTTCGGTGTTCAGATATCAGAACACTCAAAGAAAGCAGAACACTCAAAGGCAGACAAATTCTCAGCCTTTACCTACATCTAGATTTATGGTCTTTTGTACCATTAACCTCTTCTGATCCTCTAAACCTAAAACATTTTCTAATTTATAACACAGTACTTATAGTGTACAGTACTTACCGATGTATACCTGTGGCTGATTTATTGTCTTGTACCCTGCAGTGCCTCCACACACCAGGAGTCGGTGCAGTTCACCCACTACAACATGACCCAGGCTGAGGAGGCGATGCAGGCTTCCCTACAGCTGAGGGAGACCATGACCTATACAAGGATACAGGTAGCAGAGGACTGATCTAGGATCGGTTTACCCTCCCCAAACTAACATTAACCATTAGAGGTAAAAACACAAGACTGAGCTTAGATCAGTGTCTAATGGCAACTTCAACCTACTCCTACAAAAGAATGTGTGGGTGGGACTGTCTGTGTATTGGGGGTGGAGAGAGATACATGTTATTAATAGCATAGGAGGTTGGGGAATGGAAACTGGGTAGGTGAGGGCTCATGAGGACACCATGAAGAGATGTGTGGATGTACAGTGAGAGACCGTTTTATGCAGTATGGAAATTGGTTCCATTAGGCGTATAGGGCAACTCCCATAACAAACTAATAAAAAAATGTGTTGTTTGGTATTTCTAAGTGTTTTTGGACAGCAATTTAATAATACGCTTGCTGCCCATTTCAAACTGTATACATGCCTGAGGCTGGTCTAGCCAGAGTGGATACAAATCCCAGCCATACCCTATTCTGCATCTCCCTCCTTCTGTCTCCCCTCTAATTTTATGCTATCCCCGTTTGAATAAAATGAAAATACTTGAAAAATAAATATATATAACACCGAACAAAAATATAAACGCAACATGCAACAATTTCTAGAGTTACAGTTCTCATAAGGAAATCAGTCAATTGAAATAAATTCATTAGGCCCTAAGCGATGGATTTCACATGACTGGGAATAGGGGCTGGATTAGAAAACCAGTCAGTGTCTGGTGTGACCACAATTTGCCCTATGCAGTGTGACACATCTCCTTTGCATAGAGTTGATCAGGCTGTTGATTGTGGCCTGTGGAATGTTGTCCCTCTCCTCATCAATGGCTTTGCGAAGTTGCTGTATATTAATGGGAACTGGAACACGCTGTCGTGCAGTACATGTCGATCCAGAATATCCCAAACATGCTTAATGTCTGGCCTCAGGATCTTGTCACGGTATCTCAAATTGCCATCGATAAAATGCAGTTGTGTTCGTTGTCCTTAGCTTATGCCTGCTCATACATAACCCCACCTCCACAATGTTGACATCAGCAAACCATACACCCTGTCTGCCATCTGCCTGGTACAGTTGAAACTGGGATTCATCCGTGAAGAACACACTTCTCCAGCGTGCCAGTGGCCATACAAGGTAAGCATTTGCCCACTGAAGTCGGTTACGACGCCGAACTGCAGTCAGGTCAAGACCCTGGTGAGGACGACGAGCGTGCAGATGAGCTTCCCTGAGACGGTCTCTGACAGTTTGTGCAGAAATTCTTCTGTTGTGCAAACCCACAGTTTCATCAGCTGTCTGGGTGGCTGGTCACAGACCATCCCTCAGGTGAAGAAGCTGGATGTAGAGGTCCTGGGCTGGCGTGGTTACGCGTCGTGGTTACGCATCGCGGTCTACGGTTATGAGGTTGGTTGGACATACTGCCAAATTCTCTAAAATGACGTTGGCCTCCAATAGAGAAATTATGTTGGCTTATGGCCTCACGGCCTTCCTCAGAGCTTTACGTATCGGCCTCACGGCCTTCCTCAGAGCTTTACGTATCGGCCTCACGGCCTTCCTCAGAGCTTTACGTATCGGCCTCACGGCCTTCCTCAGAGCTTTACGTATCGGCCTCACGGCCTTCCTCAGAGCTTTACGTATCGGCCTCACGGCCTTCCTCAGAGCTTTACGTATCGGCCTCACGGCCTTCCTCAGAGCTTTACGTATCGGCCTCACGGCCTTCCTCAGAGCTTTACGTATCGGCCTCACGGCCTTCCTCAGAGCTTTACGTATCGGCCTCACGGCCTTCCTCAGAGCTTTACGTATCGGCCTCACGGCCTTCCTCAGAGCTTTGCTTTACGTATCGGCCTCACGGCCTTCGTCGGAGCTTTTGTGAGTTTTTAAAAATTAGCACCCTTATGTAGACCTAGCCCCACCCACATCCGTTCCACACATCGAAAGGGGTTGGAGGCGCAGGAAAAACAAACAAGTGCTACCAAATATAACAATATGCATTTCATAAATATTCGAATTAAGTGTGTAAAGACCCGCTAAAGCTAAAGAACACTCCGTAATGTTCACAACCACATATACTTTGAACTCGCGAAAAGTAGGAGATGCGGTCAAGAAACACTGGCATATTTTATTATCGGACCCAGCTTTGCTGGCTGAATTAAAAAAGTCACTACTTATTGTGTATAGGAGAGGTCGCAATTTACGCGATAAATTGGTTCATGCCAACTGCCAGCCACAAAAGAAAATCAGCCAGGCTCTTCTACGCCCTCTTCCAAATAGTAGCTATAAATGCAGAGGATGCGCACAGTGCAACAATATGATGAAGTGTGAATATTTCTGCCACCCACATACAGGAAAACGGTTCCAAATATATTACATTATTATGTTTTCCACCACCTGTGTTATTTACATTATTGTCCATGTGGGCTGTGCTATGTAGGTAAAACCTCTCGTTCTCTCAAACAGAGAATCAGTGAACATAAAAGTTCAATCAGAAGAAATGACGGATTAGATTTTGTGGCAAAGAGAAAGTTAAGATATCAGACAGGGGAGGTGATATTAATAATACTCTGAGTTAAAGAGAATGTTTTTGGATTTTCACCCTCTTGACATTATTTCCTAAAGGACTTAATGATGAAATGCCTATGTATGTTATGTTGTGAATATGAACATGAATTATGCTCCTATTTAAGATTACTCTGATGTTTTTCGTACGATGTACCCAATGATTAATGAAAACCTGCTCGGTAGGTCCATGTCCTCATTGTGGTTTTATAGACGTGTTTAATACGTCTTATTTACACACTTTATTCGAATATTTATGAAATGTATATTGTTATATTTGGTAGCACTTATTTGTTTTTCCTGCGCCTCCAACCCCTTTCGATGCGTGGAACGGATGTGGGTGGGGCTAGGTATACAATAAGGGTGCTCATTTTTTTTTAAACTCACAAAAGCTCCGACGAAGGCCGTGAGGCCGATACGTAAGCTTATTATGGAGAAATTAATATTAAATTCTCTAGCAACAGCTCTGGTGGACATTTCTGCAGTCAGCATCCCAGTTGCACGCTCCCTCAAAACCTGAGACGCAGTGTGTTGTGTAACAAAACTGCACATTATAGAGTGGCCTTTTATTGTCCCCAGTACAAGGTGCACCTGTGTAGTGATCATGCTGTTTAATCAGATTCTTGATATGCCACAAAAAAATATGAATAATGTACAGTCCATAATTATTGTCAGTCTTGATAAAGATGAGTAAAAAGGACTGTTTTAAAATAAATAATACAAGTATTGAGCAATGTTGCATGCACGTTTGGGTGGAAATTGTATTATTTTATACCAATACAATTGCTTAGATAAAGAGATTGTGTTCAAAAACTAATAACTAAAAACTAAAATGGGGTTTAAAATGATTGGCACCCCTGTTTTCAGTACTCTAGCACCCTTCCCTTGTGAGGATAGCGACACTGAGCCTTTTTCTAAAATGTTTTATGAGATTGGAGAACCCATTGTGAGGGATCTTAGACCGTTCCTCTATAAAGAATCTTTCCAGATCCTTGATATCCTTCGTCTGTTCTTATGGACTGCCCTCTTCAAATCAAACCACAGGTTTTCAATGGGGTTCAAGTCTAATTGCTCCTGTAACTCGCTCTGGATAAGACCGTGTACTAAATGGCTAATGTAAATGTCCATAGACTGAGATGGCAATTGCAAAATGTTGATTTTGGGGTCAATTAACCATTTCTTTGTGGATTTTGATTAGTGCTTGGGGTTATTGTCTTGCTGCTTTCTTGGCAGAGGCAACAAGGTTTTGGGTTAAAATATCCTGGTACTTCCTACTTGGTAAAAGTTCATGATGCCATTGACCTTAACAAGGGCCCCAGTACCAGTGGAAGCAAAATAGCCCCATAACATCAAAGATCCACCCCTATATTTTATCGTAGGTATGAGATACTTTTCTGCATACAGTGCATTCAAAAGTATTCAGACCCCTTCCCTACTTCCACATTTTGTTATGTTACAGGCTTATTCTAAAATGGGTTAAATAAAGAAAATTCCTCATCAATCTACACACAATACCCCATAATGACAAAGTGAAAACAGATTTTCCGAAATTACCTTATTTACATAAGTAATCAGACCCTTTGTTATGAGACTCGAAATTAAGCTCAGGTGCATCCTGTTTCCATTCATCATCCTTGAGATGTTTCTACAACTTTATTGGAGTCCACCTGTGGTAAATTCCATTGATTGGACATGCTTTGGAAAGGCACACTCTTGTGTATATACTACCATTCAAAAATTTGGGGTCACCATGGCTAATGTAAATGTCCATAGACTGAGATGGCAATTGCAAAATGTTGATTTTTGTTTTTGAAAGAAAAGCAATTTTTTTGTCCATTAAAATAACATCAAATTGATCAGAAAAACAGTGTAGACATTGTTAGTTGTAATTGACTATTGTAGCTGGAAATGGCTGAATTTTAATGGAATATCTACATAGGCGTACAGAGGCCCATTATCAGCAACCATCACTCCTGTGTTCCAATGGCATGTTGTGCTAGCTAATCCAAGTTTCTAATTTTAAAAGGCTATTTGATCATTAGAAAGTCCTTTTGCAATTATATTAGCACAGCTGAAAACTGTTGTCCTGATTTAAAGAAGCAATAAAACTGTCCTTCTTTAGACTAGTTGAGTATCTGGAGCATCAGCATTTGTGGGTTCAATTACAGGCTCAAAATGACGAGAAAATCGTCAGTCTATTCTTGTTCTGAGAAATGAAGGCTATTCCATGCGAGAAATTGCAAAGAAACTGAAGATCTCGTACAACGCTGTGTACTACTCCCTTCACAGAACAGCGCAAACTGGTTCTAACCAGAATAGAAAGAGGAGTGGGAGGCCCCTGTGCACAACTGAGCAAGAGGACAAGTACATAAGAGTGTCTAGTTTGAGAAACAGATGCCTTACAAGTCCTCAACTGGCAGCTTCATTAAATAGTACCCACAAAACACCAGTCTCAATGTCAACAGTGAAGATGCGACTCCGGGATGCTGGCCTTCTAGGCAGAGTTGCAAAGAAAAAGCCATATCTCAGACTGGCCAATAAAATAAAAGATTAAGACGGGTGAAGGAACACAGACACTGGACAGAGGAAGACTGGAAAAAGTGTTATGGACAGAGGAATCTAAGTTTGAGGTGTTCCGATCACAAAGAAGAACATTTGTGACATGCAGAAAAAATGAAAAGATGCTGGAGGAGTGTTTTACGCCATCTGTCAAGCATGATGGAGGGAATGTGATGTTCTGGGGGTGCTTTGGTGGTGGTAAAGTGGGAGATTTGTACAGGGTAAAAGGGATCTTGAAGAAGGCGGCTATCACTCCATTTTGCAACTGTAACGATCGTCGTGCATGAAGGAAGAAGTGGACCAAGGCGCAGCTGGGAGCGAACACATGTTATTTATTTCAGACTGAAATAACACGGTCAAAACAGAGAATAAACGTATCACTACTGATCAAACAAAAAGAGACAACAACCCACAAACATCGTGGGGGAAAAGGAACTTAAATGTGATTCCCAATCAGACTTCACAAGCGACAGCTGTCTGATTGGGAAATCACCCCGAGCCCAACATAGAAATAAAACACAAAGAAAGGCTATAACCAAAACATAGAAAATAAACCATAGAAATGCCACACCCTGACCAAAATAGCAGAGTTCACCTGGTCAGGGCGTGACAGCAACGCCATGCCATATCCTGTGGACGGCGTTTAATTGGAGCCAATTTCCTCCTACAACAGGACAATGACCCAAAGCACAGCTCCAAACAATGCAAGAACTATTTACGGATGAAGCAGTCAGCTGGTATTCTGTCTATAATGGAGTGGCCTGCACAGTCACCGGATCTCAACCCTATTGAGCTGTTGTGGGAGCAGCTTAACTGTATGGTACGTAGGAGGTGCCCCTCAAGCCAATCCAACTTGTTTGAAGTTCTTCAGGAAGCATAGGGGGAAATCTCTTCAGATTACCTCAACAAATTGACAACTAGAATGCCAAAGTTCTGCAAGGCTGTAATTGCTGCAAATGGAGGATTCTTTTTTACGAAAGCAAAGTTTGAAGGACACAATTATTATTTCAATTAAAAATCATTATTTATAACCTTGTCAACATCTTGACTATATTTCCTATTCATTTTGCAACTAATTTCATGTATGTTTTCATGGAAAACAAGGACATTTCTAAGTGACCCCAAACTTTTGAACGGTTGTGTGTGTGTGTGTGTGTGTGTGTGTGTACATACATGCATACAGTGGGGGAAAAAAGTATTTGATCCCCTGCTGATTTTGTACGTTTGCCCACTGACAAAGAAAGGATCAGTCTATCATTTTAATGGTAGGTTTATTTGAACAGTGAGAGACGGAATAACAACAAAAATATCCAGAAAAACGCATGGCAGAAATGTTTTACATTTATTTGCATTTTAATGAGGGAAATAAGTATTTGACCCCTCTGCAAAACATGATTTAGTACTTGGTGGCAAAACCCTTGTTGGCAATCACAGAGGTCAGACGTTTCTTGTAGTTGGCCACCAGGTTTGCACACATCTCAGGAGGGATTTTGTCCCACTCCTCTTTGCAGATCTTCTAGATCAGGAGTCTGATCTATAAATGCTGTATATCCTCTTTACGAGGGGATTGTAATGTGTGCCTGAGGGTTGTTGGTATTCTCTCTCACACAGTCTGAAGAGGACATTGTAATGTGTGCCTGAGGGTTGTTGGTATTCTCCCTCACACAGTCTGAAGAGGACATTGTCATCCCAATTTGAAAACGTCATAAGCATTTTTGGGATAAGCTTTAAGGACTTGTTACTTAAAAAAACTGCCATGATTGCACTAGCGGTTCTGGGGGGAGGGGAGGGAGGGGGGGCAGTGCCCCTGTGACAACAATTTTGGACCCCGTTGTGGCCCCCCTAAATGTGGAGTATGAAATAATTTTTACATAACTCATTTTTGCTATCGTTCTTTTTTTACATCCGTTATTAGACAGTGGCAACGATGATGATTATGAACATGGTCTTTTGCCTGCAATGCAGTGAAGAAAACGATATGACAACAATAACGTCTAATGTAACTGGCCCCTCTAACAGTACAACTGGCCCCAGCTTGGCCCCCCCCAGTTGAAATGGTCTAGAATTGCAACTGCATGATTGGCCATTTTCATGAACTGAAGTGTAACTGACTTAGTATAGCAACATCATCCTCTCCTAGAGTGTCTCAGAGTAGGAGTGCTAATCTACTGTAGGATCAGGTCCATATAATATTATTCATTAGGATCTAAAAGGCAAGACTGGTCCTATATCAGCACACCTACTCTGAGACTTTCTGAATACGGGCCCCATATTCCTTATAACTGCACCATAAGACTCTGACTCATATCTCTCTCCTCTGTGTGGTCTCTGATGTCCCCATCTATTATGTCCCTTCAGAGCCAGAATGACCTGGAGGCGCAGCGGATCACCACTGGGTTCAACCTGCGCAAGAGGGCCCACCAGCTCCAGCAGGCCTGCAGTCAGCTGCGCTGGCAGCACACAGCTGTGAGTACAGAGTCCTGTTCATTAGGGCACACAATGGAAAATGTATTTAAATGCAAAATTCTGCTTTGACTAAATATTAATATTGAGGACAGACGTACAGTGAGGGGAAAAAAGTATTTGATCCCCTGCTGATTTTGTACGTTTGCCCACTGACAAAGAAATGATCAGTCTATAATTTTAATGGTCGGTTTATTTGAACAGTGAGAGACTGAATAACAACAACAAAATATCCAGAAAAACACATGTCAAAAATGTTATAAATGGATTTGCATTTTAATGAGGGAAATAAGTATTTGACCCCCTCTCAATCAGAAAGATTTCTGGCTCCCAGGTGTCCAGAGCTAAGCCTTAGAAATGCTCTTGTTAAGCATTAATGACATGCATAGCTCTTACACCGGGTCCTTCTCATGCTATACATCCACTAAACCCATTAGACCTCCCTCTCCCCGTCTCTCTGACCTAAAGCTGATCTCCCTTCTAATCAGTGCAGCACAGCCATTTTCCTTTGTTAGCGCCCCACTGGGCCCCCATCCATCTCCATAGACATGAATACCTATAGTCCTGGTAAGGAAGTCCACTCCAGAGGCAATAACAATAGCAGTGTCTGGAATGCACAGGGAGAGATTAGATAAGGCTGGGGTCAATGCAGGGAAGGCAGATCGCCTAGGTTTCTCATGAATGTGTTATGGATCAGTAACGTCATATATTCAGTAGAGTACAGTAGATCTGAACAAGAAGTGGAATTTATGAATCAGCTATTGTGTGCGAGCTAGAGGCTAGAACCATAGAGAGCATAGATGGTGATAAGATAGTATTGACTAGCATAGAAAGCAAAGTGGACAATTCTAGACGGCCTTTCTTAGCTGCGGGAGGTTTCTCCGGGCTTCTCAGTGCTGACTCTGTGCTCTT
Source organism: Salmo trutta (assembly GCF_901001165.1). Classification (NCBI taxonomy): domain Eukaryota; kingdom Metazoa; phylum Chordata; class Actinopteri; order Salmoniformes; family Salmonidae; genus Salmo; species Salmo trutta. Next base: position 26,114,714 of record NC_042993.1, on the reverse strand, counting down.
TTGGCTCTGTCTGTCCCACCAGACCAGAGAGGAGATCACAGACCTGTTGAGGGGCATCCATTGTCTGGAGCAGGAGCTGCTGCCTACAGAGTGCCCCCTGAAGCTGGTCCATACCAGGCTGGAGAATAGGAACTCGAGGCCCGGAGTGGACCTCTGCAGAGACCAGGTAGAATCATAATAATAGAATTACTGGAATGGGGAAAAAGCCCCTCAATCCAGGGCAATTTGACAGTACACTCACTATGACCGCTGGTCCCACAAGTCAAGGGAAATTGACATGTCTATTTTACTCATTCTATTTCTATGGTTGATTTTAACTTGTAAAGCAACAATGGGTTTTCTTTAGTCCTGGAGGATCAGACGTTTGTTCTATGAAAGCCTGCACAGATTGACCCTTCAGAGGACCTGAGTTGTGGTAAAGGTTGATTTTGTCATGGAAAAAGAGCTGTGTCTCTGTTAGTCATATTATACTGAACAAAAATCAAAACGCAATATGTAAAGTGTTGGTCCCATGTTTCATGAGCTGAAATAAGATGCCATACATATTCCATATGCTAAAAAATCTATTTCTCTCATTGTGTACACAAATTCGTTTATATCCCCATTAGTGAGCATTTCTCCTTTGACAAGTTAATCCATCCACCTGACAGGTGTGGCATATCAAGAAGCTGGTTAAACAGCATGATCATTACACAGGTGCACCTTGTGCGGGGGACAATAAAAGGCCACTCTAAAATGTGTAGTTTCGTCACACAACACAATGCCACAGATGTCTCAAGTTTTGAGGGAGTGTGCAATTGGCATGTTGACTGCAGGAATATCCACCAGAGCTGTTGCCAGATAATTTAATGTTAATTTCTATACAATAATGTTGTTTTAGACCACGTGTAACCTCCACATCCGGCTTCTTCACCTGCGGGATCGTCTGAGACCAGCCACCCGGACAGCTGAACAAATTGAGGAATATTTCTGTCTAATAAAAAAAAAATAATAATGATTTCACCTTTATTTAACCAGGTAGGCCAGTTGAGAACAAGTTCTCATTTACAACTGCAACCTGGCCAAGATAAAGCAAAGCAGTGTGACACAGACAACAACACAGAGTTACACATGGAATAAACAAACGTACAGTCAATAACACAATAGGAAAAAATCTATATACAGTGTGTGCAAATGAGGTAAGATTAGGGAGGTAAGGCAATAAATAGGCCGTAGTGGCGAAGTAATTACAATTTAGCAATTAAACACTGGAGTAAAGCCCTTTTGTGGGGAAAAACTCATTCTGATTGGATTGGTCTGGCTTCCCAGTGGCTGCGCACCGGCTCTGTCATGCGAAATCCTTAAATTAATGAATTTATTTTAATTGCCTGATTTCCTTCTATGAACTGTAAATCAGTAAAATCATTGAAATTGTTGCATGTTGCGTTTGTATTTTTGTTCAGTATATAATGTGTCCATACCTTGACTGTGATCTCTGTAGGTGCATTCTGGACTGGTGGAAGAGGCTAAGCAGTTGGGAGCCACCGAAGTGTTACACTCACATAGACTTGGCTAGATTCTGCTGTATGTGTTATTGAGTTGCTATTACAGTGAGCACATCATATATCCGCCTTGTACGACTCATTCACAGCATATTGAACATATGATGTGTTCACTTTCATAGCATATTGGCATTTAATGTAAGGACACCCCCACACCATCTAACCCTGTGTTGCTGTTCTGTGACCCTGTGTACCAGGCACACTCTGCAGTCCCTAGAGGAGCAACAGCCTGTATGGGAGACGACCTGTCCAGGAAGCAAGGGGGCCCTGGAGCTGGAGCAGCGCAGCGACCTCATCCGCCAGCACCTGGAGACCCTGTCTGAGTCTGAGACAGCTGTCCCCATGCCCGGCCTCACCAGAGAGATGTACTGATGAGGTGGACACACACATGAACTCACACACGCACACTTTTATTCATGGCCATACATCATTTTGAAATTCACTATGTATAGAGCGGTTGTACTTTGACTCCCATTCCCTGACTGAATTGTGGATTTACAATAGCGATCAATTTAACTAAAGCCTCACACAGTTTAAAATGTGCTTTTTATTACAAAGAATACACAGCTAAATATACAATACGTTTATAATATACAAAAGCTACAAAATAAGGAATTTAATTTAAAACAGACTATTTTAGAGCATTATATAAAAAAAAATGGCATGTGTAGTTCAGTACAATGAGAGGCGGTGTAAAAATGATAGCGACAACAAAAACAGGCAACACACTGGGCAAAAGTTCCTCTTTCCATTTTTAGAACTCGTCAACTGGCCAACATGCAGTTCACTCTCCACATTGTTCCAATGCATTGAAAGGTCATGCTGCTCACAGGGAAGGAAGCTCCTCCCAAAGTGTTTTGAACACCTACTGTCCTTTTATGAGTCCATCTTTGAGCAGGGGAGTATAGCGAAATAACTTGGGTACTGTGGTCAATGTTTCGCCATTACAAGTTGTCCTCAAAATGCTCCTGAAGCCTCTCGCCTCTGTTACTGTATCGCCTGTGTCTCCTAAACAGAAACCAACAAACTCTAATATGTGTAAATACAACAACACACTGTACATTTTTAACATTTTAGTCATTTAGCAGACACTCTTATCCAGAGTGACTTACAGGACCACTTAGGGTTAAGTGCTTTGCTCAAGGGCACATCGGCATATTTTGCACCTAGTCGGCTCTGGGATTCGAACCAGCGACCTTTTGGTTACTGGCCCAACGCTCTTAACCGCTAGGCTACCTGCCGCCCTATATTGTACTGACAGAATAAACCAAAATAATTGTAATATCAACTGACAATGTCAAGCGTGCAATGCCTTGATGTGATATTGTAGCTTCCCATTTTGAGGTGCCCATCCATTCTCTCTCTTCCCACTCTGCAGTCTGTCAGCGACCTCCGTTTCCTTGCTATGTATGGCTTTATCTTACAGTATGTACCGTAGCTCAAAACGAAATGTGTATCTGCACCAGGGTGTCAGTGTGTGTTTACCGTACCGCCACAGTAGAAAAGCGAGCGCTGCTCCACAGACCAGCAGGATGATGAGAGAGACCACTGCCACCGTGGTCCTCTTGCCCTCTCTCTCACACGGCTCTGACGGACCAGACAGGACAAGGTCACAGCAAAACAATATGGGGACATGTTATGGTGTCCATAGGACAGCCTCGGAGTCACTCGGACTTGGCTCTCGAAATATGGACACTGTTCATACAGTATTAACATGAACGCTACATAGGGCATACCACTCGCACACACAGAGAGGCTGTACATTCAATGGATATGAATGGTGTGGGCACTAGCTTGGGCGTCGACTGTTTCTGCATTCAGCAATGCCTTTTGAGGAAAAGTTACCTACCTGTTCTGTCTGTCAAGGAGATATGAGATTTCTTACCCATGCTTTGCCGTACTATTACATAGAACATTGGTCACCGACCCTGGTCCTGTAGGAACTGCAGGGTTTTCTTACAACCTAGCACAACCACATCTGATTCAGCCTTGAGCTGCGCTAGCTAGCTAGAGGAACAGTCTGCATACACTGTAGCTCTGCGTGACCAGGGTGGGTGACCACTGGCATAGAGACTAACAAACAGATGGCTGATTCACACTATAGGGCCAACATTATTATTTCTAGCACGGTTCCATCAAAAGCAGATGCATAACCAGGCCGTGCCAGTGCAGCTTGGCTCGGTTTGGCCCTGTAGTATGAATCAGGCATGAGAGACAGATGGGGTTCGTTAGTGCGTGGGGTTCCATACCTGCTGTGTAGGTGGCAGAGCTGTGGCCCAGCTTGTTGCTCACCATGCAGGTGAAGTGACCACAGATGGGGGCGGAGGAGATGAACAGGGTCTTCCCATCAGCCGACACGTGTCCCACAGCATCGGCGATGGCTGCCCGCTCGTGGAGCCAGCTGAATTTAAGGTCTGTCCCCCAGGTCTCCACACAGAACAGGGAGGAGTGGGACACGTTCACTCTCACCGAGGGGTGGTGCACAGCCTCTGAGAGGAAAGACAAGGGACAGAGAAAAGAGAATGAGACCAGGTGTGAGAAAGGTTCGACTTGGATGTTGGAACTGAAAATTGTCTCGAAGAGGAGAACGAGAGAGACAGAGGGTGGTTGCGTGGTGAAGTAACAGTGTGAGTTGAGCGTGTTGTCTACTGAGGCTCGGTGGTGGGGACTTGAGGAGGAAAACACATCAGAAACTTAGAAAGAAGACATTTTGGCAGAGACAAATATAGAGCTTGGAACCACTGAAGAGGGATTGTGCGAGACAGTCGTTGGACTGATGAACTGAAATATTACCGACTCAAAGTTGAGTGTCGGACTGCAGTGAGGCATACATTTACGTTATAAAGACAAAGAAAGAGCTTAGGCAGAACTGACCCAACAGTTAATCCTCTATAAGAACATCACTCCAGAGGACAGGAAGGAATATCTAGGAATGTATTCAAAACGGCAACGTAATCAGAAAGTCTGTGTTGTCACATAACTAACACGTCATTATAGTGACATTTTAAGTAATACGTCAGCATAGGTGACATAGAACAACGGTTAAATGTCACTTTTGATATATTCTACTTAGACCATGTTGACCGTCGTACCGTACTCCTTGACGGTACACTGTCCAGCGGTCTTGACGCCAGCCTGGTCAGTGACGGTCACGATGTATACCCCGCTGTCCGCCACGCCAAAGCCCTCCAGCTTCAGTATTGACCCCTGCTCCTCCAAACTCAGACGCCCGTCTAAGCGTTTTTCTTGACCGGGGAATGTGATCAACGTCACCTTCCCAGGATTCCCTGGAGTCTTTGCGTTCTCTGGCTCCCGTTCCCAGGTTATCATGGAGATCTTTTCTTTTGGACCGTGGTCGATCTGGACCTGGAGAACTAGGCGTCCGGCTGGGAGTACATTGACCGGTTGCGGGGTCTGGAAGTGGACCGACATGCACTGGTACCCACAAGACACTGGGGACAGAAACATGATCATACGTTATTGTATTGCCTGTGGTGATTGGATATCAATACCTTACCATCCTTCGATGGAGCCTGATGGAGAGAGAAATTTAAGGAAGGGCTCATTGTAATGGCAGGAGTGGAATGAAATGGCCATTTCAATGAGCCTGTCCTCCGATTTTAAAATGACACCAGCCTCCACTGCTAACCACTGATACGGTTGGTTTCTATGTTTTTCATGACTTAGCACATGATTTCATACATTTATATTTAGTATGAAGTGAAGAGGACTTTCATCGGGTAGTCAAACAGTGACTGAGAGCACATGACAGTTCTGCCTGATGTGATGTTTGTCAAGTTTTGTTGTTACATGACTAACCCTCTGTGGAAACCTCCATCTAACACAAAGGGAAGTTTACATCTCTTACAGGGAAAGACATTACCTCAGAAGACGCAGATTGAAACACACCCTATTGTCTCAATCACCTTAGATGGCCAGAGTTGCACACTCCTTGGCTCGGTCTAGACATATACAATAGTACTGTATTCCTTGGCTTTGAACTCAAACCGTTTTCTTTCAGAAGTGCGATGCAAGCAACTACAACATAGGTGCACTGAAGACAGTATATCACACACAAACTGAAAATCTCGACACCCAGAACCAAATGTTAAAGCTGTCACGTGAGACTACTGATAATGTATCAGTTCAATACTAACATGGTACATACACAAATGGCCAAATAGAGCAGTCAAATACACTGCGCCTGGTTGCACCAATACACTTAGATACAGTAGTGTGACATTTTTATGTATCATGTTGCACAGAAGCACTTACACAAGAGCAGAGGTAGCAAAGAGAGGCTCCAGGAGAGACAGTGTTGCAGCCTCATGGCACCTGAGAGAGAGAATAACAGACTGACAGACAGAGTCTGAGAAAGGGAGAGAGAGAGAGCGAAAGAGAGGGGAATAACAGACTGAGGACGTTTGTCTTGGATGGTTCCCATGACCTCTCTGATTAGAGACCCAGTTTTCCAAAGAAGAAGTCATTGTTTCACTTCCTTTTCAATGTCTGACTTAGTAGCTTGCCTTAAGTAACCGATCTATATTTATGCATAGACAATGACTTGCACTGGATCAAAGTCAGCAGCAGTTTGAAATTCACTTACCTTCCCAACTGTACAATGGATTATGAGTCAGAGATTATGAGTCTGGAAGTGGCAGGAGGTGCATTCATTCAAAAGGAAGCCCACTTTTCAGGGGTAGGGCACAGCACGCCAGGAAGCTTGGATGCAGTTTTATAATAGAAAAACAAAAAAATCCTTACACAAATAGAACAGAAAAATGTCAACCATCAAAAACAACCCAAAGAAAGAGGCTGGAGTGAACTAAAAGTTGCTCTGATAGATTGCAGTCTGGTGCAGGACTTTGTACTCGCAGCCCTTCCCTGTGTGAGGCCCAGCCAGTTAGGTACTTAGACGTCACCTTGTTTTGAAGCTGTGCAATTTCCTTTTTCCCTTTCCTGTACAACAAATGCCACTACTCAGCTGTGTTTAAACAAGTGGATTCTATTGTATTCTGTTGTAAAATTATCACACTGATTATCACTCCTGCCCCCTCCATTCTCTCAAGGGAAAGTTAACAATGTTGGAATGCTTTGTTCAAAAATGTGTTTGTGGTGTTTTTCCATTATTATTCAGGTTATGATGATGGATTTTTCTATAACAATATCAAGCTATTCCTTATTTTTTTATATTTCCTGTTGAAAAACAATATACGACGTATGAATTCAGTAAGTATGAATACAGTTAAGTACACACACTTAAGGGTAACAAACTTGATATAGTAGGCTATTCAAGGAGTTGGTCTGATGGTGCCCTCTGATGTCATCGGCCTCCCCCCTTGCTTGCAGAAACAATAGAGAACAATGCAGAAAGGCCCACCCCCCACTTGTGCCATGTCATGAGCGTACCTGGACCACCTAGTGCCTTTTGTTAAGTAAATCAGGTGCAAAGGAGACTGGAGTGCAACTTTAATTCACGTTCTCTGTGAATGACAATGACCATCCATAAATGAAATCAGGGGTGCAACATGCCCCCCCTCCCCCACATTCTGAAATTGCATTTTTGTTCCCCCCAGTTTTATCATTGGAATGTAAAACAAAATGAGGCAACGGTGTGCTTTATGACCCCGAGCAGTCGGGTAGGCTGTTAGGATTTTTTTATCTGATTGGATAAAAAAAAAAAATGCCCCCCCCCCCACTTCTAAAACCAAAGTTGCGCCTCTGAATGATATTATGAATAGAGGGTTCTAAAACAAGCCAGTGGATGGCGCTATTTCATGAAATAGTTGGTGCTATGCTTTTCCTCCCTCATCCAGACTGCTGTGTTTCTAAACGCAGCAAAAAAAGAAACGTCCCTTTTTCAGGACCCTGTCTTAAAAAAGATAAATCGTAAAAATCCAAATAACTTCACAGATCTTCATTGTAAAGGGTTTAAACACTGTTTCCCATGCTTGTTCAATGAACCATAAACAATTAATGAACATGCACTTGTGGAACGGTCGTTAAGACACTAACAGCTTACAGGCGGTAGGCAATTAAGGTCACAGTTATGAAAACTTAGGACAATAAAGAGGCCTTTCTACTGACTCTGAAAAATACCAAAAGAAAGATGCCCAGGGTCCCTGCTCATCTGCGTGAACGTGCCTTAGGCATGCTGCAAGGAGGCATGAGGACTGCAGATGTGGCCAAGGCAATACATTGCAATGTCCGTACTGTGAGACGCCTAAGATAGCGCTACAGGGAGACAGGATGGACAGCTGATTGTCCTCGCAGTGGCAGACCACGTGTAACAACACCTGCACAGGATCGGTACATCTGAACATCACACCTGCGGGACAGGTACAGGATGGCAACAACAACTGCCCGAGTTACACCAGGAACGCACAATCCCTCCATCAGTGCTCAGACTGTCTGCAATAGGCTGAGAGAGGCTGGACTGAGGGCTTGTAGGCCTGTTGTAAGGCAGGTCGTCACCAGACATCACCGGCAACAACGTCGCCTATGGGCAGAAACTCACCATCGCTCGACCAGACAGGACTGGCAAAAAGTGCTCTTCACTGACGAGTCGCGGTTTTGTCTCACCAGGGTGATGGTCGGATTCGCATTGATAGTCGAAGGAATGAGCGTTACACGAGGCTTGTACTCTGGAGGGGATCAATTTGGAGGTGGAGGGTCCGTCATGGGGCGGTGTGTCACAGCATCATCGGACTGAGCTTGTTGTCATTGCAGGCAAACTCAACACTGTGCGTTACAGGGAAGACATCCTCCTCCCTCATGTGGTACCCTTCCTGCAGGCTCATCCTGACATGACCCTCCAGCATGATAATGCCACCAGCCATACTGTTCGTTCTGTGCATGATTTCCTGCAAGACAGGAGTGTCAATGTTCTGCCATGGCCAGCGAAGAGCCCGGATCTCAATCCCATTGAGCACGTCTGGGACCTGTTGGATCGGAGGGTGAGGGCTAGGGACATTCCCCCCAGAAATGTCTGGAAACTTGCAGGTGCCTTGGTGGAAGAGTGGGGTAACATCTCACAGCAAGAACTGGCAAATCTGGTGCAGTCCATGAGGAGGACATGCACTGCAATACTTAATGCAGCTGGTGGCCACACCAGATACTGACTGTTACTTTTGATTTTGACCCCCCTTGGTTCAGGGACACATTATTCCATTTCTGTTAGTCACATGTCTGTGGAAATTGTTCAGTTTATGTCTCAGTTGTTGAATCTTGTTATGTTCATACAAATATTTACACATGTTAAGTTTGCTGAAAATGAACACAGTTGACAGTGAGAGGAGGTTTATTTTTTTGGTGAGTTTGTCTCTTCACTGTCTCCTATGGAAGTGTAGCAAAGTGTGCATTTTTTCCATTTGCTTTATATCATACATAGGCATCACAAAAGTAGGTTTAAGTTGTAAATGTGATGGCATACAGTACTTAACAAAAATATATAAGTCAAAATATACGTGTGGACACTGTATCAATAAATACCACAAATCAGCATATAAATACACCAATAACAAGCATTTCACTATACCCACAATAACATCTGCTAAACATGTGTATGTGACCAATACAATTTAATTTGATAAATAAAATATATTGATATGCTTTTTATGTGGAATAGGGCTACAGCTCTTAATAGGAATGATCTTAGGTGTCTGGTAGTGTGACTTGCTGCAATAGAATATTACATTAAACTCCTCATATCATACAGGTGCTCCTCATACATCCACAGGTGCCCATCTGTGCCAAAGACTTGTGTGATTGTGCAGTGTGTAACAAAGTGTCATAAGACTGATAATGGAACGCGAGGGACCTCCTAACGTCATATAATCCTGTTCGTCCTCCGCTGTTTGCCTCTCCTGTTAATAACACACAGCAATGTGAAAAGTGTACACGTACCAAACAGAGTACCGGTAGTTTATTAATGTATTACTGTAAAAGACAAGCCGGGGAGATGTTGTGTAATCTTACCAGGAGAGACATCCACATTTTGTTAGAATCACTAGGATGATGATGATGATGATGACGGTGGCCAATATGGTGGCTAATATTACAACACACCAAGTCTCACAGGATTGCTTACTTTGGGATGGTGTAGGAGAATCTAGGCCACAGCAAAGAAGCATGAGAGACTAAAAAAACTCAAAATAGTCATAATAAATAATCATAATACATGTATACCAGTGATGTAGTTTGTAACACTAGTCCCCAGACTGCTGTTGACCACACAGGTGTAGTTGTGGCCCTTCATTCCAGAGACGTAGAGGTTCCTGCCATCTGCAGAGAGATTGGCTGTCTGATTGGAGACCTCTACCCCATCCACCAACCAGGAAACCACTGGGCTGTCCCACTGTGCCCTGTCATTGGCCACCTCACACTGGAGGGACAAAGACGCCACAGGAGCAGCAACTAGGCGAGAGGGAGGGAGAGAAAAAGTTACGCAGAACAAATAGTCCAAATATAGTTATATTGGTTATTGCGTCCTTACGTAGTTCTGCACATAAGGGTAGCCTCGGCCCCCAGGCTCCACTCACATTGTTCGGAAGGTGAGGTGAAAGCATGTGACCAAGGCTAATGTCAAGGTAATGTGACTTTTTAATTTGCACAGTATATGACCCAAACTAAATCTGGTAATGACCAAAATTATTGGTGTAACTGTTTCTCACCACTCTCTCTAACAAGTATCTTTGCTGATTCCTCATTCCCCATCTGGTCAATCACAGTGATGATGTAGACTCCATAGTTAGATGAATTTATATTCTCCACCCTAAATAAGGCCCCCTTCTGGTCTAAAGGATTGCCAGGTGCAGCTTGGTGATTGGCCAGCCTGACCTGTCCCTGACCCTTCTCAGTCTCGTAGTCCCAAATCACCATGACGATCTTCTCTGTTGGTGTAATCTGAAACTGGGTCTGCAGGACCAGGTCTCTCCCCAGAGCCACATAAAGGAGACCCTTGTTCTGGAAATGCACTGACAGGCATTGGTGTGGGTGGGGCACTGAGGAAAGATAGACAAGGAATTACTGTACGTCTTATGTACACATTACTGTACCATAAAGTTATTTTTGCACTGCAATATCTTACTGACAAAAAAAAAACTCAGAGGGCCAGGATCAGACAAATACGCCAGACCAGGACATGCCATGTTTCCATCACATCTGCAGAGCTATTTAGATTGTACAATGCTGAGGACAAAGAGAGAAAGAGTGTGTAAAAGCATGTAAACTTGCACTCTATCACTCACATTGTCAGGGGGAGAGACATATCCCTCTAATGTATTTGAGGGGATTTAATGGCGAAATGCTATTGATTGATTTGTAAAATCAAAAAACAACTATATTATTGTTAGCTATATACTTATGGGTTTGGATTTCTGAGCTTTAACTATTATTAATCATTAGTTATATTATTAAGCATTTGTTAGAATGGAGACATGAGGGGTGCCATCATTAAGCTTGGGAGGGGCTAAATGCAGGGAAAACGGTCACATGTGGCAGTACTTATAAGGGTAGGAACCGTTTATTGCCCATATCACTTAGCTTCCTGCCTAGCTTCCTGCCTAGCGATTAACATACAATGTTTTGCTAGAAGGAGGAAACTCCACCCAAAGTGGGGTATGTATACTACCACAGGAGGAAACATGTTTTTGCCGATTCAGCTGTTCGATCCTCTGGGATTAATAAACTTGGTTTAAGTTTCACAGTGTCTGTTGAGTTCTTATTCTAACAATACATAAAATGTGTTTCAATGGGCTTGACATCATTTTTTCCCTTAGTTCTTTGGCGACAAAGATATAAAACAGTACTACGCATCTAGAGCAGTTTTTGACATAGGCCACACTTTCCATTTACAGTGCCTTCGCAAAGTTTTCAGACCACTTGACTTTTTCCACATTGTTATGTTACAGCCTTTTTCTAAAATGTATTACATTGTCCCCCCCTCATCAATCTACACACAATACCCCATAATGACAAAGCAAAAACAGGTTTTTAGATATTTCTGCAAATTTATAAAAAAACGGATATATAAAATGTACATAAGTATTCAGACCCTTTACTCAGTACTTTGTTGAAGCACCTTTGGCAGTGATTACAGCCTCGAATCTTCTTGGGTATGATGCTACAACTTGGTACACCTGTATTTGGGGAGTTTCTCCCATTCTTCTCTGCAGATCATCTCAAGCTCTATCAGGTTGGATGGGGACCTTTGCAGCACAGCTATTTTCAGGTCTCTCCAGAGATGTTCGATCGGGTACAAGTCCAGGCCCTGGCTGGGCCACTCAAGGACATTCAGGGACTTGTCCCGAAGCCATTCCTGCATTGTCTTGGCTGTTTGCTTAGGGCTGTTGTCCTGTTGGAAGGTGAACCTTCAGCCCAGTCTGAGAACCTGCTCCAGAGCGCTCAGGACTTCATCATGGATCTCTCTGTACTTTGTTCCGTTCATCTTTCCCTTGATCCTGACTAGTCTCCCAGTCACTGAAAAACATCCCCACAGCATGATTCTGCCACCACCATGCTTCACCATAGGGATGATGCCAGGTTTCCTCCGGACGTGACGCTTGGCATTCAGGCCAAAGAGTTTGTCTTGGTTTAATCAGACCAGAGAATCTTGTTTCTGTGCCTTTTGGCAAACTCCAAGTGCCTTTTACAGAGGAATGGCTTCCGTCTGGCCACTCTACCATAAAGGCCTGATTGGTGGAGTGCTGCAGAGATGGTTGTCCTTCTGGAAGGTTCTCCCATCTCCACAGAGGAACTCTAGAGCTATATCAGACTATCGGGTTCATGGTCACCTCCCTGACCAAGGCCCTTCTCCCCTAATTGCTCAGTTTGTCCGGGTGGCCAGCTTTAGGAAGAGTCTTGGTGGTTCCACACTTCTTCCATTTAAGAATAACGGAGGCCACTATGTTCTTGGGGACTTTCAATGCTGCAGAAATGTTTTGGTACCCTTCCCCAGATCTGTGCCTTGACACAGCTCATTTTCTTTGCTCTGACATGCATGGTCAACTGTGGGACTTTATATAGACAGGTGTGTGCCTTTCCAAAGCATGTCCAATCAATTGAATTTACCACAGGTGGACTCCAATCAAGTTGTAAAAACATCTCAAGGATGACCAATGGAAACAGGATGCACCTGAGCTCAATTTCGAGTCTCATAGCAACGGGTCTGAATACTTATGTGAATTTGTAAACATTTCTAAAAACCTGTTTTTGCTTTGTCATTATGGGGTATTGTGTGTAGATTGCTGAGGATTTTTTCTGTATTTAATCCATTTTAGAATAAGGCTGTAATCAGGGTTGGGGAGTAATGGATTACATCTGCAAAAACCGGTAACACTAATCTGTTACATTACCAGCAAAAATATTGTAATCAGATTACCGATACTTTTGAAAAGCTAGATGATTTCTTTGACATTTAGAAAGGATGTTTGCGCAAAAAAATCTGACACGTTTCTGTTTTCTCCATGACATTCAAATCAGCATTGAAAATGGTGCAAGTTTAAGTTTGTTCCCCCTGAGCGAGTCTGATCAGAAGTCAGAGACCAATATGATGCTACATCAAATGTGTTTGATGGATCGCGGGAAAAGAGCAGGAATAGGCTTTTGTAGGCTACAGTCCAAGCTATGTCTTCCAGTGATGCGACTGCTGTCGGCATCCAAAGATTATCCAATTTGAATAAACGCTTGGAGGTAAGGATGACAGGAGTGGTGTAGTCTACGGCGATACGGATATTGATATTATTGATATTATTGATATCTACGTAGCGCATTGATGGGAATCACACTGCTGCTCTCTCACTTAGCTATTTGCGCCTTGTGGTTGTTGTGGATGGCTGTTCACAAATCTAAATATCTATTTGAACCCAGTAATGGTTGAATTCAAGAAGTTTAAACTGCCTATCAATCATTGTTTTTGAAACCAGTGGACAACCAGTGAAAAATGCGTTCTTGCAACACCTGCATAGTGCGGATCCAAGTCTATGGAATAAAAGTGGGGCTTTTATTGCTCAGTCTAATTCATGCTGATAAAAACAAAAATATCCATAGGCCTAATGGACACATGCTCAAACTTGCACACTTTTGATATACTTTAAGGGGCAATCTGTAGTTGCTACATCCATTCTTGGATTTATAAATTATACACACAGTAGCAGTCAAAAGTCAGGACACACCTACTCATTCAAAGGAATATCTTTATATTTAGTTGTTTCTACATTGTAGAATGATTGTGAAGACATCAGCACTATAACATAACAAATCAGGAATAATGTAGTAACCAAAAAAGTGTTAAACAAATCAAAATATATTTTAGATTTTAGATTCTTCAAAGTAGCCAACCTTTGCCTTGATGACAGTTTTGCACACTCTTGGCAAAGCATGCCATTTCATGAGCGCAGCATTTATTTTTCAACTGGAATCAATGAGCCCAATCAGTCCTCCATGACAACACAATCATAAACAACAAAGTAGGGCTGGCTAATAAATCCTTACGTTTGGGGTCATGCTCAGGGAAAACAATTTGGCTAATCTATACTTCCATATTTCCAAGTCCTGTTCTTGAAAATCAAGGGGTATAACATTTACTGGAATGACTGGAATTCTGATAGACTTTGGTTTTTAATGTAAAGATATATAATTTAATGGTATTATATGTAGTAGAAAGCGATGGGTTAGAAGAAGCCTACATACCCAACCCATAAAGTAAAATTTTGCATCCATATATGGCCAGCTATGTAAACTTTAACATTGATTTATCCTGCAATAGATGTCATTCAATTGGTAACATACATTTTTGTCTTCTTCTAATGCCTCTTAAGGGGAAAGTAATCTAAAAGTAACGGAATGTAATCAGATTACGTTGCTGAGTTTGGGTAATCCAAAAGTTACGTTACTGATTACAATTTTGGACAGGTAACTTGTAACTGTAACGGATTACATTTAGAAAGTAACTTACCCAACCCTGTCTGTAATGTAACAAAATGTGGAAAAAGTCAAGGGTTCTGAAAACTTTCCGAAGGCACTGTAGATGAGAAAAAAAAATTTGGAAAGCAAAAGGAGAAAGAGCAAAGGATGAGTGTTCTACTCACGAGAATGTGTCCACAGCAGTAGCTGCTCTCCGTCTCTTAACTCTCTTGACTCTACGCCGTTTAGTTTACCGAAGGTTTTGAATAGCTATCAAAATATGCACATTTTGAACCCTCTCTGTATGGTTCTGTACTACTGTACAATGAGACACAGAGTCTATTTCTCTAGTGGCATCCTATATTACATAATACTGTATCCTTTTCCTGTCAATCCCTTCCGTTCATTATTTTGTACCTGATATTATCAGACATTCTAAACATGGCCAAATTCCAGGCAACAACGTAACGTGCTCAGTTGGCTAGTCGAACCTTGAGCTCACGGTTACTGTTGATTGTAACACTTACCTGGGTGCCAGTGATTCCGTTATAGCATTCCTTTCAACTTGTTGTCATGCTAAACATGACAACTAAAACAGAAGCAGCGGCATCCAGGTTATTCAGTAATACAAAAGACAGGTTGGCTTGATGTATTTCTGTTTCCTTGCCTAATATTTCCTGGTTGAAGGACAAACTCAATGCATACTGGCAGTTAAAATAGCTTCTGGTCCCGTGTGGCTCAGTTGGTAGAGCATGGTGTTTGGAACGCCAGTGTTGTGGCTTCGATTCCCATGGGGAGCCAGTACAGGGAAAAAAAAGAAAATGTATGAAATGTATGCATTCACTACTGTAAGTCGCTCTGGATAAGAGCGTCTGCTAAATGACTAAAATGTAAAAAATGTTCTGTATGTAAGTGTTGAACCAGTTCTTCCCTTTTCACAATCCAGTATGGCAGGATCTAGGCTCGTAACAGGAAGTAACTCCCACTGTACAGTGTCTTCCTTGTTCCAGCTTGTACTCCTGACTGATAGTCATACATTTTCATTCATCTTTGTATGGATACTGTGCCAGGCACACGCATGTCCTTCAAAAAGGAAACAATTCCAGACTTCTGTTAGAAACCTACATTGGATGAAACTGTATTTTCAAGACACTCACTGTTTTAAATTGTCATTCCTACATTAATTGCCAGTGTTGTAAAGTACTACTTGAGTAGGTTTTTGGGGTACCTGTTCTTTATAAAAAAAAAAAAAAAATTGACAACGTTGACTTATTACTTCACTACATTCCTAAGGAAAATAATTAACTTTTTACTCCATGCATTTTCCCTGACACCCAAAAGTACTCATTACATTTCGATAGCTTAGCAGGGCAGGAACATGGTCCAATTCACACACTTATCAAGAGAACATCCCTACTGCCTCTAATCTGACAGACTCACTAAACACACATGCTTCTCTATCTGTGGAAAAAAAGTAAAAAGAAAATGGTGCCATCTGATTTGCTTAACTTAAGGAATTAGAAATGACATACTTTTGATACTTAAGTATATTTAAAACCAAATACTTTTAGACATTTACTCAAGTAGTATTCTACTGGTTGACTTTTACTTGAGTTATTTTCTATTACGGAATCATTGCTTTTACTCAAGTATGACGATAGGGTACTTTTTGTTGTTGTTGCAGGAAAGATATTCATACATATCAGTCAACATCAATGCTGATAGAGTGCAGAGACGCAAGTCACATTCATAACAACAGCATCCCTTCAAATACATAGAGATCCACTCACAAACAATTATCTGTCTTATCAAAGACGTTCAGACACCTAAGTAAGGAGCCACGTTACCCTCGGTCCTACTGAGCCCATGTCCATGCGCGCGGACAAGCAGACACATCCACCTGCCTAGACAAATGTCCATTCCTATACTCACCTCCATGTGCACGCATATCCAAATGCATCCATAAGACACTGACAAATAATGGTAGGGTCCAAGACGTGACACCGGCTATAAACTATCAACTTTAGGAACACCTTAATACGGATCCCCCCCCCCCCCTTTGCTCTCAGAACAGCCATTATTCGTTTGGGCGTGGACTAGGTGTCCAAAGTGTTCCAAAGGGATGCTGGCCCACGTTGACTCCAATGCTTCCCTTAGTTGTGTCAAGTCGGCTGGATGTCCTTTGGGTGGTGGACCATTTTTGATACACACGGGAAAAACTATCTTCAAGTGCTGGTGTCGTCTGTTGTGTTGTTGCCCTGGAGAATGAAAATAGACAATTTCTTTAGAATATCAGTCAAGCAAATACTGTATGTATTGCACCTGGACAGATGATCAGATGAAGGTGGTAATTGTTTTAGGGTTTGAAATAAATATTAACACTACCACTCTTTGTGTTATTTTCAGTATTCACTTCATTAAACATCACCACCACCACCATACCACAGGATGGTAAGACATTCTGAATAAGGTCTTTATTGTATGTGCATGTAGAGAATATTGCCACAAAGAGAGAGAGGTCAATATTGATATTCACTGTTATAGTCCACAGCAACAGCAGAGGCATGGATCCACTTTGTTGCCACTCTGATTGTTTACATGTAAACAGAGGAAGACAATTAACATATAATATAACCTGACAATTTATTCTTCTATTTTCCCGAATGCACCTTTTCTCTTCACTTAATTAATTGTAACATCATCAGTTACCCTTACGGATTACATGCACACAATGTGAACTAATTCTGGATAATCAAAGGAAATGTACACCATTTCCTAAAGACATTATACACTACCTTTGCCTTGATGCTGATCTTCCGAAGCCTTTCCCCACAGCCAAACCAGTTGTCCTGGTTTGGCTGTGGGGAGGCTAGGATTGGCGACGGCCTGAACCCTGCAACCACTGGATCGCTCACTCTGGTTGGGATCATGTTTCTTCTCCTGGGGAATCTTTTTGAGCGCAATAACTGTGTTAGTACAATAAACAGTTGCTTTACAGCTCTCATTGATGGAAGAGAGGTACGATTCACCAGTCGGCCTCGCATCAGGAATCAGGAGCCCAGAAGTCTAAGGCAGAGTTTCTGCCAATTCTTTGGCCATCACTCGCGTGAAGAGATTGACTACTCCTTGGCAGATCTTGGAGAGTGGCTTAGAACACCCTGAACTGAGCTGGCCTGTTTGTGAAGAAGAAGCGGGTGGTCAGACTCACAATGGCTCTGACAGAGGGAGAGCAGAAGGCCACATCAGTATCTTTGAGGTCTTTGAGCAAGTGCTCTAGAAGGGATTTAAGAGATTTTGATTTGATTTGGATCTCTTTTAGTCCTCATTTGGACTAATCTTCCAAGAGTCCTTAAACATGAAAATACAATTTATAATAGAAACACATTTTCACATATAACACACTGTTACAAACAGACATAATATACTAACATATTGACCATTTAAATGGTTTTAATGTATTGTTTAAATTTATATATTGAAAGGTTTCTGGTTTGCTCAGTTAAATTATTCAATTTCTTTATTGCTCTAAATTGAAATGTTATTTTGCCTATTTCTCTTTTCTGTCTGGATAACACATAGATGGTGGACAATCTATTCCTAGTATTTACTGAATGTCTGTCTTTTACCAACTGAATACCGTTGTGAATAGAGTTTGGCCATTTTAAATGGTGTATATTATGAAATAAAATAAGCATGCTTTTTTCAATTATCTTGTTGATTGATGACCAACCAAGAGCATTGCGCATGACTACAAGAGAAGAACCATATCTCCACCTTAAAACAATCCTTGCTACTTTGTTCTGTGCAATCTGCAGCCTCCTAATTTCACTTGCTGATGCATTTCCCCAGGCCATAGAACAGTAGTTCACCTGACTCTCAATTAATGCTTGTGCTATTTGCTTAAGAATCTTTCCTGGTAAATATTTAGCTATCCTCCTGATCATGCATGCTGTTTTAATATTTATTGTCATGTCCTGACCATAGAGAGCTCTTGTTTTCTATGGTAGAGTAGGTCAGGGCGTGACTGGGGGGGTTTATCTAGTTTATTTAGTTCTATGTTGTTTGGTTCTAGTTTCTGTTTTTCTATGTTGGGTTTTTTGGATGATCCCCAATTAGAGGCAGCTGGTCATTGTTGTCTCTAATTGGGGGTCATATTTAAGTAGTTGTTTTTCCCACCTGTATTTTGAGTTAGTGCATGTTGCACCTCTTTCGTCACGGTTTGTGTTTTGTTTGTAGTTTTATTGTTTGTTTTGCAAAGTTTCCCATTCAAATAAAAGATGTGGAACGATACCCACGCTGCGCTTTGGTCTCCTTCCTACGATGAACGTGACATTTACTTTACATAGACGAGTTATTTGAGACGACCATGATAAGCAGTTATCTAGCTGCACTCCTAGTAGTTTGATTTCTGCCACTTCCTCAATTTGTACTCCGCTCATACTTAATTGTATCCCATGCTGTGTTGGCCTTTTCCTAGTGGAACAGACCAACATAACTTTGGTTTTCTTGGTGTTTAAAACAAGTTTGTTCCAGCAAACCCACTCCCTGATATTCTCCAAATCTCCTTGTAAAGCTTGCTGTACCTGTTGAACCAATTGTCTTGCTGTATAAATTGTAGTATCATCTGCAAATATAGTAGCTTGAGTTTCAGATAAGGTATAAAGAAGGTAATTGGTATATATTAAATAAAGAAGTGGCCCAAGGCAGCTGCCCTGCGGTACTCCACAGTTTAAAGCACGAGGGGAAGAAAATTAACCATTGATATAGGTGGACTGTTTCCTGTCAGTTAGATATGACTGTACCCAATTCAATGCTACCTCCTTAAAACCATAATGCATTAATTTCTTCAAAATGATTTCATGATCTACTAAATCAAATGCTCCACTAAAATCTAAAATAGTACACCAACAAACCTGCCATTATCCATAGCATTGAGCCACTGGTCAGTCATGTCAACCAATGCAGTGGTAATGGAATGGTTTTTGTGAGAAGCATGCTGTTTGGCTGTAATCAGATCATTCTTTTCCATGTACTCCCGTATTTGTCTACACACAATACCCTCCAATATCTTACTGAGTGAAGGGAGTAGACTGGTTGACTATTGGCAGGAGTAATGGATTCTTTGCTGTCTTTCGGAATAGGACACAGTTTAGCATGCTTCCATACATTTGCAAACATCGCCTTTTCCAGTGACCAATTGAATATGTATTTCAGTGGAGCTGCAATCTGGAGAGCAGCATAGCGAAGTAAAAAATTGTCCATAAGATCATAACTTGTAGATTTACCATCGAGTAATGACTTCAATAGGTTTAACACCTCCTCTACTGACACCATTTGCAGACTAAAAGAGCAGGTCTTGTTGCTCATAATATCATCATCAATCCATTGGACAATAGCTTGTCTGGAAGAATGTGTGTTTACATTATTGCTCAGTAAATACATTTTCTTTGTAAAAAAAAATCTGCAAAATTATTGGCAATATCAGCTGGTTTTCTTATTGTTCTCCCGCCAACCTCCACACTAGATGGGCATGATGAGATAGATGTACCAAGTAAGCCCTTAACTGTATTCCATACCTCTTAAGAATAATTTTTACAATCAATAAAAGCATTGTTGTAAAATAATGTTTTTTTTCTTAGGATTCAATTTAACTGCAGGGTCGTAATGTTCTATAATTCTGTTCATCAATTTCTAGTTCTGATTTGGCTAAGACTTTTGCCATATTTCTTTGAGAAAAGCCTTACCCAGTTCATCATCAATTCATGGAGATGGACGAGCCCCAACTGTACTCTTTCTTACTGGGGCATGATAGTCCATTACCTCAGTGAGCAAATCAATAAAACATTCTGTAGCATGATTTAAATCATCCTCTAGATAAATCAGCTCCCAGGGTACAGCAGCCAAATCATTTTGAAATAGCTCATGATTAAATGTTTAAAAATGTATCTTGACCACAATCCTTGGGGGTTTCTTTGGAACCTCGGTGTTCATGGTTATGGTCACAATATTATGGTCTGTCCAGCCCACTGGTATTCATCTGGCTTTTAAGCATGGCAATGGTATTGTAATAAGCCTGTGTGTAGCTGGTGTAGAGGAGTCAGGTGTAGGACAGCAGATAAGAGTAATAAACTTAATTTACTCAAGAATCAATAATACAAAGCAATAATCCAGCCCACAATAACGGATCGTATTACATACAAACAAACACTCACAAACAAACATGGGGGAACAGAGGGTTAAATAATGAACAAGTAATTGGGGGATTGAAACCAGGTGTGTAAGACAAAGACAAAACAAATGGAAAATTAAAAGTGGATCGGCGATGGCTAGAAGGCCGGTGACGTCGACCGCCGAACGCTGCCCGAACAAGGAGAGGGACCGACTTCGGCAGAAGTCGTGACAGGTATATTACAGAAGATCAGATCAATGCATGTGTCTGAACGATGACCTAACCTAGTCGATGATCTAGTAGTATCATTAACCATTTGTTTCAAACCACAGTTCTCAGCATATCTTATCAATTTAGTTCTATTCAAATTATTATGATCCTTCCAATTTATATTAAAACCACTCAAGATAAATACATCTCTGTTGCTATCTGTGGCCTGGTCAAACCCAGTGCATAAGTCATCCAGATAGGACACCTTAGAGCTAGGAGGTCTATACACACATCTTACCAATATGGGTGCCTGGCGAGGCAGATGTACTTGAGCCCATAGTGCCTCTACTTGACATACATTAAGGTCATCCCTCCTCTTAAAAGGTATATGATTCTGAATGTATAGTGCTACACTACCACCATTCCTATTCCTGTCCCTTCTAAGTAGACTATATCCATGAACGTTAATTTGCCCATCATTTACAGATGCATCTAAATGCGTTTTGGTCAAAGCCAAAATATGAATATTATTTATGTTGACCAAGTTAAAAACCTAATGTGTTTTGTTAGGAAGGCTACATACATTAACCTGAGCTATATGCAGCCCTTTCCTTGTCAAGTGAAAATCAATAGAGCATGTATTCGTTATACTTGAAGTTGTCATGACCCACCACAACACACAAACTCAGATTTGAACATTTAATTAAAATAGCGAGGGAGTTATTCTGGAGTCCCGATACAATTGCCCGTTGATGTAAAGTCTATCCGTCACCATGGAGACTCGTTGATTCAGGCAACGCTTTTCCTTCATGATGGGATACATTTTTTCTCCTTTCATTGATCTCGGTGGGGAAGTGATCCTTCATTCCAAAATCAGTGTTTCTGAGTTCTCTGCCCCTGCTCTTTGTCATTTCATTTTGCTTAAATTTGTCAAAACATGCAATAATATCCCGTGGCCTATTCCCAGAGGCCTTACCCAGAGGCAATTTAAGTTGAGTTGACATAAAGTCTCGGACAGTGTCCTCACAGCCTGTGCAGTTGTCATTCTCCGTTATCCCTGAAAATATTAGATTGTCCCGCATTGATCGAGACTGTACATGAAGCAAGGTTTCTTTAAGTTGTTTGTTCTCCCTTTGCACCACCTCCACCTTTCCATGAATAGAGCCTACAGTACCAGTAGCTCTGTGTTCTCTTTCCTTAGATCATCAATCTGACATTGGCTGAATTCTAGACTGGCACATAATGCATTGATGTCTTCTCGTAATATATCCAAGATATCACGTTTGGCAAGCCTTTCCTTGATGGATTTTAACAAGTCACCATCCATATCAGTTAACCTCTCCCCACTCTCCACGCGCACCTTCTTGCTTGGGGATGGTTTGGTTCCATCGTTGATACCGCTTGGCCAACTTGGCTTAGGTTTTTTGTTGTTGATTGGGTTTGTTGTCCTTAACAATGCTTGAATCCTCCGAAAACAGCGTCATGTTTCTTTGAGTTCGTAAGTATCTCTCGTCAATGAATCGCTCAAGCTCTTCAGTGATTGATTCTGAATCATCCAGCATGTTTGCAGGCAGAGTAAAACAAAAAGAACAAAACACTGTTAATTTAGCTAGCGTCTAGTCAGACTGCTCTGTGAAGGCATAGACTATCTCTCTGCTAATGGCTCCCTCTGGAGCTCACCTATCTGCTTCTGCCCAGGAGAGCAGATTCAGACTTAGATCTGCAGGCCACAGAAGACACTGGGATGCTGTTCTGCAGAAGGAACCTGCAGATCTGCTCCACCAGGTGGTCTATGAATGGCCGGCGGATGCCTGTGGAGAGAAGGGCCTGAAGCTTTCACTCAGCTGCATCCTCCCATGCTGCCAACATACTGCCCTGGTGACCTTATCTAACACCTCTGACTGGGAGACAAGGCTGGTTGTGCCACTTCTAGCTCTTTCCTGCAGTGCTTTAATGACCCGACGGGTTCTATCCGTGAGGGAGGGTGTTCCCTTAGATGTGGGAAAATCAGTGATGCTTGCAGATGAGGGGGTGCTCTGGATAGCTTTCAGCTCCTTGTCCAGGCTCTCTCTACCCATCGTGCTGTCAAAAAGTCCAACACTAGCTTTCTCTGGCTTAACTGTGAGGCTAGTAATGGTTGGCTGGTTGCATGGGATCATGGGCATGGTGGAAGAGGTGCAACTCAGGACAGATTTATCCTGGTCTTCAATACTCTCTGAGCCCACTGTGTGATCAGACACACATCTTGTCTCATTCAGATGTAACGCAGGGGAGTTGTTCAGTGGTGCAGTGATGTATATCTCAACAGAGGCATCATTGTTGAACACCGTTCCAACGCTGCAGAACATGGAACCCAAACCACCGTTTGTGAGCAGGGAATGATCTGAATCCCTGATCAATAGTGTCAATGGGAAGGATGAACTTGTCCACCTTGAACCTCACATTGCTATAAAAGCTAGCGGCAGCAGAGTGGAACCAACCCTAGGGGAACTTGGGCCCGGTCTGGAGGTCAAGGAGTTTTAGGAAGGAACAAGACCGGTCTCTGAGATCACAGCCTCAATCTGGTCAGCACTGACACGTTTTGGGACAGATTTCTTAAGCCTTTGCAGGTAATGGATAAACATTCCAATAAGTCCGACTCCTCTCCATGTTGAACGGACAGTGCTAGCACTAATAGTGATATCATCAGAGTCCATCACCGATCTCACAGAGTACAAAGAAGGTATACCAGAGGAAGATTAATCCTCCGTGTGGGACAACAGATTGTTCGCAAATATACTATCGGTTTCAGATTTAATTGCTCCCAAAGTAGACTCTGTTGCATTCTCTGTTAGGAATGAGAAGACCAGAATGCTAATAACCTCATGTCTAGGTGGAGTTGGTATGCGTCCTCTGCATTGGTATACAGGGAATGAGAACTGCAGAGTTTCTCACAAAGGGCCAATGCCCTTAATTGGGTCTCTGAAAGTTTCTCATTCTCCCTGAATAGAAGTATATCATTCAAAGAAACCATGGCAATGTCAACGTGGTTCAAGTTATCCTGAAGCTGGTCAGCTGTGGCAGGGGCTCCTCGAATTGGAAAAATCCATGAAGAGATGGAAGAGATCCATTCTTCCATTTATTCAGGAAGAATACCTTGTCACTTTGCTGTGACAGACTATTGTGTTCATTTCACTGATGCATAAATGAAACAGTGGATCTCTTCATTAGGCCTAGTAGCCAAGTCTTACTTATTGTTTCTGTGCATTTTTCTGCACCAATCTACTGGTAGTAGATACATCACTTCTTGGCCCGTAGCTACATAGGACACAGAGGTCCAGACCACTGTAACTTATTTTTGTATAAACGTAATAACGCTTTATGTTCCGCCCTTGCTTTGGCTTCATTGGGATGCGTACATGTGCATGCTCTTTTTACTGCCGGCTAGTTTCCTCTTCGAGCTCTCACTTATAGTGTTTGTTAATTCATGTATCTTTCTCAAGGAACTACAATGCATTTTGACCATAGGCCAACATACTGCATAGCCTAGTTCCACCAAGTAACAGAAAAACTAAGAACAAAGTGCCCTTTTGTACCGTAGTTCACTTTATTGGGAGCTAATTTCTCTGGGTGTTTTTAAATAGCTAGGATTGATAGAACTTAAGCTTTTTATACAATGTATTTTTTTATATTTTTATTTTGAGCTTTAATAGGTAAATACATTTTCCACACAGCCTACATTACAAGGCTACGATATGCGTTTGCGAGTTTGATCATTCCCCGTCTCTGCTATGGGGCAGCATTTGCATATTCGTATTTTCACAATCAAATCACCTCAAAAGAAATTCAGCTCCTTACATTTATAAGTGGAGCATGTGTAAAGTATTCGACACAGGTACAACTTGCTCTTGAATTATACTTTTTAAAGTTTTTCCACAAGTGTCAACTGAGAAAGGACTGCAGGATATGGTTGTGATTTTGAATGGAAACTAACTGGTGTTCATTTCAATTGTCATCGGCTACTAATGTTTGTAGCTGGTGTGCCTTAATAAACAAACCCAGTATGGATTGCGTGCTCTCTTGGCCCATAGGCTCTCAATGCTGCTTTCAAGTAATTGAGGTGAACGATCCCTTTAAGAGTACAGGTGTGTCTGCAAGACAGGGTTGTATTCACTAGGAACCAAACAGAAGAAAAGGGGTGAAACAGGGATGGACCTATCTGAATTCGTCCTATAAGAAACTCTTGTTTTTATTGCACAACGTTTTCCGTTGTAAGACGTTTTACTAAGGTGTGGACTAATGAATACACCGGTGGAGACAGGTGAGTGTGGAGAAAACAGTAAGGGAAACCTTTCACACGTAAACAAACTGGTTTTGCCAAAAGTCTGCTTATGGCTTTTACAAATGAAACATGAGAGAAGAGAGAAAAGTCTGTCGTAAGTGTTGACATTGAAAATCTTTGAAGACATGTTTTGAATTAAGTGAAAGTGAGTTTATTCATAATAGATTAACACTATGTACTCTGTCTGGTTTAGAATGCTAGCGCGCTAAGCTTCTAGCATGTCCAATTTGTGTTTTCAGAAGAACACAGCCTGGGTTTCTTTCTTTCTGCATTTTAATAAGTCTTAAACAGACACATTTCATTCACTTTAATTTAGTTGTGATTTGAGTCTGAGTCAAAAATCCTCCACAGGCTTTCCTGACTATGTGATGAACTTACACCTGCTTCCTGTAGTTCTGTCATTGGCAGGTAAGGCATCTTTCCTCCCTCAATTGTCTGACAGGGCCTTCAATGTTGACTTAATTGAGTACCCTAACCTAAAGCTGACCAAAAGGGTGTGCCTGTGGAAAGAATGCTGATGTGCGTGTTTTTAAAATGTGGGAGAGGTTGGAGTTGTAGCTCTACATTTTTGGGAAATTCCAAGGTGACAGAAACAATGACTCCTCCCCAGCTCGGCTGCATTCTTAGTCTGTGTGTCACATAAATGAAAAATAATGTCACACACTCATCTCTCCTTCTTGTGAATTTATTCTACCAAAGTTTTGGCTTAACAACCTTTATCAGGGCGTGTGATATTGTACCACAAAATGTCCAATGGCTTATCAGCTCTTCTATGACTGTTTCCCAAATGGCACCCTATTCCCCACATAGTGCACTACTTTTGACCAGAGCCCTATGGGCCCTGATCGGAGTCCTATCTAGTGCACTATAAAGGGAACAGGGTGCGATTTGGGACACAGCCTCTGAGTCATACTTTCTCTATCCAGTATCCACCTCTACTTTGAAAGTGTGCTGTTGTTTTACTGCAAATGATCAATGAGGGAACCTTGGTGCAATTCATCTCAATTTTTGTCCTTCTCATGCACACCTTGTAAAGTCAATCCACCATGACTGATCAGGAGCATATTGATTTGATTTAGTATAATTCATCTGCTGAAGACCTTTGGGGCCTTTTAAATGCTTGTAAAGTGTTTGGATAATTCCCCCAACTATATACCCCTCAAACACTCTCATACTAGTGTTATAACCTGTCATAATCACTGTAAGAAAGTAAGCAGGTAAATAAGTGATAATCATTGTATTCCTTTCTTCTCCCCCTTTCCTACCTTCCAGTCATCCTATCTGTCACACTCTCCCAGGACCTGGTCTCAATCCAGTTTAAGTCAGATCCAGTCCTGGTGCAGACTGGCACCGATGCGGTCTTCACGGTGGTCACAGTGTCCCAGGTGTTTTCCATCACATGGGGATACCCAGGTGGGGTGACCCCCCTGGGGCTGTGGGTGGGGGGCAGTGCGGTGCTCAACACTGTGACCCAGTACCAGGGCAGGGTCACGATCACAGCCACTCAGCTCCGCATCAGCAGTGCCCAGCTGGGAGACGCGGGGAACTACACGGTGCAGGTGGACCCCTCGCCCACCACGGGCCTGGCCCAAAACTCAAGGTTCATACAGCTCAGGGTATTCGGTAAGGAGGGAGGAAAGGAGGGAGTGAAAGAAAGAGGAAAGGAAGGAGGGATGTAGTGAGTGAGAGAAAGAAGGAGGATGGGAGGGAGAATTACAGAAGTGAATAGCAGTGGTGGAAAATCGAGCATGAAGTGTAATGTGATTATAGCCACTTGTTTGCCCAGACCTGTTAGTGTTTGTTATTACTGTTATTTTTAGTCACAGATAGCACTTCTATCTTTATTTTCTCAGTCAAGGCCTAGCGTTTATTGGCATCTTGAAAGCCACTTTTGCCATCTGCCCCTTTATTTACCATCTGCCCCTTTATTTACCATCTGCTCCCATGTCTGGATGTTGTTTCTTCTCCCAACCCTCCATTATTTTCATTAAATAAAATTAGATTAGGCAGAAAACACTAAGCGTCCCTCTATATTTTGAAGCTTGAATTGAATCCCCCTATGTCTGTGATCACTCTGTGAAAGCCCAATAATGGCTCATTCAAAAGCCCTGTGTGTATCTCCCAATCAGTCAACTACTCCAGTATTCACTAGCCTGGTCCCAGAATAGTTTGTGGCATGATAATGACTATAGGAGTTGACAATTACCATAGGAGTTGGCATGACCATAAGAGTTGTCAATGATCGTAGGAGTTATATATATAATCTCCCTTGCTTATCCTCTCTCCCCACCCTAGATGCAGTGGATGGCGTGACTATCTTTGTGCCATCAGTGGCTCTGGAGGGGGGCAATGTGTCTGTGCGCTGTACCTGGACCAAGGGGACAGAAACCAGTGTGATGTGGGGTAAAGGGGGCTCTGTTCTCACCTCGAACTCCAGGGTCACTATCAAAGGGGGCGACCTGGTGATCAACCCGGCCAGGAGGGAAGACGCCGGGGTCTACACCTGCACCGTCGCTAACCTTGTCAGTGCTCAGACTGCCTCGAAGACCCTCACAGTTTACTGTGAGTCATTGCATGCCCAGCTGCTAATGCTAATAACATAAGCTAATTAGACAGCCACACAGTGAGCAGGGCCAGTGAACAGGGCCGGATTAGCGACTTGGCATGCAGGGGTAATCCAGGGGTAATTAGATAGCATATGAACATGTGATAAATCATGGCAAAATGTGTAGGATTGTAATTAACCGTAAATTAACTTTAAAACTGCAACATTTTCTCTCAGCCTCATAATGGCAAAACGTGTAGAATAGCATGAGATTAGCTATATAACTGCACAATTTTCTCTAAACCGCACCCCGCTGCTGACTTGCCTCTGAAGCTAAGAAGGGTTGGTCCTGGTCGGTCCTGGTCAGTCCCTGGATTGGAGACCAGATGCGGCTGGAAGTGGTGTTGGAGTGCCAGTAGGAGGCACTCTTTCCTCTGGTAAAAATAAATATACTGAACAAAAATGTAAAAGCAACCTGCAACAATTTCAACAATTTTACTGAGTTACAGTTCATATAAGGAAATCAGTTAATTGAAATTAATTCATTAGGCCCTAATCTATGGTTTTCACATAACTGGGCAGGGGCGCAGCCATGTGTGGGCCTGAGAGGGCATAGGCCCACCCACTGGGGAGCCAGGCCCAGCCAATCAGAATTAGGTTTTCTCCACAAAAGGTCATTATTACAGACAGAAATACTCCTCAGTTTCATCAGCTGTCTGGGTGGCTGGTGTCACACGATCCCACAGGTGAAGTAGGTGGATGTGGAGGTCCTGGGCTGGCGTGGTTACACGTGGTCTACGGTTGTGAGGCCAGTTGGACGTACTGCCAAATTCTCTAAAACGACGTTGGAAGCGGCTTATGGTAGAGAAATGAACATCAAATTCTCGGGCAACAGCTCTGGTGGACATTCCTGTAGTCTGCATGCCAATTGCATGCTCCCTCAAAACTTGAGACATCTGTGGAATTGTGTTGTGTGACAAAACTGCACATTTTACAGTGGCTTTTTATTGTCTCCAGCAGAAAGTGTACCTGTGTAATGATAAGCTTCTTGATATGCCACACCTGTTGGGTGAATGGATTATTTTGGCAAAGGAGACATGTTCACTAACAGGGATGTAACACATTTGTGCTTAACATTTTAGAGAAATAAGGTTTTTGTGCAAATGGGAAAATTCAGCGATTTTTATTTATTTTTAAATGTTTTATTTCAGCTAATGAAACATAGGACCAACACTTTACATGTTGCGTTTATATTTTTGTTCAGTATAATAATAGCTCAATGCCCCGGGGCAATGCCCCAGGACACCCGTTTAACATCCCATTTCGGATGGGATGTTAAACGGGTATCCTGACTCTCTGTGGTCACAGAGTAGTATGAGCTTAGCTATAAGACTGCACAATTTTGTCTCTGCCACATGGCAAAATGTGTAGAATTGCAGGGAAAACTGTGGCCCCAGATGCAGAGGTCTGGCTCTGACTGTGAGTAACTATCTAGTGTCCAGGGTTCTGTTAATTAGGGCACTTTTGAGAGTCAGAGTAGTCTTTTCTTGTTTTAGTCTGTTTTCTTCTGCTTGGTGCCTAATATACTTGACCCAGCAGCTAAAATGCTAATAATATGTTAAACTACATTACACCAAGTAATGTAACTACCAGTTAGCCACATAAGGGCATTACTAAACAGGCTACAGGGCTAATTCTCATTAGTAATAATAGCACTACTCATAAAGCTTCGTGAGCCGCCTGATCCCGCATGAGCTTCAAGGTATCATGCAACTCGCGAAGCTACTAGTCATACCCAACCCCAGTAATATTGTCCCCATTCATTTTGAGGTGAAACTTTACTGTGATAGTCTGTGAGCCATAGGATTTGTCTTTGAGTCTGTCTGTTGATGTCCCCCCCCCCCCACCTCCAGATGGTCCCGACACCCCCGTGCTGAGCAATGATTCTCCGGCAGACTGTGTGGGAGGAGGAGCGGATGCAGTGCTAGGCCAGACGATCCGTCTCACCTGCGTGTCTGACTCCCTGCCTCCCGCCACTTTCTCCTGGCAATACAACAACAAATCCGTGGCGTCTGGACAACCAGACAGTGGCGTGTTCAGCCTCCAGACCTTCTCCACCAACCAGAGCGGCCAATACAAGTGTGTGGCTAGCAACGCCGTCACGGGCGCCACGTCGGAGCAGGGAACGGACCTGGCCATCGTGGGTGAGTTATGTGGGACGAACGCTGGCCTTGACCACTGCCGTGACTCATTCTGGTGACTGTTCGTTTTGGACGGCGCAGCGGCGTCCATCTTTGAGTGAAGAGAGGGGAACATTTTGGCACAGCCTGGCTCATCAGCGAAAGATTGATTAATCCAAATGCTCTCGCAATGGGAATCTAACTCTTTTTCTATGACTTTCAGCTGTCTTCACTGATCTTCCCTTTATTTCCACCACTCGTTCTCTCTCACCTCTCTTCCCCTGCCATCACTTCATCATTCTCTTTCTGAAACCTCGTTTCTTTTCTATTTGTCTGTCTGGGCTCCGTGTCTCAGACACATTATCATGATTAATTTCTGTCTCCACCTCCCTCCCACTCTTTCTGTCCCTGTCCCCGCCCTTCCTTCCCTGTTTCCCTCTGTCTCAGGCACATGCCTCAGTGCAGGGGCAGTGGCTGGCATAGTGATTGGCTGTGTGGTCGCTCTGATCTTAATCATCATAGCCATCGTACTCCTGGTGCGCTGGAGGAGAGGTGAGTGAGCGTGTCTGTCTGTCTGTCTGTCTGTTTAGGAAGTCCCCTGTGGAGCCATGAAAGTAAGGCCTCTTTGTAAGCATTCACATTGACCTGTCTATACTATGCTCATGTAAACATATGTGTCTGTTTGAATACTGTATGTGACAATGTTGCTCATTGCAGTTGACCGAAGACAGCAGGCCACAGGACAAAAGAGAAACCCAGAACTCATGCTTACAGTAAGACACTCGTCTTTTCCCCAAAGTATTATGATTCTGAAAGCACTTTATTTAATCAATTAACCCATTTTCTTTCTTCCTCTTCTATTTCTCTCTCTTTTTCAGCCCCCAGAGCCCCCTCCACCTGGTACCCGGACTTTAGGCAGAGGCCAGCACTCTGTCCCACCCGATGGCCGCGAAAACACACACACACCGCCACGCGACACTAACACACTTCAACACAATGGCCATGCCAACAGCAATGGGTTCCCACACAATGCCCAACATCAGAATGCCAATTCATTTCCACAAAATGCCACCACGCAGGACCACAACACTTTCACACACACTGCTGCACCTCAGAATGCCAACACACTCAACACCCTCCCACAGATGACTCAAAACCACCCGAACAATCCAAACATTCTCATACAAGCGGGTTCTACTCAGGTTGGTGTTAACCTTAACACACTGCCACACAACCAGGAAAATAGCAACGCACAGCTACCCACGGTTCACGTCAATCTCAATTCCTATCCAACTAATGGTCAACAACACAACCAACAGTCACAGCAACAATTTACAAGCCCACAGGACAGTACAATGCAGCGGAGCGCCACCAATGTAGCCAACAGTGCTAGTGCTCTTCAAGTTCAAAATAACAACCCACAAACGTTCACACAGACTGGACAGTCATACACCAATCCCAGGATGAAAATTGGCTTGTCATATCCTGGTGATCCTTCACAGGTTGACCACAGTGACTTAGACACGGGTCCTCAAGTCTCTACTGGTCCTGTTCCTACTGGTTACACACACGGTGGTCGAAGTCACACTCTTCAGCGAAACGCCAACACGCAGACCTACCAGATGGACCAGGCTACTGATACCCAGCCTAGACACTCCGACCCAGCAGCGGCCAGTTCTGTGCCACGTGATGACAGTCATGCCACACCAAGTGCCAGCTCACACCGCCAACAAATGCCTTGGGACCGTCTGAGGGGCACCCCGGCGTACCCCAACAACTCCCCCAGAAGGGTACAGGCTTCCCCCGACAGCAGCTACACCTCTGATAGCACAGAGTCTCCATCCCAGGCTAGACGATTTCAACCACACACCCGAAGGAGTGGGCCAGGAGCACAGAGCCAGAGCCCCCCA
The DNA here is from genome assembly GCF_901001165.1 of Salmo trutta. Taxonomy (NCBI): domain Eukaryota; kingdom Metazoa; phylum Chordata; class Actinopteri; order Salmoniformes; family Salmonidae; genus Salmo; species Salmo trutta. The sequence goes on along the minus strand of NC_042993.1, from coordinate 26,082,935 downwards.
CAGAGCCGATCTACACCCAGGAAGGCTGCACCGACGGCGGGCAGACATGCCCAGAACCTCCCCCACACTCATGGGACAAACAATCAGCCTGGGGCTCCGAGCCACACACAGTCACATATCAGTCCTCATGCACGCGATACACCAAGGCAGAGAGCCCGGCATGATGTCAGAGCTCAGTCCCAGATCACAGCTCAGACCGCTTCTCAAAGCCAGACTGGCCCCAGGCAACAAAATACCTCACACAGCCACCACAACCCTCAGCCGCAACAACAGGGACCAGGTGCTCCACAGGGACTAATAACCAACATGCCCCGAGGCACCACGCTCGACACTCAAGCTCTCGCCAATCCAAATCACATCCCACAGACACAAACCGGGATTCAGTATGGTAGGGGAAACACACCTATGATAACGCAGCCCACACAAGACCAGAGACAGACAGCAACACAAGGTTGGGGTGCAATAACACAGCCTGTTACACAGAACCCCAGTAGCCTCACTCAGACGGCCCTGGAGATGCACACACTGACGACCCCTAACCCTTTTCACAACCGTAACCACCAGACACAGGCCGCCCTGCTCAACACCCAAGCTGAAGGCCGTAACCCTGGGCACAAGCGGCCCCCCACGCCCCCTCCCGTGATCCCTCTGGCTCAGTTCCAGACTATTCCCAGAGAACGCACCCAGCACCAGTCTCCAAACCGGGGCCCCACTGGCCCTCTCAGGCCCCCAGTCAATGTACACACCACACAGAGACACCCCAACGCCCACCCGCCCCACAGACATCCCAGCGCTACCATACCGGCCAACCTGCACTCAGGAAATGGCCACCACGTGCACGCTGATAACACCCACAGGCACGGTCAACATACTCAACGTGCGCACCCACGCCAGGTAAGTAAACACCAAAGTAGTGTTTGATATCAGAGCCAACCGTTCCGATATGTTTGATATATGTTGTTTAGCCATTTCATGTTTCATTAATTGCCACATGGCTCTCTGTCTCAGATGTGTGATCATTATGACTGTCTCATTATGTCATTCGCTGTGTACTTAGTTTCTTTGGTTTCCCCACCTCTCATTCAGTCAGCATCCCAAATGGAACCCGATTAACTTTATTTAATTGATTTATTTATTATTTAACTAGGCAAGTCAGTTAGGAACAAATTCTTAGTTACAGTGACGGCCTAACGGGGAACAGTGGTAGTTTTGTTCAGGGTCAGAACGACATATTCTGACATTGTCAGTTCGGGGATTCGATCCAGCAACCTTTACGGTTACTGGCCCACCGCACTAACCACTAGGCTACCTGCCACCCCTATAATATGTGTATAATATGTATGTCACGGGTAGACTTGTAAAACTACTGGTAATTTACTCAAGTTACTGTAATCTTCTGTAATTTTGGTAATTAACAGGCCTTCTCTGGTGATTTTTACATGAATAACTTTAAAAAGATTTATTCATATATAGTATTTATTTTTCTGTGTCCATATTGCCCATGAGTTTCTAGTGAATAGACCATATGGTACAAGAGAAAATGGCCTAATTCATGAGAAAAGCATCTAATCAACTATGGCATTATTTTAAATTAACTCTGCAACTCTTCCAACTATTTACTTTTTCACCAGTTTGGCTCCAAAACATTAACAACAAAGACGTATTGACACGGTCAAATAAATATATAAGGGATATTTCATGCTGAAAAACCCTCATAACAATGGTATTCACTAAGTTGATGGCTTATATTTAGGATAATGTTTTAATTTATTTCGATTTTTTTTATCCTATTTTATCATTTGATGATGATGAGGCCACTTAGATTAGACACCTGTGAAAATGTGAAGTACCCAAAAGAGCCTCTAGACGTCTTGTGATAAATTAAATTAAATCGTTGAAACTACGAAAGTTTCCAGTTATATACCCTCCCTTTGCAACCCTAGTGACAGGGAAGCTTGCCAAGCAGCTTTTATAGCGGGGCCTGCACTTTCTGTTGAGTGACAAGTATCTTTCTGCTGGAGTAATGACGCGTATTTGGCAGGGATACAGCCAGGCTAGCTTGGCTTGGTGTTTGTCTGTCTATACTATACCAGTGTTTCAGTGTCAGAATTGTGTCAGTGGCTATGTTGAACACGACTTATATATAATTAAGGTCTTGTTCTTTCTCTCTGACAGCAGACCCACCAAGGGAGGCCTAGACACTGAGAGATGCCAATTGACACACACACACCAGCAACTGACAAGAGGAGAAACACAACCATGGAAGACTATGGGAGCCCTACTCTAAAGCAATGGAGACCAAGCAAAAACACATGTATGCGCGTACACACACACACACACACACACACACACACACACACACACACACACACACACACACACACACACACACACACACACACACACACACACACACACACACACTCTATCACACACACTTCCCGCAGTCGACTCCCCCTGCCTGTCAAGTGTATGTTATCTGTTGATTTTCAACAGTACCAACAATGAGTCACTGGAAAACCACACTGATGTGTTCGTTCTGATGCACAATTTAACAAAATAGTAGGAATGAGAAAAGGGCCTTATTGATGGCGAGACTCTCCAGGCTGTGTGTACGTGGCCTCTCCCGTTCAGCGTGTTCAGAGAGAGAATGAGTCACTGCCACAACAATGAGGACTTGTTTCCATTCATATCTGTGTGTGCGTTGCTCCTTGTGACTAGAATAAACAGTAAAAAGGAAAGAAAAAGAGGACCCTTGCTGGATGGATTCCAATTGATTGAATGGACTTGGCCCCTGGGAACTACTGTGTGAAAATTCTGAAGGAAAAAACCCCTCTGTGACTTGTTTTATTTAATATTTCCATGGAATGTATTTATGTGGTGACTTTCTGTTTACAGATGCTTCTCTTGACACCACTCAATTAAGGGGATTCGCCTCGGCGCCTGGGCTTCGGAAGCAATGCTCAACTAACTATGAAGGAGACCCCACAAATGGACGGGCCGCTTATTAATTAAGCGCTTTTATGCGACTTAAATGACTCGGAAAATAATAGCGCCCATGCATGGAGGAGGTCAGCGCAAAGAAGCTGCTGAGCTGCAACATTTTCCCCGACTAAGCAAAGCAAAACAATTTGCTCTGGGACTACAATGGTCTTTTGTGTGGGGGATTGGCACATTAAAAGTGATCTCTTTTGGAAGGAATCTTAGTTTTCTTTCTAAACAAAATCTGTATTTAATGTTTTTATTTTTCTGTTACGTGGTAAATATGTTGGTACTGCCATTGCGATATGTGTCTTTGTGACTCAGGGAGGCTGTTTTATACTAAAATATGTGTTCAATGTGAATACAGAATAGAGGATAAATAAGGTTTTTAAAGATTAGGGGTCTCCATTGAACATGCTTTTCAAGACCAGTATGTTTTATTGATGATAATAAAGTATTTTGATTGCCCCACGTGGTGTCTTGTGAATGTCGATCATTAGGAGGAGTTTATTTACAGGAAAATACTGTATGTCAGTGTATTATATGACATTCATTTTGATATCATGTTACCTACTGGTATAATCTTAACTGCCAACTGGTATAATCTTAACTGCCTACTGGTATAATCTTAACTGATTTTGAAATCATCTTGGCCTCCAGGCATTCTGATCATCTTCAGCTGTTACAAATATTCCCAGAATATTGTATTTACTAGACAGTTTAAGTTGAAGAATCTGCGCTGTAAAAAGGTCCCTTTCTAATTACAGCACCAGAGTTGCCAGATGAATACTGTAATTTTGCTTTACAGCAGAGATTTTCCTTACTGTGAAACCTATTACTGTATTCCTGCTGTAAATTTGGGCACATGATTCCATGGCAGAATTTACTGGATGAGTCATGGTTGATGGAGTGAATAAGCCTACTGAATCTCAAGCCGTATCTTAGAGCAATAACAATGAGGAAGATATGTTGATCTCTGCTTTCAGGACTAAGAATAGGAGAAAGTCCTTTAGAGAAACGAGTGGCTGTGTTGACCTTTTGAATCCTGTTTTGTATGTGCGGACACTCGGTGAGTAAGACATGTTAAATTGAATAAAATACTGTTACATTTTGCTGAGTATGCAGACTCCCTTGGGGAGTTGTTGATTTTCCACATTAGGGAAATGTATGTCTGTTTCCTCAGCTTGTTATGGAGGAATTAGGAGTTTCTGGCTTGCTGCTCTATCAGTCCCTCAGCACAGCTCCCACTTGTGAGTACATCAAATACAGCCCTGCTCCACAACTGCTAAGGTAGAAGGACTTTGTACTGTTGAGTAATGGTAGAAAACATATTATAGTTATCCTCCAAAGCTGAATGACTGTCTGTTATTCCAAAATGATGGGAATATGTCACGTAGGAAGACTCCATGCTGATACTGCCCCTTTCCAGAACGCAATTTGCATGTACATCGAACGTGGTTGTTTTTCTCTCCATCCATGATTTACTGTGTTTGCTGCAGCAAATTTTAATTGTTTATGTTTCACATTAGGACAATAAATTAGCGTACGAAACAAGGCAACAGGAGTGGATGTGTAAAATCAGCATTTTTGTTGTGATTAAATTACGTACTGGTGTGTGTGTCTCCTCTTTATCACACAGTGGCTCCACCCAGCCCTCCTGACTACGACGTGCCAGTGCTGCTCATCGTGTGTGTAACCCTTGTTGGTGGTTTTTCTGGGGATCTACTATGGCATCCAGCGCCACAAGTATTATAAACCGTAGAGGGTGTCACACACAGGACAGTCAATGGACCTATTCAAATACCCTTCAAATGTATTCTTCCTTCTTTCCATGAGGAAATCACTGATCTGACACATTGATTAAAGCAATGGGGAACGCTCGTTTTCACGTATCCACTCTTGTACTGATCAGTGATTACCACAGGGAAGGGAGGAAAGAAAGCATCCGTTTCAGAGGTATTCACGCACTGCAATATAACCTACATGGTGGTAAGTCTCCTCTTCGTTTCCATCAGTGCTAAGAAAAACATAACTGATGCCATCAGGAGATATGGATCCATGAGGATAAGTCCCGAAGTAAGTCTTAAATCCTTCTCCTTTTGAACACCTATCTGTTATTTTCTATTTCAGTTCCATTTTTAATGCATGTCTCTCTTTGCAGGGACAGGCTGGAACATAGGCCGTGTTTGTCTGCACCGGATGTGCATCTGCATGCAAATGTATTGACTGAAGCCCAGTAGCAACATAGGTTGTATTCCACATGGCATCATATTCCCTATTTAGTGAGAAAAATTGGACCAGAGCCCTATGGGTCCTGGTCAAAATGAGTGTACTACAAAGGGAATAGGGTGCCATTTGGAACACAACCATAATTTCAACAACGTCTGGCGTTGAGTATCACATCAGTCTGTCTGCAATAAAGATTTTGAGCAGCAAAATCAGACAGGAGTTTTTATGTATTGTAACGCCACTAGGGGGAGCCAAACGTGCAAGAGAGACTTCAGGGGCCTCGTCGATTAGGACCATTTCCTTTGCCTCTAAGGTCTTTTCCATTAAATAGGATTTTACAACACTGCTCGTTCAATATCACAAAATTAAAACAATAGACTTGAGCCATAGGCAAGGAAACCCTTGGCTGCATTCAATAAATATACTGAACACAGATGAAAGTATGGTGGATAGCAACAAGGAAATCCACAGTCATGTTTAGCTCGTCTAAAAAGGATCACAGTCAGATATTGATTTAAACCACAACAGAGAAAGCAGAAACCCCAGAGAGTGCATGCTAGGCCTATTTGCTGGCTACAGAAAACGTCAACATCCTACAACTGCCACTTGCTCTTGCGTTGATGTACAGATAGTTGTTTCTATAACGCCAGACATACTGTGGCAGCAGAGAATCCACTGAAACATGAACATGAATGGTCAACAAATCAAATATCAAATCAGATCAACAAACTAAAAATAGGCTTGTGTTTTCAATCGATGCTTTCCTGCTGTATTTTTGTTTATTTGTGTAAAAAAAAAGAATTAATGAAATGTATTTTTGCGAACCATTTGTGACCGTACTGTACCACCAGCATAGAAATAGAGTACTGGTTGAGTTTTTTTTTGTTCTGGTCATCAGGTCTTATCTTAAAGTGGCCATCAGCAATCGAAACAATGACGCGTAATCCCCACCCCTGTTTTCGGGCAAAAAGCTGATGGATGGGGCTGGAGAAATGTAACCACTCTCATATTCAGAGACAGAACAATGGATGCAAAGACTGATCATCCACGACGTAAAATTATAGTTATAACCATGTTTTGAGGCTATATAGGTTTGTTTACATTTACTTTGTTTACAAACATTGGAGTAAAACAAGCTTATATTTTGGGCTCTGATGGTACGAGAGTTGAACTAAGCTCATAAGGTATTTACAAGTTATATTCTTCAACCATCAATAGGTACTTATATTATGACAATTTTATTCCCAATGTTCATAAACTGAACTTCAATTAAACTAGTCAGTCTGCACCCCAGAGTTTATAAGGTTCTGGTTAAATAACACAGACGGATGCCCAGCCTACAATAGTCAACCAAGTTTATTCACGAGAGCTCTGAATATCATACAATGTACATAGCCTTTTATACCTAACATTTGGTCATACCATATGTCATACCCCTTACAAATGCCCCTCCTCTTCTTTAACACGGTCAATGCTTACTTACAAGTCTTCTCCATCACATACATTGCTTATCATATCCTGCCCCATGTTACATAATCTACTGCAAGCCTAAAGGTTTCTCCCCTCCCTGGGTGGGGAGACCTTCTTCCTGTTATCAGTTTCACAGTGGTCACAAGTTGTCTGCTGTCTGTTAACAGTTCCCCTTTTTTTTTCCTTGAATGTCTTGCTTACATTGCTAAATCCTTAAGCTTAAACTTTTCCTACACACACACACATTAGTACCTTCATCTTATAATCACTCGGTTATACATTTTCAGGGTGAAATCATTTAGTCAAACCTTTAATCATAACATTTTCATTACAACTTATAGTATCATTAACTTATAAATCCAAAAATGGATGAAGCAACTGCAGATTGCCCCTTTAAAGGAAATAGATTTATATGTATTCTATTTATGTATTACCGTTGTGCATTTATTTATTACCAGGGAGTGGTTGGGCAGAGGCCTATCAGCTGTTATGAGGCCATAAGAAAAAAACATATCTTAAATGACAAGCAGCTAATGTCAGAGTTTAGGTGATGTGGGTAAGGCGGAGTCAGGCCCAGGACACAGAGATGAGTACTAATAGTAACTTTACTCAAAATCAATCTTCCAACAAGGAGAACGAAAATCCAGAATCACATAAACGAGACAACTGACAACGATAAACACGCACAAAACCATGATGGCTCCAGAGAGTTAAATAGGGAAATAATTAAAAAGTAATGGGAACCAGGTGTGAACAATACAGACAAAACAAATGGAAAAAGAAATGTAGATCGGTGGAGGCTAGAATGGGGGGGAACAGAGGGTTAAATACACAACATGTAATTGATGGAATTGGAACCAGGTGTGATGGAAGACAAGACAAAACCAAAGGAAAATGAAAAGTGGATCGGCGATGGCTAGAAGGTCGGTGACGTCGACCAATTTCGGCGGAAGTCGTAACAGCTAAGCTAATGTGTTATCTCCCCCATCCATTGTACTGCTACTGTAACATCCTGTTGGCTCAGAAGTACTTTACCCATATAAATAAAATATTTATTTCTATGGCTCCAGCACAGTAAGGCCTTGAGAGACATGAAAAGGAATTCAACCATTGTTCAACCATCTTGTCTTAGAGTCGACGGTAAATGCTCCTTCATTTGTTAAGGGCCTCGAAACAGCAGAATGAAAATAATGAAAATGACAATGTCAAGACTTGAGACATAATATATCTTCGGACTCATACTTAAATATCTTAGAATATATCTTAGAACTGTTGCTGCTAGGGATAACACATTAACCTGAGGTCTCTTGAGGGCAACAGAGCCATCACAGCTGCAATCTTTTCATATCGTGTTTCTAATTACAACATCTTAAGAATGGGCAGCAGATATTTGAGTAGCCCCAAAACTTACAGTCCAGGACTGTATAGACTGTATACACACTGACAGCAGGAGGGTCACAGTGACAGACACAAGAGTCACATTGTATACCCAGGTCTGGCGAGAGAACACAACGTGGCATTCAATGCATGAATCAGCCGCTGTAGACAGTCGACCACGGTGCATTGCCGAGCACGAGAGGCCAGCCAGTCAGACCGTACCGTTTTGATAAACAACTCTTGACTTGCTCGCGCCGCACACAGACCACGCCGAGGTTTCCGGGTAATTATGGGGAGAGACTAAGAACAAACCATTTTAATTATCACATGTCTTCATCTATCAGCTCGCCCGACACACACACACACACACACACACACACACACACACACACACACACACACACACACACACACACACTGTAAGCACAAATGTTAGGGAAGGCGGCACTCGTCTTGATAGTCCCTGATTAAACACCCTCCAAGATGGCAGCTTTTCATCTGACACGGTGTGTGTCTACCATCATTACCATGGGGGCCCAGCGCTCCCCTGATACCCCCCCATATTACCTTTATTAGTACCACCAGGGTGCTCTAAACGCCCTGCTAGATAGAGGACTTCTGTCACTGCTGTGTAATGCTGTGTCGTTATGTCAAAAGGATGACACATATATTAAACCTGGCTTTTCACTATACAATTAGTGTTAGATTGGAGCCTCGATCGGTGGCACACACATAAACATAGTCTGTATCCCAAATGGCACCATTTTCCATATGTAGTGCACTACTTTTAATCAGGGACCATAACCCTCTTGTCAAAAGTAGTGCGCTAACTACAGAGCTGTGAAAAAGTATTTACCCCCTTTATGATTTTCTCAATTTTTGCATATTTTGATACTGAATGTTATTAGATCTTCAACCAAAACCTAATATTAGATAAAGGGCTCTTTCTATATATGAAGGCAAGTCGTCCAGGTCCTGAGGCAGCAAAGCATCCCCAAACCATCACACTACCACCTCCATGCTTGACTGTTGGTATGAGGTTCTTACTGTGGAATGCAGTTTTTTTTGCTAGACATAATGGGACCCTTCTCATCCAAAAGGTTTGCCAAGAAGCACCTGGAAGCAGCTGGATGATCATCAATACTATTGGAAGAATGTTCTATGGACAGATGAGTCAAAAGCTTTTTGGACGACATGGGTCCCTCATACCAACGGTCAAGCATGGTGGTGGTAGTGTGATGGTTTGGGGATGCTTTGCTGCCTCAGGACCTGGATGACTTGCCTTAATAGAAGCAACCATGAATTCTGCTCTGTATCAGAGAGTTGTACAGGAGAATGTCAGGCCATCCGTCTGTGAGCTGAAGCGTAGTTGGGTCTTGCAGCAAGACTATGATCCAAAACACACAATCAAGTCTACATGAACATGGCTAAAAAGCAACAATGGTCTAGTCAAAGTCCAGACCTAATCCCAATTCAGATGTTGTGGCAGGACTTGAAACAAGCAGTTCATGCTGAAAAAGGTGTGTAAGGGGGACATTACTTTTTCACACAGGGGAATTGGGTGTTGCATAAGTGTGTTAATTATTTGTAAACTCAGGTTCCCTTCATCTAATTTTAGGTTTTGCTTGAAAATCTGAAAACATTCAATATCAAAAATATGCGAAAATAGAGAAAATCAGAAAGGGCCCTAAACACTTTTTCACGGCACTGTATATGTACCGCAGGGAATAGGGTGCTATTTGGGACTTATACTTAGTATAGTTGGATGTAAACAAATAGTTCCTCACTGCCGCTGGACTATGAATCCCTCTTCTCTGGGCTCTATCTTCATTTGTGCAATATGAAACCTGCTTTTGAACAGAAGTGTTTGTATGTGCCTCTTTGTGTGTTTGTGTGTATGCGTGTGTGTGCGTGTGTATGAGAGTGCATCCATGTATATGTACATGTGTGTGTGTGTACGTGCATACGTCTGTTTAATACGTGCTTGTGTGTGTATACGTGTGTGTGTATACGTGGTTGTGTGTGTGTGTGTGTGTGTGTGTGTGTGTGTGTGTGTGTGTGTGTGTGTGTGGTATCTGAAAGACAGACCGGACACACAGCACATGTTCATCAACCAGAGTTTCTTTATTAAGAAACAAATGTATTTATGAAATAGTTATGAATTTATTTATGAAATTAATCTAAGCAGCAGATCAGCAGAGAAAGTAATACTCAATAGCAGAGATCGACTGGTTTTGCCATATTCCTCTGGCAAATGCCATATGGGCTCGTCCATCTTTAGCCCAGCGGGCCTGTCTAATTGTTTTTGTTTTTTTGGGCCGAATGACCGTTATTTGGCTAATAATGGAGGCATCAAGGAAATTAGTTGGCCTTATGTTTTTTTTGTTGTTGACATGGTTAGCTTGGTTTCATGGAAAATGGTGAACAAGCATGTTGCAGTAGATGTACCAAGAAAGTAAGTGTTGAAACGGTTTCCTTTGAATAAACTTTGACCCATCATACCTCAAATCTGATGAAATACAACCATTCAAGGCATGTATAGACAATTGTATGGTTGCTTTGCTCTATAAATGGGAACTTAGGTCTTGCAAGTTGTAACCGCAACTCAAGTTTCTCATGAACAGTTTGTTTTTGGTTTATAGTAACTGTGTAGTTACTAGGGATGATGCATTGTAATTGACAGTATCCACTAGGATTTCCTCCAAATTAGACTCACATGTTCAGTTGGCATTGTACTCAACATTGTACTCAAATAGCATAGTTTTAGCCATTTTGTTGTACAAGGATGTTTGAATTTTTATGCTGAAGAGTCAAAAAAGTCTGTAAAAACTTTGCAAAAACAACAACGTAATAAACTCAATGGCGTGAATTGTGATTTCACATGGTTTGTGTGAGTTCTTGTGTGAAAACAATCAGATAGGCTATGTTGAAATGAAGGGGACAGTAAATCAGACAGTTTGATATTTCCCAAACGTAATTAACATTCTCCACATGCTGAATAATCCATGTAAAAGGTTGGGTGAGAGGAATGTATTTTTTTAGGTTATTAGTGTATTTAACAATAGATGGTATTCAGCTATTTATCCATAACCCTAATACTAACCCCAATTTTAAACCTTACTGTGACTACACACCTAATACATAATCCATAACCCGAGCCTCAGCTGCCAGGCCTCACATCCTAACTCTAAACCTAAACCCAACTATAATCTGAATAAGCTGTTGCATATCAACAGAGTTGCAGTTGAGTTTTTTTTTGATAGTTTGAGCATTTCCAGAAAGATCATCTGTTGTGGACTTTCCAAATAAAGTGTAACCCAAATGGAGAGTCCCCCCCCCCCCCAAAAAAGGAACATGTAAATCTTCTTTCCTGTTTAGTACGAACTGAGGTACGTGACATCATGTACGTTAAATAGAGACTTTAGCATTAACACCACAGTTTATTTGGAGCCAAGCTTACTCACCATTTGACCTTTGACCAGGAGATGTGCCTGGGAGTGTGTGTTTGCTGACTGAGGTATGTACAGTGGAACTCTTTTGATATCACGCTTCTTGTGCTATTATCAGGAGCTTTTATGTAAATGTTGGCAAAGTAGACAGACAATGCTTTTATATAACAAAATACCTGTAAGCCTTTTGAAATCTGTTAGATCTAAGGTAAATATGAAATACTTACCATGCAACTGGAATATAAATAAATACATTTCAGTAATGAGATGGTATAGGTATGTTCTGTGTTCGTACTACACTCTGTCTTATTAATGAAATCAGCTGTCAAATGAATTGGAAACCTCATGGAACCTCAAACATGTACCCTTACATGTACAGCCACATGTCCAGCACCTGGTGGTTTCTCATAACGAGCTACCTCCCAGACCAAAACACATCCGCTAGACTGCCGTTTTATCAGTCAGTCAAGGGTTTACAACACCTTGACCACTTCCCGGCAACACCAGATAAACTAAGAAAAGCCGGCTACCTCGTTCCTGCAGGTGTATGTTGTTGTTTATTGTCATTTAGATACCATATACCCTTCTGGAGAACCTGGGCTTCTATAAACAATTGACGTTCACATGACCCAGTTTTTAATAACTATATCCTTCCTCCTAGGGTGTGTTTTAGCACTAATTGATTACAAGAATAGTAAGTGTTGAATCAGTGTTGGGAAAGGAAATGAGAAGTAGATGACCGTGTTGATGTTTGTGTTAATCAGTATTGCCCAAGGTCGGTTAGAAAAATAGGATCCAGTTCCCACAAGTAATTGTTTCCCTTGGTTACATTCTTCCCCATGTAATCGACATTGACATAATTTGACCAAATTGACATGCACTTGTCATCAAATTGTTGAATTGGAGTGAGCAGGAAAGTATGGAAAACCAGAAAATCTATTTAGCTTCTTCTGAATTCGTATTCTGTTCACAATTTTAATATTGTCAGTGCAGAGGTCATCCTTGATAATACTGCTAGTCCCAAAATATGTGACTATCATTTCAACAGATATTTTGTGGAAGTGTCATTAGGAACCAAATAACCCCTTACTCTGTAGAAATTAAAGTCACTCTTCTAATACCGTCCTCGTGGCTTACCAGCCACTGAACACTTGTGTCATGATGGGAGTATTATGTTGTTAGTTTGCTCCACCATGAATAGAAGGAAGCTTAGGGGTTCATGCGTGCGCTGGGTATTAACACTGGGATTAGCCGAGAGGCATCTGGGATACTCAAGGCTGTGAAGCACAAACAGACCGCTCCCTTTACTGTTGTGATGGGTACCTCGTTTGCGACAATTAATGGCTTCACTCCAATGCACTGTGCCTACAGAGACAAGGTCTTGCTAGTTTGGAAAGGGGGCAGGGTTTGCTAACAAGTCACCTGCTTGAGGAACATAATGACATTGACGTTTGCTCTGTATACCTCCATTTGTCTACTGTAGACAGTCCAACCATTTATTTTTTATTTAACCTTTATTTAACTAGGCAAGCCAGTTAAGAACAAATTCTTATTTACAATGACGGCCTACACCGGCCAAACCCGGGCGACGCTGGGCCAATTGTGCGCTACCCTATGGGACTCCCAATCACGGCCCGGGTTGTGATACAGCCTGGATTTGAACCAGGGTGTCTGTGGTGACGCCTCAAGCACTGAGATGCAGTGCATTAGACCGCTGACTTGCCAAAGACAACCACAAACTCAAAGAAACTCTTGTTACACAGAATGACATGGCTTTGTTAACCAATTGCATCACACCCATTGTAGCCATCCTTGTGACCTAATTCTACCTCCTTGTGAACTTCTGTAAACAAACTAGTGACAGTGACTCAGTTTCTCTTGAATTGCTTCACACCCTTACTGACTAACTATGCATATCCTGAATTGACCCCAAATTGAGTACCTGCATTAGCTAACGCAAACATCAGCTCATTGTTTGTTTCCTTCCTCTTTTGCAGAATGCTGTCTGGGAATGAATCCTGGGATAGACACAGTCACAGCAGCCTGGTGCTGGTGGTCTACATCATCACCTTCCTGATTGGCCTCCCTGCCAATGTTGTGGCCTTCTACACCTTTGGAAAGAAGGTGAGGCAGAAAGCCATGCCCATCGACATCCTGCTTCTCAACCTGACCGTCTCGGACCTCCTCTTCCTGCTCTTCCTGCCCTTCAAGATGAAAGAGGTGGTGGACAACAATATATGGAACTTGCCCACCTTCCTGTGTCCATTGACCAGCTTTGTCTTCTACACCACCATCTACAACAGCATCTTCTTTCTTACCGCCATCAGCATTGAACGCTACCTGGGGGTGGCCTTTCCCATCAAGTACAAACTCATAAGACGGTCTTTGTACGCCACGGTGGCTAGCGTCGCCTTCTGGGCGATCTCCATGGCGCACGTCAGTATTGTCTACATCATTCAATATTTAGTCGATTACAATGCCACCCAGAAAGGGAACACGTGTTACACGAATTTCACCCAGATGCAGCTGCGGGTCCTGATACCTGTCCGTCTGGAGCTCTTCCTGGTTCTATTCTGTGTACCTTTCATTATCTGCTGCTTCTGCTACATCAACTTCATCCGAATCCTCTCTCAGCTGCCCAGCATCAACCCCAAGAAACGTCTGCGGGCCATTGGCCTGTCTCTGGGGACCCTGCTGGTGTTCATCGTCTGCTTCATGCCCTACAACCTGTCACACTTAGTGGGCTTTGTTAACTGGGAGAGTCCCGATTGGCGGATGGGCGCACTCTTGTCCAGTACCATCAACGCCAGCCTGGACCCCATCATCTTCTACTTCTCCTCGTCGGCCCTCAGGTGTACCTTCCACCTCTTCCTAAAGAACCTGTTGGAGAGGGTGCAGGGGTTGTGCTGTTGCAGTAAGGCTCTCTACTGCCCTGTGTTGTTCTGCACCAGAACTCAGAAAGACAGCACACCAAGCTCCAATGACAACATGTGTCAAACTCATTCCACAGAGGGCCAAGGTTCTGCCCGTGTACTTGATTGATGAATTAAGGTCACTAACTAGTAAAGAACTCCCCTCACCCGGTTGTCTAGGCCTTAAACCAAAACCTGCAGACTCTAGCTCCTCCATGGAATGAGTTTGACACCCCTGTTATAGTGTGTAGTCAAGCCATATGCTTCGCTTGCTACATGCTTGCTACATAAGTTAGCTAAATGCTAGCCTGTCCAATGTGTTTATTGCACTTAGGTTCTAATGGAAAAGACTGAGGACAATGCTCTCTGTCTTTATAAGTAGCCTATACATGAATCAGTTGCGGTCAGTGCCGTTTAAGATGAGGGAGGATGATTTTAGATTTTTTTATGAGCATGGCCTTATTTCTATTACAGTATATTAGATGACTGTCATTCATATTCCATTCACCCAGCTCAATGTAACATCGATAGGTTTAGGTTACTACATGATACTGAAATTGTACCTATACCCATCATGAGGTTGCTACAACCTAGCCTATGAATGAAAGTTTACAACCTAGGTGCACAGGTTGAGAGAAATGTCAAACATTCATTGCCGCCTTGCACACTCTTGCCTGCATCTAGCTGACCTATGTAGGGTGTAATCATTGGTCCAACAGTTGCAAATGAGTGTCTATTGGACAAATTCAGGTATGTTTATCCCCTTTTCATTCCATTTGCTTCCATTTAAGATTATTTTTTCAACAGAATCAGCGGAATGAATACACCCCTGATCACACGCAAACAGTTCACTTTCATAGCAGCCATATAAAGAAAGCCTGATCACTTTGATCGGTGTACATATAATTCCTACTCGCAACTATCTACGCTCTCTCCTCCTCTCACCTTTTCCCTTTGCGTGTGGACTTCAGTGCACAACACATCAGCTGTCTGTGACCAGACGAAAAACCCTTTCCAAACCAAACCTTCATATCATGACTGCTAACCGCTACTCACAGCCTACATCATTGTCAACATAGCTACTAGATCTAACGAGTTAGTAAACCCGCTACAATCATGCAGTACAGTGTACAGTCAGAAAGCAGTGTAACAATTACAATGCGGGCCCCAGTGGCAATAAATTAATAAAACCAAAAGCTTACCTTGACTTGGAAGGATGTGTAGTATGCATTTGTATGTGTGTATTTCTGATCATTTGAAGGTTTTATATTATTTCTGTTCCCCTTTATTTTCTATGACATTTTTTTGTAGTGATGACATTAAAATCTATTTTTGCATCATACTTCTGGATTTCAATTGATGCCCCCTCTGAAAATGTTTCACTAAATGGGATACGCAAACTTGCATAATACACTCTGATTGTCCCAATCTGTGTCGAATGTAGCTGTTGGTTTTTGTGATTTCGTAATACCACTGAAGGGTTCTTCCAGTCAGTCATCAAAACAATGTAAAACAGGAAGATGAGTATCAGGGGTATCATACATTTATTTATAGTGAGCTCCAAAAGTGTTGGGACAGTGACACATTTTTGGTTGTTTTTAGTCCTGAATGAATCGTGAATAATGATGAGTGAGAAAGTTACAGATTCACTATTGTAATGGGGTAACGCCCTGGCCATAGAGAGGGTTTTTTCCTCTGTTTTTGGTTAGGCCAGGGTGTGACATGGGTGGGCGTTCTATGTTCATTTTCTATGTTGGTGGTTTAATTTGTTTCGGCCATGTATGGCTCTCAATCAGGAACAGCTGTAGATT
Source organism: Salmo trutta (assembly GCF_901001165.1). Lineage (NCBI taxonomy): Eukaryota > Metazoa > Chordata > Actinopteri > Salmoniformes > Salmonidae > Salmo > Salmo trutta. The sequence continues at coordinate 26,066,705 of NC_042993.1, read as the reverse complement.
GTTGTTGCTGATTGAGAGTCATACATAGGCAGCCTCTTTTTCCTTTGGGGTTTGTGGGTGAATGTTTTCTGTTTAGAGTTTGTTCCTGAAAGAACTGTTGCTGGTCATTCTTTTTGGTTTCTTTTTGTATAGTGTTCTTTCGATCATTAAAAATCTTACAAGATGAACACATCCTCCGCTGCACCTTAGTCTCATTTCAATGACAGCTGTTACAAATGGTGAGAGGTCAGCATGTCCTGGGGGTATGATATTTGTGCGACTCATTATTATTCATGATTCATTCAGGATTATCCGTAATGTAGAAGTGTTTAGAAACATATTGTATTATTATTTACAATAAAAGTGACTCCAAAATTACACAATACATTATTTAACATTCATTTCTACTGGGCTAAACTAATATGAAACACAACCAAAACAAACTGCAAGTGCATCAAACTAGTTTGAATAGGCACAAGCTTGATGTAATCATTGCGTGCTAGGATTATGGGACCAAATACTAAACTTTTGATTACTTTAATATATATATATATATATATATATATAAGTGATTTTGTCCTATTACTATATTTTTCTCTCTCACCCATCTACACACAAATAATGACAAAGTGAAAAAAAAATGTGGGGAATGTTTGCAAATTTATTGAAATTGAAATACAGAAATATCTAATTTATATACATAAGAATTCACACCCTGAGTTAATACATGTTAGAATCACATTTGGCAGAGACTACAGTTCTGAGTCTTTCTGGATAAGTCTCTGTAACGCCCTGGCCATAGAGAGGGGTTTTTGTTCTTTATTTTGGTTAGGCCAGGGTGTTACATTGGGTGGGCGTTCTATGTTCTTTTTCTAGGTTTTTTGTATTTCTTTGTTTTGGGCCGTGTGTGTGGCTCCCAATCAGGCACAGCTGAAGTTCGTTGTTGTTGATTGGGAGTCACACATAAGGAGCATGTTTTTCCTTTGGGTTTTGTGGGGGATTGTTTACTGTCTCGTTCGTTTTTGACCAGACAGGACTGTTTGCTATCGTTGCTGTTTGATGTTTTGTTTATAGTGGTTCATTTTATTAAATATTCATAATGAATCTACAACCTCCGCTGCATCTTGGTTTTCTTGCGACGACAGCCGTTACAGTCTCTAAGAGCTTTGCACATCTGGATTGCACAATATTTGCACATTAATATTTTAAAAAATTCTTCAAGCTATGTCAAGTTGGCTGTTCAAATTAAATCAAATGTTATTTGTCACATGCACATGTTTAGCAGGTGTTATTACAGTAGAATAGAATACAGTATATACAGACGAGATGAGTAAAGCAAAAATATGTAAACATTATTAAAGTGGCTAGTGATTTCAAGTCTATGTATATGGGGCAGCAGCCTCTAAGGTGCAGGGTTACGTAACCGGGTGGTAGCCGCCTAGTGTTGGCTATTTAACAGTCTGATGGCCTTGAGATAGAAGCTGTTTTTTAGTCTCTCGTTCCCAGCTTTGATGCACCTGTACTGACCTCACCTTCTGGATGATAGCGGGTTGAACAGGCAGTGGCTCAGGTGGTTGTTATCCTTGATGATCTTTTTGGCCTTCCTGTGACATTTGGTGCTGTAGGTGTTCTGGAGGGCAGGTAGTTTGCCCCCGGTGATAAGTTGGGCAGACCGCACCACCCTCTGGGGAGCCCTGTGGTTGCAGGTGGTGCAGTTGCCGTACCAGGCGGTGACACAGCCCGACAGGATGCTTTCAATTGTGCATCTGTAAAAGTTTGTGAGGGTTTTAGGTGCCAAGCCTAATTTCTTCAGCCTCCTGAGGTTGAAGAGTCGCTGCTGCGCCTTCTTCACCACACTGTCTGTGTGGATGGACCATTTCAGATTGTCAGTGATGTGTACGCTGAGGAACTTGAACTTTTCCACCTGCTCCACTGCTGTCCCGTGGATGCGGATAGGAGTGTGCTCCCTCTGCTGTTTCCTGAAGTCCACGATCAGCTCCTTTGTTTTGTCGACATTGAGTGTGAGGTTATTTTCCTGTCACCACACTCCCAGGACCCTCACCTCGTCTCTGTAGGCTGTCTCGTCATTGATGGTAATCAGGCCTACTACTGTTGTGTCGTCTGCAAACTTGATGATTCAGTTGGAGGCGTGCATGGCCACACAGTCATAGGTGAACAGGGAGTACAGGAGGGAGCTGAGCACACACCTTTGTGGGGCCCCTGTGTTGAGGATCAGCGAAGTGGAGGTTTTGTTTCCTACCTTCCCAACCAGGTGGCGGCCCGTCAGGAAGTCCAGGACCCAGTTGCACAGGGCGGGGTTCAGACCCAGGGCCCTGAGCCTAATGATGAGCTTGGAGGGTACTATGGTGTTGAATGCTGAGCTATAGGCAATGAGCATCATTCTTACATAGGTATTCCTCTTGTCCAGATGGGATAGGGCAGTGTGCAGTGCGATGGCGATTGCGTCGTCTGTGGATCTATTGGGGCGGTAAGCAAATTGAAGTGGGTCGAGGGTGTCAGTTAAGGTGGGGTAGCCTAGTGGTTAGAGTGTTGGGCTAGTAACCGAAAGGTTGCAAGATTGAATCTCCGAGCTGACAAGGTAATGATCTGTTGTTCTGCCCCTGAACTGGGCAGTTAACCCACTATTCCAAGGCCGTCATTGAAAATAAGAATTTGTTCTTAACTGACTTGCCTAGTTAAATAAAGGTAAAATAAAAAAGGTAGATGTGATCTTAACTAGCCTCTCAAAGCACTTCATGATTACAGAAGTGAGTAATGGGGCGATAGTCATTTAGTTCAGTTACCTTTGATTTCTTGTGTACAGGAACAATGGTGGACATCTTGAAGCAAGTGTGCACAGCAGATTGGGATAAGGAGAGATTGAATATGTCCGTAAACACTGCAGCCAGCTGGTCTGCGCATGCTCTGAGGACACGGCAAGGGATGCCGTCTGGGTCAGCAGCCTTGCGAGGGTTGACACGCTTAAATGTCTTACTCACGTCAGCCACGGAGAAGGAGAGCCCACAGTCCTTGGTAGCAGGCTGCGTTGGTGGCACTGTGTTATCCTCAAAGTGGGCAAAGAAGATGTTTAGCTTGCCTGGAAGCAAGATGTCTGTATCCGCGATGTGGCTGGTTTTCCCTTTGTAGTCCGTGATTGTCTTGTGTCTGAGCCGTTGAATTGCGATTCCACTTTGTCTCTATACTGACGTTTTGTCTATCTGATTGCCTTATGGAGGGAATAACTACACTGTTTATATTCTGCCATATTCCCAGTCACCTTGCCATGGATAAACTCAGTCACCTTATCCGTGTATTTGTCAATGTTATTCTCAGAGACATATCCTAGTCTGCGTGATCAAAACAATCTTGAAGCGTGGATTCCGATTGGTCAGACCAGCGTTGAATAGTCCTCAGCACGGGTGCTTCCTTTTTGAGTTTCTGCCTATAGGAAGGGAGGAGTAAAATGGAGTCGTGATCAGATTTGCCAAAGGGAGGGCCTTGGCATCCCGGAAGTTGGAGTTGTAGTGGTTGAGTGTTTTAGCAGAGTGAGTACTACAGTCAATGTGTTTATAGAACTTCGGTAGCGTTTTCCTCAAATTTGCTTTGTTAAAATCCCCAGCTACAATAAATGCGGCCTCAGGATATGCGGTTTCCAGTTAGCATAAAGTGCAGTGAAGTTCTTTGAGGGCCGTTGTGGTATCGGCTCGAGGGGGAATATACACGGCTGTGACTACTGTATAACCGTAAATTCTAAGGAGGCAGGCCAAAAGGTCAGCATGAATTCCACATTTGACACATTGTGTGCAAACAATAAGCACTATAATGTGATATGTTTAAAATAATCTGCTCACTTGAATAGTGTCTCGCACCAATGTACATAGCATTATTTCACTCCAAAAGGTTGACTTTTAGCTTACTTTATAAGGAGGAGAAACGTTTTAATTTAAATTGTCAATGTTTTTTTCATGATGTTCTTCTTTAGTTTTGGACCAAACCTGGGTTGAAACCAGTTGCTCTCACCAGTGTGCTTACTATACATGATCTACAAATGACCACTTTTCCTTTATTGGCAACCCGATTGGGTACTTTTCCTGTATTTGCAACCAGATCCGGTAACAAAATCATTCACCTTCTATAATAATGATAGTGCATTTTTCTGTTTCCCTTTTTGTTAAGAAATGCCCCACCACCAATCATACTGACAAATAGGATACACAAGTAGGATAACTAAATACATATTTTGACCACGTTTGTCAGTATGAGTGGGCATCATTCTGTTGCGGGATTTTCCACTGCGGTTAGCCAACAGAATGAAAGAATGACCTCGTACCACCACAGTCAATGTTTAGTTAGTCATACAGGTGTATGTATGGTAGCTAGGGAGGAGCTGTTATAGGCTGCTTATAATAGACCCGAGTCACTTTTCTCCCTCGTGCACTGTTTCCTCCCTCCTCTCTTTCTCTCTTAATCAAGAGGCCGGCACAGTCAAGGCCAGATAACAGTCTACATCTATTAACCAATAGAGCAGACAGGCCGGTTCCTCAAAGCCCTTAGCTCGAAGAACGTCCAGCTTCTATCGCAGGACAGTGTTACCACGGAAACCATGTTTGGAGAGTGCTGGCGATAGATAGCAGCGGTATCTATCTAATAATAATTTGCCGTTAACTGCGCTGGATGTTTCGATTATGCTGTAAACAGCGTGGCTGGCTGTAGTCGATAGGAGGTCGGAGCTACAGAGGGAGGAAGTAAAGAAGATCCAGACTCAATTGTCTCACCTGGCAGGATATCCATGGTGGAACGAGGTAAGCTTTATTTCTCTATTTCTATTTTGGCTACTTCAAAAAGTATCTACAATAAATTTAAGTCAAGTTAGTTTTTTCATCATATACACATGATATATTGTAAGCCTACATGGAGTACACAGTGAATGAAATGCTTACTTGCAGGTTCACCTCTCGACAACGCAACATCAATAGAAAAAATAAGTAATTGAATAGAAAGAGTAGTAAAAATAAAAACGAAATTAAGTAAAAATAGAATAGTAATTTAGCAAAAATATAATACAGAGGCACTCAAATGAATTGAAGTTGGATATTTACAAGACTGGGAAATTGTGCAATAGATACGCAATGCCAATAATAAATAGACATTGTGCAGTAATAATAAATAGTATTCCAGTAGCAGCAGTCATAGTGTGTGTGTGCGTGTGTGTGTGTGTGCGCGCATGTGTGTAGCCGTGGGAAGTAGCTTGGGGGAGAGGGTGCTGAGATTATTTAAATATATTTTTTAATCTTTTAATTTTTTGACTTTTTTTGACTTCCCACAGCTATGTACAGTACCAGTCAAAAGTTTGGACACACTTACTCATTCAAGGGTTTTTCTTTATTTTTACTATTTTCTACATTGTAGAATAATAGTGAAGACATTAAAACTATGAATTAACACACATGGAATCATGTAGTAAACAAAAAAGTGTTAAACAAATCAAAATACGTGATTCACCACCTGGATTCGGTCTTATGTTGCAACATTTTAATTATATTTTATATTTCAGATTCTTCAAAGTAGCAACCGTTTGCCTTGATGACAACTTTACACAGTCTTGGCATTATCTCAACCAGCTTCATGAGGTAGTCACCTGGAATGCATTTCAATTAACAGGTGTGCCTTGTTTATTTGTGGAATTTATTTCCTTCTTAATGCGTTGGAGCCAATCAGTTGTGTTGTGACAAGGTAGGGCTTGAATACAGAAGATAATCCTATTTGGTAAAAGACCAAATCCATATTATGTCAAGAACTTCTCCAATAAGCAAAGAGATATAACAGTCCATCATTACTTAAAGACATGAAGGTCAGTCAATGCAGAACATTTCAAAAACTTTGAAAGTTGCTTCAAGTGCAGTCGTCAAAACCATCAAGCGCTACGATGAAACTGGCTCTCATGAGGATCGCCACAAGAAAGGAAGACCCAGAGTTACCTCTGCTGCAGCAGATAAGTTCATTTGAGTTACCAGCCTCACGGATGATCTCCACAAGTGTGGTTCCTACAGTGAAGCATGGAGGAGAAGGTGTGATGTGTGGGGTTGCTTTGATGGTGACACTGTCAGTGGTTTATTTAGAATTCAAGGTACACTTAACCTGCATGGCTACCACATCATTCTGCAGCGATAAGTCATCCCATCTGGTTTGTGCTTAGTGGGACTATCATTTGTTTTCAACAGGACAATGACCCTAAACTAAACGCACCTCCAGTCTGTGTAAGGGTTATTTTACCAATGAAGGAGAGTGATGGAGTGCTGCATCAGATGACCTGGCCTCCACAATCACCTGACCTCAACCCAATTGAGATAGTTTGGGATGAGTTGGACCGCAGAGTGAAGGAAAAGCAGCCAACAAGTGCTCAGTATATGTGTGAACTCCTTCAAGACAGCTGGAAAAGCATTTCAGGTGACTACCTCATGAAGCTGGTTGAGAGAATGCCAAGAGTGTTCAAAGCTGTCATCAAGGCAAAGGGTGGCTAATTTAAGAATCTCAAATATTAGATATATGTGATCCGATTCAGGAAACTAGGCGTATGTCGCAAGTCACGACTTCACAGGAGAGCCTTTTGAACGTAAATTGTTTTATTTTTTTTAATCAAAATGCAGAAATGCCTTCTCGAAAATGTGAACTTTCATGTGCCTTAATGTCAAACTTCTATGTCATCTGTAAATACCAAAAAATTGTTAAGTTACGAGCCTAGTTGGTTTAGCCACAGAAAAAGCCAGCAACCTTCCCGCTAGCCATGATTGGCTGCGATAATGAGTGGGCTGGACATGCCAAGAGATGAGTTTGGATTGGTCTGCGGTGTTGCATCTTGTGTCTATGAAATGAGCTGCTTGTAATGCGTAGATAGTCCTTTCTACTTCAGTTTTTTCGATTGGTATTATGTTAGCCATGGAGAACAGCAAATATGTTGCTACTGCTCTCAATAACATTGCTGCCCTGAATTTATCAGGCGCTATTGACTAAGGTCAGTGGGAAAAAGTTGTGATGGACTACTTTCTGGATGACGTTCGTGCCATGCAATGCTGACTCTCTCTCACTCTGAAAATAACACATTTTGAAATCAGTGGAACACAACAGGCCAAACAAGTTGTGCAAACTAAACGGAAACAACACAGGATGTCTTATAAAAGGGGTTGCAGTCTGCCGTGAAGCTTTCATCCATGTATACAGGTAAGAATCTAGCTACAGATTCAGATATTATACGTTTCTAATTTTGTCAGAAAGTTGTTTTCATTGCAAGCTAAAGCTTGCTGTTAGCTAGCCAGCTGGAGTTCGATGGCTGGCTTACTAACTAACAATGAACCTAACATTATTTGGTTAACTTTTGCTTGCCATGACAATCGGTGGATTGGGAATATCGTTAATTTTTTAGCTAGCTAGCTAACGTTAACGTGACATGTCTAAACAAAAGATCCCAAGTTAAAGCTTGCTGTTAGCTAGCTAATGTTAGCTGAGGTTAGGTGGCTGGCTTACTAGCTAACATTCATTTATGTGTATGAAGTGTGTGTAATGTCAGTGATGTTTTCTCAGAATGCCATTTCGCATTTCTAGTTATAGCCTAATGTTAGCTAGCTAACATTGAACTTATTGGTTAACTTTAGCTAGCTATGACAATCGGTTTGTATTGCTTGTTGTTAGCTAGCCAGCTGACGTTGGATGGCTGGCTAGTTACAATAGCTAACATTACCTGTATGAACTGTGTGTAGTGATGTTATCTCAGAATGCCATTTCTCATCTCTTGTAGGGTGACCATACGTCCTCTTTTTCCCGGACATGTCCTCTTTTTGGATCTAAAAAAATGCGTCCGGCCGGGATTTCTAAATCGCCCAAAATGTCCGGGATTCGGCTTTTGCTTTCTACAGTCGCCACTCATTGTGTGCATTTTTGGGGTTTTGCATTGCTTTGACCTTTCTCTTTAGGTCCCGCCTTCTCACACGCCACCATTGGTGGGTCATGTAGGCCTACGCAAACATTGGTCAAACTGCATCTCAATCATTACCCTCACCATGGCAACAGCCAAGAGACAGAGCAGCAGCTTGCTTGTCAACAGTGAAACATGGCTCCAGAACAGCGTAAAAATGCCCAAAGGCATATGTAAATTCACAGACGATTTACAGAGAAAATTCCCGTGTTTTCGTCTTGGTCGGGATCCGTGTGAAGCAGAATGCATGACCTGCAAAGCTGGCACGTACGTGTCAGTGTCAAATAAAGGTGCTAGCGACCTAGAAGCCCACATAAGCTCCGCAAAACACAAAATTGCAGCTAAAGGAGAGAGTTCGTCAGGTAAATGAACTAGGGTGACCATGCGTCCTCTTTTTCCCAGACATGACATGGACTTCCCTGTAGCTCAGTTGGTAGAGCATGGTGTTTGCAACGCCAGGGTTCTGGGTTCAATTCCCGCGGGGGCCCAGTACGAAAAAAAAAGAAAAAAAGAAATGTATGCATTCACTACTGTAAGTTGCTCTGGATAAGAGCATCTACTAAAATGTAATGTCCTCTTTTTTGAAATCTAAAATCTCTTGTATAATAATGCTAAAATGTTTGTATCTGGAATTTGTCTTTCAACATTAATCAGTAGAACACGCCTGACTCTAATCCACCAGTCATACAGTCATCAAAAAGAGAGCTGGTACAAGCAAGCAAAGGCAGCAGCGCAGTCATCAACTACATGCACCATTTCTCCCCCAACTATGGAGTTGGGAAAACACATGTGGACCTGAATTGTGATAACTGCAGTGGCCAAAACAAGAACAAGTTTGTGCTCTGGTATTGTGCCTGGTGGACCATGCACAAGCTCCTCCACAGTCTGGACCTTCATTTCCTGATCACAGGCCACACCACATTTTCCCCTGACTGGTGCTTCAGCCTCATCAAGCAGCACTTCAGAAAGACCAGAGTGAACACTTTGTCTGAGATTGCTGGTGTTGTGAAGGACAGCACTGTGACAGGGGTCAACATCCCACAGCTGGTTGGACTGGAGGATTTTTAAATTTGAACCTTAATGTAATTAAGCAAGTCAGTTAAGAATAAATTCTTATTTACAATGAAGGCCTAGAAACAGTGGGTTAACTGCCTTGTTCAGGGGTAGAACAACAGATTTTTACCTTGTCAGCTTGAGGATTTGATCTAGCAACCTTTCAGTTACGGGCCCAATGCTCAAACCACTAGGCTACCTTCCACTCCTAGGATGGTATGGTGCTGGTGGAAAGCTATGGCTGACAACAACACCTGACTCTGTACTTCAGGCCGCTGCCAGCACTTCAGGTAAAATATAATTTTATTTGTATGAGGTTATTCTTATCTAAACTTGTGAGGTGAATTGATGTTGTCTTCTGATTTTTTGTTATTTCCTGTTTTACAGCTTCAATGCTCTGGAGCCTGGTGTTGTCACCAAGGAGCATTCAGACTGTCTGGACCAGGATTCCGTTGCTGCGCAACGCTGACATCCTTCCTCCCATAGATGGTCTACCTGTAAAAGCACCACCTGAACTGGACACAACTCGACAAACTATCTTTTTGACAAGATCAGGGAGTTTTGCGACAAAGAGGCTATGGACATCACATGCATTGCACCAAAGTCAAGGGCAGGACAGAAACAGGCTCTCCGAATATAGATTCCCTTGTTCATGCGTGATTCGGACGGACCAGTCATCAGCACTATCTGGCCTCTCTCCTAACACACACCATGCGTTGCTGTTACTTTAAAAAAAAATCCTGCTGTTCAGCCACTTTACCCATGATTGTATGCATATAACTGCCTCGTCTATCACTGATATCGTTATTGATATTGTTCTTGTACATACTGTATATTTCATTTATATTGACACTATCTATTCCTGATATTGCTACCATTTGGCTGTACTGTTTACACCTTCTGTAGAGACCATCCACTTTTGTAACATACCGCAACAATATCATGTGACCGTATCAAGTGTCCTCCACTTAAATATATGGCGCATGCATCTGTTTATGTACTGTACATGTGCACCTCACTCAGGTTTCAACTCAGGTTGCATGGCCTTAACTTATGTACGGAATACTATGTGATATGTGCATGTGTAACAGTATATAAAGTATGCTAATGTACTGGTGTGAAGGTAAGCTCCCTCACGACGCCAGGACAGCGGAGTCAATCACCAACTTCCGGAGACACCTGAAACCCCACCTCTTTAAGGAATACCTGGGATAGGATAAAGTAATCCTTCTAACCCCCCCCCCTTACAAGATTTAGATGCACTATTGTAAAGTGGTTGTTCCACTGGATATCATAAGGTGAATGCACCAATTTGTAAGTCGCTCTGGATAAGAGCGTCTGCTAAATGACTTAAATGTAAATGTATTTGGGCAGTGGTGTAACAGTACTTTAAAGTACTACTTAAGTAGTTTTGGTGGTATCTGTACATTACTTTACTATTTATATTTTTGGTAACTTTTACTTCACTACAGTCGTAAAGAAACAAATGTACTTTTTACTCCATACATTTTACTTGACACCCAAAAGTACTCGTTACATTTTGACAGGAAAATTGTCCAATTCAAACACTTATCAAGTGAACATCCCTGGTCATCCCTACTGCCTCTGATCTGGCAGACTCACTAAACGCAAATGCTTTATTTGTAAATGATGTCTGAGTGTTGAAGTGTGCCCCTGGCTATCCATCAATAAAAAATAATAAAATTGTGCCATCTGGGTTACTTAATATAAGGAAGTTGAAATGGTTTATATTTTTACTGTTGATACTTAAGTACATTGTGCCTCTGGCTATCCGTCAATACATTATTATTATTTTTTAATACAATTGTTTAATATAAGGAATTTGAAATGATTTATACTTTTACTCAAGTATGGCAATTTAGTACTTTTTCCACCACTGGATGTGGCTGGGGGTTATAGCATTTCTTTCACATGACCCATCAATTTAGACAAGTGTGTCTGGGTAAGCATCATCTAATATTTATAACATATTTTTATCCGGACCCTTTCTGTTAACCTTGAATTTTTCCTTATCGTAGGCTACTGCCACTTTTAGTCCTTAGCACATGACCTCATGTGAATCCTTAAAAAGATGGGTGGGGCTGGCTTAAGAGGGCGTGAACAATGCTGAATGGGTGTAGACAAAGGAGAGCTCTCCAGTAGGTACCAAAACATTCAAAGTCCCTTTTCTCAAAAGTGAGTTTACAGGTGTATCAACTTTCAAAGTAGAATTACTTTCCCATTGTTCCTCAAAAATGGTGTGTATGATATGCCATTTTGTAGCTCTCTAGTTTTATCCAATGTAAAAAGCAGAAATTGACATGTTGCTACATAAAACCGAATCCAGGTGGTGAGTCACGTATTTTGATTTGTTTAACACTTTTTTGGTTACTACGTGATTCCATATGTGTTATTTCATAGTTTTTATGTCTTCACTATTAATCTACAATGTAGCAATAGTGAAATAAAGAAAAACCCTTGAATGGTACTGTATGTGTGTGAGTTTGAGCTTATGTGTAAGCATGTGTGATAAGGTGGAACGGAATACTGTAGCTATCTAAGGTAGAAAAAGTACAAAACCATGTGAAGAGTTGGTATAGAGGTCAATGAGTTGTTTGATTTCCTGGCAATCCTCCACTGTCATCATATCTGCCAGTAAAAATGTGAGTCAGGAATTTCCCATATGTACAGTATATTAGTTAGCTCTATGGTCAATACAAGGAAGTAATGTTGGTTTAATTGTCTCCTACGCTCATGCCTTATTATACTGTCCTTTATTTGATGCAGAAAGTACATGGAGGGTAAGATAAAATAATAAGCTATCTTAGAATTTGTTTTTCTTAGCTCAGTTCAGTGCCGACACGCTATGATAACTCTCTTGAAAGCTTGATCCGAGTAGCGACAGCCTCACGGCACAAGGCTGGTGAACAAGTATATAGTAAGGGCTACTTGGTCCCTGGTTGTGGTAGAATGAGTTATAGCTTTTTCTTAATTGTGAGTGTTGTGTTTATGACTTCCCTTTGATGATGTCAGAGATTGTTTAATCCATTGTTGACCTATTGGAGATGTTTAAGAACAGGAAATGAAAATACTGTTGTGCTAACTAGGATAAAGAATGGTAGCAGCTAAGACCATGCGTCCCCCGTTTGTGGACGTAAGCGCCAATATACTTACAAGCTGTTCTGTGTTTGTGTGTACAAGAAGAACAGGTGTCCATCTAATGATAAGACAGTATTAGAACGAGGACACAGGAAGCAATAATGTTGTGTTTGAGACTGTTTGTATACAGAACCATGTGCCAGACACACACATCCTGAGTGGTGTACAGTCAGTTCCCAACAGACACTGACCATATTGCCTCTCCGTGTGTTTGGTTTTATTGTAGTTATTTTACATGCAATTCACATTAATCTGAATTCTATCTGCTAGTATTTTATTGTGATTATTGCGCACACGGATGTTGTTTCAATTACACCCTCCACTTGGCAAACTTAAAAGGGGTGAGTAGTGAGTAACAAAAGGCCGTAAGAAACCGTAATATGGCATGTTGTAATCTCTTTCTATCCTCTCTTGCCATCAGAGTCTTGGAGCCCTTGAAGAGACGATGAGTTGGTTTATTGTCAGAGACAGGAAAACCACGCTGTCTAACCGGTTTGTTCCAGGCTGTTGACCCAGTAAGCAGCCTTCGCCTCTGAAGCCTCAGACTGTCTGACAGATCAAGCCCCTTGCGCTGCAACGTTTTCATCCCCCCCAGACTGCACTGAGATGGTGTGACAGATCTTGCTCCCTGTGCCTTCCAGTGACTGTACCCATCGCCGAGGCCACCATGCAGGAGTGTCATGCTGCATTGTGTCTGCCTGTCTACCTTGTCACCTTTTTGACGGGCCTCCCGGCCAACGCTGTGGCCTTCTACACCTTCAGCAAGAAGGTAAGGCAAAAACCCACACCCATCGACATCCTGCTCCTCAACCTGACCATCTCGGACCTCCTGTTCCTGCTCTTCCTGCCCTTCAAGATGCAGGAAGTCACGGACGATATGACCTGGAGTCTACCCTACATCCTCTGTCCTTTATCTGGCTTCTTCTTCTACATGACCATCTACGTCAGCACCTTATTCCTGACAGCGGTCAGTGTGGAGCGCTACCTGGGCGTGGCCTTCCCCATCCAACACTCGCTGAAGCGCCGGCCCCTGTATGCCGTGGTGGCCAGTGTATTTATCTGGGTCTTCTCCGTCCTCCAGCTGAGCATCGTCGTCATCATGCCCTACTACAACCCACCGCAAGACTCCCTCAGTTCCACAACCAACTCTTCCAACAGCTACGAATTCTCCAATGTCTCCAATGCGCCTCTTAGTGACGGCATCAACATTGTGTCTTTCAGGAATGTGTGCTATGAGGACTTCAGCGAGAAGCAACTGGCGATCCTCCTGCCTGTGCGTCTGGAGCTCTGCCTGGTTCTATTCTGTGTACCTTTCCTCATCTGCAGCTTCTGCTACATCAACTTCATCCGCATACTCTCCGGCCTGCCCCACATCGGGCGTCGCAGACGCCTCCGTGCTATCGGCCTGGCTCTGGGGACACTGCTGGTGTTTGCCTTCTGCTTCGGCCCCTACAACGTCTCCCACATTGTGGGTTTTATAACCAGGAAGAACCCCGACTGGAGGGACATGGCCTTGCTCTGCAGCACCTTCAACGCCTGCTTGGACCCCTTCATCTTCTACTTCTCCTCCTCAGCTGTCAGAGGGACCCTAGGGAGTATGTTGCAGGGGGCCAGAATCAGGCTGGCCAAGTGTATGTTCTGTGGCTGTCACATCCACTGGTCCCCTTGGAAGGGAACGAGCGAGCCTCAGAAAGATAAGGGACCCAAACAAGTAGAGATGAATACTATCTGAAGCTAATTGAATAAGGCCTGTATTAACTCAAAGGAGATGTTGTGCTCTTCATGCCTAGTGGCAGGATATGAGTGCTCTGATGTTTATGTTTTCACATTTTACTGTATCTGTGTCTCTGTTTGATCATTGGCGGGCAAACTTCCTACTTAGATTAGAGATAGGATATGGTTGACACGGAGCCTACCTTCCTCCTGAGAGACACAAAACAAGGGCTCACAATAGGAAGTTACTGCCTTGCTGCAGTTAGCTGGAATCAAGTGCAGTCATTGCCAATTATGTATTATAAGTACACATCTACTGTGACAGTGAGTGAAATAAGTTTGAGAATACATTTGTTGTATCGGGTTGCCTGACAAGATCGGCAAACAGAACAGAAAATTCTCATTGATTATAATTGTATTTCACAAGGTTGAAGCCCATTTACACAACTAGGAGCAGTTATGGTGATGTCAACTGTAAAGAACAACAGCTCTAACATCTGAGAGACACATCAGAACAACATCTACCAGCACTGAGAGATAAGCAGCTCAAACAAGTGTCACAGTAGTATCGCATATGGTTGAAAAGGAACGATGAATTTGAGCACTGAGCAGAGTTGGTGTGTGTGTGTGTGTGTGTGTGTGTGTGTGTGTGTGTGTGTGTGTGTGTGTGTGTGTGTGTGTGTGGGGGGGGGGGGCGGTGGGGGGGGGGGGGCGGTGCGTGTGTGAATGTGTTTTTGTGCATGCATGAGCACACATGCGTAATGAGGGATTTTGTGTGTACTTGTGATTCATTGTGTCCATAGATTTCTATTATTGACTTTGTGAAATGAATGTGGACTCACGTCCCATTTTGTACACACCTCTAACATGTGGGACCTTCATTGTTTGATTGTGGGACCTTCATTGTTTGATTGTGGGACCTTCATTGTTTGATTGTGGGGCCTTCGTTGTTTGATTGTGGGGACCAAATAAAGACATTAATGTTGAAATAAAAGCGTGTTCATTTTGTGAATTACAGGAACAATAATACGATAATAGCTGACCAGCGTTGAATTGGTTACACAATTACAGGCAAAAAGGTTGGCAATGGCATACTTGAACATAATCAGGTTGCTGTGGAACCCTGGTTCTTGCTACTGTTTTGGAGTCATAACATGTTTAACATGATGACCATCCCTTCAGACATACTTCCCAATACAGTGTAACTCATGATAATTGATGAGCATCTCAAATATTTACACAGAGACGATAGTCTCTGATATGGTATAATGGGTGGTGCATGTATACTGTACAGCAAGCTGCTGTACAGTACCTGTAACACATGCAAGGAAAGCCCACACCACCAACATAAACCCATAGATTCAATACTGTCACACCAGGAAGTGCCTTGACTTTATTTAATCCGGTTATTCAGGGCTTATGCTCCAGCAGAAGTTGAGTTGATTGTTACATACCATCCACGAGACATTCATTTTGACACTAGAGTACATTATGACTAATAAAAGCATTCAGCAGCACAGTAGCACTTGACACGATTGCAAAATGGCAGAAGAAGGATTCTGTTCAACACGTGACATAGACCTAAAGTTTCACATAGCATCATGATTTGGGGATGTTACAGAATGTGTGAGCTGGATAGAATATACATCATGGAGGACAAGTGAGAGAGAGTAGAGCTAGTTTTTAAAACAGTGCTGTGGCATGTTCTTATAGACACAACTACTGGTCCCCCCAAAAAAGTCCCTCAGTTAAAACCCAGCATACTCTTTGTCATAAAAAGTGTGCCATCTGATCAGGAAATGTATCATGCAGTACAGATATCTATAGAAGCTGTAGCCTATTATTTACAGAAAATCGGATGCTCTTGGTGTGTTCAGATCCTTTGTTTTCTTTCTCACAAATGTCCTTGGTTTTCTCCCTTTATTTGCTGAAAGACATTAATTTGGACAAATATGGACTGTGTCAGTGTTGACTTTTTCTCACAATGTTGGATAGCTAAACAGATAGAGCTGTAAAACAGAATGTGCATATGCATGCTTGTGTGTGTGTGTGTACTTACAGTACATAGGACACGAGGTCTTTTTTTCACACAAACTTGTCAGTGCTGTGGAGAAAAAGACGATATCCAAAACAACAATAAAATGATTTACATGACTCCATTTCCCATGATCCTTGTGAGATCTTGTGAGTGTAACCATACAGTACTTACTTGCAATGGAAAACACCACAGTCACTCCACAGAGGACACAGATCTTAAGGATATTCAAGCATCCAATCACCTCATTGGGGGCTGCGTCTGTGAGCGTAGACAAAAAGGCAATGCAAACATAACTGTTAAGTTATACAGTTATGGACCTCACACAATGATGACAGACCTGAGGGTGAATTCAATTTACAGTCGGTGAAGGCCCATGACTGACTGAAGCTGTGTGTAGTGGAAGCACAGATGTATAAAAACATTTGAGCCATGTGAGAAATAGCCTAGTGAAATACACAGCCTCTCAGTAGTGTTAACTAAAGCTCACCCCAGGAGAAAGAGGCAGACAGGGGTGAGTCCAGCGCAGGGTGATCCTGCACACTACAGGTGTAAGAGATCCCAGCATCCACAGACCCCCGCGGGGGGAGGGACAGCACACTGATTACGTACACTTCCTTTCTGGAGCTGTCCGTCACCTGCAAACACTCTCCCATCCAATTAGGAGTTGAGATCTTTGGAATTAGGCTGTGTGATTGGTTGATGTGAGGGTAGGCAGGGTGAAGGGTGCAGTTGCTGCCAACAAAGTGGTGGGGGCTATCTTTTCCACTCTGGTGTGTCCAGGTTAGGGTGAGGTGGTGTGGGTGGAACCCACCGGTGACGCAGAGGAGAGCCCACTGGTCCGTCTGGGGGTCCGAGGGGACCTGGAGGAGGAGTTGGGGCACAGAGGGGGGTGCTAGTAGGGGCAGGAGGAGACACGGGAAGGGGGTGATGCAATACCATCTATCTCATGACATTTACATTTTAGTCATTTAGCAGACACTCTTATCCAGAGCAATTTACAGGAGCAATTAGGAATAAGTGCTTTGCTCAAGGGCACAGCGTCAGATTTTTAGTCGGCTCAGGGATTCAAAGCAGCAACCTTTCGGTTACTGGCCCAATGCTCTTAACCACTAGGCTACCAGCCGCTCGTTAGAAATATGTCAGATTGTTGACATTTAACCATTTTTATACTGTATGTCATATTTCAGTATTTCAACATATTCTATTCAGACCATGCTGGTAATACAGTTGTGGCAAAACAACACACTCATGGTTCTGTAAATGGTGCAGGACTTTGCAACGTGCACCCCACTGGAGAAACGCTGAGAGGAACCTTCTCTTTCGCATGAGGGGTTTGCACATAATCATTTCACGATCCCTCTTTGCCTTGTCCTGTGGTGAGTTTCAATTCCCTGCAAAGATCAATAGAATCCACAATGCATTGTGCCATGGTGATTATATCTGGATTTGTCACAAATCCACTCAGGCAAAAAGATGAACTGAAAGGAAATTTCCATGTGACTAGAATTGTTTTGAGATTTGAGCTTGGTTAGGCCTCTTTATGGTGATGCATAGCCCACTGGTTTAAATTTAATAACCTCCCTGCAAACCGTTAGGGTTCAAACAAATTCTCAAAGGATACATATGAGAGACAATTACAACAACACCAACAAAGACAGAAAAAATTACGAGAAACTCTAATGCGTTACAATAAGACATTCCAAGAATAAAGGCGGATGTATTAATTTCTTATTAGAGCTAGTTCTTAGCCTGGTCACATATTTAAAAAAATGCTTAATCCTATGGTCATTATCATGCCAAGCAATGGCCATATGAGTTGTCAAGATAGCACAAACAGATTTGGGACCAGGCTAATTTACTTCTGTCTTACCCAGGACAATGAGCTTTGTGCCGCCCCCTCGCTCTGGATCTCTGTGTAGGACGTTGACCTCGCAGTAATACACACCGGCATCCTCCACGGACACCTCGGTTATCACCAGGGACGTCTGCCCAGCTGAATCTGGGATGGGGATCTTTTCGGCCCCCTCTATCTTGAACCAGTCCACCCCGTAGGACGTGGCCTCGAAACGGCAGGACAGGTTGGCACTCTGACCCTGCATTACAGTGAGAGAAGGGGGCCACTGCCTCACCTTTAACTCCTCTGCTGTTACCATCCTTAACGGGGCTGAGTGAGGACACAGTCAGTGAATGCGTCTTCATCAAAGTAAGACAGAATATTTCATTTTGACAAAAAAAAACAGCAAGACATTCAGTTCAAAGGCATTTGCCCCAAAGCTTGCCCACGATGTTGAGGTGTATTTGGAGATGATCACAGTATTTTATTAAAGTCAAAATGAGTGAGTTGGAGTGACTTTCTCCCTGACTAATGAGAGTTAGTCCTCTTATCTCGACAAACAAACAACTAATGACTCTATACACTTCTGAAAGTAATTAGATCGTCAGTGTTGTCAACAGGAGTCTTGGTATTGCAAGACTTGAAGCCAAAACAGAAAGGCAGAATTTATGCAATTAGGTAAATGTATATGGACTGTAATATGCTTAGGGATATTGTATAATACATATTAATTATGACACTGAATATGCTGAAAAATCATAAACATAGAAAAATATATTTATTTGTAAGAATATTGGTAGCCTAGTATGATTGGAAGACACTAACCTGGTATTGGACCTGCTATCAACAGAAGCACACACAGGTCTAGGATATCTGTCATGCTTTTGTTCCTCCTTCCAAACTCCAGTGGCGAAAGGACTGTTTGAACAGTGGCTTTGAATGTCAATCTTCCCTCCAAAGACAATGAGATGTCAGCTTGTTTTTTTGCTTCATTATGCTCCAGTGTTCATTAATAGGCCGTGCTCCAAAACAAGACAAATCTCAGCGTCTGTTACGTCAGACGACACCAGCCTGTCTTAGCAGACAAATAGGCCTCGCTCTTGGTGTCTGCACAAACCGCAATGCAACAGTAAGCAAAATGCAGTCCACAGAAACAAACAAAACAAAACCATCAGTCTATTTCACAATGATAAGGTGCTCATTGAACAGAACGTCAGTTAGCTAATTACTTAACAACAAAGTGGTTAATGTGTGAAGAATAAAATGTCAAGATTTGAGATTCCCTCTCATTTCAAACCATCATTAAAGTTGAAATTAGTTTCAAGTTCAAAACGTTTTGTTTATTTTTATTATGAACGATTTTGTAGAAGAATATGTAGAAGAGCAGTTTTTGTATGGTTTACACATGTTCTGATGAATAAGAGAATAGTGCAGTATGTCATACTCCATGTATAGGATACTTTAGAATATGAGTGGTTTCACTCATCATCATCATCAGTCTAATGTTTAGGTAAAGCATATAAAAACGACATTCCGAGTTTACTTTGTGTTTACTTTAGTTGACTCCAGTGTCCACTTAGTTTTACCACAGCTTTGACCTCACCCAAAAGCTGACCCCCCAAACCTGTACCACTCACAGCCAGAAGCAGAACAACAACTTGACAAAAATGGAAACAAACAGCCTCTTATAGCCCTTTCACTGGATTAAATATGTTCCCCATCCCATAAACAAGAGAAGTGGGGACTGACCTACTCTGTGCACCTCAACAGAAACATTTGCATAACATTTGGCAACTGTTTCTGACATGTATTAGTGAACTGCAGTTTCCATCCATCTCTCAGTGATCATTACTCTCTTTGAAAGTGTGTAAATAATTTACAGAATTCTAATGGAACTATAAGGTCCTATTGATTATGTATTACTAGATGTTGGATGTTCAGCTGACTGTTTTCCTCTGTATTGAAATATCCTCATGATTTACTCCTATTCAAAAAGCCAATGTACAACTTTGTAGTGGCATCAAGCAAAGGTGAAAAGTTCGACTCTGTAGCTGGAACCTTACTCAGGAAACTCAGCTCACCTAACCTCGCTTTCCAACCACAGGGGCTGAGAACGCAACAACATATCACATCAAACTATGACAACAATCAACCACTCACACAGAGTTCTGTTAAAAACAACATTATTTTTATTGATTTTTCTCCCTCTGATATATATATTTTTTTAAACTCCACTTCTATAGATTTGGGGGAAAAATTGTCCACTCACTTAGAAATGACAAAAACAGAGACAGAACAGAGATCAAATGAATCAAAAGAGTCATCATAATCATCATCGCTTCACTGCACAGAAATATGTCAAGATGGAAGACGATGCTGTTTGTGTTCCTTTGTTTTTCAGTAAGTTATATCAATGCAATCTTGAAAAGTCAACACAGACAGAAATAATAATGTTGAGGTCTAGGGGTAGATTGAAACCAACATGCCTGCAATGTGAAGGTCAGATAATTCACACACACACACACACATCCACGGACACACACACTCACAAATCAATAACACAGATTTACCAGGGTGGGAACCTGGCATACAGAGAGGTGGCAAGGCAGCAGGCAGCGGGATTGGCATGGGGTAGGGGCACAGGTGGCAGGTTTTCTCCACAGAGAGGGAAAGGAGATGGAGGAGGGAGGAGGAGGAAGTGGGCCAGAGGGGCAACGAGAGAGAGAGATGGGCATGACATCTCCATAAGATGTCCGCAAACACTAACCAAGCATTCTAGAGTAGACTCATCCACTGGATTGCTAAGACAACCTAATATTTGCTATTAGTTCTCGCACTGATAAAAATTACACTTGTCTTTGTTAATTGTTATTACCTGATTGTCATAGTTTTTCAGAAGTTTCAAAATTGTTCTGGTGAAACGACAGTGTCATGACAACCCAATCTTATATTGTGTCATAAATTCAAATCTATACATCTCCCATTAATAGGACAGTTTCAGACAGTTTGCGACTTAATCACAACGCACAGGTTCTCTCCCATTTTATCCTATGAACACAAGCCAGAACATCACTTGATGATGTCATTCGACAAGAAAAATATATAGTTCCATTGTCAGTTTTCGCCATGGCAACCAATATTTACCCAGTTGATTGACAGGCCAAATGGCAGGTTTGTGCTGGTGACTCACAAAGGCCAAGTAAAAGGGCACTCAGTGTTGGGGATGTTAGGCAGGCTTCTAATGACTAAGGAGGCTGGCTGGTGGGCGCCTCCATTGTTGCCTAGTAGTGTGCAGACTCTTGTTGTTCCAGCTGTGGATGGACCAACACTGGTACACTGTTAATTGGCCACTAGCTACATTCTTAGAGAGGAGAGGGTGATTGACAAGCAACCATCTGTAGTCCCCACCTGTCTGTGTGGATGGAGGTGGGAGTGAGTGACTGCTGCTCTTGCCTCTGTGGCTCGCAAGTATTACTTTAACCCACTATCCACACAAACAAATCCAGTCAATATTTTACATGAATAATAACATATCCTAATTAGAATTCAGAATAGAAATGCTAAACTAACAAAATATCCACCTCTCTACATAAATGTATCTATCTTTTTTCTATATATTCTGTCCTTGTGTATCTATCAATTCAACTACTACCAACTTACTATAGTACCTAGCTACCTCATTCAACCTCCAAGTGTATCCTTCAGTGAGTCAAGGCAAATATCACTTCCTCTGCTCGGCAACATGTAGTCAGCATGTTTATCCAATAATGACCTATTTTCATCATGTAGCTAACCTCAGTCCAGCATGTTGTGTATCGATGCACTCATTAGTATAGCTAATGGAAATCTACTGGAGCTTAAATACACTCGCAACGTTGACTCTGTTCATAAGAACTGAACAGGCCTTTAGATTAGCTGGTGAACAATAGCTCGTTAGGATAACACATTGTTATCTAGCTAGTGGGCTTTGGTGTGAAGGACAAAAGCTGGAGAGACCTGGCTGGTACTAAGGAAATCATTTATATATCAATGAGTCTGTCCCTCAATAAGACATATCTTCTTATGTTTAACTGATACATAGTACCGATACTGAAAATCTGACATAATTCTGATAATTTATCATGTTAGTTGAATATTGACCAAATACTATCATGGCTACGGTTCTATTCCTCTTTATCTCATCTCGTTCTATTGTACATCCTATCGTTCTAGACTCTACTCCTATTAAAGAGTCGGCTGTGTTTGTCAGACATAAGCCTCCAGATACACAGTATCGATAGGTATTGACATTTCCAAAATTAACATTTGGTATCAATCATTTAATTGAGTACAATAATAAAATATAATGTACTATAAGGTGCCATTATACAGACAGTTGTTAGACATCTCATTATCAGAAAGAACAAAATGAACAAAATGCGCCTTGACTAGCTACTCTTTCAACTGACATGAAAATAAAAAGGAATGACTCATTCTTCATTGTATGTTCTCTAAACAAATAGTTACCTTAGTTGACAATATAGCTCGGCCAAAATGTTTCGGAGATGGGGAGAAAATCAATGCGCAATTAGGGGTGTCTTGTATCAAGGCATGATAAATTATGCTCTCTATTCTAAGGCCTTAATATAGACACTTGACAGTTCAGTCTTTGGACCCTGGTAAAGTGAGCCTGGGGAGAAATTGCTCTATTTCAAGCGATCCAGTCCAATGTATTGATTAACCATTGCATTTGGAACTGAAAGTCTGTAAAGGATCTGTTTAATGTGGCGGGACTGGAATATAGTGCTTATAGTGATTCTGGATCTAACACAGATACGCAACTTAAAAAAAACGAGTACATTCAAACGGAGACTGGGTGTATAGTTGTCTAGCTTCTACTGCTACTCTCCCACTGTATTTTCATATACAACTAGACTTGTCATCCATAAATAAAAAAAATACACCACCCAAATATGGTTATAATTGTCTTCAGAACATTTAAATAATCTCATATATAAATAAAGCAAGTTAGTTTATATTATGTACATCAACATAAGCCAAAAAGTGCTGCCTAGCAATGCTCGAGTGGCGCCCGTAGAATTAGCATCGCCACCATTTGTTGGGAGTAATGAACTACAAGTAATTACACCACTTACGTCCATTATAATCATACAGCATATCTCTGTGCTGTAATTACAGGTCAAGCTATATGACACCACACCATATCAATAAAGTGTAAACGCTCATTGATAGGCTAGCAGATAGAGTCATGAAATGCTGCCTGTACGCAGACGGTGTTTGTGATCGTTGCAGTGCTAATGCTATTCATGTTACACGGTGTAATCACAGACATCACTGTGGTATGTCTTCCTTCAGGAGGAACGACACAGTGGCCATTTTAGGAATTCTATCTGAGCTGCTATCCTATCAAGTGTCTGCCTTGTCTTTTCTCGTTCTCCCCCATGGAGAGTTCACTGTCTGGTCAGAGTCATCCCATCTCCCTCTGCCTCAGACCTTTGTCTGTACCAGTCTGGGCTTCTTCCCACTGAGTGTGGAGGTCCTCTCACACCCATCGAGGAAGTGTATTCGCTGCATCCTTCCTTTTCCCATTTCCAGTCCTCTGATTAACTTTCACATTGATGAAGAACTCATGGAGACCCTCAAACTCATTTGGGGTTATTACAAATGCCCACCATACATATCGCCCTCCATTGCATGAATTTAAAAGCATATCCCCCAGCCTTTCCCCCAGCCTAAAGCCTTTACACAAGATACAGCTTTTTGTTTTTCAAAATCCCCCCAAAACGAACATTTACATGCTTTTTTTTCAAACCCACATTGAGAAACACGACTGTATGTTTTTCCTTATTTTCTTTTCTTTTTTCTTCAAGGACAGAGGTATGTACATGCAGAAGTTTATTCCACTGATAAAATTGAGCTGGGTGCTGACACGGGACAGAGTATGTGAAAGAGAGAAGACAGACAGAAAGACAGCGTGAGTGAGAGAGGGGGATCGAAAACGACAAAGAAGGATAAACAGAATCACTGACTAAAACAACCTGCTCTTGTGCTTGAAAATCGATACCCGTCAATGTCCTGTGAGTCTGAGCAAAACAAGATGAACACAAGTGTGTCTCTGTGTGTTACCCTTCAGACATACCAATGACTGACTACATTGCATAGAGCAATGGGCATCAACAGAACATATCTCACACTATATTCAGTGAGACAAACAGGTTTTCATCGACTAGCCTCCTGCTAAAGGGGACATTCACTCTTGCTAGGGCTTCACATCTCTTCATACATTAGCACACTTCATAAAATAGTATTACTAAAACAGTTCCATTCTTGAATAGATTGTTAGGGGCACCCTTAAATATCATAGCACAGCTTAACCGGATTGGATGCCTCTCCTATATCAGAGTTAGCAGGTATGTTGCTGGTTAAAATGAAATCAAATAAAAAAAGATGACAGCTATTCGCAGAATACTGAATACAGATGCTGCATATTCCTGTAAGGTCACGGGAATTGTGGGTGGTCAGAGAGTTGCTAGTGTAATGCAGGTTGGTTCACTATGGGGGGAGTTTGCATATAGACATAGACACAGCAGGACGTGACAGAGAGACAGCGGTTGGGTGGTTGGGGTGTCATCGAGCCTCACAGTGCACGTCTCGGTGGTTGATCTGTGCAGGTAAAGTGGCTGGATAATTGAGCCCTGGGGGGGTTCAATCAGGGCCCAGGTGTGGGGGTTTGTGAGGACGCGCCGCGTCTGCTTTACAGGGACGAGGGTGTCCTTGAGGAGGATCCTGTCAGGGGCCAGGATTGAACGTGATTTATGGGGCTTGTCCATGGCTGGCGGGAAGGACACGGGGGGAGGCGGGGAGTGTAGGCCCCGTCACTTATCCAGCCATAGGTAGTGGCTAATTACATCTTTATCTCCTGGTGCGCCTGTCCTGCCATACGGGGGCTGACTGACTTACAGGGACGCTGCTTTACATACATCGCTTTAAATAATTTATCTATTGAGCTGGTCTGTCTGGAGAGTGACACGCTATGGAAGCTGGTTGAATATGTGTAATATACAGTTAACAGCATGAAAACAAAGGTTTAAATACACACACGTATACAAACAATATTACATTTCATTGACTGCGGACTCTTTCGGATGAAAAGACTCCCTCGGGATCAACTTCAATGTGTTTTTAAAATCCTCGTCATGGCAAAAAAGAGCACAACTTGAAAACCTTACGACTTCGTCTTTTGTCGTTGTCGTTCAGTTCAATGAGTGTGATTTCTCCGAGGGATTAAGTACAAAATATTTTTAGCACACACGGCTCGTCAGCTCTGGAGTAGTATGTGTTCTTTTTTTTTCTCACATGGAATTACTTTTCATATTTATTTAAATACTTATTAACATCATCAGTATTATTATCAACACCAAAAAAGTTATAGCAGTTTAACCTTGCAGAGTAAAACGGACAGGGGAGGAGTGGGAGTGGGAGTGGGAGGGAGGCTTCACGACAGGAACATCTCTAACCGGTACATGCTATCAACAAGCGACAAGGAAGGAAGATGACTGGTCAACGCCTTCAAAGCAGGAGATACAATTGTTATTTCTACAGTCCCTTCCTGGTTATGAAAACTGTAATAGAGGCTGATGGGTAATGTAGTTTTTGCTGGATATTTTAGATTTTATTAGCCACTACATTAGCCACCAACCAAGGAGGGTTGGATGTGGATAGACTGCCTCTAGTAACGGCATGGCCTCTGTACTGCATTATATTTACACACGGGACGGAGCACAAACCACCTTAACGATGGGGGGAGGGGGTGGCCAGAGGATGAGGGCTTTTTAAAGAGGGGTGGGGGGTGGATGGAGGGGGGGGTGAAGTGGGTCTTCTCACATGCTTCTTCTTGGTTGAGATCCCAAAGGGATGCACTAGAAGGGCAAAGGCTTTATAGAACCCCCACTGCCCACCCTTCATGTGTGTTTTGACATCATTCACAGCAGCCGCGTCATATACACTGCCACATGGTTAAAAACGGAATAAAACGGTACTCGTATGATCATAAGGTCAAATGTCACAGGACCAACGGGCCAATGGACAGCTTTCAACAAGGTCACGTGACCCTCATCAGAATAACGAATCATTTTCATTATAGAGTAGTTCCAACCATAAATAGTAGCGTTGTCACTCCTAGTTTCCAAATGTTCATGAACATTATCGTAGATCAGTCATGATTTAGATTTGTAATAGTATTATCCTGGTGTTAAATATCTGTTTTCATCATCATCATCACAATTATCATTCTTAATAAACACATTATAGACATCACCATGGTGACCCTCATTGGAAACAGGATGAAGAGAGAGAGTGGTATGGTGATGGTGGCAATATAGGTAGCGAGGGGGGAGTTGGTGTGGGTGTGAGATGCGATGCGTCAATGGCTCCTGGAATAATGCATATTATTTTTGTTTCACAGTGATGGGTTCGTAATTAAATAAATTCCTTCTTCCTTCCGCAGGCAGGATGGGACTTCCGGGAAAAGCTCTTAGACCTTCATTAGGAGAGAGACAGAGAGGCAAAGCCAAAAGCCAACACCCGCACTCACCCCCACGTTGACGGCCACGCCTCGCCCATACACGGCTCCCGGCCCTGCATCAAGGGGCCCGGGAGAGAAGGACAGGCACCAGAAGGAGAGAGGAAACCGAGGGAAATAAGAGTGAAGAACAATTTGTAAGGGAAAAAGGAAACAACCAGAGAAAAGGTAAGCTACAAGTAAAAAGAGGTAAAACATTTTGGGATAGGAATGAAATCTGAGCGCAATGACAGGGACAGAGTGTAAAACCATCCCCGAAGCTATCTGATATTAGTCAGAGTGGTTCGATTTTCGGTCTGTGTCCCATTCGCACAGACGGTTCAGACCCAGCTTTTTCTAATGATGAAGGGGGAAGATTAGGCGAAAAAAGGAGAGGAGAAAGACAGATGATGGCGAGATAAGACACGGAGGCCGACAGAGGAGGGAATGGAGGAATGCGCCGCAGAAAGATGTATGAGACTGACTGGGGGTGAGTCATTGGAGGGAGACTTGCCGAGGAAACGGCAGAGCAAGAGAATGAAAGAAGAGAAAGGGAGGAGATGAAGGGGCTCACTTAATATGGTAATGCCAGAGCGTGGAAGGCAGGAGAGAGGGAGGGATAGAGGGAGAGAGAGAACACAGTGTTGGAAATCGCTCATTGGGGAGCAAGACGGGAGGAGAGAGAAGGAGAGAAACGACAACTTCCTGGGGTAACAGAACAGGACAGAACAGAGGGAGAAATGGAGGAGAAAAGCTCTTTGGCGTAATGGGGCGGCGAATAAAGAGATGGCAAGATGGAAGGAGGGATTGGGGAAGGAGGGAGGGAAATGAGAAAATCCAGCACCGTGAGCAGGGAGAGGAAGAGAGATGGGGATGGGGTAATGCAGTGTGTGACTAGGTGTGTGTTTGCATTGGTTTCCTTCTCTAAGTATGAGTGCATGCACATGTGACTACTTGTGTGACTGAGTGAAGTAGAATGAGCTTAGACACATGTATGGAAGTGTGTGCGCGTGCATGTGTATGTACAGTATAGTATGTCTATGTGTGTATGCATCACATTAGGCTGCTGAGAGGAGGACGGCTCATAATAATGTCCGGAATTGAGCAAATGGAATCGTATCAAACACATGGAAACCATGTGTTTGATGTATTTGATACCATTCCACCTATTCTTCTTCAGCCATTACCAAAAGCTCGTCCTCCCCAATTCAGGTGTTACCAACCTCCTGCGGTATGTATGCATGTGTGTGTGTCTGCATGTGGCTATCTGTGTGTACGTATGCATGCTTACGTATGTGTGTGTGTGTGTGTGTGTGAATGCTTAAAGAGACTCACGGAAGAGCAGCATGCTGGCGTTGGAAGCTCCCAGCCTGTTGGAGGCAAAACAAGTGTAGTTGCCAAAGTGTTTGTCCGTCACGTTGGTAAAGAGAAGCAGTGAACGCGTCTTCTCGTTCTTGATCCTCAGAGTGTTATCGCTCTCTACCGGCCTGATACAGAGAGAGAGAGGGAGCGAGGTGGGTGAGATAGAGAGAGAGAGGGCGGGACAAAGAGAGCAGGGGGGAGGTAGATAGAGAGAGAGGGGTAGAGTGGGGGGGATGAGAGAGCGACAGATGGAGAGAGAGAGAAATAACTTTATATCTGAAAGGATGTTAGCAATACAGGAAAAAATCTACCTAACCTATTAAATCAAATCAAATTGTATTAATCACATGTGCCAAATACAACAGATGTAGACCTTACCGCGAAATGCTTACTTACAAGTCAAAATGTAACAGCACTTAAATCTACAATACTTTCTGGTGTGCCCCATTAGACTGCTTTCTCTCTTTCTCTCTCTCTGTCACTCTCTCTCTCACTCTCTCGCTCTCTCTTTTTTCTCTCTCTCTCCCATGGCATTTTGTTTATATTTGAAAGGATTGGGTGAGTGTTACCAATGCAGAGCTGGGTTTTTACCATATTACTCATTACAATCCAACCCTTTGCTGTCGAGAGAGACAGAGAGAGCGAGAACATTAAATCACACCTCTTAGCAGGAGACTGTTACTATATTCTCCCCAGAGATCTCAGAATAACACATTCCCCCTCTCTGTCACTACCTCACCTGACAATTCCAATAAAAATCTAACAGCACTTAAACCTACCATACTTCCTGGTGTGCCCCATTAGACTGTGCTCTCTCTCTCTCCCACCCCCCCTCTCTCTCTTTTCTGTGTTCTTTCTCTCTCTCTCTCTCGACAGCAAAGGATTGGATTGCAATGAGTAATATGGTAAAAGCTCATCTTTTTGGTTACATTTACCCAATCCTTTCAAATATAAACAAAGTGCCATGGGAAAGAGGGAAAAAAGAGAGAAGGTACACCAGAAGGTATTGTAGATTTAAGTGCTGTTAAATTTTGACTATCAGAATTGTCAGGTGAGGTAGTTAAAGAGAGGAGGGGCTATGTGTTATTCGAGAGAGAAAGACAGACAGAGAGAGAGAGAAATAACTTTGTTTATATCTGAAAGGATGTGTTAGCAATACAGGAAAAAAATCTACCAAACCTATTAAATCAAATCAAAATGTATTTGTCACATGCGCCAAATACAACAGGTGTAGACCTTACAGTGAAATGCTTACTTACAAGCCCTTAACCAACAAAACAATGCAGATTTAAGAAAATAGAGTTAAGAAAATATTTACTAGGTAATTTGTACATGTAGGTAGGTGTAAAGTGACTATGCATAGATAATAAACAGCGAGTAGCAGCAGTGTAAAAACAAAGGGGGGGGGTTACTTGTTCAGCAGTCTTATGGCTTGGGGGTAGGAGCCTTTTGGACCTAGACTTGGCGCTCCGGTACCGCTTGTCGTGCTGTAGCAGAGAGAACAGTCTATGACTTGGGTGACTGGAGTTTTTGTACATTTTTTGGGCCTTCCTCTGACACTGCCTAGTATATAGGTCGTGGATGGCAGAAAGCTTGGCCCCAGTGATATACTGGGTCGTACGCACTACCCTCTGTAGCGCCTTACGGTTGGATGCCGAGCAGTTTTTATACCAGGTGGTGATGCAACCAGTCATGTTGACCAGTTTGAAGGACTTGCTCACATCAGCTATGGAGAGAGTGATCACACAGTCATCCGGAACAGCTGGTGCTCTCATGCACGCTTCGCTGTTGCTTGCCTCGAAGCGAGCATTAAAGGCCTGTCTGGTAGGCTCGCGCCACATCCGACGAGCATCAGAGCTGGTGTAGTAGGATTCAATCTTAGTCCTGTATTGACACTTTGCCTGGTTGATGGTTCGTCTGAGGGCATAGCGGGATTTCTTATAAGCGTCCGGATTAGTGTCCCGCTCCTTGAAAGTGGCAGCTCTAGCCTTTAGCTCAGTGCGGATGTTGCCTGTAATCCATGGCTTCTGGTTGGATATCGATGCACTTATTGATGAAGCCGGTGACTGAGGTGGTATACTCCTCAATGCCATTGGATGAATGCCGGAACAAATTCCAGTCTGTGCTAGCAAAACCGTCCTATTAGAGAAAAAGTGAAGGAAAAGGAGGAGAAGGAGGAGGTATTTTTCTTACCTGCGGTCGTCTCTGTACCACTCAAAGGAGGCCGTGGGTACTGCCATGGCCTCACAGCGCAAAATGGCCGTCTTGCCCAGCTGGGCTGGCATGTTCTTCACGTCTGTGATCATGGGAGGGTCTGAACAAGGAAGAAGGAGGGAGAAGTGAGAGAAATCTTTAACATATGTACACAACGATAGTGATTAAAAGTTAAGCTCAGACAAAGAAAGGCTCAGTGACCTTCAAGGTCGAGAAAGGTTGAGGTTGATAAATACATGACATATAAAATTATTAAGACATACACTAGCGGTCAAACGTTTTAGAACACCTACTCATTCAAGGATTTTTCTTTATTTTTTATATTTTCTACATTGTAGAATAATAGTGAAGACCATTCTGTATACTTCTGGCCCTTCCTTGGACACTGTGCTAACAAACCTTCAAACGAGCTTCAATGCCATACAACACTCCTTCCGTGGCCTCCAACTGCTCTTAAACGCTAGTAAAACCAAATGCATGCTTTTCAACCGTTCGCTGCCCGCACCTGCCCGCCCGACTAGCATCACCACCCTGGACGGTTCAGACCTAGAATATGTGGACAACTATAAATACCTAGGTGTCTGGTTAGACTGTAAACTCTCCTTCCAGACTCATATTAAACATCTCCAATCCAAAATCAAATCGAGAATCGGCTTTTTATTTCGTAACAAAGCCTCCTTCACTCACGCCGCCAAACTTACCCTAGTAAAACTGACTATCCTACCGATCCTCGACTTCGGCGATGTCATCTACAAAATAGCTTCCATTACTCTACTCAGCAAACTGGATGCAGTCTATCACAGTGCCATCCGTTTTGTTACCAAATCACCTTATACCACCCACCACTGCGACCTGTATGCTCTAGTCGGCTGGCCCTCGCTACATATTCGTCGCCAGACCCACTGGCTCCAGGTCATCTATAAGTCTATGCTAGGTAAAGCTCCGCCTTATCTCAGTTCACTGGTCACGATGACAACACCCACCCGTAGCACACGTTCCAGCAGGTATATCTCACTGATCGTACCCAAAGCAAACACCTCATTTGGCTGCCTTTCATTCCAGTTCTCTGCTGCCAGTGACTGGAACGAATTGCAAAAATTGCTGAAGTTGGAGACTTTTATTTCCCTCACTAACTTTAAACTTCAGCTACCTGAGCTGCTAACCGATCGCTACAGCTGTACATAGTCCATCTGTAAATTTCCCACCCAATCTACCTACCTCATCCCCATACTGTTTTTATTTTATTTACTTTTCTGCTCTTTTGCACACCAGTATTTCTACTTGCACATCATCATATGCTCATTTATCACTCCAGTGTTAATCTGCTAAATTGTAATTATTCGCTCCTATGGCCTATTTATTGCCTACCTCCTCATGCCTTTTGCACACACTGTATATAGACTTTCTTTTTTTTCTACTGTGTCATTGACTTGTTTATTGTGTTATTGGCTTGTTTATTGTTCACTCCATGTGTAACTCTGTGTTGTTGTCTGTGTCACACTGCTTTGCTTTATCTTGGCCAGGTCGCAGTTGTAAATGAAAACTTGTTCTCAACTAGCCTACCTGGTTAAATAAAGGTGAAATAAAAAAATTACATTAAAAAACCCCATCAAAACTATGAAATAACACATATGGAATAATGTAGAAACCAAAAAAGTGTTCAACAAATCAAAATATATTTTATATTTGAGATTCTTCAAATAGCCACCCTTTGCACACTCTTGGCGAGTGGTTTGCTGATGTCAACATTGCGAACAGAGTGCCCCATGGATACAGTGGGGTTATGGTATGGGCAGGAATAATCTACGTACAATGAATACAATTGCATTTTATCGATTGGCAATTTGAATGCACAAAAATACCACGACGAGATCCTGAGGCCCATTTTGAGGCCCATTTTTTTTAAAGGTATCTATAACCAGTTATGTGAAATCCATAGATTAGGACCTAATGAAGTTAATTCAATTGACTGATTCCTCATCTGAACTGTAACTCAGCAAAATATTTTTAATTGTTGCATGTTGGGTTTATATTTTTGTTCAGTATAGTATTATCGTATGGGAGGTATACTATGTGTCGGGTGTCTGTGTCTGTGACTGTTTCTTTGTCTGTCTGTGTGTCTGTGTATGTGAGTGCATGCGTGTGTTTTGTGGTTTATAGGGACACTCACAGTTGACGGTGACCTTGACCTTGCGTATGTCGGGCTGCGTCACTCCGTTGTTAGTGATGCACTCAAATTCTTCCGCCTGATGCCGCTTGATCTCTGTTATGTCCAGGAACTCCCCCTCACTCATTAGACCATCTGATTGGACAAAGGACAGGGTCAAATGATAGAGGTCAGAGGTCATCACAGGCTGAAATTTGCGTTTGTTCAGGGTCGATTAAATCAATTAGTGTGAAAGTATCAATTTTTGCCTGCTAGATGCTGCTGTTGCTATTACTGCCACCACACACAAATAACTGCAATAGTGTTGCGCTCCACTTTCTGGAGGACAGAGTTTTGAAATCAGTGGAATGCCCGGTGGAAGCAGAGTATGATAGCTAAGGAGATGGAGAAAATTCTAGAGTTTGATTGCAAATATGTGAATGAGGTTGAAAAAAGAACACACAGAAAGAAGCCTGTTGTATGAAACCCCTGTCTACAGAATAAAGGCAAACTCGGCTTCATCATTCATTGAATCAGATGGCTCATTCATCACAAAACGCACTATGTTGCCAACTACTTAAATGACTTTTCATTGGCAAGATAAGCAAACTTTGGTATGACATGCCAGCAACAAACACTGACAGTACACATCCAAGTATATCTGACCAAATTATGAAAGACAAGAATTGTACTTCTGAATTCCGTAAAAGTTTGTGTTGTCTATCAACAATGACAAGCCACCGGGGTCTGACAATCTGGATGGAAAATTACTGAGGACAATAGCGGACAATGTTGCCACTCCTATTGGCCACATCTTCAATTTAAGCCTACTAGAAAGTGTGTGCCCTCAGGCCTGGAGGGAAGCTAATGTATTTCCGCTACCCAAGAATAGTAAAGCCCCTCAAATAGCCAACCAATCAGCCTGTTACCAACCCTTAGTAAACTTCTGGAAAAAATTGTGTTTGACCAGATACAATGCTATTTCAGAGTAAACAAATTGACAACAGACTTTCAGCACGCTTATAGGGAAGGACACTCAACAAGTACAGCACTTACACAAATGACTGATGATTGGCTGAGAGAAATTGATGATAAAATTATTGTGGGGGCTGTCTTGTTAGATTTCAGTGCAGCTTTTGACATTATCATCTGCTGCTGGAAAAATGTATGTGTTATGGCTTTACAGCCCCTGCTATAATGTATATAAAGAGTTACTTGTCTAACAGAACACAGAAGGTGTTCTTTAATGGAAGCCTTTCAAACATAATCCAGGTAGAATCAGGAATTCCCCAGGGTAGCTGTTTAGGTCCCTTACTTTTTTCTATCTTTACTAACGACATGCCGCTGGCTTTGAGTTAAGCCAGTGTGTCTGTGTATGTGGATGACTCAACGCTATACACGTCAGCTACTACAGCAACTGAAATGACTGCAACACTGCAGTTAGTTTCGGAATGGGTAGTAAGGAAAATGTTAGTCCTAAATATTTCCAAAACTAAAAGCATTTTATTTGGGACAAATCATTCACTGAACTCTAAACCTCAACTACATCTCGTAAATAATAATGTGGAAATTGAGCAAGTTGAGGTGACTAAACTGCTTGGAGTGAACCTGGATTGTAAACTGTCATGGTCAAAACATATTGTTCCAACAGTAGCTATGGCAGCTCTGCCTTCTTAACAACACTAACAACATGGCAGGTCCTACAGGCCCTCGTTTTGTCGCACCTAGACTAATGTTCAGTAGTGTGGTCAGGTGCCACAAAGAGGGATTTAGGAAAATTGTAATTGGCTCAGAACAGGGCAGCATGGCTGGCCCTCAATAGTACACAGAGAGCTAACATTAAAATACTTGGAAACAGCTTGGACACCCACGCATACCCCACAAGACATGCCACCCGACGTCTCTTCTCAGTCCCCAAGTTTAGAACAGACTATGGGAGGCGTACAGTACTAAAGTCAGCAAAAAAAGAAACGTCCCTTGTTCAGGACCCTGTCTTTCAAATATAATTCGTAAAAATCCAAATAACTTCAAAGATCTTCATTGTAAAGCGTTTAAACACTGTTTCCCATGCTTCTTCAATGAACCATAAACAATTAATGAACATGCACCTGTGGAACGGTCTTTAAGACACTAACAGCTTACAGACGGTAGGCAATTAAGGTCACAGTTATGAAAACTTAGGACACTAAAGAGGCCTTTCTACTGACTCTAAAAAACATCAAAAGAAAGATGCCCGGGGTCCCTGCTCATCTGCGTGAACATGCCTTGGGCAACGAGACATGAGGACTGCAGATGTGGCCAGGGCAATAAATTGCAATGTCCGTACTGTGAGACGCCTAAGACAGCGCTACAGGGAGACAGGACGGACAGCTGATTGTCCTCGTAGTGGCAGACCACGTGTAACAACACCAGCACAGGATCGGTACATCCGAACATCACACCTGCAGGACAGGTACAGGATGGCAACAACAACTGCCCGAGTTACACCAGGAACGCACAATCCCTCCATCAGTGCTCAGACTGTCCGCAATAGGCTGCGAGAGGCTGGACTGAGGGCTTGTAGGCCTGTTGTAAGGCAGGTCATCACCAGACATCACCGGCAACAAACCCACCGTCGCTGGACCAGACAGGACTGGCAAAAAGTGCTCTTCACTGACGAGTTACGGTTTTGTCTCACCAGGGGTGATGGTCGGATTCGAGTTTATCGTCGAAGGAATGGGCGTTACACCGAGGCCTGTCCTCTTGAGCGGGATGGATTCGGAGGTGGAGGGTCTGTCATGGTCTGGGGTGGTGTGTCACAGCATCATTGGACTGAGCTTGTTGTCATTGCAGGCAATCTCAACACTGTGCGTTACAGGGAAGACATCCTCCTCTCTCATGTGGTACCCTTCCTGCAGGCTTATCCTGACATGACCCTCCAGCATGACAATGCCACCAGCCATACTGCTCGTTCTGAGCATGATTTCCTGCAAGACAGGAATGTCAGTGTTCTGCCATGGCCAGCGAAGAGCCCGGATCTCAATCCCATTGAGCACATCTGGGACCTGTTGGATCGGAGGGTGCGGGCTAGGGCAATTCCCCCCAGAACTGTCTGAACTTGCAGGTGCCTTGGTGGAAGAGTGAGGTAACATCTCGCAGCAAGAACTGGCAAATCTGGTGCAGTCCATGAGGAGGAAATGCACTGCAGTACTTAATGCAGCTGGTGGCCAACCAAATACTGACTGTTACTTTGGATTTTGACCCCCCCTTTGTTCAGGGACACATTATTCAATTTCTCTTAGTCACATGTCTGTGGAACGTGTTCAGTTTATGTCTCAGTTGTTGAATCTTGTTATGTTCATACAAATATTTACACATGTTAAGTTTGCTGAAAATAAACACAGTTGACAGTTAGAGGACGTTTCTTTTATTGTTGAGTTTGCATAGAGCCATGACTACATGGAACTCTATTCCATATCAGATAACTGATGCAAGCAGTGGAATCAGATAAAAAAACTGGTAAAAATACACCTTATGGAACAACGGGGAGTGTGAAGGGACACACACAGACAGTTACAAACACATGCATACACATACATTGTGATATTGTTGTATGGTGGTATTAAACATTTTGCATTGTAGATATGAAGTGGTGTGATAATGTTATATGATGTCCTGTTTTATCATATGTTTAATATGTAATGTAAGTGCTTTAATATGTTTGGACCCCAGGAAGTATAAGTAATGGGGATCCCTAATAAATACAATTACCTCTTTAAACCAAGTGCAACCATGGCATCCGTGACAGAGAGGGAGAAGCGTTCATCCGTGACTACGGGTAAGAGCGTCTAGCTAGACTCATTTTCAGATATTTTACAGTACCAGTCAAACCTTTGGACACAACTACTCATTCAAGGGTTTTTCTTGATTTGTTACAATTTTTTTACAATGTAAAATAATAGTGAAGACATCGAAACTATAAAATAACACATATGAAATCATAAAGTAACCAACGAACTGTTAAACAAATTCTTCAAAGTAGCCACCCTTTGCCTTGATGACAGCTTTGCACACTCTTGGCATTCTCTCAACCAGCTTCACCTGGAATGCTTTTCCAACAGTCTTGAAGGAGTTCCCACATATGCTGAGCACTTGTTGGCTGCTTTTCCTTCACGCTGCGGCCCAACTCATTCCAAACCATCTCAATTGGCCAGGTCATCTGATGCAGCACTCTTTCACTCTCCTTCTTGGTAAAATAGCCCTATACACAGCCTGGAGGTGTGTTGGGTCATTATCCTGTTGAAAAACAAATGGTAGTCCCACTAAGCGCAAACCAGATGGGATGGCGTATCGCTTCAGAATGATGTAATAGTTAAGTGTGCCTTGAATTCTAAATACATCTCTGACAGTGTCACCAGCAAAGCAACCCCACACCTCCTCCTCCATGCTTCACGGTGGGAACCACACATGAGGAGATCATCCGTTCACCTACTCTGCGTCTCACAAAGACATGGCGGTTGGAACCAGAAATCTCAAATTTGGACTCATCAGACCAAAGACATTTTCCAGATTGACTGACCTTCATGTCTTAAGTCTTAATGTAATGATGGACTGTCATTTCTCTTTGCTTATTTGAGCTATTCTTGCCATAATATGGTCTTGGTCTTTTACCAAATAGGTCTATCTTCTGTATACCACCACTACCTTGTCACAACACAACTGTTTGGCTCAAACGCATTAAGAAGGAAAGAAATTCCACAAATTAACTTTTAACAAGGCACACCTGTTAATTGAAATGCATTCCAGGTGACTACCTCATGAAGCTGGTTGAGAGAATGTGCAAAGCTGTCATCAAGGCAAAGGGTGGCTACTATGAATAATCTCAAATATAAAATATATTTTGATTTCTTTAACACTTTTTTGGTTACTTTATGATTCCATATGTATTATTTCATAGTTTTGATGTCTTCACTATTATTCTACAATGTAGAAAATAGTAAAAATAAAGAAAAACCCTGGAATGAGTAGGTGTGTCCAAACTTTTGACTGGTACTGTTCGTTTTTAATTTAGTCAGAAAGTCATTTTCATTGCAAGTTAAAGCATACTGTTAGCCAGCTAGCTAACGTTAGTTGGCTGGCTCACAAGCTAACATTACGTGTATGACCTGTGTAGTAATATTATTTGTATCTCAGAGCCATTTGCATTGCTAGTTATAGCCTAATGTTAGCTAGCTAGCTAGCTAACATTGAATCTAGTTGGTTAGCTACCTGCAGGTTGATGCAGCGTAGTAACATTATGAGTTGGGATTATGGTTCAATTTGTAGCTAGCTAGCTAGCTGCATGTCTAAACAAAATATTCCACTATACAAGGGACCATATCACTGTACCGTTTACACCTTCTGTATTCTGTGCATGTGACAAATAAACTTTGATTTGATTTGATATAGTGTGTGTTTACCAGCGACGGTAATGTGAAGAACAACATGACCTGCATTAAAGTCCAATTAGGATATAACGTTAGGCCAACAAGACAGTGTCCAAGCTCAAAAATTCTCACTACCGTAAGCTATTTTCTGTAATTTGCTTGCCGTTAACTTGTAAATAATGAGCGTGTTGTGAGTTTATTTTCCTGTAACTTAACATTAGCTTGCTAGCTAACAAGCTACAAAACGAACCAAAGTATTGTTAAGAAAGTTGCTTTAAGTTGCCTGGTTAGTAAATTAATTTTTAAACTGATGGGTTTATTGGTGTTAAAATACACCAGTTAGGCTATTTTGGACCACCAGGCTGCTGATGTCATGTATGTGAATCCTTAAAGAGATGGGTGGGGCTAAGGCTTAAGAGGGTGTGAACAGTGCTGAATGGGTGTAGACAAAGAACTTTCCAGTACGTGTACAAAAACATTCAAGGGCTATTTTCTCAAAAGTGGGGTTACAAGTTTATCAACTTTCAAAGCAGCATTACTTTCTCATTCAATCAATCAAATGTATTTATAAAGCCCTTTTTACATCAGCCGATGTCACAAAGTGCTATACAGAAACTGTAGTGTATGTTATACCATTGTGCTTGCTCTGCGTTTCTACTTTTATCATATGTAAAAAACACAATTTTAAATGTTGCTACTTAAGACCGAATCGAGCTGGTCGGTCACAAATGGATCACAATATTGTCTTTTCAGCTTTGGGTAGAAAACCAATAGCTTTTGCTCATGATGAGATTAAATGGTTCTGGTGGCAGCAGCAGGAACAGCAGCATCAAGTGGGAAAAACTTGGTTCTTCACAATCATTTATGGTAAAGAATACAAGCTATTTTCTCTGAACAGGGGAATAAAACTATCAACAAATTCACAAAGGTTGAAGAAGCAATACTCCAAGCGCAGCTCCGTACTACTTGTCAGACATAGAGAACTGATACTGTATACTGGTTGTTGGGGTGGGATTGGTGTGGGGTGTGGGAGGTCTGTGGGTGACTGGTCTGTGGGTGATTCCTCATGTCTTACTCATTGTTAGAAATAATTATGGTCCAAATTGGATGTTAGGTACCATATTTATTGAAAATTATATGAATCCTATAAATTCAAAGGGCCAATCAATTAGCTTAATTTCTCAGAGATCAAATTATATTCCTTCCATTTGGTGCCTAATGAACACGACCCAGGTGTAAAATAAAGTTACCCTAGATGCTGATTTATGGTCAGTTTGGGGGTTTTGCCAGGTTAGGATTGGAGGAGGTGGAAGCTGGTCCTAGATCTGTGTTGGAGTTACTGTATGTCCGTGAGCAACAGATAAGCAGATACTGAAGCTAGGGACTGAGGCTTGACAACAATGTTACATCACTACTTCACAAAGCCTCTACAGAAATAAATAGGTATTTATTTTTAAACGTTGGCCACACCAAACTCGACAGGGTAACAGTGTGTGCGTCACTATGCAGTACGAACAATATGGGGCTGTTATGTGGTGTTGACAAAACTCCCTAGTGCCCTGACAAGCAAATTAGTCTGTCTCACACTTCAGCAGCCCTCGTTTTCCTCCGGCGACGTGACGGCAAAAGTCTTTACTGAGTCAAAGAGACCGGCAGGCTAGAATATATTGGCTTTATCCGTGTAAGGGAATGGATGCAGAGGTGTTATTAGAAGGACAGCGATGAGAGGGAACATTGCCCCACTGTGTGTCTCCACAAAGCCAGCTGTCTGTCTGGCAGCCTCCAAGCTCCAACACCATTAAGCTTTTCTCCTATTTTCCCCATTAAAGAAGCCAGGCTGTGGAACACGACAAAATACATAATCTGTCTGCTAACAAGGAAATCCACAGCTTAAATTGCTGCTCAGTTATCATAATAAAAAAAATTAAAAAGCCAGCCAGTCAGTGGACCACTGGCCTCCACACACACACACGCACGCACACGCGCGCACACACACACACACACACACACACACACACACACACAAACACACACACACACACACACACACACACACACACACACACACACACACACACACACACACACACAGTGTTGTCGAGCAACCCCCCCCCCCCCCCAGCCCCCCCATACACACATGTGCCTGCACCCGAGTAACAACTGACGCAAGACACTCTAAACGGTAGCGATAATTCCTGTCAGAGATTAACGCGGCGGTTCCAATTGAAGAT
Organism: Salmo trutta; assembly: GCF_901001165.1. NCBI lineage: Eukaryota > Metazoa > Chordata > Actinopteri > Salmoniformes > Salmonidae > Salmo > Salmo trutta. The sequence continues at coordinate 26,027,042 of NC_042993.1, read as the reverse complement.
TATACTGGGGGATTATTAGCTGCGGCTACTGAGCTGGAGATGATTATCTGCAGCTGCTGCAGTGGCGGTACAGCCTGCCGCCCGCCACCCTGTAGCGAGTAGTGGCAGCGGTGGCGAGACGCGTTGGGGGGTTTACAGCAATGTTATTCACTCATAACATTAGCCTAATACATTTGGCTCCCCTGTGACATCTCCGTTGACGCTGGCTGAGCACCCAACTCTGCCCCCGGTGAAGAAGGGAAAGCAAGGGAAGAGAAAGAAGCCAGAGATCCAAATCCCTGAGACACAACTAGGGCTGCAGAAGACATTTAAAGAGACTGGCCTAATATATTATAGACGGCTTCTAGGAGAGAGAGAGAGAGAGAGAGAGAGAGAGAGACAGAGGGAGAGAGAGAGAGAGAGAGAGAGAGAGAGAGAGAGGGAGAGAGAGAGTGAGAGAGAGAGAGACAGAGAGAGAGAGAGAGAGAGAGAGAGAGATAGACAGAGAGAGAGAGAGAGAGAGTGAGAGAGAGAGAGAGAGAGAGAGAGAGAGAGAGAGAGAGAGAGAGAGAGAGAGAGAGAGAGAGAAATACACAAAGAAACAGAGAAAGAGAACGAGTGGTTGAAATCTAAATAAAGAGAAAGGGAAGTCCGGTCGGGGTATTTCATGTGCACTTTTGTGACTAGTTTCATTCTCAGCAGCTGTGTGATGTAATATGTCAGAGCACAGCATCCTCCTTACCCCTCCCCTTCATTCCCTACTTCCCTCTGACTTATCGCTGACCGTTCCTCCGCAGCGAGATCATATCAGGGAATCAGTCCTCCAGTGAATTTTCATAGCTCTCACAATGGCCTGTAAAATAGTACAGCTCCATCAGACGCTTACACAAACACTACTGGAGGAAGACCTAGGGCTGCCTCAGATTTTTTTTTACATTTTATTAGTTTTTTATTTGATCTTTATTTAACTAGGCAAGTCAGATAAAAACAAATTCTTATTTACAATGACGGTCTACCAAAAGGCAAAAGGCCTCCTAAACAGTTCCCTATTCCCTATTTAATGCGTTACTTTGACCAGGACCCAGAGGACTCCCCTAGGGCTCTGATTAAAAGTAGTGCACTATGTAAAATAGGGGGTGCTTGTATTTGTCCTGTTTCACACATGTACAAGTGTGTAACCTGTACAAGTATGACATGGAAATGTGTTTTCTGCTCATCCCACTCCCCCTGGGGATTAGCCATTATTGACAGTGACCCTGGAGCAATTAGGGTTAAAGGCCTTGCTCAAGGGCAGATTGACAGATTTTTTCACCTAGTTGGCTGGGGATTCTAACAAGCACTCTTTTAGTTACTGAACCAATGATCTAAGCTTTAGGCTACCGGCCACCATACAGCAACTGAAAGGTTGCATGTTTAATCCCCTACTCTTGAGCAAGGCATTGCTCCAGGGTTACTGTCAATAATGGACGTTCCTTTCTCTTTCTCTTTTTTTGTCTCTCCGTTTCTCTCTTTCTCTGTTTATTTTTGTCTTCCTCTTTCTCGCCTTCTCTCTCTTTCTCTTTTCTCATTTCCTTTCTCTCTGTCTCTCTCTTCTGCTTTCTCTATCTTTCCCTCTCCCTCTCCTTCTCTCTCTCTCTCTCGCTCTCTCTCTCCTTTCTAGAAGCTCTAATATATTAGGCCAGTCTCTTTAAATATGTCTTCTGCAGCCCTGGTTGTGTCTCAGGGATTTGGATCTCTGGCTTCTTTCTCTTCCCTTGCCTTCCCTTCTTCCCCGGGGGCAGAGTTGGGTGCTCAGCCAGCGTCAACGGAGATGTGTGGGGGTGCCATTTCAGATGCAGGCCTGGACTCCCACCACCAACCAAACACTTAGATTAGACCTGCGGGGAAAGAGGAAGCCAGACGGATGGTTGAAAGGAAAGAGGTCAGAGTTTAGATCTGCCCTGCAGTGAAACTGTAGTCTATTTCCTTATAGGACGTTGACACTTTATGAGCACTGAGAAGTCAGACTCAGTCAGAGCCTTTGAGTTATATTGCAGTGGAGTGTTTCTGTAGCAGAGGTGGTCTGGTTCTTTCTAGCTCTATCAGCAGTAGTCGAGCATCTGGCAGGCATTGTTTGTTTGACTGAGACCATAGTGAATGGAGTCTGATGCGATGGAGTGGGTGGGCCAGAGAGCATCGATGTGGCGTGCTGTTTGGTGATTAAGTGAGGAGTGTGTGAGTGAGGGCATTTGTCTGTGTTAATGTATGTGTGTGTGTGTGCGCATTTTATCTAATGGATGAGATGTCCAATGATAAGAGCTTGATGTCTCAGATTTAATGGGGGTTCAGGTGATGTCTGTGAAAGAGTGTGAATGGGAGATGGAGATGGTATCAGTGAGAGATAAAGTGGGCAGGAGCAGTACTAGGAGCAGTACTTACACATCTGGGTTGTATTCATTAGGCATCCATTGGAAGAAAATAGACTGACACAGGGAGGGACTACCTGTTGTTTTCTGTTGCAAAACATTTTAAAACTATTTCTGTTGCCAGCTCTAATGAATAAGGGCCCTGGTGACCAGGGGAAAGATGCCACCGCGGTGCCACCATGCCAGGTGCAGAGGATTGTCTTAAAGTTGTGTGTGTCTACACCTACGTAAGGGTCCCACTGTAATCTATCCACCAACGCAGTGTCTGAATAGAGTGACAGGTGCATGGTGGATTGTCTTGAAGGTGTGTGTCCCGACTCCCTACACCCAGGCGGGATACCCCTCTACCAATTTGTCTCCCACCGACTGCAGTGTCTGAATAGAGGGACAGATGGTTCGCAGCTTCTCACAGTTTCTCTAGGCTTCTCTTTCCCCTCCCTCTTTTCTCCCCACCACCACTCCCCCAGCAGCCCATGGCTTCGCTGCAGCGACTCCCACAGAATAACAATGCCTCCCTATCTCACACTGCAAACTGAAGGGGTGTGTGTGAGGGAACGAGGGCGGGGGAGTATAGTGATGACAAGGAAGAACTGCTGTAGGTCTGCAGACAAGCACAGCAAGTGGCTGTAATGTACGTTAAGGGTGTGTGTGTGTGTGTGTGTTATCAGGGCACAGAGAGGAAATGGAGCAGGACTCCCAGCTACTTCCAAGCTGTTGCACCCCCAGTAGGTCACTGTAACACATTGTAACACTGTGCTAAACCTATCTAACGCCTAGCAGGGTAACTTCAACATGCTCAACACATTCTATGAGATGCATCAACATGAAGTAAATCATTTAAAATCTTACCATCGATGGTGGCAGAAATGGTAATAGGATAGGAATCATTTCACGGACAAATCTAAATGGATATGACTTAGCTTATTAGTCGTTTTATCACGACCACCCTCGAAACCAATGTATAAATAGTGTTCTAATGACAAACATCATTATTAGCTTTGTTGACATGGTGAAGGCGGTGACAGTGAGGATGGTGACAGATGCTGATGATTGTGGCTGGCATGCATTATTTGTGGATAATTATGTGTGATGTGATGTGTGTGTGGGTGTGTGTGGGTGGGTGTGTGGGTGTGTGGTGTGTATGAGAGGGAACCAGCAGCCACAGCTTGGGTGCGATGGAAATGGTAACAAGGGCAGGTGACAGAGACAGGAGACAGTGGACATGGGACACTTAAAGGGACTGGGACAGAGGGTAGGGGACTATGACAGAAAACAAGGACAGAAACAGGGGACAGGCAGGGGACAGAAACAAGGGACTGGAAACAGCGACAAGTTAGTATAGACTACGACAGCGGACAAAGGACACGACACAGAGACTGGGAAAGGGACGGGCAACTGGGAGAGGAGACATGAGGACTGGGTACTACGACAGTAGACAGGGACGGGCGTCTTACATTTGTTCTCCTTCCAGGTGACGGTGGGTTCAGGTCGTCCCACCGCCAGACAGAAGAGGTATACATTCCCCCCCTCGTTCACTGACACGTCTTGGGAGATGTTGACGATTCTGGCTGGCACTGCAAGACGAAAGAGTTGGGTTTTATTGACAGTCATGACTTGACAAAAAAGAGGAAAGCCACTTAAGCTGCCCTCCCCTCACTGTTTGCAAAGTATAAACAAGGTATAAAACTGAAATGACAAGCATAAAAGTAAGGGGTTACCAAAATAACAATACTACCAATGACAAACACTGATTCTCTGACTACTATTATAACAAGACAAAGCTATAGAATGTTCTTCACTATGGTGTTGAATATAGGGATGGAAATCTTCACTCAAGGTCTAGAAGTTTCTCTCTTTGGTAGTTGCTTTGTTTTTTTCTTTTCACAGCATGACCACCATCAAATGTGTTTTGCTCTAAATTGCCATTCCAGAGCAGGCACTATGCATATAGTTAGATAGATAACTAGATGGCCCTTGAATTTAAATGGCCCATTATCGTTGCTTTTAATGAGCTTGGCCATGAGGCTGTTTTTTGCGAAGCATCTAACCACAGGATCCCATTTTTAACTCTCTGGCCAGGCGAAAATACTCTTGCGATAAAGCAAAGATTGGAGCCATCGCTACCCCACCATGGCCGTCATTGTTTGATGCAGTGACTCTGGGGTGTAATTATTTTGTGTGTGATATCGCGGTTAAGACTGAAATTGGAGGCGACTTGGAAACTAGGGAAAATGGTCATCTGTGTGCCCATTTGCCCTGCGGATAAATGCTTCTCCTTGGCGCCTGCACTGTGTGAACAGTCTGTTGGAGAGTGGCTGGCTTAGCCTTCTGGGTAATCCTGCCTGCACCCTGCCTATATACAGACACACACGCATGCAAGTACTGTATTCACACACACACACGCGCACACACACACACACACACACACACACACACACACACACACACACACACACACACACACACACACACTGCTGAAACGTGCCCAGCTTGCTCTCTCTCTCTCCATCTCTGTAGCAGCATGGTGTGTGTGTGTGTGTGTGTGTGTGTGTGTGTGTGTGTGTGTGTTTGTTGGCCAGTTGATATATACCCTAATATTTTTCATTTTTATTCCGCTGGTCTTGTATTACTGCGATATGCTAGTACACAAGGTACAATATACATAACAATTGACACATGCAGGGAGAAAAGGTCTGCAATCCATCAGCCAAGCAGCCGGGCGCCAATAAATCACGTCACTCAGGATCAGTCAAACTCTCACTCACTCCACCGTTGCCTTGACGATAGGCCAGATCTGGTCCTGCACTGTCAATTATTCAGTCAGGCAGTTGGACAGCCTCCTGTATAGCAGCCCATATCGTCTTACCCACTTACCCCAGGATCTACCCACCCCACTCAGTTCTGAGGTAAACTTGCATCAGTGCTAATGTATTGGCTCGAGGCACAGTTGCTAAGGACTCGGTTGGCTGCTTTCTTTGCTCAGTCCAAGGCTCCATCCACTGCACAACACTAACAAAGGCCTTGGGTCACTTTACATTTTTTTTGTAAAGTAAAAGTAAAGTTGTGTTTACAATTGCTGGACTAAAACCTGGAGGTGAATAAATAATCCCGTAAATAAAGTGGTACGTGCCCATTACAGAACCAAGTACAATATGAACTGTAAACACATTAAAATATAGCTATTAAAGGGCTAATACACCTAAATATTTGTATACTTACCCTGTAAACAGTCAATGGACAAAGAGAAAGATAAAGCCATGCTTTTTTTGTTTTTCCCTGGCTGCTGTCACCAAATCTTAACTCGTTAGCTGTTCTTGTCCAGAAACCAAGTCCATATCCCCCAAATTAGCATGTTTTAAATATCCTTTGACAAATTAATTAATGTACGCAACCAATGTCAGACACTTTGAGAGCATTTGGGCTTGAGATTTAAAACATGCAAATATTTTATTCTACCCCATCTTTCCCCCCACCTAGATGCCCCCAGGGACTCACCTTGGACGATGAGGAAGACATGGGCTATGCGGGGCTTGTTGCTGGCCTGGAAGCTGCAGGTGTACAGCCCCTCGTCAGCCACCTCCACTCTCTCTATCTGGATGGAGAAGTCACTAGTGTTACTGTTGACCAGCGACACCCGTCTGTCCAGCGACCACTTGTCTGTCCCCGCAAACAGGATGTTTGAGCGGTTCAACCACGCCTTGTGGGTCACCTCCTCGTCGATTTTACACCTTTGAGATGGAGGGGGAGAAAACAGGGGATAAGACAAGACCCAGATAATTTATTAATAATAATTTATTTCACTTGAATAGCGATTTTCATTACAGAAAATAATCTCAAAGCGCATAAAAATCCAAAAAAAGAAACAACACATTTAAATTTAGATGGTAGAGATGGATATTGAATGTCTTTATTTGACATGGTATGAAAGGCTGGGAGTTGAGGCAGTTTGGATTGGAAAGGCAGTGTAGCTTCAGCGGAGGTAGTGGGCATCAATAGAACAGACAGAGAGAAACAAAGACAGTCTGACAAACAGGCCCGGAGCACTTTATCCGTGCACCGCATCTGCTTTTCCTCCATAGGACCTGCTCCTCCGTAAGTACTGGTCCTCCATTGCCTGGGTGATGCTACGGCTGCTGAAAAGTGCACGAAAAGCCACCACACCTTGGCAGTGGTTAAGAACAGTCCCTGAGCCTCTTCTGCCATCTCTGGCCACAGCATCCAGTACTAGTTGTAATTCTTCCCGACAGATGAAGCAATAAAGCTGGGGCTGCATTATTTGAATCCAAACAGCCAGTTAGCTAGCTAACTATATGACAAAAATATGACTTTTATCCCAACAAAAAAGTACAAAAGTACAATATTTACAGAGCTCTCTGCCTAGGTGACCACACGGCGCCATGGCAACTACGGAACATACTGTACATATATTGACGTGAGTCTGTATGTGCTTATGTATGAACAAAGATAGCATAGACATTTTTGAGGAGGAGCAGAAGTGAACCCTGGAACTCCAAAGAACTTCCGATGCGTTTGAAAACAACAGCTGTTCCATCGCGGCTGTAAAAGGCTAGCTAGATAAGCTAGCTAACTTAGTGTAGTTGTTTTCTCAAGGTCAAAATTACGACCGAGGACAAATCTATTTTTGAAAATTAAAGTTAACAGATTTCCCAAAGAAGCATCGCAGCGGGCTGCATTGGGGTGGCAGGTAGTCTAGTGGTTAGAGTGTTGGACTAGTAACAGAAAGGTTGCAAGATCGAATCACCGAGCTGATAGGGTAAAAATATGTCGTTCTGCCCCTGAACAAGGCAGTTAACCTACTATTCCTAGGCCATCATTGAAAATAAGAGTTTGGTCTTAACTGACTTGCCTAGTTAAATAAAAAATTGCCTTTGTGGAAAGTAAAATCAGCAGCAGGAGGTGGTGGCTCCAAGATGATGTGTAACACATGGGTACACTGTTAAAGTTTTGATCCGAGACGAATCTTGGTCAGGTCAAACAAACTGAGTCTCACATCCCAAAATATACACATTTCACCTCACGTGACCATTGCGGACATGACGCATGGCGGGTGCAAAAACAAGTTGTGTATCTCCAATCATTTAATAACAATGAGATGGGTACATGTAGTAGTTACAGAAAATAATATATATTTACAAAATGACCAAGTGGGTAACCTGGTAGACAAGACAAATCAATGTCTTGTACATCAATGAAATATTAATGTAAACTCTTGGTTCAGACCTCTAGGAGACATGGTACACACATGGTGAATCTAATACAATTCTCCTCTCAGTATCCCCCCCAGAAGTTTTAACATGTTCGATGCCAATGTGTCTCAAAGAGCTAATGTTGTGACGAGCCTCCATGAAATGCGCAGCCACAAGGTTTCTCTGGTCAAGGGTCCTGATATTTTTCCTGTGTTCTGCTATCCATGTTTTCAGAGCTTGTTTTGTTTTTCCTACATAGCATAGACCACAAATACACTTGATCAGGTATATCACATTTTTTGTATCTTAATGGCCTTGCCGTAATAGGGTGATTGAACATTGTGCATTTGTTTGTAAAGTTACACTGGGTACATCCGCCACATCTAAAGTTACCGTCTGACATTGTCTAGAAAGGTATCACGTGCCACTGGTGGAAGATCAAACCTCACCACCATTTGACTGATGTTGGGGGCGCCTCTGAAGTCTAGCCACGGGGGTTCTTTAACCTCTTTTCCAGTTGTGGATCAGTGCTCAAGATGTGCCAGGGTTTTTTAATGATGTGGTCAAACTGTTTACCAAGTGGGGAGTATTGAAGGAAGCATTGAAGGTGTTGGTCAGGAGGGCGGGGAGGTTTGGGCGTGAGGCTGTCATCCTTGGTCATATTTTTATAATGTTCCCTTGCGTCTTGCAGCCATTCCTCTGGGTAACCCTGCTGTCTGAAACACTAATCCAGATAGACGGCTTGTTTGTCATAGTCACTCTGTGTACTACAAATCCTGCGTTGGCGACTGTATTGGCTAACGGGGAGGCTCTTTTTTTAGGGGTGTAGGGTGGAAGCTGTCTCCTCGTAACAGAGAATTCCTGTCTGTTGGCTTCTTGTATAGATCCGTGCTAAAACCACCCCCTCCCTATTAATCAAAATGTAAAGAAAACGTATTTCATTCGCATCAAAGGTGAGGGGGAATTTCAAAGGTTCACTGCTTGTATTGATGAAGGAGTGGAATTGAAGAAGTTCCTCTGCTGTGCTCTGTAATAGAACAAATACGTCATCAATGAAGCGTTTGAAGGCCCAAATCCCCGTCATTTGCGTGAAGAGAAGACGGAGAAAAAGACGACAGAGGCCTTCTGAGAATTCTTAGGCGATCTAATAAACCCCCATTGCCTTCCGTTCTCCTAGCTAACATGCAATCATTGGAAAATAAAATCAACGACCTACGAGGAAGATTAAACTACCAACGGGACATTAAAAACTGTAATATCTTATGCTTCACCGAGTCGTGGCTGAACAATGACATTATCAACATACAGCTGGCTGGTTGTATTAATGTCCTGTTGGTAGTTTAATCTTCCTCGTAGGTCATCGATTTTATTTTCCAATGATTGCATGTTAGCTAGGCAGGATAGAACAGTAGCGTCTGGTAAGACAAGAGGGGGCGGACTATGTTTATTTGTAAACAACAGCTGGTGCACGATATCTAAGGAGGTCTCAAGGTTTTGCTTGCCTGAGGTAGAGTATCTCATGATAAACTGTAGACCACACTATCTACCTAGAGAGTTTTCATCTGTATTTTTAATAGCTGTCTACAGACAACCACAGACCGATGCTGGCACTAAGACCACATTCAATGAGCTGTATTCTGCCATTAGCAAACAGGAAAACGCCCATCCAGAGGTGGCACTCCTAGTAACTGGGGATTTTAATGCAGGAAAATTAAATCCATTTGACCAAATTTCTATCAGCATGTTACATATGCAACCAAAGGGAAAAAAAACTCTAGACCACCTTTACTCGACACACAGAGACACGTACAAAGCTCTCCCTCACCCTCCATTTGGCAAATATGACCATAATTCTATCTTCCTGATTCCTGTTTACAAATAAAATTAAAGCAGGAAGCACCAGTGACTCGGTCAATAAAAAAGTGGTCAGATGAAACAGATGCTAAGCTACAGGACTGTTGTGCTAGACAGACTGGAATATGTTCTGGGATTCCTCCGATGGCATTGAGGAGTACACCACATCAGTCATTGGCCTCATCAATAAGTGTATCAATGACATCGTCCCCACAGTGACTGTACGTACATACCCCAACCAGAAGCCATGCATTACAGGTTACATCAGCACTGAACTAAAGGCTAGAGCTGGCGCTTTCAAGGAGAGGTACTCTAATTCGAAAGCTTATAAGAAATCCCGCTATGCCCTCCGATGAACCATCAAACAGGAAAAGCGTCAATACAGGACTAAGATTGAATCGTACTACACCGGCTCTGATGCTCGTCGGATGTGGCAGGGCTTGCAAACCATTACAGACTACAAAGGGAAGCACAGCCGAGAGCTGCCCAGTGACACGAGCCTACCAGACGAGCTAAACTATTTCTATTCTCGCTTCGAGGCAAATAACACTGAAACATGCATGAGAGCACCAGCTGTTCCGGAAGACTATTTGATCATGTTCTCCGCAGCCGATGTGAGTAAGACCTTTAAACAGGTCAACATTCACAAGGCCGCAGGGCCAGATGGATTACCAGAATGTGCTGACCAACTGGCAAGTGTCTTCACTGACATTTTCAACCTCTCCCTGTCCGAGTCTGTAATACCAACATGTTTTAAGCAGAACACCATAGTCCCTGTGCCCAAGAACACTAAGCTAACCTGACTAAATGACTACTGACCAATAGCACTCACATATGTAGCCATGAAGTGCTTTGAAAGGCTGGTCATGGCTGACATCAACACCATTAGCCCAGAAACCTTAGACCCACTCCAATTTGCATACAGATCTACAGATGACGCTATCTCTATTGCACTCCACGCTGCCCTTTCCCACCTGGACAAAAGGAACACCTATGTGAGAATGCTATTCATTGACTACAGCTCAGCGTTCAACACCATAGTGCCCTCAAAACTCATCAATAAGCTAAGGACCCTGCAACTAAACACCTCCCTCTGCAACTGGATCCTGGACTTCCTGATGGGCTGCCCCCAGGTTGTAAGGGTAGGTAGCAACACATCCGACACTCTAATCCTCAACACAGGGACCCCTCAGGGGTGCGTGCTCAGTCCCCTTCTGTACTCCCTGTTTACTCATGACTGCACGGCCAGGCACGACTCCAAAACCATAATTAAATTTGCCGATGACACAACAGTGCCTGATCACCACCAGCGATGAGACAACCTATAGGGAGGAGGTCAGAGACCTGGCCGTGTGGTGCTAGGACAACAACCTCTCTTTCAACGTGGTCAAGACGAAGGAGATGATTGTGAACTACAGGAAAAGGAGGACCAAGCATTCCCCCATTCTCATCGACAGGGCTGTGGAGCAGGTTGAGAGCGTCCAAGTTCCTCACCAACAAACTAACATGCTCCAAGCACACCAAGACAGTCGTGAAGAGAGCACGACAAAACCTATTCCCCCTCAGGAGACTGAAAAGATTTGTCATGGTTCCTCAGATCCTCAAAAGGTTCTACAGCTGCAACATCAAGAGCATCCTGACTGGTTTCATCATGCCTGTAATGGCAACTGCTCGGGCCTCCAACCACAAGGCACTACAGAGGGTAGTGCATACGGCCCAGGACATCACTGGGGCCAAGCTTCCTGCCATGCAGGACCTCTGTACCAGGTGGTGTCAGAGGAAGACCCTAAAAATTGACAAATATTCCAACCACCCTAGTCATAGACTATTCTCTCTGCTACAGCACGGCAAGCGGTACCAGAGCGCCAAATCTGGGTCCAAGAGGCTTCTAAACAGCTTTTACCCCAAGACATAAGACTCCTGAACATCTAATCAAATGGCTAGTCAGACTATTTGCATTAGCCCACGCCTCCACCCCATCTTTTACGCCACTGATACTCTCTATTATTATCTATGCATAGTCACTTTAATAACTTTATCTACATGTACATTTTACCTCAATTACCTCGACTAACCAGTGCCCCCGCACATTGACTCTGTACCGGTACCCCCCTGTATATAGCCTCGCTATTGATATTTTACTGCTGCTCTTTAACTGCTTGTTCTTTTTATTTCTTATTTTTATTCATATTTTTTAAACTGCATTGTTGGTTAGGGGCATGTAAGTAAGCATTTCACTGTAATACCTGTTGTATTTGGCGCATGTGACTAATACAATTTGATTTGATTTAATTTGTTTCCAGAGTCTGATATGGTGCAAGAATGGATTGTTAGGGCTGAAAATCACATTCTTCTCAAACAACCCCACATACAGATTGGCATAATTTGGTGCCATTTTACTACCCATAGCAGTTCCCTTCTGTTCAATGAATATGTCATTTTCAAATATGAAAAATGTCTTAGTCAGAACAATCTGAGCAAGTTCAACAATACAGTTAGTGCTAGTGAGTGTACCAGTGGGTCGTTGACTAAGATAGGCTTCTAGGCCTCCCTGGTGGGGGATATTTGTATGCAGGGATTCAACATCAAAGCAAGCCATAAGCGTCTCCCCAATAATTTTGTGCATTGTCTTGAGGTTGTTAATTGTGTCCATAGAATCGCGTACATATGCACGGGGTGACACCACACTGGGTTTTAGAAAGGAATCTCCAAAAACAGAAATATTTTCAGTCAATGAGTCAATGGTCACAATAGGTTTATTAGGTTAACCATCTATTCTAGCTAACGTCAGCTTGCAAGAATGGGGGGGGGGGTATTTCTGTGTCGATATTTCAGAAGAACATATGGATTCTTTAGACATTTAGAATGGTAAAACAAATTGCATGATGAGGGCAAATTGAGCCACTCTACAAATTATTACTAACCCAAACACAGTGGGGAACAACGAGGGCCTTCTTATAAAATAATACTTATGATTTTAATTATATTATTATTTTCAATTGTGTTCTGATTCAATCTCTTCAGTTTTTGTTGGAAAGGGTTAACACTGAAGAGAAAAAAAGATCCAATCAGGATTTTTCTTTTGTGGTCTCTGGGGAAATCTCGCTAGCTAAGTCAGCCATTGGTTAGGCCATCAGAAGCTAGACAGAAGGCATCTGCCATTCAACTGTATTAGGGCAACATTTCGGAGTGACAGTGCAATCAACCAATCACATTTTGACTTGTAATGGGTGGGACCGATTTTACAAAATAATGTGGAGATTTCTGCCTTCTCAAAGGCCAATAGGTCACTGCGCAATAGAGAATGATAGTTTTCCCACAGACTAGCTAGCTATCTTTTGTTGTAGGCTAGTTTGCAGCGGCTGCAGCAAATGTTATCGAGTAGGATGCTGCTAATTTGTTAGCTTCTCCCTTTTCAAGAATAACTTTCGACAAGAAGTTAACCTTTTACTGCATTGGGCTAAATCAGGGTCACACAGAGTGATTCTTGGTAGTCTTAAACAAATCTACTTTCAAACAAAAGTATACACCTCACACACATGGTTATGGGCTTAAAAAAGACACCTGTATCATGTGAGTGGAACACAAATAGCCTACTAACCAAGACTTAGGGACAAACTTTTTCAATACCTGGTTTGCATACCCCTTGTTGCCTTAGTTAGCATTTACTGGTAGATATCATAAATTGAAACGGCTTTCCTACCTACCCTGCCCGCTACCGATGACGTTCTTCTGTGAGCTGCTCCATTTCAAAACCAGTTGAGAGCTGTGTGCTCTGGCTGCCTGCACATGTACAGCGCATGTGAATATACTTTACATGCTTTGCGATTGTGCAGGCTGCTTTGTGCATCATTTCACTATTGTACTACATAATTGATAAATGGTATACCTCCACTACACTAATTTGATACGCATCAATGGGGATTAAGAAGTGAATATACTGAAAAGAAAGTGGGTATAAGGCTTATACTTGCATATATCCTCCACTACACCACTGGCCCTCTGTGTTTTACAAAAAGTGTACTCTCCTACATGAGTGCGCTGGTATTACTGTTGCTGCCTTTTCAGCATCATTACCCTGTCACACACTGAAGGCCTAGGTCCAATAGGTTCGCCACTGCGCAAACATGTCGATAATACAGTGCATTCGGAAAGTATTCAGGCCCCTTCCCTTTTTTCACATTTTGTTACGTTACAACCTTATTCTCAAATGGATACAAAAATAAAATTCTCCTCAATCTACACACAATACCCCATAATGACAAAGTGAAAGCAGTTTTTTAGGAATCTTTGCACATTTATTCAAAATAAAAAACAGAAATACCTTATTTACATAAGTATTCAGACCTGTTGCTATGAGACTCGAAATTGGGCTCAGGTGCATCTTGTTTCCATTGATCATCCTTGAGATGTTTCTACAACTTGATTGGAGTCCACCTGTGGTAAATTCCATTGATTGGACATGATTTGGAAAGGCACACACCTGTCTGTATAAGGTCCCACAGTCGACAGTGCATGTCAGAGCAAAAACCAAGCCATGAGGTTGAAGGAATTGTCCGTAGAGCTCCGAGACAGGATTGTGTCGAGGCACAGATCTGGGGAAGGGTACCAAAACATTTCTGCAGCATTCAAGGTCCCCAAGAACACAGTGGCCTCCATCATTCTTAAATGGAAAAAGTTTTGAACCACCAAGACTCTTCCTAGAGATGGCCGCCTGTCCAAACTGAGCAATCAGGGGAGAAGGGCCTTGGTCAGGGAGGTGACCAAGAACCTGGTTGTCACTCTGACAGAGCTCCAGAGTTGCGCTGTGGAGATTGGAGAACCTTCCAGAAGGACAACCATCTCTGCACCATCTCTACCAATCAGGTATTTATGGTAGAGTGGCCAGATGGAAGCCACTCCTCACTAAAAGGCACATGACAGCCCGCTTGGAGTTTGCCAAAAGGCACCTAAAGGACTCTCAGACCATGAGAAACAAGATTCTCTGGTCTGATGAAACCAAGATTGAACTCTTTGGCCTGAATGCAAAGTGTCACATCTGGAGGAAACCTGGCACCATCCCTACGGTAAAGCATGGTGGTGGCAGCATCATGCTATGGGGATGTTTTTCAGCAGCAGGGACTGGGAGTCAAGAACGACGGAAAGATGAACAGACTAAAACACTGACTCAAAAGATAACTTGATCTTTTTTTATGTGAACCGTTTTTGCTATTGGGACAGGGCATCAGACTCCAGAGCCCTTTATTGCAGAGTTGGGTCACTGAGGTGGTCGGTTTTCAATTCACTAACACTTATCATGTGGTTTGTGCAGGCTGAAATTTGGTGAGTTGGATGTTATCGTAAACTTTGAAATTAGAAACAAGCATGGTAACAAGCATTCATTGTTACACTGCAATTGCCACCAGTTACAGTGTAGCTATGAATTATTACAATTATTTAGAATACTTGATACAGTGTAATTACATATGTAATTACACTTTAATACGGACCCCTTAAGAAGTGTTACCGTCGTTTTCATTAGACAATTAATGAGACTAACCATGTTGATGGATACCAGATTTGACTTTTTCAGCTACTGTACATACGTCATGAAATGGATTAGTGCAAGCCCTACCCTTGTAATGAAGGTAGGCCTTAAAGTTGCAATATGCAGAAATTGCTTGGCCGTTTTCTGGTTGCTAAGATTCTGGTAGTTCGCCTAATTTCAGTTTATGTGACAAAACAAGCAGTGTAGAGAATCATTGTACCACCTAAACTACTGTGAAATATATTTAAAATAACCCAAAATATTGTATTTTCAGCTTTTCGAAGTTAGTGTACAAAACCAAAAGATGCAAAAATGACTAAACATAAGAACAGCAAGCATCGAAATAGTGCACATAGACCATATCTACCGCTTCTTAGACTTGCTTTCAAAGAGAATGACAGATCTATAACTCAAATTTCTATGTGAATTTGGTCAGGTCACAAATATCACTATCATGAGTGAGTGCAGAAAGGAATATTTTAAGGTCCATTTGAATTCATTTCAAATTACATTTTGATCATCCGGTTGTAATTAGTATATGCAATTCAATATTATCGCCACAAAGAGTCAGCACTAGCATTCGTAAACAAACCACTAGCCAGGTCTCGTAATGTGAGGTTGTTAATACATACCTAGCACAAGGTAGCGTTCATAAAAAATACAGTATGTTTCTTAATTGAAACTACGAGGGCAATACACCTGGGTAAAATATAGTTGTGTTTTGGAGGAAGCAGATGAAGAGCTAGGAGAGACAGATTGGTGAGGGGGAGAGAGGGGCTGATAGTGGTAGTTACTGCTGCTACATAACTTTTGATGTAAACAATGTGGCGGACCATTCTTGATACACACAGGAAATTGTTTCGCGTGAAAAACCCAGCAGCGTTGCAGTTTTTGACACACTCAAATCGGTACGCCTGGCACCTACTACCATACCCCGTTCAAAGGCATTTAAATATGTTGTGTTGCCAATTCACCCTCTGAATGGCACACATAAACAATCCATGTCTAAATTGTCCCAAGGCTTAAAAATCCTTCTTTAACCTGTCTCCTCCCCGTCATCGACACTGATTGAAGCAGATAGGGATCATTGCTTTCACATGGATTCACCTGGTCAGTCTGTCATGGAAAGAGCAGACGTTCCTAATGTTTTGTACACTCAGGCTGTATGTATATATGAATACAAATATTATTTTGTGTTTGGAATGTAATTTTCACAGTTTCTGAACTAGAAATGTTTTGTGACAGTATGACTACAGTACTGTCCTTCACCACTAGATGTCCTTAGAAGCTTCAGCTGGGGACCAGGCCAGGAGAGGATAAGCCTGAGCGCTTATGTTTAATTGATTTGGCCAGGGTAAAAAAAAGAAATCTCAGTGAGGTAGATCACACGGTCTCCAGTGAATAGGCCTCATCTATGCCAGTGATATTACCTTTAATCGCCCATGCAATGAATAGATGAGCCTGTAAGTATGAAAGGGCATCATATATCAACTACAGGAGCCTGTGGCGGTCTATGGTTCTAGGGCTAGGCAATATGAGATGACAGCGATGGTGACCAGATTTGTAATGATACCTGACAGCGGGTTAAAGAGTTCAAATGTTGATAGACAGTAGGCTTTTATGAAGGCCTCAAAGTCCAGGATATTGCCAAAATGGCAGTTTTGCTGAGGAACATTTTTCAACCTAGTTGGGGTATACCTCATGGGGTTTTTATGACATTGAATTGGCAATTAAGTCAGCATGATGACAGGTGAAAAAAAAACAATTTCAACATGTAATTAGTAGGTGCAGGTGTAGGATCAAAGAGTTACCTCAGAATGATGCTCTCTCCTTCCAGCACTGTAATGTTGTCGGGCAGGTGGCCGAATTCGGCTCCGTGCACACTTGGTCCTGCCAAGGAAAATGAGAGAAGAGAGGGAGGAGGGTGAGCATAATGCCGTTATAACAACAACAGACGGTCCATTCGCATTCTCAATCCCCAAATCCCCTGGTTGGCATCTCAGCCGCCGCGGTGCTGAGTACCTCATTGATCCAGGTCAGGCTGGATGTGTTTGGTGGTTCACTCAGTTATTTGTCATAAATATACAAACAAAGGTGTTGTAGCGTACGCACTGACCCCCTGTATTATTTGAATAATGATTTGTTTTTTCCCCCCACCCCGTGTGTGTGTGTGTCTCATTGAACAGTGTTGATAATGAGCCGGGGGAAGAGGAGGATTCACGCAGGGACGTCAGAGCGTGAAATGAAGGGACACAAATGGCAACAGGAGGGATGCGTACAGTGAGGCTCACCCTGCCTACAAATAGACACGCACACACACCAGGAAGTCACACAAGCGCACGCAAACACACACTACCACAGGAAGGAAACTAAATGGAAAACTGGGGTTGATACGTGTGGGGCATCGTCTGTCTATGAAAATGCCCTTTTTGTTACAAATTTAACCAGAACCATGCATAATACACATTCACTAACACTGACTAACTTTTTAGAAAATGAAGACAGGTCTCATAAACAATCTCTCAAGCAGGAGCCCATGTGCTAGTGAGTAGCCAGCTAATCTTTATACTTCAAGTTTAGCCAACTTGGATCTCTTTGCTAGATGACAAGGTGGAACAGTTGAATGGTTACGAACACCCCCTTCTGTCCGTCTCCAACTGTTTGGACAGCATGCTAGCCTGTCCACTTTGTTCAGATGTTGAAATCAAGTGGCCTACCTTATTTCTCAGAATGGGAACGAGTTTCCAATTACTTATATAATAGTGTTTGATGCTTTTAGCACAATAATAAAACACAGACTAGACAGCTAGTGTAACAGTCTTTGGCTACAATGTTACTAGTGCGACATAGTACCACAATGCAACGCGCGACAAACTGAGAATTCATTTTCCAGAATCAATGTTCATTGATACTGCTGTTTTAGTAGTGTCTGCTCTGCACGCAATTTGAGAAGTTGAGACCTAAAAAGGGTATCAATAGAACGGTTAATTTGTCCTCTACTACAGTAAAATAATGACTCAATGTGTTTCGGTGTCCATATGACCGATTCTGTTAGACCAACCCTCAAATGCAAATACAGAGTTGAAACAATAGCGTGTGATTGCTGCCAGCAATTCGGGGCATTCCTGCATGTGGAACGCCTCGAGCATCCCACTGGTTCCTGCAATCGAGCACGCCACCTTCATGCTTGTGTGACACTTTTGATATTCTGGATTTCCCCTATTTGTCTATGTGATTAAAATGTGGGTCAAGAGTGGTCTACCGGTGTCCTAGCTAGCTACCAGTGTCGCCCCCACTTCCCGCCTGTTGTGTACTGGGGTCCTCCTAGCTAAATAGCTAGCACACAGTGTCCTTCGCTCCCAATTGCCGAAGACCTGCCCTCGCCGTCGTTAACAGCACTGTGGGAAAGCAGTGCCTGACAGGTGAAGGCGAAGGACACTGTCTACCGGTGTCCTAGCTATCGTTAGCTAGCTAGCTACCTATCCAGCCTGCTGTGTACCAGAGTCCTAGCAAAACAATGTACCAATAGAAGTATAGAGAGGTGTTCCTGCAGATGCAGGAATTAGACTTGGGCGGTATACCGTATACACCGGTGTTTATTTGGAAACAGCCACAGGATGGTTTTTTTCAATACCGTCAATAACGGTATTGACGGTACTTGAATATTTGTAACTACTTTTTAAGTAAATACCCGCAGTCAACTTGTGCAATACGTTAGAAGATAAAGCAGATTACGTTCTTCATTTCACCTGTCACATTATTTTACATTGTGAAGCGTACCATAGTTCCCCAGAAGAGAAGGGAGCAGGTGACTCCGGCTGTGTATTGACAGGGGTCGCGTTTTATATCGAAAGTCAACCGTGTTCGTTTTGCTTCAATAGAGTGATCAGGGACTTGCAACTGCAGTTTTCTTTCACAGAAAATACATTAGTGCAACAGCAGAAAATAGCCTCATTTTCATTAGATGACAACAGAAGTGCAACGCTATTTGGCTGGCAGCCACACAAGTAGGCTAAAATACATGTATTTTTTGCAAAAACTATGCATGGCAGTCATATGTCTGTTTATCATAGAAAGAATGTAGCCAGCTACATTTCCTGATGTTTTTCTTAAAGTTCATCTTGCATTTTACTGGAGAAAAGTAGGCTAGCTACACCTATAAAAGTACCAGAGAAAAGTAGCTACACGTCAGTCAAAACACTGTCTGCTGATAGAATGCCCGTTCGTGAATTCTCATCCAAGTGGAGAATGGCAACTGAAGCACAAAATGAGTCTGATGCCCAGCAGAAACTCCAATAAGAAGCATTTTAGATCTGTGTTTACAAAACTCAGCAAGATATTTCTCATGCATTTCATATTTTTTTGCTGTATGAAAAACTAAGAATTAAGCATTGACACAATCCCTAAGTTTAACTTGCTAGTTATCTAAGTAAGTGGATGAATTAATAAGGTGACGGGGCATCATATTGCGTTGGCTTTCTGCTGTGTTCGAGAAGTCAAAGCCCTTTGGATGAGTTATCTGTACAACTGCCACTGCTATTTGTTTTGATTTTCTTGATTATTTTCTCCTCTCAGTTCTCGGCCAGTCTGCTCCTCCCCCACCTTCTCGAACAGAGCAGGCAGGCAGGTTGCCCTAGCGACTCCAGACTCCTCACAGATACAGGGTGTATGCTGCTCCAGAGCCAGTACTGTTCATTTACACAATGTCTCTCATTCACATTCGCTTGTAAATGTCCAAACTCACCAAAAATGACATTCGGTAGCTCCTATATATGTATAACTTTATGAGCTGGACTTTTTTTCTTTTTTCGTTTGTGCTCGTTAGCATATTTTCTGGACGCAATTGCACCCTTCTCAGCTGAAACTGCTTGTCAGAGAGGAAGAACTGATCTCTCATCTTTGTTGTTGTGAGTGACAGGGGGAGGGGCTTTGTGTGTGTGTAAATGATAAGTTGCACACTAACAGGAGTCAAAATGAGTAGACCAAGGTGCAGCGTGGAATATGTTCATCTTGTCGTTTAATGCAAAAATGAACACTTTACAAATGAAACAAAAATGACAGCCGACAGTTCCGTCAGGTACTTACAACTAAACGGAAAACAACTACCCACAAAACACAAAGGAAAAACAGGCTGCCTAAGTATGGTTCCTAATCAGAGACAACGATAGACAGCTGCCTCTGGTTAGGAACCATACTCGGCCCAACACAAAGAAATACAAAAACATAGAATGCCCACCCCACACCCTGACCTAACCACATAGAGAAACAAACCCTCTCTCTCAGGTCAGGGCGTGACACACACAGCATAGAAGGAGCGAAGGAGATGAGACCAAAAAGACAACATGAGAACAAGTGAACATAAATGCTCATAAAAAATAAAATAATAATTTGATTATTGTGATACAGCCATTTGGAATATCATGCTAAAACATTATACAATTCTATATAACACCCAGCCCTAAAGCGTTTATATTTTCAAAAAGACTAGGCTACAGTACTGTTGAAGCTTCCTCTCCTTGGATTATATTTTGGACATTTGCATCAACTGACTCTGCAAAGAAAGATAACAGCAGCCATACAGTGCTATCTTAGCAGTGACATACTGAGGCAGGTCCACACTCTGCATGACACAAGCTCTGTCCCTCCAAACTCTGCCAAATGTCAGCATGCGCATCAAGTCCACCCTTACGGTGCCCATATTAGGACACCCTCACTGTCTGAGGGTCATGTCTACATTTGACCTCAAAAGTTTTTGGGGTTTTGCATTTTAGCTAACCCTAACCCTTTTCTTAACCTTAACCTAATTCTCCTAACCTGCAACGTTAATTCTCCTAACCTGCTGCGTAAGTTCTCCTAAACCTCCTACGAAAAGTGAATTTTGACAAAAGCTGAATCCCTTCCTAGACAAAACCCTGTCTGAGTCCTTCCTAGATCTTCAACCAATCTCCTCTATCTCTTTCCTAACGTATCCATAATATCTCTATGCTGCTGCTGCCGCCGCCGTCTTGCCTCTAAGGTTTAATAAACAGCGACTTATGAGAAGAAACGCTGTGCAGTCAGGAGTTAAGAAGCACCCGGAGGTTTGTCTGATTAATGCAAAGAGGTGCGCTAAGACAATACGCGCTAAGCTTGGCAAGTGTAATTCCAGGCAGAGAGGGCTCGGAAACGTGACAGTCGTAAGCAGTGCAGCATCTGATGGCCAATTGCTCACGCTTTTAATTTCAACACGGGTTCTTGGTGGAATCATGGCTTGATTGCACAGCGTAATGAAAAGGGGCAGGCATTCTAATTCGCGCCACGGTCTCATAAACAAATAGCTGAAAAAAGGTGAATCTAATTATGCATGGAAATGACGGTCAATGGCAATGGTAAATTAAGATATTTATTTTTCCAAAGTATTGAAATGAATGCAAAGCCTAAACAGAGTAATTTTAATAAGTTGAATATGAGTGTGTGTGTGTGTGTGTGTGTCTGAAGATCCACCATTTTCCATGGTCCTTCGAGACAGTTATTGTGTGTGTGCGCCTGTATAGTGTGCGTGTGTGTCCAGTATGTGCGCATTTGCTTTAAGTGTGTCAGCCACCAGCAAGGACAGGCCATCCCACAGTGAGAACTAATGGCGCCTTGAAGGATGGAGAGGGATGGAGAATGTCCATGAAAATCCTCCGCTAAAAGCCATAATCACATTAGCGTGCTGCTTGCTGCTTGCTGCTGTGCTATCTAGGCTGGCCAAGAAACCCAGGAAGGAAGAACACACTGGCTGCATCAGCATCACTACCTCTCACTGCATGGGGGAGGGGAGACATTAGTCATTGTGTCCAATGTACTGTATAACCAAGGTCTAGGAAATGTCACCAGCGGTAGGTGTTTGTTAAAGGGCAACTGAACTCAAAGTGTATCTGGTTGAAAACTGCCTATGTGGCATCGATGTTAGTCAGAAACACAAAAAAAAGTGTAATCACTTCGGTCATAAAGTCAGTTGATTTGTGTAAGTGAGGTCATCAGAACGTACATGAGGGTTGGGTTTGTTTTTACAGTCATGCCCACTAACACGGGATTGTAGCGCCTAGGGAGAATTGTCATGCACGGAAAAACAGCTGCGTTGATTGCGCTCCAGCCAATCGTGGCAGCAGAACCTCCAGGCAGTGAGACAGACCTGCACATTATGCAGCGCCTATATCCTATATCCTTATTTATCCGATAATAATACAGACTATTTTGAGGAAGTGGTAGTGGCTATGTTGTTTTTACCGTGACTCAAGAGGGACAATCTCGTTTTTCATAATGACCAGCAGAATATCAGATGCAGAATCGGTGAGTTAAGCCGCTCTTTAAGGTTATTTCTATGAAACAACCTGGGATATACTGTAACCTATACCATGCTTTGTGCACGTGTCACACTGCACAGTAGGCTGTATTACTGTGCGTCCTCAGTTGTTCTTTCTTAGTGCACTGCATTGTATACTAGGTTTTATTTAGGTTAATTTAATTCAGTACCAGGGCTCAGCTCAAAGGCAGGTGGGACACATGCTGGAGCACACGTACGTAGACACACACACACACACACACACACACACACACACACACACACACACACACACACACAAATGATATATGCATAAGCTGAAACCTGAAAACAACACGGCGAAGGTTACACACCAGAGGGCTGCTATTCCCTATTCCCCACTCAATTCCCATTTTTACAGCTCAATTGTCACCTTGATTCTAAAACCTGTATCACCCTGCCTTTACCCTCCATCACTGCACACGATGTTAACCAGGTCAACACACAGCCCACACTTACTCAGTCACACTCACCCACAGCCATGTGCATAAGTCCAAACAGAAACACACAGCAACTGAGTCAGTTATCGACACACAGAAACACACTCACTCATGCATACACACCATCACAACCCCTGTCCCCTCTGTCACTCACTTAGAGTGTGCGCTGTGCATAAAGGCTGCCGATTTGACCTTGGTAGGGTGGTGAAGGGCATCACATCGAAGGCGAGGAGCTAAAGGGGCGTGTGCGAGTGTCTGTGGTGTCTCACCACTGGACAGTTGGATGTGCGGCGTCAGGGTCCTGTCAATTAAAAAACTACACAGTCAAGAAGGCGGGTGTAAGGGTTGATGGGGTGGACGAAGGACAGATGACGACAGAGTGTGAAAACACCTGCTAGACTGCACATGCCCGCCACCCTTCAGCATTAATAACACAGCGAGAGAGACGGAGAGAGAGAGAAGCAGCAGTCCAGGTAGAGAGATAGAGAGAGTGAGCGAGGGAGAGTGAGAGAGAGAGTAGGCACAACTACGACAACATAACCAACAGAAACGGGTCACAACTCCTGCTGCTCTGTCGCATGCTGGGTATGTACATAGTCAATGGTAGGCTTTGAGGGGACTCGTATGATAGGTACACCTATAGCTCATCTCTTGGTAATAATACCGTAGACTACTTTATCACTGATCTCCTTCCAGTCTCTCAGAGCGTTCACAGTCAGCCCACTGACACCACTATCAGATCACAGCAAAATCACAGTCTACTTGAACACAGCAATACGCAATCATGAGGCATCAAAGCCAAAGGAACTGAATAATATTAAGAAATGCTATAGATGGAAGGAAAGTAGTGTGGAAACTTACCAAAAAACGATTAGGTAACAACAAATTCAATCCCTGGACAAAACATTTCACTGTAATAGTGAAGGTATAAACTTGGCAGTAGAAAACCTAAACAGTATATTTGTCACGACTTCCGCCGAAGTTGGTCCCTCTCCTTGTTCGGGTGGCGTTCGGCAGTCGACGTCACTGACCTTCTAGCCATCGCCGATCCACTTTTGATTTTCCATTGGTTTTGTCTTGTCTTCCATCACACCTGGTTCCAATTCCATCAATTACATGTTGTGTATTTAACCCTCTGTTCCCCACTATGTCCTTGTCCGTAATTGTTTTCTTGTAGTGCTTGTGCATGGTATGCTGGTTTTACCAGGTTTTGTTTGACCCATTTCATGTATTGTTCTGTTGACGGTGTTTTATGGTTATTAAACGACACCGTTGTAAATCAGTTTTCGCTCTCCTGCGCCTGACTTCTCTGCCGCCAGTACGCACTGCATTACAATATTTGACCTCTCAGCTTCCCTACCAAATCTAAAACATTTCAAGCAGAAAACCTAAGAAAATTAACAACAATAAAAAAAAGGTTTCTCAATTTCTTTCTTAGGTTTCATCAAACCAATCTAACCAAAAACATAGAGACCCAGAAAACCTGAGCCTACTCCTTCAGTATGGTAAATTGCTAAAATTATACAGAAATAACTTCGGAAAAAGTAGGAACAGCACGTCAGAATTCAGCTCAATGTAATTGAAGAATCCATAGACTCTAACCACTTCTGGAAAAATTGGAAAACAGTAATCAAACAACAACAACAAGAGTTATCTATCCAAAACTGAGATGCATGGTTAAACCACTTCTCCAAAGAACAAGCAGCAAAAACATATATATGATCAAATACAAATCATAGAATCAACTACTAAAGACTACCAGAACCCACTGGATTCTCCAATTACATTTAATAAACTACAGGACAAAATACAAACCCTCCAAACAGAAAGGCCTGTGGTGTTGATGAAATGGCCTGTGGTGTAAATGAAATGATAAAATATACAGACCAAAAATTCCAATTGACTATACTTTAACTCTTTAACATCATCATTAGCTCTGGCATCTTCCCCAATAATTGGAACCAAGGACTGATCACCCCAATCGCCAAAAGTGGAGACAAATTTGACCCCAGTAACTACCGTGGGATTTGCATCAAGAGCCACCTTGGGAAAATCCTCTGCATTATCATTAACAGCAGACTTGTACATTTTCTCAGTGAAAACAACGAACTGAGCAAATGTCAAATTGGCTTTTTACCAAATTACCGTACGACAAACCACGTATTCACCCTGCACACCCTAATTGACAAAGAAACAAACCAACCAAAACAAAGGTAAACTCTTCTCATGCTTTGATGATTTCAAAAAAAGCTTTTGACTCAATTTGGCATGAGGTTCGGCTATACACATTGATGAAAAGAGGTGTTGGGGGGAAAACATACAACATTATAAAATCTATGTACTCAAACAACAAGTGTGTGGTTCAATTTGGCAAAAGAATGTGGGGTGAGACAGGGATGGAGCTAAAGCCCCACCCTCTTCAACATATACATCAATGAATTGGCGAGGGCACTACAACAGTCTGCAGCACCCAGTCTCACCCTACTAGAATCTGAAGTCAAATGTCTACTCTTTGCTGATGATCTGGTGCTTCTGTCCCCAACCAAGGAGGGCCTACAGCAGCACCTAGATCTTCTGCATAGATTCTGTCAGACCTGGACCTTGACAGTAAATCTCACTAAGACAAAAATAATTGTGTTCCAAAAAAGGTCTAGTTGCCAGGACCACAAATACAAATTCCATCTAGACACCATTGCCCTAGAGCACACAAAAAACTATACATACCTCGGACTAAACATCAGTGCCACAGGTAACTTCCACAGAGCTGCGAATGATCTGAGAGACAAAGCAAGAAGAGCCTTCTATGCCATCAAAAGGAACATAAAATTCAGCATACCAATTAGGATCTACAAAAAATGTATTTAATCGGTTACAGAGCCCATTGCCCTTTATGGTTGTGAGGCCTGGGGTCCGCTCACCAACCAAGAATTCACAAAATGGGACAAATACCAAATTGAAAGGGGAATACCTAGTCAGTTGTACAGTACAACTGAATGCATTCAACTTAAATGTGTCTTCCGCATTTAACCCAACCCCTCTGAATCAGAGCGGTGCGGGGGGTTGCCATAATCAACATCCACGGCTTCAGCACCTGGGGAACAGTGGGTAAACTGCCTTCTCAGGGGCAGAACGACAGCTTTTTACCTTGTCAGCTCAGGGATTCGATCCAGCAACCTTCCGGTTACTGGCCCAATGCTCTAACCACTAGGCTACCTGCATGCAGAATTCTGCAAAAATATCCTCCGTGTACAACGTAAAGCACCAAATAATGCATGCAGAGCAGAATTAGGCCGATACCTGCTAATTATCAAAATCCAGAAAAGAACCGTTAAATTCCACAACCACCTAAAAGGAAGCGATTCCCAAACCTTCCATAATAAAGCCATCACCTACAGAGCGATGAACCAGGTGAAGAGTCCCCTAAGCAAGCTGGTCCCAGGGCTTTGTTCACAAACAGACCCCACAGAGCCCAAGGACAGCAACACAATTAGACCCAACCAAATCATGAGAAAACAAAAAGATAATTACTTGACAAAAATAATCAACAAAGAAAACAGAGCAAACTAGAAAAATATTTGGCCCTAAACAGAGAATACACAGTGGCAGAATACCTGACCAATGTGACTGACCCACACTTAAGGAACGATTTGACTATGTACAGACTCAGTGAGCATAGCCTTGATATTGAGAAAGGCCACCGTAGGCAGACCTGGCTTTTAATCTTAAGAGAAAAAAGGCTATATGCACACTGCCCACAAATGTATGACCATATTAGAGACACATATTTTCCTCAGATTACACAGATGCACAAAGCATTTGAAAACAAACCCAATTTTGATAAACTTTCATTTTTTACTTTTGTGAGTGTAATGTTTACTGTTCATTTTTTAAATTGTTTATTTCACTTTTGTTTATTATCTATTTCACTTGCTTGGGCAATGTAAACATGTTTCCCATGCCAATAAAGCCAATCGAGAGAGCGAGATGCAGCAGTACAGGTAGAGCGAGAGAGAGAGAGAGAGAGAGAGAGATGCAGCTGTACAGGTAGAGTGAGAGAGAGCGAGAGAGAGAGCGAGAGAGAGAGCGAGAGAGAGAGCGAGAGAGAGAGCGAGAGAGAGAGAGATGCAGCAGTACAGGTAGAGCGAGAGAGAGAGATGCAGCAGTACAGGTAGAGCGAGAGAGAGAGAGAGAGAGAGAGAGAGATGCAGCAGTATAGGTAGAGCGAGAGATAGAGATGCAGCAGTACAGGTAGAGCGAGAGAGAGAGAGAGAGAGAGAGAGAGAGAGATGCAGCAGTATAGGTAGAGCGAGAGATAGAGATGCAGCAGTACAGGTAGAGCGAGAGAGAGAGAGAGAGAGAGAGAGAGAGATGCAGCTGTACAGGTAGAGTGAGAGAGAGCGAGAGAGAGAGCGAGAGAGAGAGCGAGAGAGAGAGCGAGAGAGAGAGCGAGAGAGAGAGCGAGAGAGAGAGAGATGCAGCAGTACAGGTAGAGCGAGAGAGAGAGATGCAGCAGTACAGGTAGAGCGAGAGAGAGAGAGAGAGATGCAGCAGTACAGGTAGAGCGAGAGAGAGAGAGAGAGAGAGAGAGAGATGCAGCAGTATAGGTAGAGCGAGAGATAGAGATGCAGCAGTACAGGTAGAGCGAGAGAGAGAGAGAGAGAGAGAGAGAGAGAGAGATGCAGCAGTACAGGTAGAGCGAGAGAGAGAGAGAGAGAGAGAGAGAGAGAGAGAGAGAGAGATGCAGCAGTACAGGTAGAGTGAGAGAGCGAGAGAGAGAGCGAGAGAGAGAGAGAACGAGAGAGAGAACGAGAGAGAGAGAGAGCGAGAGAGAGAGCGAGAGATGCAGCAGTACAGGTAGAGCGAGAGAGAGAGAGATGCAGCAGTACAGGTAGACTGAGAGAGAGAGAGAGAGCGAGAGAGAGAGCGAGAGATGCAGCAGTATAGGTACAGCGAGAAAGAGAGAGAGAGATGCAGCAGTACAGGTAGAGCGAGAGAGAGAGAGAGAGAGATGCAGCAGTACAGGTAGAGCAAGAGAGAGAGAGAGATGCAGCAGTATAGGTAGAGTGTGTGAGAGAGAGAGAGATGCAGCAGTACAGGTAGAGCGAGAGAGAGAGAGAGAGAGATGCAGCAGTACAGGTAGAACGAGAGAGAGAGAGAGAGAGAGAGAGATGCAGCAGTACAGGTAGAGCGAGAGAGAAAGATGCAGCAGTACAGGTAGAGCGAGAGAGAGAGAGAGAGAGAGAGAGAGAGAGAGAGAGAGAGATATGCAGCAGTACAGGTAGAGCGAGAGAGAGAGAGAGAGAGAGAGATGCAGCAGTACAGGTAGAGCGAGAGAGAGAGAGAGAGAGATGCAGCAGTACAGGTAGAGAGAGAGAGAGAGAGAGAGAGAGATGCAGCAGTACAGGTAGAGAGAGAGAGAAAGAGACAGAGACAGAGAGACACAGGGAGCTAGAGAAGTGGTGGTAAGGGAAAGGAAAAGCCTAGAGCCAGCATACAGAACTGTACACTATGAACTGAGAGTAAACAGACAAACAACCTTGTGGTATTGTGTTGGAAGATTAAGTGCAGTAGTTTTTCTCCCTCTCAGGTGCAGGATTGCAAGATTCCTCCACGGTGCATGAGAGTGTCAGTCTGTCTGCATATTGAATTTCGCCCAGCACCATGTCTACTACAGATAGGGATGATCCCGGCTGACTCTCGTCCTTGACGTGACCCATCTTTTTGGCATTCGATCAGCACCACACACACACACACACACACACACATGGACGCACGCACACACTCATACAGACACACACGGGCGCACACACAGAAGCACAGATGCACACACATACTCACACGCACGCTCGCTCGCACGCACGCACACACGTGCACACCCATCTCTCTGTCCAAACATCCATAGTCCACAGCATACGTCCTCATCAGGACTAAACACAGCCTAAGAACCAGATTTAATATTCCCTTTCCCAAGTAAAAAGGTTTTCACCTGTTAGACAATACCACATTCAGAGGAGAATAGACACAACCTAAGCTAAACCATTGGGCAGTCTTTATGAATACTTTTTCCTACCTTGTTTAAGTCCCCCTAGATAATAGTAGCTACTATTTTTGCACTAGACTACATCAAACACTTGAACACCAAACACTCAACCTGGCCCATAGTCCTCCATGTCCATCCAAAGACACTCCGTGCTTTCTTCCTACGCACTCCTCCTGCTTTGTGTGTCATCTATGAAAATGCTCCAGGACCTTTTTCCACAGGCCCCACGAGACATTCATTACATGATTTGTATTCTGTTGACTTTTACATGCACCCCTTTGTAATTGCACTTGCTGCTGGAGCTAACTTATGAACCATTGTCCAATTGAAGCACCAGTCAGTGCATTAGCCTGCAGAGAGTCTGTGTAGTCTACATCTATTTCCCGTTGCCCTTGACGATCAAAGAAAAAAAATGGGAGAAAGAAAACTTTTGAAAGCATGGGGCGTCAAGGAGGATAACAGGCAATGGTATGAATAATGAATTACACAACAATAATCAGTTGAACAGAAGCTTGGTTTGAAAGGGAGGGACAAATTGAAAAGGGAGAAGGAGCGAGGCAAAGAGCGAGAGATGGAACGCCAAAAAATAAAGAGATAGTCACTCAGAGCGAGCGGCGACTACGGCGAGGGGTTGTCCACAAAGGGAGATGTCGAGAGCGAGCAACAGTGGTAGAATAGATAGAGAAGACGGAAATTGAGTGGAGACACAGGGAGAACGTTTCCTGTCTGAGAGAGACCGATTGAGCAATGGAAGGTAGTGAGGAAGGAATAGGAAAGCGGGAGGAGAGAAGAGATAGAGAAAAGGCAAACCTGCATAATTAACAGCGGCATGCTGCAGCCAATTAAATATTTACAGAGGCACTTCACTCCGACACCTTTATGATGAAGAGAGGCAGCCCAAGGATTATCAGATGGTTGGAGCCTGGGGCGGGAGAGGATTAAACATTAACCGCCAGATAGATCCCTTTTCTTCCCCGTCTGATCCCATTAACTCTGCCTGGCCCAGCTCTTACCTCAGCGACTGGTTTTCTCCTCTCCACCCCTCATGCCCTGACAGCCAGACTCCTAGCTACCTGCTCTGTGCTACCCCAAAAGACCCAGCCGGCCCCCCCACTTTCCTTTCCACCTCTCACGCCCCTGACAGCCAATCTTGCCAGCCCTCTACCTGCCCCACCACTCCTCCACCACCTGTCAGCCTCAGCATGGCGAGAGCAGCAACTAAGAGTGATGGGCAGCAGACGAGCACCACCTGGACACCTCTCACATGGGAGAACAAGATGGATACAGGTAGCCTGCTCTCCCGAATGACTAGGTTGAAATGGATGTGGGCAGGATTTTAGCTGACAGGGAAATCTAAGAAACGTCAGGGAAGTTGTAGTGAATAGATTATTTAGAATTTGTTCTGCATCATGTTTT
Source organism: Salmo trutta (assembly GCF_901001165.1). Lineage (NCBI taxonomy): Eukaryota > Metazoa > Chordata > Actinopteri > Salmoniformes > Salmonidae > Salmo > Salmo trutta. Next base: position 25,996,829 of record NC_042993.1, on the reverse strand, counting down.
TGCCAAGGTGTTTATTTAATCTGAAGGCTGAATCATTTAGTAGGACAATTATGGATATACATGAATATGAATTAATGAATGTATGAACATGTATGAATCATCAGATGTGAAGAAGACATTGTTTCAAGCTCATTCTTATTGCCTTAGTCTCTTAAAATGTCAGTGGTCATTTCGGTTACAGATTCTGAAGGTCAGACAAAGTGTTGTCTTCAGAAAGCAATTCCTCGACAATATGTTACAGCAACTGCCAGAATATCCTAAAAGATCCATTATCAAAACCGTCAGCTTGATTTTACTATTAGATCACACACATGGTGATTTTCTGGCCTCAGCCAAAAGAGTTGACATCTGCCCCTTTTCTACTGTACATGTGCTGCATCCACACTTCTTCATCCACTCCCCCACCCTTCCCTACCTCCATCCCTCCCCTTCCATCCCTCCCTCCCTCTCTCTAATCCCTCTCCACACAACAGTCAATAGAGCACCGCAGAGTGCACACAGCCATACAGCTCTCAATCTGCAGAGTTGTACGACTTCAATAGGAAGCCACAGATCTTTACCATTGAATCCTCCGGAGAAAAACCAAGTGTTAACTCCTGGGACGACGCTTCTCGAGCGGTATTTTACCCGGTTTTCCTTGGACTGGAGCCTAAACCCCTTAGCACATTGAAATCGATAGGGTAGTTAAACTGTTACTTCCCTCCCCCAGACAACCACACTCCCACCACGCACCATCCCCATTCAAGACCAAGTGAAGTACTGTCAATAAACCCTTAACACAGGTAATTTGACAGATTTGTGGGTGAAGTGCTGCCATCAACGTAAAGGCCTAAAATAGTCCTTCTCACTGACAAAAGATGTCTGGCTGTATAGCTTATTTCCCTTGACAAGTTAGGAAAAAAAACCTCTCCACCAGTATGTCTGGAATATCATACAGCCAGACATCTTTTGGATCCTGAGTGGCGCAGCGGTCTAAGAGGCGTCACTACAGACTCGGGTTCGATCCCGGCCTGTATCACAACCGGCCTTGATTGGGTGTCCCATAGGGCGGTGTACAATTGGCACAGCGTCGTCCGGGTTAGGGGAGGGTTTGGCCGGGGTAGGCCGTCATTGTAAATAAGAATTTGTTCTTAACTGACTTGCCTAGTTAAATAAAGGTTAAATAAAAAATAAAAATAAAATCATAATGTAATTATGGGCTGTGTAGACACAGTTATCTCCCTATCTGGAAAATGTATGTATTTCAACCTAATCCTTTGGAGTTGAGGCTGTATAAACATTATGTCGCCCTAGGCAAAACAAGTGATAGCCGCCAATGTATCTCTGATGTTACAGATTCACTTGCACCAATATAAATTCAGCAAAAAAAGAAACGTCCTCTCACTGTCAACTGCGTTTATTTTCAGCAAACTTAACATGTGTAAATATTTGTATGAACATAACAAGAGTCAACAACTGAGATATAAACTGAACAAGTTCCACAGACATGTGACTCACAGAAATAATGTGGCCCTGAACAAAGGGGGGTCAAAGTCAAAAGTAACGGTCAGTATTTGGTGTGGCCACCAGCTACATTAAGTACGGCAGTGCATCTCCTCCACATGGACTGCACCAGATTTGCCAATTATTGCTGTGAGATGTTACCCCACTCTTCCACCAAGGCACCTGCAAGTTCCCAGACATTTCTATCCCTCACCCTCCGATCCAACAGGTCCCAGACGTGTTCAATGGGATTGAGATCCGGGCTCTTCGCTGGCCATGGCAGAACACTGACATTCCAGTCTTGCAGGAAATCACGCACAGAACGAGCAGTATGGCTGGTGGCATTATCATGCTGGAGGGTAATGTCAGGATGAGCCTGCAGGAAGGGTACCACATGAGGGAGGAGGATGTCTTCCTGTAACGCACAGTGTTGAGTTTGCCTGCAATGACAACAAGCTCAGTCCGATGATGCTGTGACACACCGCCCCAGACCATGACAGACCCTCCACCTCCAAATTGATCCCGCTCCAGAGTACAGGCCTCGGTGTAACGCCCATTCCTTTGACAATAAACGCGAATCTGACCATCACCCCTGGTGAGCCAAAACCGCGACTCGTCAGTGAAGAGCACTTTTTGCCAGTCATGTCTGGTCCAGCGATGGTGGGTTTGTGCCCTTGGCAACGTTGTTGCCGGTGATGTCTGGTGATGACCTGCCTTACAACAAGCCTACAAGCCCTCAGTTCAGCCTCTCTCAGCCTATTGCGGACAGAGCACTGATGGAGGGATTGTGCGTTCCTGGTGTAACTCGGGCAGTTGTTGTTGCCATCCTGTACCTGTCCCGCAGGTGTGATTTTCAGATGTATTGATCCTGTGCAGGTGTTGTTACACGTGGTCTGCCACTGCAAGGACGATCAGCTGTCTGTCCTGTCTCCCTGAAGTGCTGTCTTAGGCGTCTCACAGTACGGACATTGCAATTTATTGCCCTGGCCACATCTGCAGTCCTCATGTCTCCTTGCAGCATGCAATAAACTCCTTGCAGCAAGGCACATTCACGCAGATGAGCAGGGACCCTGGGCATCTTTCTTTTGGTGTTTTTCAGTCAGTAGAAAGGCCTCTTTAGTGTTCTAAGTTTTCATAACTGTGGCCTTAATTGCCTACCGTCTTAATTGCCTATCGTCGTGTCTTAACGACCGTTCCACAGGTGCATGTCCATTAATTGTTTATGGCTCATTGAACAAGCATGGGAAACAGTGTTTAAACCCTTTTCAATGAAGATCTGTGAAGTTATTTGGATTTTTAAGAATTATCTTTGAAAGACAGGGTCCTGAACAAGGGACGTTCCTTTTTTTTGCTGAGTTTATGTACAGAGCTGAGTACTTCACATTCTCAAGCTCTTTTCAACCCTAAAAAACACATGCCACATGTTACTTGTGTGCTTTCTAATACTCAGACAGCCAACAGCAGTTGCATTAATTAAAACATCAGAAAATCTACACTGATTACAAATAGACAAAAGAGAATTGTGGCTTGAGAGTGGGAAATTGACAGTGTTGATAATCCAAATCTCTGAAAAAAGCAATTAAGCGCATTGAGCGATTGACAACATCTAACATCTGTTCAATAGATGTGAGAAGTGTGTTAAGAAATGGCCAGAAATGTTGCCTGTGTCCAGAAATGTCTGTGGCCAGAATTGTTGTCTGTGATCAGAATTGTTGTCTGTGATCAGAATTGTTGTCTATGATCAGAATTGTTGTCTGTCACCAAAATTGTTCTCTGTGGTCAGAATTGTTGTCTCTGTCAGAATTGTTGACTTTGGTCATAATTGTTGTCTGTGACCAGAATTGTTGTCTATGGTCAGTATTGTTGTCTGTGACCACAGTAGATCCATGATGTGTTTTAATAGTGTGCTGCTGCATTGGACCAAAGTCCTACATCTTTCTCATTCTATCTTTATAGCAATAGCATCTGCAGAATAATAGCTGGTATGGAATTAAGAGTTGAGCGATCCAAGTTTCACACTAGACGGATTATGAAATACACACATACACACTGGTTTCCAGCAATCGACATGGCATAGATAAAGTGCTGAAAATTCATTAGCAAATTACATTTTTAACAAAATCTGAATTCAATTTAGTGCTTGGCTAAAATATCTAATTTGGCTTTTGTTTAGTTTTTGCATGCATGAGCCTTATAGCAGTTCACAACAGACTAAGCTTACAAATTTTGCTCCCTGTTAATTTTCTGCTCGATAAGGACATATTTCGTCTTGAATATGCAAATATTTTAGATATGCTCAAACATACAGTATAATTAGGCCAGTTAATTGTGATGACTGGAATGAAGGAAATTAGCCAATTAGAAGTTAGTTTCAAGATGCAAGACTAATTAAAAACATAAAACAAGTTACCATGATGTTTCCTTTCTCTTAACAACTGTTTAACAGGACCAGGAAGACACAACATTTATCAGAGTAACAAGGTGGGGGGCATTTGTTTTGACCATCTGAAACTAATTTCCTGCATTTCTACACAATCCAATATGTTGTGTCTATTTAGAACAACAAAAAATAAGTAAATACGGCCCAGAGTTATCAAGTTAAGATGTCATTATTAAATTATTAAATGTTTAAGTGATTGATAAGCCTGAACTAGATCAAAGGTTATTAATAATTAATATTGTGTTGCACCTTTAACCAATAGCCTAAAAAATGAAGAGCTCTCAAAAAAAATACAAAGACTTTTGATTGTCTTTATTAAGACATCCTGAGGAGTATTTCTGTCTGTAATAAAGCCCTTTTTGTGGGGAAAAACGAATTCTGATTGGCTGGGCCTGGGCCTGGGCCTGGGACCCCAGTGGGTGGGCCTATGCCCTCCTAGGCCCACGCATGGCTGCGCCCCTGCCCATTCATGTGAAATCCATAGATTACTGACTAATCAATTGATTTAAATGGACTTATTTCCTTTTATGAACTGTAACTCAGCTAAATCTTTGAAATTGTTGCATATTGCATTTATATTTTTGTTCAGTATAATTCATATCATAGGCCTAATAGTACTGTAGAGCTATTTTTACTTGCATACAATATAGTTGTATCACCCTGTCCTGTCGCTAGAGGTCCACGGCCCTGTAGCGCTCCAACCCAACACACCCCACTCAGCTTTAGGATCTTAGTGAAACATTCATTATTGTTTTCAGGTGTGTTAGGCCAAAGCCAGAGTGACAACCAACAGTACGGCAGACCCCCAGGGACAGGACTGAGCAGACCAGCAGCTAGGGATTGCCTAAATAGGTATCTCCCCTGACGTGGACATGTTTTCAATATCGACTTATTTTGTCGTGCTGTATTCCATATAAGGCATCCAGGCCTTATGAGAGTTGCCCAGTATACCCTTAATCTTGTAATAAATCAAATCCAGTGATAGATAACTTGACATTTCTGACATCCATTGTGACATTGTGGGAGGATAACCAACCTTCCAATGAATGGCAATGCATTTCTTAGCCACTATAAATGCTAGGTTACACCGTTTCTTCTGATAACAGTCTCCAGTATCAACATTTCCAAGCGAACAAAAACATGGAGAATCTGTAGACATGTTGAGATAAAAGTGTTTTACACCTCCAGCAGAGGAATCACATGTACGTTTCACTGGCATATAGTATGTTATATGGATGGTCTTAAACTACAGTAATTTCTGTTTGAGATGATACGAACATGACTGGGCCTTCTAACATATCTGTATCCATTCATCATCATCAATAGCTTCTACCAGGTCTTCCTCCCATTTTTGTTTTACATGTTTTGGGTCATCGGGAAAAAGCCTCTATCAACCCTTGATACAGTTTGGGAATCAACTTCGGAGGTTTGTCAGACTGCCTTAAAATAGTTTCAATCTTCGAAGCATCTGTCTTGTTCTATATGCAAAAATTCACCTCAGCGCCGTCACAGACTGATCTTCCCTGGCTGCTAAGATGAAGCATGACAAAGAATCACCTAGGTGTACATTTATACATTCAATTATCCAAGAATAGAATCAATGGTTCAATCATTGAAATGACCATTATTCCCAGATCCCAGATCCCAGACTGTAGCTTTAAGCTCTCCTGTAGCTACTGTAGGTCTACCCATCAATTCCAGATGGAACTTTGTATCATTCACTGATATTGTTAATATACTGCAAAATTCACCTGAGCTCTGATAGACTGGTCTTTCCTGGCTCTCTGACCCTGCTGGGACACCTGTCACCATCTGATCCTGCTAAGACATGATAAGCATAATGTTGAGTACTGTGCACCATGAAGCCTGTAGTGCTGTTTATTACTGTGTTTGTTCGAAAAGTAGGGAATTAGCTAGGGAAACTGACAGATCAATAACGTTACATTTCTATACTGAATATTAAAAACTTACATTGCACTGAAAAAACGTCAGAATATGGGCCTTCAACTTGGCTGCTGGTTTCATCATTTGATTCAGGTCTAGTGTGATTGAGGCAAAAAATAATAGCTAACGTTAGCCAACTTTTGGACAGCTCTCTCTCTAACGATACATCAACTGGCGAAAGCTAGCCAAGTTCATTTACTTCTGTTGAAATGGGACAAAACAAAGGCTACAAAACATTTTCATACAAACAACAGCTGATAGATAGTGATATGTGTAAGGGGTGCGTAACTGGTGGCAGGGAAGTCAAACGCAGGAGAGCAGAACTTGGTGAATAGCCGGAGCAGTTTAATATATAAAACTAACGGCATACAAAACAACAAACACATGGGTACAAAACCCGTAGCGCACCAGTAACACATAGCACGAGTACTTACAAAATAAATAATTCCCGACAAGGACATGGGGGAAACAGAGGATAAAATATACAACGTGTAATTAGGGAATTGAAACCAGGTGTGTGTGAAAACAAGACAAAACAAATGGAACATGAAAAATGGATCTGCGATGGCTAGAAGACCGGCGACGTCGACCGCCGAACACCGCCCGAACAAGGAGAGGAACCGACTTCGGAAGAAGTCGTGACAATATGGCTGTTATTACTATCTGACAGATACTGTAGCTAGAGGCTAGAGCTGAACTGGCTGTGGTAAGTTAGCTGCTAGCTAGCTAATTAATTCACCGAAGTTGAGAAGGGATGAAACATTAGCTAAGGTTAGATGTCAGTTACACTAGCTAATAGCTTAGCACTGGGAAAAAGCCTACCCAACCGTTCTTTGGCGTCCGCTTGGTCCTAAAGCACACTGTTGCACTTTTAGTATCACATTGCAATGATAAAACTGGTGGGGGGGCACAAAAGTGCAATTTCAGAATGAGTGGGGACATGACCCCAGTCACCCCGTCCGTTCATCCCCAGTGAAAGTTGCACCCCTGCATGTGCATGTACTGTGTGTGTGTGTGTGTGTGTGTGTGTGTGTGTGTGTGTGTGTGTGCGTGCGTGCGTGTGTGTATGAGTTGAGGTGTTGTTTTTAGAGCAGCAGGTTGCACAGCCAGGAGCTGCAGAGTCATGCTCCTTCGTGAGGAGAGTTGAGAGAATTGAGGGGAAGGAGGGAGAAAGGGTGGAGAGGTGAGGTAGAGGAAGGGAGGAACAGAGGGGAATTGCCGGAGAAAGGGGCAAGAGCCCAGGAGTCAGTGCTGTCAGGATCATTCACAGCATCAGCACCACTTGCGCTAGGAACAAAATAGAATTACCTCGGGGAGCAGAAATCAGCTAATCAGCTTAGGAAGGAGCCCCTGGGGAAGACAGGGAGGAGGGCGGGGGAGGGGGGGTATAGTGCACTGCACTGGCAGGCTGGCAGGTATCGGGAATGTGTGTGTGTGTGCGTGCGTGCATCTGTGCGTTTGTGTGCACATAGGTGACTTGGATTCATCTGTACTGTGCATGCAGATCTCCTTAGATTTTAGTGCTTGAATCACAACAGTTCTGCCATTGTTATGCTACCACTGTTGGTCTGTTAGCCTAGCCACTCTGGCAATGCTTTTGTGTTAGCTATGTTTGGCCAGAGCAGGGTGCTTTGGAGAGCCTGTATGACACGCACTCAACTTCCACAAACACTTGTGTGGTCGGCTATGGCAGAGGGGACTACCCAGCTCTGGCTTTCTTACAGCGCTCTCTTGACCTCATTGCTCCCCGCTCTGACGTACCTTCCCTCCCTCTTACCGTCTCAATTGTCTAGCCATTACACAATTATACGGTGTCCATACTAGGATATCCTTAGTCTCAGCAGCACGTCCTAATTTGGACCCCGTACAGGTACACCCCCTTCTTTCCATGTGGAAGCAACAGAAGCTAAGGATCTCGCTCTCTTTCTCTCAACACAGCAGAAGGAAACAGAGTTCCTCCATTGTGTGGCTGGGATGAAACCCGGTCTCGTTTGTCGTCGCAGCAAGCTGCTAGCTCGCTTACACAAAAGCCTCATTCCCTAGGCAAGCTCGCATGTTTGCCAGCGAACACACACAGACACACACACTCTCTTCATCTCGCTGAGAAAAGAGGCCCTCTGAGTGAAACAAACCCTCTCGTAAAAACAGCCGCCGCCAGCCTCTATGATGACGAATCTGGGTATTTCTTCTGAGAAGGAGGCGAGCGAGGAGCACTAGAAAGCAATCGATGGAGAGCCATTTAATATTTACACTTTTCACCGAGCCAGGCTGAGAGTGTGAGAGGGTCTTGTTTTAGGGAGAAATAGCTAAGGACTTGGAATAAAGCCAGTGTCTTTTTGGACCAAAGTTATATTAACGTCTCATTGTCTAGCTGAAGACAGAACATGGTGCCCGTATTAGAACAGCCTGGGTCTCAACAGGACCTTGTGGATTGTCACCTGAGGGAGGGGGAACCATTCCATTGATGGATTTACCACAGATGATGCTAGATAGAGCTGTTGTATTTTCCCCTGGGGGCTAAGGGGGTTTTAGCGACTAGCCGAGGCAATGAAATACGTAATAAGTAATAAAATATAGTATTAATTAATTTGTCTTTCATTTATCTTCAAACGTCAGTTTTGTAGGTCTGTTTCCCTTTCCGAATTCAAATTTCTTTGGAATGCGTCGTAATAATATTCATATTATGATGATGTTTCTTAAATCGGTTATTAATCTCTTTGGTGAATGTTAAAATCGTAAACAAATCCAAGCCACCAGATGTTATTAGCGGACTGTCTGTCTCCTCCGAGCTGTTTGGTTTGGATTAATGCCTTGTCGGCGTCCACGGCTCAGAAAATAATCTCTGGCACTCTACTCCCAATAGTACCGTGCCTTCAGAAAGTATTCACACCCCTTGACTTTTTCCACATTTTGTTGTGTTACAGCCTGAATTTAAAATGGATTATATTGAGATTTTGCATCACATGCCTACACACAATACCCCATAATGTCAAAAATGTATTACGTATGAAAAGCTGAAATGTTTTGAGTCAATAAGTATTCAACCACTTTGTTATGGCAAGCCTAAATACGTTCAGGAGTAAAAGTTTGCTTAACAAGTCACATAAGTTGCATGGACTGCAATAATAGTGCTTAACATGATTTTTGAATGATTATTGCATCTTTGTACTCCACACATACAATTATCTGTTAGGTCCCTCAGTTGAGCAGTGAATTTCAAACACAGATTCAACCACAAAGACCAGGAATGTTTTCCAATGCTTTGCAAATGGCACCTATTGGTAGATGGGTAAAAATAAAAGCAGACATTGAATATCCCTTTGAGCATGGTGAAGTTATTAATTACACTTTGGATGGTTACAGAGTTTTATGGCTGTGATAGGAGAAAACTGAGGCTGGATCAACAACATTGTAGTTACTCCACAATCCTAACATGAATGACAGAGTTAAAAGAAGGAAGCCTGTACAGAATAAAAATATTCCAAAACATGCATCCTGTTTGCAATAAGGCACTAAAGTAAAACTGTAAAAAAATTGGCAAAGAAATGAACTTCATGTCCTGAATACAAAGTGTTATGTTTGGGGCAAATCCAACGCAAGCCATCACCGAGTACCACTCTTCATATTTTCAAGCATGGTGGTGGCTGTATCATGTTATGGGTATGCTTGTCATCGACTAGGGAGTTTTTGGGGGGGATGAAAAGAAACAGAATAGAGCTAAGCACAGGCAAAATCATAGAAGAAAACCTGGTTAAATCTGCTTTCCACCAAACACTGAGAGACAAATTCACCTTTCAGCAGGACCATGACCTAAAACACAAGGCCAAATATCCACTTGAGTTGTTTACCAAGACCACATCGAATGTTTCTGAGTGGCCTAGTTACAGTTTTGACTTAAATCGGCTTGAAAATCTATGGCAAGACCTGAAAATGGCTGATCATATTACGATGTTTCTTAAATCAGTTATTTATCTCTTTGGTGAATGTTAAAATTGTAAACAAATCCAAGCCACTAGATGTAATTTAGCGGGCAATCTGTCTCCTCCGAGCTGTTTGGTTTGGATTAATGCCTTGATCAACAACCAACTTGACAGAGCTTGAAGAATTTTAAAAGTAGTAATGTGCAAATATCGAACATTCCATGGATGCAAAGTTCTTAGAGACATACCCAGAAACACTCACAGCTGTAACCACTGTCAAAGGTGATTTTAACATGTATTGACTCACGGTTGTGAATACTTATGTAAATTAGATATTTATGTATTTCATTTTCAATAAATGTGCAAAAAAACATTCAAAAACATGTTTTCACTTTGTCATTATGGGGTATCGTGTGTAGATGTGTGAGGAAAAAAGATGGAATCCATTTTGAATTCAGGCTGTAACACAATAAAATGTGGAATAAAATGCGGGAGGCATTGTATGTGTTAATATGAGAATGATCTGTAAATAAGCAGCAAACTGCTCTGCCAGCAGTGTACTGCACACACTGACACAGACTCAGACACAGAAATGTACACACACACACACACACACACACACAGACATAGACAGACACACACCCTTTGACAGCTGCTGTCCATGTGCATCATGCACAGTGGCGATTATTCATTTATTTTTCAGCAATCTTTCACGTTACTATTCACAGCACACTAAAGGATACAGAGGCATCAAACATGGCATACTTGTGAGACATGCATCATTGAAATATGAATAACAGAACACGCTGAAACTGCCAGACTTCTTTGTCAAAGCCAAAGAGTGACAATATGATCTTACATCCCCCAGATGACGCGTGTTCTTTTAAAATATCTCTAGTCTACATCATTTGCAATAAGACAAACTATTATAAACTGTCATTATCATAGCTATTCTTTCTAAGTCTAATTTGTAAAGGTAAATGCAAAGGTGACCTCACCATCCAGGATCATAGATGCCTATAACAAGTATTACAATGCATTATAACCACATTATAGTGAAGTGTTACGCAGGTACTTGTAAGCTATTCATTTACGCATTCTAACATTGTGGTGTTCCACAACAGCCTTCAACTTGACTTGACCTGGAAAAAACACAAATCCAACGTTAGTACCAGCCTCCTAAATGTTCCCGTACAAGTATCTAAACTACAAAAAATGCCTGGTTGCCTGGTTCACGTAGTTTCTTCCACAGGCTGATTGAAATAACTTTTCATTTCGTGATGAGAGGGAAGAAATATCAGAGTCGAAGCTCATTACTTTCATTTTCATACCTCTTCAGCCCCTTCTCACATCTTTTATATGGCGTAGTTCCATGTATTATCCCCAAAGCAATTTTCGGACATCGTTTTATGGGGGGACCTTCTCTGAGTTCAAGTCCCTCCATGGTACTAAAAGAGGGCTTACTGGTGTTGAATGTAAATGTATCCTACTCCCTGCCAGGTGGATGTGTGTGTGTGTGTGTGTGTGTGTGTGTGTGTGTGTGTGTGTGTGTGTGTGTGTGTGTGTGTGTGTGTGTGTGTGTGTGTGTGTGAGAGAGAGTGTGTTTGTGCACATGCATGCATACATGTGTACAAGTGTGTTTCTGTGTGTGTGTGTGTGTGTGTGTGTGTGTGTGCGCGTGACTTTGAGTGTAAGTGTGTGTGTGTTCCAAGTTCACAGAGTGTTTCCAGGAAAACAGGGAGGCCTCCAGTTCCTCTCTTCCTCTCTGAACTCATCACTGACACCACTACTGATCTCCACCCTCTAATTCCCCAGCTTATCTGAGCACACAAGTTCCTACATAGCTCTCTCTCAGCCCACCACCTCTCAGCCCCCCAGAAAGACTTGAGTCAGAGCCGGAGGAGAAAAGCAAAGGAGAAAAGGAGAAAAGAGATAGTGTGAATAGGATTGGGGGAAAGGGGGAAGAGAGAAGAGAACGAGAGAAAGAAGAGTGAGGGAGAAAGAGAGGAAGAGTGAAAAAGAAAGAGTGAATAGACAGACACAGAGAGAGTAGGGATGTATGGATTCCGATGGCCAGAGATAAAGACAGAGCGAGAGAGAGACAGACAGGAAGTCTTTGATGGAGATGTTGTACAGACGTGTCACACAAATCCAGATCTTTAGTCAGTCTCCAACAGGCTCAAAGCCCTAGCTCTGCCACACAGAGCCCTCCTCTCCGCTCCTCTCCCCTTCACTCCTCTCTGTCTCTATCTGACTCTCTATCTCTCCAGCTCTAGTCCCCTCTTCTTTCCCCTCCTCTTTCCCACTCTCTTCTCTCCCTCACTCTTCTCTTTTTCTCTCTTCCTTTCCCTCTCACTCACCTCTCCTCTCCTGCTCTTTCCTCTCTGCCGTCGCTCCTCTCCTCTCCCCCTCCCCTTTAATTCCCTCTCCTGGTCTCCCAGTAGGGACCTGTCCTCATCTCCCGCTCCCCTCTCCAGTGGCATGCTAATTAATTTTGGACACTTTGCAGCCAGAGATGGTGAGGCAGGCAGCCGTGCTGGACTCGGGGCTCCAGTAGGGCTAAAGACGAGCGCCTCTACCATCGTTCGATTCTGCCTTTTTCATACACAATGGCCCCAGCTCACTACATTCAAATGGGACTGTTCCTCCTTCAGCTAACTGTCTGTCTCTCTCTCTCTCTTTCTCTTTTTCCTCTCTCTTTCTCTCTCTCTCTCCCTGCTCTCTCCGTTTCTATTCTCTTTACCCATTACCCATTTACCCATTTCCCCTCACCACTCCATCCAACCATTTATCCATCACTGGATATCTGGTTAATCGCAAAGCCCTGTTCATGTAACCTCGCAGACCTACAACTGCTCTCCCTGCATCAGCCACGCGCCTAATAAAACATCCAGAGTGATATGTTTGTATTTTATCCCTCCTCCTCTCACTCTTTTTTTGTATTCATTTGACACACATTTCAGAATGTTATGCCTTATTCATACCTCCCTTGGTCTGAAAGGTCTGATATCTAAAATGAGTTGTACAGTAGTGTGGGTGGGTGGGCGAGCACCTGAGAGTAGGCTATCGCAGAGAAGCTAGATATAATTCCCACTAAGATCCAGTCCGAGGTCTCTGTCTCTATTCGGCTATGGGACTTTCCCTTGAGCTAGTGTACTGTACTGCTGAGCTCAGGCAGGACATGTAGAGTACATTGGGTTATCCTCTCTTAACCCTGAAGCATAGTCAGCATTGTACAGTATGCTTACTGTACATTGAGAATGGTACATTAGCCTACGGGAAGGATGCTATTTTTAGATTGCATCTAATCTGTGCCCTAGGTATATTTAAAACATTCTGACACACAATTACAGGATTATTAATATTTCCGATTTTTGAACAGCGTGATTTACTGGATTTACAAATACCCAAATTGTGTTTATATTGTACATTGTATTTGTGTCTATTGTAGTCTATTTATATCACCAGTGTGGCTATTGGTTAATTGCTTCACTCAAGGGCATCCAGCTGTTTTTACACCTGAGAGCTGATCCTTTTAATGAAGCGGTAAAAACACACACATGCATGCATGCACGCACGCACGCACACACGCACACACATACACACATACACAAACTTACTAATCCTCCAACAACATGACTCTCATCATACCTTTCAAGGTTCTATCCACCGCTCCAGGAAGAATATGTCCTCTGGCACAGATCTAGGATCATCTTACCCTTCCCCAATTCATATCTTAACCATAAGGGGGAAAACATGAAACTGAAGTTGGATCAGTGTCTAGGGGCAAATACGCTACTCCCTCCCCTTCAGTGCCCCAAATTAAGTGTCCTACTGGTCCCAGTCCCCCTGCTGTTTACATCCCAGTTTCACTCGCTCTGTCTCTTCCCAGTGAAGTAAACAAACAAACAACAACAAACTCAAACGGTTCCACTCATCTCTCCCTCTCGTCCCCGTTCCCTCTCTTATCCGTCTCCCTCTTCTTTCCGGAAGGCAGGGTAAAATGGCGAGGGAATAGACAGCCACCATTGCATCGTTTGTCAACTCTAATCTGCATGGCATTAATAATTGATTGGATCCTGCAACCACTGATCTGAGATAGACTCTCTTTCTCTCCTTCTCTCCCTCTAGTTCCTCTCTCCTTCCCTCTCTCACACTTCTCCTCTCTGACTCTCTTGAAGTTCCTCGGTGTCCACATCACTAAGGATCTATAATGGTTCACACACCAACAGTCATGAAGATGGAATGACAATGCGTATTCCCCCTTAGGAGGCTGAAAAAATTTGGCATGGGCCCTCAGATCCGTAGAAAGTTCTACAGCTGCATCATTGACCATCTTGATTGGCTGCATCACCGCTTGGTATGGCAATTCCTTGCCATCTGACAGCAAGGCGCTATAGAGGGTAGTGCGTACTGCCCTGTACATCACTGCGGCAGAGCGTCCCGCCATCCAGGACCTCTATACCAGACGGTGACAGAGGAAGGACCTAAAGATGGTCAAAGACTCCAGCCACACATGTCATAGGCTGTTCTCTCTGCTACCGCACGGCAAGTGGCACCGATGCACCAAGTTTGGAACCAACAGGACAACCCTGAATATCTTCTACCCCAAGCCATAAGACTCCAAAATAGTTCAACTGTTAACCAAATAGCTACCTGGACTATCTGCATTGACCCTTTCTGCACACATTTTTTTGACTCGTCACATACTGTACGCTGCTGCTACTGTTCATCATCTGTCACTTTATTCCTAGTTATATGTACATATCTACCTCCATTACCTCGTACCCCTGCACATCGACTCAGTCCTGGTACCACGTGTATATAGCCAAGTTATCGTTACTCATTGTGTATTTCATTTTACTTTTTACATTTTAAAACGTGTTTTACTTTTCTATTATTTCTCTATTTTCTTTCTGTCACGTTCGTCATAATAATGATCGGACCAAGGCGCAGCGGGAGTAGCGTTCCACATAATTTATTAGAATGTGAAACTTTAGAAAAATACAAAACAAATAAAGAATAAACAAATCGTGACTACAATACAACTCACATAAACAATATCCCATAACCCCCAAGTGAAAAACAAGCTACTTAAGTATGATCCCCAATTAGAGACAACAATTACCAGCTGCCTCTAATTGGGAATCATACAAATCACCAACATAGAAAATAAAACCTAGAACCCCATATAGAAATAAGTAAACTAGATCACCCCCCAGTCACGCCCTGAACCACTTTACCATATTGAAACAATGTGGACTGCCTCAGGAGGCTCCAGGCCGTGGACCGTCTCAGGAGGCTCCGGGCCGTGGACCGTCTCAGGAGGCTACGGGCCGTGGACCGTCTCAGGAGGCTCCGGGCCGTGGACCGTATCAGGAAGTTCCGGACCGTGGACCGTCTCAGGAGGCTCCGGGCCTGGACCGTCTCAGGAGGTTCCGGACTGTGGACCGTCAATGGAGGTTATGGACTGTGGACCGTCGTTGGAGGTTCCGGACTGTGAAACGTCGTTGGAGGTTCCGGACTGTGAAACGTCGCAGGAAGCTCTGGACTGTGAACTGTCGCCGGAAGCTCTGGACTGGGAACTGTCACCGGAAGCTCTGGACTGGGAACTGTCGCTGGAAGCTCTGGACCGGGAACTGTCGCCGGAAGCTCTGGACCGCATACCGTCGCTGGAGGCTCTGGACTGCCGACCGTCGCTGGAGGCTCTGGACTGCCGACCGTCGCTGGAGGCTCTGGACTGCCAACCGTCGCTGGAGGCTCTGGACTGCCGACCGTCGCTGGAGGCTCTGGACTGCCGACCGTCGCTGGAGGCCTGGTGCGTGGGACCGGCACTGGTGGTACCGGACTGATGACACGCACCTCAGGGCGAGCACGAGGAGCAGGCACAGGACGTACTGGACTTGGGAGGTGCTCTGGAGGCCTGATGTGTGGGACCGGTACAGGTGGCACCGGACTAGTGACACACACTTCAGGGCGAGTGCGGGGAGCAGGCACAGCACGTACTGGACTGGGGAGGCGCACTGGAGGCCTGATGCGTGGGACCGGTACAGGTGGCACCGGACTAGTGACATGCACTTCAGGGTGAGTGCGGGGAGCAGGCACAGGACGTACCTGACTGAGGACACGCACTTCAGTAAGAGTGCGAGGAGGAGGCACAGGACGTACTGGACTGCGAATGCGCACTGGAAACCTAGTGCGTCGAGCCGGCGCAGGTGGCGCCAAACTGGTGACACGCACTTCAGGGCGAGTGCGGGGAGCAGGCACAGGGTGTACTGGGCTGGAGAGGCGCACTGAAGGCCTGATGCGTGGGACCAGTATAGGTAGCACCGGACTGGTGACACGCACTTCAGAGTGAGTGCGAGGAGGTGACACAGGACGTACTGGGCTGTGAAGGCACACTAGAGACCTGGTGCGTACAGCCGGCCTCAATTGTACCGGAACTTTAACACACTTCTCAGGACGAGTACGGGGAGCTGACACAGGTGGCATTGGACGACTAACACGCTCCTCAGGGCGAATGCCGTGCATACTACGCCAAACCAACAGCTCTCTCTCTTCACTCTCCTCCAATTTATCCAACAATTCCTCGAAAGTCTCTAAATCTCCCCTCCGTTCACTCTCCTCCAATTTATCCAATAACTCCTTAACGGACTCTGACTCACCCCAATATTCTTCTTCGCTCTCTGACTCGTCCCTCGGCCTCGCCGACCACTCCGTGTGCCCCCCCAAAAAAACTTTTTCGGGCTGTCTTTTGGGCTTTCTCTGTGGCCGCGAACCCTGGTGTCATCACTATCCTTCCTTCACTGCTTGCGTCTCCCACCATGGAAGGCGATCCTATCCTGCCAGGATTTCTTCCCAAGTCAAGGATCCCTTCCCATCCAGAATCTCTTCCCAAGTCCAGGATACTTCCTCCTCATGGGCATGCTGCTTGGTCCCGGTTTAATGGGATATTCTGTCACGTTCGTCATAATAATGATCGGACCAAGGCGCAGCGTGAGTAGCGTTCCACATAATTTATTAGAAAGTGAAACTTTAGAAAAACACAAAACAAATAAAGAATAAACGAACCGTGACTACAATACAACTACACATACACAATATCCCATAACCCCCAAGTGAAAAACAAGCTACTTAAGTATGATCCCCAATTAGAGACAACGATTACCAGCTGCCTCTAATTGGGAATCATACAAATCACCAACATAGAAAATAAAACCTAGAGCCCCACATAGAAATAAATAAACTAGATCACCCCCCAGTCACGCTGTGAACCACTTCACCATAGAGAAACAATGTCTCTCTATGGTCAGGGCATGACACTTTCTTTCTACATTGTTGGGAAGGGCCCGTAAGTCACCATTTCACTGTTAGTCTACACCTGTTGTCTACAAAGCATGTGACGAATAACATTTGGTTTGATTTGGAAACATCCTTATCTTTTGCTACTTCGTCTCCTGCTTCTAAAAACACTTTTTTTCTTTAATCTCTCTCCATTTCTTGCCTCCATTCTGCCATAAGTCCCTTCAGGCTTTTTTCTCACCTGCACAGAAAAATAGATGTGCTTTTTCAAGTCATCTAGCCATCTTTGCTGTAGGGGCAGCATTTTCTATCCTTTTCTTTTTCAAACAATACAGTGTAAATAGCTCCCAACTTGTCCCCTACAACCCCTCTTCCCCTCATCTCTACTTTTTCTTGACAACATAATCCTGTGTCACTGCTGTCTATGATTTACAGGGAATTGCGAAAGTATTCACCCCCTTGGCATTTTTCCTATTTTGTTGCCTTATAACCTGGAATTAAAATATATTTGGGGGGGGGTTATATCATTGGACTTACACAACATGCCTACCACTTTGAAGATGCAAATTATATTTTATTGTGAAACAAACAAGACATAAGATTTTTAAAAACTGAAAACTTGTCCAACTCCCTTTACTAACCAAAAACATAATCAACACGTATACTGTCGTACGCATGACACAGAACAGAATCTGTCAGTGTCCCTAATTTGTTAGCTTCAGGAACCTCTCAAATTGCTTTGGGAATCCGCATTCCACTATGCTATTTCTATGCACTGTTGTGTCGTCTGGTGCATTAAACTCTACCTAAATCCTACCCTTATTAGGTAACCTAATCGTAATCTAATTATGCCTGACGGTGTTATTTTTGTTCTTTCTGGAAGTATGTGTGCTTGTTGACAATGAATTATAGCACACATGTTTAATCATCTAGAGGATCTACAGGGGCTTGCGAAGGTTTTCACCCACTTGGCATTTTTCTATTTTTTTGCCTTACAACCTGGAATTAAAATTGATTTTTGGGGGGTTTGTATCATTTGATTTACACAACATGCCTACCATTCTGAAGATGTGAAACAAACAAGAAATAAGACAAAAAAAACATAACTTGAGTGTGCATAACTATTCACCCCCCCAAAGTCAATACTTTGTAGAGCCACCTTTTGCAGCAATTACAGCTACAAGTCTCTTGGGGTATGTCTCTATAAGCTTGGCACATCTAGCCACTGTGGTTTTTGCCCATTCTTCAAGGCAAAATTTCTCCAGCTCCTTCAAGTTGGATGGGTTCCGCTGGTGTACAGCAATCTTCAAGTCATACCACAGATTCTCAATTGGATTGAGGTCTGGGCTTTGACTAGGACATTCCAAGACATTTAAATGTTTCCCCCCTAAAGCGTTGCTTTAGCAGTATGCTTAGGGTCATTGTCCTGCTGGAAGGTGAACCTCCGTCACAGTCTCAAATCTCTGGAAGACTGAAACAGGTTTCCCTCAAGAATTTCCCTGTATTTAGCACCATCCATCATTCCTTCAATTCTGACCAGTTTCCTAGTCCCTGCCTATGAAAAACATCCCACAGCATAATGCTGCCACCACCATGCTTCACTGTGGGGTTGGTGTTCTCGGGATGATAAGAGGTGTTGGGTTTATGCCAGACATAGCGTTTTCCTTGATGGAAAAAAGCTCAATTTTAGTCTCATCTGACCAGAGTACCTTCTTCCATATGTTTGGGGAGTCTCCCACATGCCTTTTGGCGAACACCAAACATGTTTGCTTATTTTTTCTTTAAGCAATGGCTTTTTTCTGGCCACTCTTTCCGTAAAGCCTAACTCTGTGGAGTGTACGGCTTAAAGTGGTCCTATGGACAGATACTCTAATCTACGCTGTGGAGCTTTGCAGCTCCTTCAGGATTATCTTTGGTCTCTTTGTTGCCTCTCTGATTAATTCCCTCCTTGCCTGGTCCATGAGTTTTGGTGGGCAGTCGTCTCTTGGCAGGTTTGTTGTGGTGCCATATTCTTTTCATTTTTTATAATGGATTTAATGGTGCTCTTTGGGATGTTCAAAGTTTCAGACATTTTTTTTATAACCCAACCCTGATCTGTACTTCTCCACAACTTTGTCCCTGACCTGTTTGGAGAGCTCCTTGGTCTTCATGGTGCTGCTTGCTTAGTGGTGCCCCTTGCTTAGTGGTGTTGCAGACTCTGGGGCGTTCCAGAACAGGTGTATATATAATGAGATCATGTGACAGATAATGTGACACTTAAATTGCACACAGGTGGACTTTATTGAACTAATTATGTGACTTCTGAAGGTAATTGGTTGCACCAGATCTTATTTAGGGGCTTCATGGAAAAGGGGGTGAATACATATGCATGCACCAGTTTTCTGTTTTTTATTTTTTCATTTTCATTTCACTTCACCAATGTGGACTATTTTGTGTATGACCATTACATGAAATACAAATACAAATCAATTTAAATTACAGGTTGTAATGCAACAAAATAGGAAAAACGCCAAGGGGGATGAATACTTTTGCAAGGCACTGTATGAATCCTGGGTAAAAACATGCACCCTCTCTCTATCTTTCTTTCTGTCTTGTGTGGTTATGGACTGCCCTCTTCAAATTTAAACCACAGGTTTTCAATGGGTTTCAAGGCAGTAGACTGAGATAGTCATTGGAAGATGTTTATTTTGTGGCCATTGAACTGTTTCTTTATGGATTTTGATGTGTGCTTGGGGTTATTGTCTTGCTGGAAGATTTTACATAGACATTTTATTCATTTAGCAGACACTCTTACAGGAGCAATACGAGGATTTTCACCTAGTTGGCTCTGGGATTCAAACCATTGACCTTTAGGTTGCTGGCCCAATGCTTTTAACCGCTAGGCTACCTGCCGATGCACTTGCAGCAAAGTTTCAGCCTCCTGGCAGAGTCAATCAGGTTTCTTGCTAAAATATCCTGGTACTGGGTACAGTTCATGATGCTGCTGACCTTAACAAGGGCCCCGGGACCAGTGGAAGCAAAATAGCCCCATAACATCAAAGATCCACCCCTATATTTTACAGTTTTTTTTCTGCTCATGCATTCTCATTTCGATGCAAAAACCACAACTGGTGGGTGTGGCAAAAGAGCTGTATTGGCATGTAAAGCACCGGTTCCAATCCAAGTGCCAATGCTATTTAGCAAAC
Source organism: Salmo trutta (assembly GCF_901001165.1). NCBI lineage: Eukaryota > Metazoa > Chordata > Actinopteri > Salmoniformes > Salmonidae > Salmo > Salmo trutta. The sequence continues at coordinate 25,976,556 of NC_042993.1, read as the reverse complement.
TCCATGCATTTACATTTGTTGAACAACATGAAAATATAGCTGTTAGGCCACACACACAGACGGTAGGTTTGGTTTTGAAATGAGAATGCATAAGCAGAAAATAACTCCATACCTACTGTAAAATATGGGGGTGGATCTTTGATGTTATGGAGCTATTTTGCTTTCACTGGTCCTGGGGCCCTTGTTAAGGGTCATCGCCATCATGAACTTTACCCAGTACCAGGGTATTTTAGCCAAAAAACCTGGTTGCCTCTGCCAGGAGGCTGAAACTTGGCCGCAAGTGGATTTTCCAGCAAAAAAATAACCCCAAGCACACATCAAAATCAAAGGCTCAGTCTCCGGAAACCAATTGAAAGCCTTTGGTTAAAATTGAAAAGGTTAGTCCATAAGCACAGATGAAGGATATCAAGGATCTGGAAGGATTCTGTATGGAGGAATGGTCTAAGATCCCTCCCAATGCGTTCTCCAACTCATAAAACATTTTAGAAAAAGGCTCAGTGCCGTTATCCTCGCAAGGTAAGGTATTATATAGTACTGAAAACAGGGTTGTCAATGATTTTGACCCCTAAATTTTTCAGAAAATAAATATTACTTGTTAGTAAAAAATTACCTAATTTCCCAATTTTTCTGAGCATACAGTATTATAATTATTTATTTCACACCATCATTTTTGCACATCTTTATCAACGGTCAATAATTTTGTACCCTACTGTACACATGCAGACATTTACGCCCACACATATGAAAAACACTCACCCACACATACTTTACACAGTATACTCACATGACATGCAGTACACATATATGCATGCAATTACACTCACACCCATCCATATCCCTTAACCTATACTTTCACCTATATTCATCATGAAGCACCCGCCACCCACAGCAACATACAGTGCATTCGGAAAGTATTCAGACCCATTGACTTTTTCCACATTTTGTTATGTTACAGCCTTATTCTAAAATTGATTAAATTACTTTTTTCCCTCATCAATCTACACACAATACCCAATAATGACACATTTTTTCAAATGTAAAAAAACAAATACAGAAATACCATATTTACATAATTATTCAGACCTTTGGCTATGAAACTCGAAATTGAGCTCAGGTGCATCTTGTTTCCATTGATCATCCTTGAGATGTTTCTACAACTTGATTGGAGTCCACCTGTGGTAAATTCCATTAATTGGACATGATTTTGAAAGGCACACACCAGTCTGTATAAGGTCCCACAGTCGACAGTGCATGTCAGAGCAAAAACCAAGCCATGAGGTTGAAGGAATTGTCCATAGAGCTCCGAGACAGGACTGTGTCGAGGCACAGATCTGGGGAAGGGTACCAAAACATTTCTGCAGCAATCAAGAACACAGTGCAGGTCCCCAAGAACACAGTGGCCTCCATCATTCTTAAATGGAAAAAGTTTGGAACCACCATTGACTCTTCCTAGAGATGGCCGCCCGGCCAAACTGAGCTATCGGGGGAGAAGGGCCTTGGTCAGGGAGGTGACCAAGAATCCGATGGTCACTCTGACAAAGCTCCAGAGTTTCTCTGTGGAGATGGGAAAACCTTCCAGCAGGACAACCATCTCTGCAACACTCCACCAATCAAGCCTTTATGGTATAATGGCCAGACGGAAGCCACTCCTCAGTAAAAGGCACATGACAGCCCGCTTGGAGTTTGCCAAAAGGCACTTAAAGGACTCTCAGACCATGAGAAACAAGATTCTCTGGACTGATGAAACCAAGATTGAACTCTTTGGCCTGAATGCCAAGCGTCATGTCTGGAGGAAACCTATGGTGAAGCATGGTGGTGGTAGCATCATGCTGTGGGGTTGTTTTTCAGCGGAAGGGACTGGGAGACTAGTCAGGCTCGAGGGAAAGATGAACAGAGCAAAGTACAGAGAAAACCTGCTCCAAAGCGCTCAGGACCTCAGACTGGGGCGAAGGTTTGCCCTCCAACAGGACAACAACCCTAAGCACACAGCCAAGACAACGCAGGGGTGGCTACGGGACAAGTCTCTGAATGTCCTTGACTGGTCCAGCCAGAGCCTGGACTTACATCTCTGGAGAGACCTGAAAATAGCTGTGCAGCAACGCTCCCCATCCAATCTGACAGAGATTAAGAGGATCTGCAGAGAAGAATTAGAGAAACTCCTTAATAAATACAGGTGTGCCAAACTTGTAGCATCATACCCAAAAAGACTCGAGGCTGTAATTGCTGCCAAAGGTGCTTCAACAAAGTAATGAGTAAAGGGTCTGAATACTTACGTAAATGTGAGATTTCAGTTTTTGCTGTGTCATTATGGGGTTTGGTGTGTAGATTGATGATTGAGGCCGGGGCTGTGATAGTGGTGACACTGTAGCTACGGCCTTGGCTAGAGACAGGGCTTTGGCACGAGCCCGTCTGTCTGCTCTGACAGTGTCCAAGCCGTTAGTCACGATGCCTACTTCACCCGCCGCTCCCAGCAGGTCACTGGTCATTAAGGAGAAATGGCCCGGAGATAAAGAGGAAGACACAAACACATGAGTGTGAGCGAAGGAAACATGCCCACACAGGCACACACACACACACACGCACACACACACACACACACACACACACACACACACACACACACACACACACACACACACACACACACACACACACACACACACACACACACACACACACACACACACACACACACGCACACACACACACACACACACACACACACACACACACACATGTAGGAGTGCTAGACAGTGCCTACTCCCATGTCTACTGTCTACACACACATTCAAACCACAGATTATCCTCAGAGGGGCAGGTCCCACATGGGCCCCATTAAGGGAATCATCTATTCAATTAGAAAGCCTGTCGTTCACCACCCCAGGGCTTTTATTAGGCCTGTGACTTACTGTACTGTAGCCCAGTGTAGGTCTCAGCACTGACTCTGTCACAGCCAATCACTGAGGTCACAGCGAAGGGTAAGCCGAACTGCTGGGAGGGCCAAGCCAATGATATCATCTCCAGGACAGATGGCTGGATATGTGGATGATTCAATGATTATATTCAATAAGTGGATTAGGAGTGATTCCATGGGTTGTGGTCACTGGTTTGGACCATTACGGAGCAGCAAATGGCATGGTCTTGTCAATGTGATAGTAATAGATATGCATTTAGAGCATTGGATGCCTGTTGTGTTTACAGTACAACCCTGTTTCAGTGTAATCCTATTGATCTTTGGTGAAAGAAGTAGGATAAAAGTGCCGAAAAATAAGCAAAGTCTGCAGAAGGGTTGAGCGACATCGTAACCACAAGAGCGAGACACTCCCTGCATTGAGGATGAAGTTCTATCAGTTCACGTCTAAGGGCATTTGAGGTGAAAATAAAGTCAGTTAAATAGATTTTTAATAACATTTTAATCAGGAGATAGTTTCCCCTCCCCCCAGCCCAGTTAGGAGCGAGATGGAAAGTACGGCGTAGGGGAGGAAAGAAAGAGAGCAATGGCAATGATGGATGGAACATTTAAACCCGACTGAGAGTGTCTTGTTAAAATGTAATTGATCAATTGATCCTCAACGATGCAGCCGTTAAAAAGGTGAGATCCTTCGACTCAACTCACCCCTAGGGAGTAGATGATACCTCAAGATACCTCAGCATCTGCTGTGACTATAGAGCCTTTGAGTCTGCCAACGGTCTGGTTTGTGAAACACCCGTGGATCATCTAAAGGTCTTCCCTGCGTGTTCTTTGGGTGAAACCCATGCAGACATTGATTCCAGAAGGTTCAATACTTTTGACTTTCAACCAAGACGTCCCCACCACTCAATAAATCAATAAGGGATCGGAGACTCTTTCCTTTACTTCACATTCCCCTAATTTCTACTGAATGACAGCGAGAGAGAGAGTTGGTATAATATTTGCCTGGTGAGTAGAGTAGTAGAAGATATCTGTAAGAAACCATGAAGGTATGTAATGACCTTGGCAGCAGCTCAGCTAGTCCGCCCGCCTGGTCACTTAGCTTCACTCTCTGCCCTTTATGATTGACCAGCAGGTTGCTGGTCGGTCTGAATTCTGACTCCATGCCTGACCAGTGACTGCTATATCCCACTCCCAGCTTCTGCTTTGACATCCCATGCACACACGTACAGAAGTAATAAAACACATGCATACCTGTATGCACACACACGCACGCAGGCACACGCAAACACACACACGCGCACGCAAACAAACACACACACATGTCTAGTCATCAAATTACCATATTCTGACTGCATGGCTAGAACAGCTAGAAGCAATGATTAGTGGAGATTGCCTCCTTTTAGATGTTAGATTGGACATTGGATTACATGTTGCGCCGTTACGGTCAGCTATTACTATTCTAATTTTCCTTGCAGGATGGGCAGTGCAGTAGGGCATAAAGAGAATTGTCACGGGGGGGGGCGGGGGTGGGGGGGGCACGGGAGTCTCCTGTGCAGGCCCGGCATGTGTTTTTGTCACAGTGTGTGACCATGCATCGAGGGCCAGCCAGCACCTCAGACCCAGGGCTCATGAATAAGACATGGCCAGAGAGGGTCCCGCCGGGGTGCACTCTGCATCGTCCATTTGCCATTTGCACGCTTGGCCAAAGCCATGGAGGACGAGCGAGGACGGGGTACGCTTTAGGAATGCAGGGCCGAGACACAAACTACCACCCAGGGTGCTACAGGAGACGCATTACATCTGTGGATAGTACGGTTGAGGTCTACAATACTTCATGATTAAAGGTGGGGAATTGCGTAGTTTCTTGCTATTCAATGTCATTCCTATTAGGGCCAGAATTCCAAAGCTGCTTAATATTCATTCCCCTCCTATTTAAATCCCAACCATGGTATAACTGGGGTGTAACCGTGGTGTAACTTGCATGTCAAGTAAATGCTGTGTTGTGTCTGGGGCTTGACTCCTTGGGGTCGGAAAAGCAAACTTCCCATGCTATACTTTTCCCAACCATGCTTTGGTACAAAGAGCCTGTTGATTCCACACAGGTCAGAAACAAAGGCACAACGAAACTAGTAGGGATCTTACTGATGTAATAGGCAGAGTATTTCTCAGTTGCTCTCTATTTCTGCAGTCATACTTTGGATCCAGACATTTTAACTTTAGCATCTACAAAGGCAGTGCTCACGTAAAGGCGTATTGACGCCTCACAATGATTGAGAATAATAGGTGACATATTGTGGTCACAGCATTTGCAAATTCAATACGGCAAAAAGAGCAAAGTAAATAGCATGAAAATCTGAACATTGGGTGCTCTTTGGAAGAAAAAAATAAAATCGGTATTTCACTATTTCTGTCCAGGCTGGCAGATCAGAATGGGTTAATGACAACCCCCCTGCAGGAGGTCACACCAGCATCGACCCGTCCTCCTCCCCTGCCTCTCTTTCCTTCTTCTTCTTCCCCTTCTTTTTCTTGTTCTCCTTTTTCCAGCCAAGCAAGGCAGAAGGGAATCAATAGGAAATCAAGGAAACGGCTGGGAAATAGGTTGCTCGTAAAACGTTACAGAGTAAACTTTTACTTCAAAGGGAACTTCTGAAACGAGGGAAAAAGGGGGGAGAAGAAGGACGCGCCGGCCTGTGAAAGAAACTTTGATGCCTTGGCTTGCTGATGTGGAGCAGCAAATTGAGGTGAGGAGTGAGTCACACTGGGGAATGCGGGCGCACAGTGGGGATTAGAGGTCAAAAACACCACTGACGGATGTGACAAATGAATGGTTCTTCTGGGTAAACGCAACCTGACAGAGCCTGTCTGAAGGGGTTACTAAGGATGCTGAACATGACTCTTTTTCTGATGAGCTTTGAACAGGAGAGGTGATTGGTGAACCACATCTGAAAATGGGTCTGGACACCGGTCCGATCTGTGCTAAGTCCTTCGCACTACAATACAGTACTCTCCATCCCTACACTCTTAGAAAAAAGGTGCTATCTAGATCCCTTTGAAGAACCCTTTTTGATTCCAGGTAGAACACTTTTCTTTCCAGATAAAACCCCTTTTGGGCTTCCATGTAGAACCCTTTTTATAGAGGGTATTACATTGAACCCATAAGAGTTCTACCTGGAGCCAAAAAGGGTCCTGCCTGGAACCAAAAAGGGTTCTCCTATGGGGACAGCAGAAGAACCCCTTTGGAACCCTTTTTTCTAAGAGTGTACACACTTACAGTTCTACAGAGTTTTATCCAGTTCTATACCAGCTACTCCAAAGTCCCTGTCCTCCTTTAGGCTTCTTCACTTCTCTAATGTTTACTGCTCTGAAAGGTTGACATAACCCTGTACCTCAGAGCCCATGAGCCCCCTCAAGCTTTAAAGACACCTTTCAATTAGAGAAATGATCGAACTGCAAAGGGGAGGCAGGACAGTCTGAGGAAGCAGTTAGGAAGCTGCTCTGGTGACCTCAGGGTTGATATCCCCATTTAGCAGAGTGAAAGATCACCAACGCTGGCCTCGGCCATCAGGCTAAACAAACGAGAGCAGACGAGGGAAAGGGAAAACACCGGATTGTGCCCTGGAAGCCACCTATAGAGAACGTGTCTAGACCAGCCAGTCGATTCCTGACTTTTTGTTTTTTAAGACACAAGACAAAAACCTGAAGAGAGACAAGGCTATTATGCGAGGACCTTGGGAAAGAGGCAAGAAGAGCTTGTGGGGAGGGATGCCTTGGATCAAATGAGTACTGCCTATGCCCTAGAAACAGTTCGCAGGCCAGCCCCCACATAAAACACACCCAGCATATTGAGTATACTGAGTATATCAAACTGCCAAACACCAATATACACACACACAAACACACACAGTATTCACTCACTTGGAAATGTTCATAAGCCTTCTCACTCTCTAACATGCACACACACACACACACACACACACACAAACAGGCGATGCCCCAAGATCAACTGCCTAGACACACTTCCCAGGCCAGCCCCCACATAAAAATAGCTCAGTATACAGACAGAGCACATTAAACAGCCAAACAACCCAATACACCACACCTCCTCCCAGGCCCTTAACCTTTTACTGCAGTGGGCTAAATCAGGGACACAGAGTGATTCTTGGTAGTCTTAAACAAATCTACTTTGAAACAAAAGTATACACCTCACACACATGGTTATGGGCTTAAAAAAAGAAGACACCTGTACCATGTCAGATATAGAGTTAACATTTATTCAATTTTGAGTTTGCATCCCAATATTACACTTTATATACATCACAGGAGACTGAAATATAACAAAACTATTTCAAATCAAATAAAAAAAATTGGTCGCATACACATGGTTAGCAGATGTTATTGCGAGTGTAGCGAAATGCTTGTGCTTCTAGTTCCGACAGTGCAGTAATATCTAACAATTCCACAACAACTACTTAATGCACACAAATCTAAGTAAAAGGATGGAATAAGAATATATACATATAAATATATGGGTGAGCGATGACCGAGCGGCATAGGCAAGATGCAATAGATGGTATAAAAATACAGTATATACATATGGGATGTGTGACAATAGTGCTAGTACGAACTCAGACCCAGGCACAGAGAAAAACAGCAGGCAGAGGTAAGGGTAAATCCAAAATATTTACTTAAGGTCTTCATAGCAAAATTACAAAGCAAGGGCACACGAGAACACTGAACAAAACATTAGACCTGAGCAACTGGCCCAGTCCACAGAGGAATCACCTAAATAGTCATCCAGCAGGTGATCCCAATAAGCCCAACCCGGGTCACCTGGATTCTAGAAGTAACCCAAGGGTGCTCTCCAGTGGCAACCTCAGGTAGTACACCAAAGGAAGAAAACCTGACCTGTGACAGGATCCCCCCCTCCCCCCCTCAAGGAACCTTCCACCAGGGGTAGCTGAATGTTGACGGAAGTCCCGAATGAGTCCGGGGTCCAAAATGTCCCGGGCCGGAACCCAGGAATGTTCCTCGGGCTCGTAACCCTCCCAGTCCACGAGATACTGAGTCCCTTGCCGGAATGACGACTGGAGAGGATGCGTCGCACCGTGGAGGCTGGCTGTCCCGCTATCATGCAAGGTAGAGATGGAGGCTGAGTGGCCGGAACCAGAGGCCTGAACACCACAGGCTTGAGTCTGGAGATGTGGAAGGTGGGATGAACCCTCATGGACCAGGGAAGACGAAGACGATAGGCCACCGGATTGATGCGCCGTAGAACCTTGAATGGTACCGGTGAGCCAACTTCCTAGATTCCATGCGTAGAGGCAGATCCCTAGTAGACAACCAGACCATCTGGCCTGAATGCAGGAAGGGACTCGGGCAGCGACGACGATTGGCTTGTCGTTGAACCCGAGCTGAAGCCCTCAGGAGTGCTGAACGAGCCCTTTTCCAGGTCCTACGGCAATGAGAGATGAGGCGTTGAGCGGAAGGAACCGTCATTTCAATCTCCTGATCTGGAAACAGGAGGGGCTGGTAACCGTACTACACCTGGAATGGTGACAGACCAGTGGAGGAACACTGGAGAGTGCTGTGTGCATACTCCACCCAAGGAAGGTGCTGACTCCAAGTGACGGGGTTGGCGGACACACAGCACCGTAAGGCGGTCTCCAGATTCCTGGTTCACCTGCTCAGTTTGAACGTTGGACTGAGGGTGATAACCAGAGGACAGACTGGCTGATGAGCCATACAAAATCTGGAGGCAAACTGGGGGCACCGGTCGGAGACAATGTCCAGAGGAAGTCCGTGAAGGCAGAAAACATGCCGAATGACTAGCTGAGCAGTCTCAAGGGCAGATGGAAGCTTAGGCAGAGGAATAAAATGTGCTGCCTTGGAAAAGCTTTCCACAATGACCAGGATGACCGTGTGTCCTTCTGAGGATGGAAGGCACATGATGAAATCCACAGAGAGATGGGACCAGGGTCGAGAAGGTGTTGGCAGCAGATGAAGAAGCCTCAGAGGCTGCTGATGAGCAGTCTTGTTCTGGGCGCATGTCGGACAGGCAGCCACAAAGTTAGAGTGTCCGTCTCTGCCAACGGCCACCAAAACCTCCTCCTCAAAAACTCTAGCGTTTGCTGCCCTCCCCGATGAGAGGTGAGACGCGATGAGTGAGCCCACTGAAGTACCTTGGACCGTGCCCCAAGAGGAACAAAAAGTATTTTAGGTGTACAGCTGTCTGGAACTGCCTCTCTACCTTGCGCCTCCCTCACTACAGTCTCTATACCCCAGGACACCGGCACGAGGATGAGCGACCTGGGGATAATGGATTCAAGCGGCCGATCCTCACTGGAGCTGGGGAACTGGCGAGAAAGGGCATCCGGCTTCACGTTCTTAGACACCGGACGGTAATATAACATGAATCTGAACTGAGTGAAGAAGAGAGCCCAACGAGCCTGTCGGGGGTTGAGGTGTTTAGCCTCCTGGATGTAGGCTAGGTTATCGTGGTCAGTCCAAAGCATAAAGGGATGTTCTGAGCCCTCCAACCGCCACTCCTGCAAAGCCAGTTTGAAGCTCCCGATTGCCGACATCATAGTTCCTCTCCGCTGGAGTGAGATGCCTGGAGAAGAAGGCACAGGGATGAAGCGTTTGGTCTTTCGCCGAGCGCTGAGACAGAACCGCCCCCTCCACCAATGTCAGAGGCATCCACCTCTACCACGAAGGGAAGAGAAGGATCCGCATGAACGAGAATGGGTGTAGAAGAAAACCAACATTTCAGGTCCTGGAATGCCTTCTCAGCAGCAGAGGTCCAGCATACATGCCCAGCCGAGCCCTTGGTGAGCGTTGGCGCCGCCACAGCACTAAAGTTTCTCACAAATCTCTGGTAGAAATGAGCAAAACCCCAAAAATGCTGAACTTGCTTGACCGTGCTGGGTCGCGGCCAGTAGACCACCACTCCTACCTTTTGGGATCCATCAGTATACAGCCCTGAGACACGATGTACCCCAGGAAGGAGATCTGAGGAATGTGAAACTCACACTTTTCGGGCTTCACAAACAAGTGATGAGTGAGGAGTCTTTGAAGAACCTGGAGGACATGTTGGACATGTTCAACCATGGACTTGGAGAAGATGAGGATGTCATCCAGGTACACAAACACGAACTGGTGAAGGAAGTCGCGCAGCACATCATTAACCTGTTGGGGATAGGGGGCAGTATTTGCACGGCCGGATAAAAAACGTACCCGATTTAATCTGGTTATTACTACTGCCCAGAAACTAGAATATGCATATAATTATTGGCTTTGGATAGAAAACACCCTAAAGTTTCTAAAACTGTTTGAATGGTGTCTGTGAGTATAACAGAACTCATATGGCAGGCAAAAACCTGAGAAGATTCCTTACAGGAAGTGCCGTCTCTGACCATTTCTTGGGCTTCTACATTCTCTTTATTGAAAACTGAGGATCTCTGCTGTAACGTGACACTTCCTACGGCTCCCATAGGCTCTCAGAAGGCGGCAAACCGGTGAATGATGCCTTTGGAGCCCCTGGCTGAAAAACATTAGCGCATTTGGATAGTGGTCGATCAGAGGACAATGAGACTGAGGAGCGTGCACCAGGCGACACCATGTTTTTATTTTCTCTGTCTTTGAACGTAAACAGGGTTTCCCGGTCGGAATATTATCGCTTTTTTACGAGAAAAATCGCATAAAAATTGATTTTAAACAGCGGTTGACATGCTTCGAAGTACGGTAATGGAATATTTAGACATTTTTGGTCACGAAACGTGTTGGGCGCGTCACCCTTCGTCACCCTTCGGATAGTGTCTTGAACGCACGAACAAAACAGAGGATATTTGAACATAACTATGGATTATTTTGAACCAAACCAACATTTGTTATTGAAGTAGAAGTCCTGGGAGTGCATTCTGATGAAGAACAGCAAAGGTAATCAAATTTTTCTAATAGTAAATCGGAGTTTGGTGAGGGCCAAACTTGGTGGGGTTCAAAATAGCTAGCCGTGATGGCTGAGCTATCTACTCAGAATATTGCAAAATGTGCTTTTGCCGAAAAGCTATTTTAAAATCGGACATAGCGATTGCATAAAGGAGTTCTGTATCTATAATTCTTAAAATAATTGTTATGTTTTTTGTGAACGTTTATCGTGAGTAATTTAGTAAATTCACCGGAAGTGTTCGGTGGGAATGCTAGTTCTGAACGTCACATGCTAATGTAAAAAGCAGTTTTTTATATAAATATGAACTTGATTGAACAAAACATGCATGTATTGTATAACATAATGTCCTAGGGGTGTCATCTGATGAAGATCATCAAAGGTTAGTGCTGCATTTAGCTGTGGTTTGGGTTTATGTGACATTATATGCTAGCTTGAAAAATGGGTGTCTGATTATTTCTGGCTGGGTACTCTGCTGACATAATCTAATGTTTTGCTTTCGTTGTAAAGCCTTTTTGAAATCGGACAGTGTGGTTAGTTTAACGAGAGTCTTGTCTTTAAAATGGTGTAAAATAGTCATATGTTTGAGAAATTGAAGTAATAGCATTTCTAAGGTATTTGAATAACGCGCCACGGGATTCCACTGGCTGTTGAGTAGGTGGGACGATTTCGTCCCACATACCCTAGAGAGGTTAACCAGGGCCTGGAAAACGGCTTGAGCATTAGAAGGTCCAAGCGGCATGACCCGCTACTCATAATGTCCATTAGGAGTGTTGAACGCTGTCCTCCACTCGTCTCCCTGTCTGATGCGCACCAGATTGTACGGGTTCCGTAAATCCAATTTAGAGAAAACCGTAGCTCCCTGGAGTCTCTCAAAAGCTGATGACATAAGAGGAAGGGGGTAACGTTTATTGATGGTAATGTTATTTAAACCCCAGCAATCGGTACAGGTACGTAATCCCCATCATTCTTCCCAACAACAAAAAACCCCGCTCCTGCAGGGGAAGTGGACGGCCAAATAAAATCAGCCGCCAGCGCCTCCTTAATATAACTGTTCATGTCTGCAGTCTCTGGACCTGAGAGAGAATACAGCCCTCTTCTCAGAGGAGTGGTACCGGACAGGAGGTTGTTGGCACAATCATAGGGCCTGTGAGGAGGTAGTTTGCTGGCCCTTTGTTTGCTGAAGACCTGACCCAAATCCCAGTAATCCTGAGGTACACAGGAAAGATCAGGCTTGTCATTCCCAGCCAGAGGAACAGGAGGATCGGAAGTCTCCAGATGAGCAGGACCAGAAAGGTGTGGAGAGATTCGCTGGCAGGTGAACTGGCATGAAGGATTCCATCCCAGAACTCTTCCCGAAGGCCAGTCAATTTGAGGATTATGGGTGGAAAGCCACGGATGTCCAAGAACCAGGGGAAGCTCAGGAGAGTCCACCAGATGTAACTGGATAAGCTCCACATGGTCATCCAGAACTCGTAGCTGAATAGGCATGGTGAGTTGCTTCACCTTCCCAGACCCTAGGGGTTGACCATCCAGCGCAGTGACTGACAACAGAGTGTCCAGCTTAGTGAGTGGCAGCTTCTGTTGGCGAGCTAATGTGCGGTCCAGAAAACAGCAGGAATATCCAACTGTCCATTGTCCCACCGCAGGTTGGCCAGAAGCAGGATGCGTACCGTATCGGCCGCAGGAGACTGTATCTGACTCTCCAGAGCGGAAAGTCTGGTGCCTCCCAATTGCATCAGCTCCTCTGAAGGATATGAAGGAGAACCATAGCCGAACTGAGGACAAGCAGGCCCAACATACAGCAGTTGAACAAATGAAGAATCGACTCCCTCAGCGGGGCCCGAAACACTGGAACCAACTCGGGACCCTTCCGTCCTCTCATGACAACGTTCCCGAAGCTGGTTATCAATCCGGGTGGCCAGAACGATAAGCTCCTCCAGAGTGTCAGGGTTGTCCCAGGAAGCCAGTTCATCCTGGAGAACCTCGCTGAGTCTGTTCAGAAAGTGAGTGAAGTGCCTCTATATTCCAACCGCTCTCAGTGGTGAGCGTCCGAAAGTCAATGGCATAATCAGCTATGCTCCGGCTGCCCTGCGGAAGCGCAATGAGTCTTTGAGCAGCATTCCTGCCAATGATGGGGTGATCGAAAACCCTCAACTCCTGGGTGAAGCTTTGACAATTGAAACAAATTGCTGCTCCCAGATGGCCGTGGCCCAGGCCAGAGCCCGTCTTGAGAGCAAGGAGATTACATATGCCACTCTGGAACGCTCGGTCTGAAACGTTGATGCCTGCAGCTCGAAGACCAGCGAACATTGGTGCAGAAACCCACGACACCTCCCAGGATGCCCCTCTTAGCGCTCCGGTGCTGTGAGATGAAGCTCCCGAGGGGAGGAAGATGAACTGGTAGGAGGGTTAGATACCGCCGCAGTCGCTCCCGTCTGTCCCGTCTGCAGAGTGAACACAAGAGTTCCTAAATCCTCAGCCGCCCTCATGGCGACCAATCACTGTTCCATGGTGAGTGAGAGTCGATCGTAAGTGGTGGAGCTCGGAGTGTCCCTCGGACGACGGAGAAATCTCTGCTGGGTCCATTTTTTGGATCAGGTCTACTGTGAAAATGTGCTAGTACGAACTCGGACCCAGAGAAACATAGCAGGCAGAGGTAAGGTTAAATCCAGAATATTTACTGAAGGTCTTCATAGCAAAACAACAAAGCAAGGACACATGAGAACACTGAACAAAACATGAGACCTGAGCAACTGGCCCAGTCCACAGAGGAACCTAAATAGTCATCCAGCAGGTGATCCCAATAAGCCCAATCAGGGTCACCTGGATACTAGAAGTAACCCAAGAGTGTTCTCCAGTGGCAACCTCAGGTTGTACACTCAAGGGAGAAAACCTTACCTGTGACAGGATGAGTAATGCAAGATATGTAAACATTGTGAAAGTGGCATTATTAAAATGACTAGTGATCTATTTATTAAAGTGGCCAATGATTTCAAGTCTGTGTGTAGGCAGCAGCCTCTCTGTGTTAGTGACAGCTGTTTAACAGTCTGATGGCCTTGAGATATTTTTCAGTCTCTCGGTCCCAGCTTTGATGCACCTGTACTGACCTCGCTTTCTGGATGGTAACGGGGTGAACAGGCAGTGGCTCGGGTGGTTGTTCTTTTTGGGCTTCCTGTGACAACGGGTGTCCTGGAGGGCAGGTAGTTTTCCCCCGTTGATGCGTTGTGCAGACCTTCACCACCCTCTGGAGAGCCTTGCAGTTGTGGGCTGTTGCGCCTTCTTCACCACGCTGTCTGTGTGGGTGGACCATTTCAGATTGCCCGAGATGTGTACACCAAGGAACTTAAAACTTTCTACCTTCTCCACTGCTGTCCCGTCAATGTGGATATGGGGGTGCTCCCTCTGCTGTTTCCTGAAGTCCACGATCATCTCCTTTGTTTGTTGACGTTGAGTGAGAGGTTGTTTTCCTGACACCACACTCCGATTGTCCTCACCTCCTCCCTATAGGCTGTCTCGTTGTTGTTGGTGATCAAGCCTACTAGGGAAAGGGAAAGGGGTGATACCTAGTCAGTTGTACAACTGAAACGCATTCAACTGAAATGTGTCTTCCGCATTTAACCCAACCCCTCTGAATCAGAGAGGTGTGGAGGGCTTCCATAATCGACATCCATGTCTTCGGCACCCGGGGAACAGTGAGTTAACTGCCTTGCTCAGGGGATTCAACCACAAAGAACTAATGAAACCCATTACAGTACACACACAAGATGTCTAACAATGCAGTTAGTCAGATCTGATATCCTGTACAGCATGGGGCTGTATATCAATGTGGGAACCAAATAGGGCAGACCATTAGTGAACTAGTGTTCTTTCCTCATACAACATGAGAGGCATGGGGAGTAGCAGAGGTAGGCCAATAGAAGAGAAGAAGAAAGCTTTGATATGCTTCACATATGTATTAATGTGAGTGCTGTGACATGACTGTTATATGATCAATGAGAGAAAAGGAGGGGAACAGGGGAAGAAATCGAGGTAATGAGAAATGGGTGTTTCCGTGAGAGCGACCTTAATTAAAGCTGAGAGGAAGGCATGTGGGAGACCAGGGAACACGGCACGCACTTGAGGGAATTTGGCGGGAAGGGAGAGAGAGGGTGATGGAGAGAGGGAGGGGAAGATGAAATACAGTATCTCCAGTAACGGGGGGAAATTGGAGAAAACAAAATGGAGGGCAGAGGTGATAATTGTAAAAGTGTGTGCGAGGAAAGCGGAAAGAGAGGTGGTGGAAGAGAGGAGGAGGTGGGAGGTGGAGGTGGAAGACAATCAGTAGGGGAACCAGCAGGGGAGCAGACTTTGGTGTTGTGAGTAATTGGAGGTGATGGCAGCTGGGACGCTAAGCAGGGAGAGTGCTGTAGGAAGAAGAGGAAGAGGAGAGTGGATGGGTACATGGTCAGTGGGAAGGAAGGTGAGTAGGCAAGTGTGTGTGTGGGTTTGTGTGTGTGTGTGGGGGGGGGGGGGGCGCGGGTGAGGGATAGTGTTGTAATTGGTTGGCAGGATGCTGGCGAGAGTGATCTCTGTGCTGCTCAGGGGTGTGTGTTTTAGAGGTAAAGGGGAATGGAGAGAAGAGGGGAAGAAGGGGGGTGAATTGATCATCTGATTTGTTCACCCCTGTGGAAGGCCTGGATGTAGGACAGGGAATGGAGGGACAGGGAATGGAGGGACAGGGAATGGAGGGACAGGGAATGGAGGGACAGGGAATGGAGGGACAGGGAATGGAGGGACAGGGAATGGAGGGACAGGGAATGGAGGGACAGGGAATGGAGGGACAGAAGAATTGGTGTTGTCTGAGTCCCGTCAAGGGGAAACAAAGATAAATAGAAAGAAAGAGGAAAAGAGAGAGGGAGGGCAGTTAAGGAGAGATGGAAGGAAAGTAAAAAAGGACAGAGGGAGAAAGCGAAATACAGAAATGCAGCGAGGGAGATAAAGTGAGTGAGAGAGAGAGAGAGAGAGAGAGAGAGAGAGACAGAGGAAGAAAGAAACAAAATGTGAAGAAGAGAACGAGACAGGTTAAAAAGAGAAAAAAGACAATGAGACAGAGAAAGAGAGAGAGAGAGATAGAGATAGAAAAGGATGGAAAACTGTAGCCAAAAAGAAATGGAGAGAAAACAGATAAAGGAGAGAAACACTGACTCATGGGAGAACTAAGAATCAGATGCAGCAACAACAAAAAAGGAAAAGCTCAATTAAAGAAAGAACTGGGTCAGAGGCATCATGGAGGTTCACAGAGATGAGTTCAGAATTTCAAAGCAGCTCTGCTCTGACTGTCAGAGTGGCTTCAACCCAGAGAGGGAAAAGTGCAAAGGGCTTGACCCTGTCAACCTCATAGTGTATGCATAGTGGCTCATTCACAATATATAAGAAAAGCTGGTATTCATGCAGCTTTTTATGGGGCTGAATGAGCGTTGAGCAGAGTAAGATTGTGAGTGCTTTGCACTTTACCATGTAATGGAGTTGGAAATAATTGTAATGGAAGATAAGCCTTTTTTCTCACAACCTTGGGCTCACAACAGTCCTTAGCAGTCCATACACAATCCTGAGTGGTTAGTGAAACTGTCAGAGTTCAACAGCAGAATCATGCATTCCAAACATTCTTGCTGTGTCACCGATGCATTGTTCCAGTTCATCCCTTAGAAACATCGGCATCATTCATTACAGCCTCTTCCCTCGTCTCATGAGCTGACTGAAAAGTATGTGCAGATGGAAATCTATTGGGAGGAGAAAACCCAGAGATGTTTTGACTGACACATCTCTTAAAATGCCTATACGTTTTGCTTCAATTCAAGTTAAGTGCTTTGGGATTTCCCCTTGATATGTCAATCACTTCCATTTTTTAAAGTTTGGACTCAAAGTTTTGTGGGGGAGAAAAGACAACCGACAAGGGGAGAGCAAGAAGGGAGAGGAAACAACAGCAGGAGAATGTACAAGAGAAAGGGAGGGAGGGGGAAGAGAGAAAGAATAGAGGGTGGCAGGGGTTAACCTGAGGCAATGTGGAGAGAGAGGGAAAAAGAGAGAACTCTGATGTGTCTACAGTCACACAGTCAGGAATCTCTACCCACTGGACCAAAACTGGTTGAATTAACGTTGTTTCCATGTAATTTCAACCAAAAACTAAATGTGATGACTTAGAATCAACTTCGAAAACCGATTGGATTTGCAAAAAGTCATCAACGTAATGGAATTTCATATTTTTTTCATCCAATTTTTTAACTGAATCCAATGACATGCTGACATTTTTCATTGATTTCACATTTAACTGATGTAAATCATACCTAGTTGTTGAACTGACGTCTGTGCCCAGTGGATAGAGAGTAATTTAGGGGTAGAAAGGAAGAGAAGGAGGAGAAGTGGGTGATGGAGAAGGAAAGAGAGAATGTAGGCCACTAACTAAGTCAAGCAGGACACACCAGGGGGCTGCAGACAGTGGCTAACCAATCCAACGTGTCACCTGAGCTGTGGGCCGTTCCAAGCAGGTAAGCCCATCCACAGCCCAGACAAACCAGACATTCCAACCCAGAAATCTCTCCTTGTGGGAGGCAATCAGGCAGCAGTTGAATGGAGCTGCATTTATAATGTGTTTCTCAATGCTTAAGGGAAATAATTCTGCGTGACTGAAGGATTTGCAGCAGGCACTTACATGGCCTCTCTTTTCACTGTGTCAGGGTTATACAGCAGTGCGCCTTGATAAGCTTTCAAGCCACCTCCACCAACTAACACATCCCGTGATGTGTTAGTTGGAACTCTAGGCTCTTACATGTAGGATAGAAAAGTCTGGTTTCTTTTGGAGGGGAATTTGACTGGATAGAGAGGGGAGTAATTATCAGCAGTATGGCTCCTCCTTCATGCACCCCTGACCTGCATGACAGGCCTCTTCAGGCCCTCAAGCCAACCCCCATTTACATGGCAGCAAATGTTTTCATGCCAATCAGCACTCCCAGGCTAATTTAAATAAACAAGGGATGGAAGGATGGTGGAAAAAAAGAGCAGGTTGATCACTATTCTGCCCACACTTGCTCCTTTGCACTCCCCCTTCATCCCTCCCTTTCCTCCCTCTGTACCTCATCCCCCTCGCCTCCCTTCTTCACTCCCCCACTGCCCGCCCCCTGGAGGCTGCTCACACTTCCTGTCAGTTTCCACTTTTCAGCGCCAGAAACTGGAGTTTGTTGCTATGGAAACAACCAGCACGGGGAGAGGGAAGAAAAAAAATAAAGACCTATGCCGCATTGCTGGACTTGCGTGTGTGTGTGTGTATGTGTGTGTGTGTGTGTGTGTGGGTGTGGGTGTGGGCGTGCGTGTGTTAGAGAGAGAAGGCTTATGAATGAGCGTAGGTAAACATTTCCAATTGAGTAAATACTATGTGTGTGTGTGTGTGTGCATGTTTGTATGTGGAGAGGATCTGTGTCTGCACCACGTACTCTCACTTCTGGTGTCCCCAAGGGCTCAGTTCTAGGCCCTCTCCTCTTCTCTCACACCAAGTCACTCGGCTCCATCATATCCTCACATGGTCTCTCTCTTATCATTGCTATGATGACACTCAAATGCTGTACTTTTCTCCTTCCCCCCTTCTGACACCCAGGTGGCGATACGCATCTCTGCATGCCTGGCAGATATCCCATCACCTCAAGCTCAACCTTGACAAGACAGAGCTGCTCTTCCTCCCGGGGAAGGCCTCAATCATGGTTGACAACTCCCCGGTGTCCCCCTCCCAGAGTGCAAAGAACCTCGGCTTGACCCTGGACAACACCCTGTTGTTCTCTGCTAACATCAAAGCAGTGACTCACTCTTGCAGGTTCGTGCTCTACCACAGGTATTCCCAAATTGGGGTCCCTAGGGGTACGCACAATGCCGTCGGGGGTACGCCAAACAATAATGTGATTGATTATATTTTCCAACGGGGCTATACATTTGGGTGAGGTTTTTTTCTCACCTGAGTAGCCTCGTTTCACTGCCAAAAATAAAGTTAAACCCTCTAGTGTTCAGTGAAATAACAACACAGTGTCAAATACAGGTAGCCTAGTCAAATAATTAACATCTAATCCCATTAACCGTTACTCTCTCGTGAGAATTGCACTAACAGTCCGTATGTAGCCAAACGTAGCTGCTACTCATTCAGTTTGCTCGAAAATTGATAAATGGTTCAAAAATGTAAGGCCCGCGTCCATAGAGACACATACCAGCTCTACTGAAGTTTTTGAAAGAAAAGCTAATTTTTGGCCCATTAAAATAACATCAAATTGATCAGAAATACAGTGAAGACATTGTTAATGTTGTAAATGACTATTGTAGCTGGAAACGGCTGATTTGTAATGGAATATCTACATAGGCGTACAGAGGCCGATTATCAGCAAACATCACTCCTGTGTTCCAATGGCACGTTGTGTTAGCTAATCCAAGTTTATCATTTTAAAAGGCTAATTGATCATTAGAAAACCCTTTTGCAATTATGTTAGCACAGTTGAAAACTGTTGTCCTGTTAAAGAAGCAATAAAACTGGCCTTCTTTAGACTAGTTGTGTATCTGGAGCATCAGCATTTGTGGGTTCGATTACAGGCTCAAAATGGCCAGAAAAGCACTTTCTTCTGAAACTCATTGTTCTGAAAAATGAAGGCTATTCCATGTGAGAAATTGCCAAGAAAATGAAGATCTCGTACAACGCTGTGTACTACTCCTTTCACAGAACAGCGCAAACTGTCTCTAACCAGAATAGAAAGAGGAGTGGGAGGCCCAGGTGCACAACTGAGCAAGAGGACAAGTACATTAGAGTGTCTAGTTTTAGAAACAAATGCCTCACAAGCCCTCAACTGGCAGCTTCATTAAATAGTACCCGCAAAACACCAGTCTCAACATCAACAGTGAAGAGGCGGCTATGGCATGCTGGCCTTCTAGACAGAGTTCTTCTGTCCAGTGTCTGTGTTCTTTAGCCCATCTTAATCTTTTATTTTTATTGGCCAGTCTGAGATATGGCTTTTTCTTTGCAACTCTGCGTCAAAGTTTGGATCGGAGGGTGAGGGCTAGGGCCATTCACCCCAGAAATGTCCGGGAACTTGCAGGTGCCTTGGTGGAAGATTCGGGTAGCATCTCACAGCAAGAACTGGCAAATCTGGTGCAGTCCATAAGGAAGAGATGCACTGCAATACTTAATGCAGCTGTGGCCACACCAGATACTGACTGTTACTTTTGATTTTGACCCCCCTTTGTTCAGGGACACAATATTCCATTTCTGTTAGTCACATGTCTGTGGAACTTGTTCAGTTTATGTCTCAGTTGTTGAATCTTGTTATGTTCATACAAATATTTACACATGTTAAGTTTGCTGAAAATAAACGCAGTTGACAGTGAGAGGACGTTTCTTTTTTTGCTGAGTATATTTACCATTAATTTCTATTGGGCAAAATAATCTGAAAGCCAACCAAAATTAACTGCCAACGCAGTTAATATGGGACCAAATACTAAACCTTTGACTATTTTATTAATAGGGAGTGGCTTATCCATGACTGGATCTTTTATTTCTGCGGCTCTGTATCCGTGAGTGTGCAAATTCTTGCAAGATTAGTTACATAGCTAGTTAAATCAGAGTTAAAAGGCAAAAAGTTGATGTCACTAAGGAAAAAACAAACAACAACCAAAACAGCACGTATTTGGTGTGTCATCATACTAGTCTCTGACTTGCTCAACAAACTTAAACTTGCGCCTTTTTTCAATGCTGAATTGAATGTCATTGAGAAAACAAAAAGCTGTCATAATGTATATTTTTGCAAACATCCTTTCTGGATTTAAAAGCACTAATAATCTAGTTTTTCAAAAGTAACTGTCATCTGATTATAATATTTTTGCTGGTAACATAACTGATTACAAATACAGTTTTTTTGTAATCATATTACATGTAACTTATTACATGTAATTAGTTACTCCCCAACACTGGCTCTATTTAAGTCCCCCAGCTCGCGTTCTGCCCTGAGGTGACATGTTTTATTAGAACATCAGGAAGGTTAGGGAGGAGCAGCCCGAGTGACGCCCATTCTCATTCAACCCCAGCCCCACAGTCCCACCAGCCCTAGGAGCCCCCTTCTCTCCCCTATTCTTTATTGATCCTACAATCGCATCAAGCATGTTTCCTTGAAGATGCAATTTCCACCACATCAACACAGAGGGCTGGAGCACTTTGTTCCAGCCTCGGTTGCGGTGCAATTGATCTTACCCCTACCTTGCCGTTACCAGTGCCAATATTCACACACACGCAAACAAACACTCACTCACTCACGCACGCACACATTTGTTTTACCATCTTTGTGGGGACCAAACAAATTATTCCCATTCAAAATCATATTTTTCCTAACCCTAGATCTAACCCCAAACCCCTAACCCTAATTATAACCATAACCTTAATTGTAAGCCTAAACCTAACCTCCGAGCCAAAAATTGCCTTTTTTCCTTGTGGGAACCGGCGAAATGTCCCCACTTGTCTGAATTTACCTTCTTTTACTATCCTTGGATACCCCCCCGCATTCACTCACACCTCAACAGTCTGCTTCCATCGCCTGTGTCTCCTTGAGTGAATGAGGAGTTCATAGGCAGTGAACCAAAATACAGCCTTCAGAGCCCAGGGAGCAGAAGGATGTGGCCCCCATCAAGACTGGACCACCTGCCCAGCACCACCAGGGACAGGGGAGATGGGTGAGGATGATTGGGAAGATGGGAAAATGGGTTGGGATGATTGGTGAGAAGGTTCATATCTACACACACACACGCCTGCCTGCATGTGCGCAGAGGCAGACACACATCTGGACACATCTGTACACATGAACACACACATACATTATCCTATGCACGTTCAGTACACATCTACGCAACCTCACATACACAAACACATCTTAGTAAACACACACACACGCACACATCTTCCTCCCCCAGAGTTGTCAGACCCTCAGCAGTGAGGGCACAGCGGTCTGCAGCCCCAAGCCTCTTGTGACCTCATCTGATTCCCCCCCTCCTCTCCTCCTCCACCCTGCCTCTCCACCCCCACCCCTCTCTAATCCGCTTCTGTTTTCTTCTCTGTAATCTTGTCGCGAACGCATTTCAGATATGACTAACACCTTCCCCCGACCATTCCTCCTCCTTTCTTCTCCTCCTTTCTCGCCTTCCCTTCTTAAATTACTGAGGCAATCATATTTAGCGATTCCCTCGGCTTGTTTATCCTTCCCCGCAACTGTTTGAATATTGAAATTGTAATATTTATTCATTTGCTTCCCCTTTTTTCTCGGGGAAGAAAGAATTGTTGAAGGCACTGCCGACAGAATCGTCTGGGATTTAATTGAGTGGGTCAGTGGCTTTGGATGAATTATTAAAGGCGAAACAAACAACTCCAACACGCAGGCTGTGGCAGAGCTGGAGAATGATGTGATTAAAAACGTTGTGTGCTTGTTCTGGCCCCTCTCTGTTTCTTCACACCCTCCCTCCTTTCCTCCCTACATTGTTTCCTAACTCCCCCATACTTGACGTCCAAGCTGTCTGTCATATTTCTTTTTAGCATACTCTGCTAGTGACTGGCCCTAGCCAGCTAATGTCAGTGTTTATTTTTGTGTGCCTGCAATTATGCCGCTCGGCTTTTGACGACAATGTCGCCTTGAGTGATAGGTAGGAAAACAGGAGAGGACACACACACAAACAAAGTATGAACACACCCACCCACACACAAACACCTCTGACCGATTTTACCTACCGCTGTTTGATGTCTCCTAACTTATTATGCAGATCTCTAAATGAGATAACAGTGTTCCAGCTTCCTAGTATTTACACTGCCAACAGGCAGAGTGCTTTTATGGCTTCTGATAGCGCTGCACTGGCAGAGCCTAAATAAGAACGGCAACTAATACTCCATACTTGGAAAAAGAAGAAGATGAAGATTCTAACAGTTCGCCTAATTTCTGTTTATGTGACAACACAAGCAAGTATAATGTAGAGAATCATTGTACAATCTAAACTGCAGTGAAATACAGTATTTTTTCCATAACTAAAAATACTGTATTTTCAGTTGTTTTTTAAAGCTGTTGTACAAAACCAAAAGTAAAATACTCAAAAATGAAACTTAAGAACGGGAAGCATAGAAATGGCGCACATAGAACATATACACCGCTTCTTAGACTTGCTTTCAATGAGATTACAGGTCGGGTCCCCCCAAATGTTTATATTGCAGCTTTAAGTTGAATGGTAGGGCAACATTTTGATTTCTGCCTAAATAGACATACCCAAATATAATAATTTTTCATGAGATGGGAATTAACAATAACTGTTAACGTTGCATAGTTTTAGAAAAGACTGGAACTCACCTTTCTGGTAAAAACATTTTAAATTTGCTGAGATGAGACTTTTTTTTGTCTGAGAGTTGTTTATGTGACACCCAGAATGCATTGTATGATGTCAACAAACATGGCTCCACACATAGCTGGTCATTAACTTGGTATTAGGTCATCAAACGTTGTTTGACCAAGTCCTCAAAAGGAAGATGCACTTTCTTTTGAGGACACAAGCTCAAATACACAAGCACAGTACAACTGTTATGAAAATATAAAAAATCATATATATTTTTTTTCTTTGAATTGCTTTCTAAATAGAGTAACAATCAAATTATAAATTACTTACTATAAGACTTCACATTTCTTACAACTGTAAAATAAACGGGGTCATAATTAGTGACAGTACAATGTTGTCACTATTTCATATAATAATTATAATTTCATAGAATTTTCTCCTAAACGTCCAATGAGCGGCGCAGAAACACCATTCAAATTGGTGCAGACTCGTTACAAATCAGCTTTAAGCACAAAGTGACTTTGTCCATTTGTGACCAAGAGAAAGGGGTATTGTTTTACGCCGTTCACAGAGCACTTTGTACACCAAAATGTCAGTCGGAACTGGTCCAGAACCGCTCAAAGTTCCCATATGGGGGACTTAACATCTAAAAGTTAATAGATAGATAACTCATTAGGCGGGCTAAATAAATAAGATGAGTGTCACATTGATGAATGGCGGTCACAAAGCAGCGGGCTGTGTCCCTCTTGAATCAGGAACCAGCAGCTGTGACGCAGTCACATACCTGGACTGTCATCCAGTGACATATTTGGTAAGTGGCACGGAACATTGGAAGTAGTCGCTCCCGATCACATCCCATCAAGGGGAACCGTCACATAATCACATCTCTAAACATCATTAATTACATGGAATAACCTCTATTTCTACACAGGCTCCTAAAACATACACTGCCATATGGATGCACTTGCCCTCTACCTGTCCTATACAGACAAATAGAGTGAATAGAAAGGGTATTTTTCCCCATTTATATGGTCCAATTACCTGAACATTGAGGGTGACAGTACACAAGGGGGGGACCTTCCAGAGCCTTTCGCCTTCCAAGAACACAGTGACCTCCTTTCTCTTTCCTATCCTCCCTCTCCTCCCTCGTTTATTAAACAGAAGGAGATTCTAATACCTGGAACCAATACTTCCAGAGTCTGTCTCATCCCCCCTGCTCCTCTCCTCCTTTTAATCAGTGAAAAGCTGGGACTCACTGGCCTGTCTTAGGTAATCAACATCAGGGGCCGTAAACTGCCGCTAATTGAATGGTCTCCTCATTGTCATGCACAGGGACACTCCATTTCTCCTTCCCCTCTCTCGATCCCTCTCTTTCTTTATCCGCCTCCTCTCCTTACAAGGCCTCCAGAGCCCTTCAATGGCCTGCTCTGCCTTTCCTACCAAACGGCAAAAGAAAACAGGCCTTGTTTGAAGTAGATAGGGGGAGCTGATGGGGGAATTGAAGAGGGAGGGTTTTTTAAAGAAGGAGGGCTAGGGTTTTGAGAGGAGTGACACCAAGCAAACAGGTTCAGGTATGCCTGTGCTACAGCAAACAAAGACAATTAGGAGGTGTGCTGGACAACCATGACAAAAATACAACAAAATGGCTTACCAGGTAAGTCCCTTTGCTGGACACAAATACAAACATTTTGGTGGGGGTGAGATTATAGGTTAGAAGGGGGGGGGGGGTCAGGGGTTGAATGGGGTGAGAGAGGAGAGCGTGTGAGAACGTTGGCTGCTAGACAAGGTAGAGTGGCTATAGAGCATATTTCTGTTAGATGCCTATTCTGAACAGAGTGAGTAAATTACCGTAATAACCTACCAATTTCAGGGACATACAGTTTTGCAGCCACCAGAACATTTTTGTATTTTTTATTATTGAGTGGGGTCCATTGTGAGTATCCATTTTCTACCCAGCATCTCCCTCCCTCCTCTCTCTGAGTCACTCAGTAAATACCCAGACACAGGCCATCACTGTGACCAAGATCTGCTAGACCAAAGAATATGGTACCAGACTATCGTTGCATCCCAAATGGCACCCTATTCCTTATATAGTGCACTACTTTTGCCCTGAGCCCTATGAGCCCTGGTCAAAAGTAGTGCTCTATATAAGGAATAGCATGCCATTCGGGGCACAGGCAGAGAGAGTAATTAGGGTTACATCACATAATTGGATGGAAATCATATGACATATGAGTCATAATTGGTAGAGACAGGGGTTTTATGGGGACGTAGGCGTCCCTATTTGTAATACAGTTGTTGCATAACGTGTCTGCTTAACCTGAACCAATCACATTGCTCACACTTTAGATCACTGGTTCATCTGCATATTCAAAACGAACCCCCAGTGAGATACCTTGCTCCGGGCTCATACGGCATGGAAGTCTTCAGGGAGCCACACACACACACACACACACACACACACACACACACACACACATACGCCACTCTCCAACCAGAAGTCCCATTCCCTATCCACCTCTACACCACTATAGGCTGGAAGCAACACACCAACACACTAACTCTGGCAGACTACAGAATCATTCAGGCAACACTCCAGCCACACTACAGCACACTCCAACAACTGATTATATTTTGTGTGTTCCCCGTTTTCACCTGGGCGCCTCACAAAATTGTAATCATTCTTCCTGGTACACCCTTGCCTCTGCCTCCTGCCTCCACAGCCCTCTGGCAGCTGTTGCTCAGCCAACCATCTGGAGAGAAGCTGACGACCCCTTATCCCCCCTGGCCCGTCATACAGCTGGCCTACTGAGAGAGAGATGGAGGGAGAGAGAGAGAGAGAGAAGGGAGAGAGAGAAAGAGATGGGAAGAGAGGGAGAAAAAAAGAGGTGGAAGGTAAAGTGGGTGAGAAGAGAGGGATAAAGAGAAAGGGTGAGAGGAGAGATGAAGTAGGAGAAAGAGAAAGAGGGAGACGTAGGAACAGTTGGAGTGACACCGGTGCGGCTGTCCAGTATACCTCGTATAGTGTCTTTCAGGGCATCAATGTAGGGTCTATTGATCTGAGGAAGCTAAACACACCCCCTCTGCGCCATAGAGACCAGGCCTCGCCTACCATTGATGATGTTACCCGTTCTAGATTTTATCGCATTCCATTCATCTCTCTCAGACAGGACTGGTTTCTAGGACCTCTCTCCCGTCTGTCTTTCTTTTTGCTTCCTTGCCTCTTTAGCTCTTGGGATCCAGGACAACACTCTAGGCAAACCTTGTAGGTTTCTTCTCTTACTCTCTCTTCTTCCTGTAATGAGATTCCTTGTAGAGGTGAGTCGTTGTGTCAGTCAGCCTTCTCGGTGAGTCAGTGTGTAAGTCAGACAGCCACGGTGAATCAGGGAGTGTGTCAACAGTATTAAATGTTACATAGTCCACTGTATATCTCCCATCAACTGTCATAAATCTTTCTGACATTGAAGGAGATTAAAATCAAAGCCCCCTGTTCGCCTAAGCAACCAGGCTTGTTTCACTGGCATGTTCACACCGGGTTGGTCTTTAACCAATGATGGCCCTCACTGCATGAAGGAGCCATGATTTCCCTGGAGGATGACAACCTGCGGATGTTTCTTCCTTCATTTCCCTCCCCTCCTTGTTACCAGACGCATATTTTAAAGGCATCACACTGCCCTTGCCATCGCACACCGGGCGCTCATTTTCCCTAGCAGGATTTCATGATGAGATCAGTTGAGTGAGTCTGGCAAGACATTATCAAGTGTTTCATGCGCGCTGCAAGCTATATTTGCCAAACCCCCTCCTCCTCCTCCCTCCATCTTGGCTCTAAATTGGTCCTCCAGTGCCTGGATTTCACTCAACTGTGCAGCTGTGGGAGGCCTGTTCCGCCACCACAGGGGGCTCTTGCTCCACGGTGGCTTGCTGGAGAAGGTTAGCGGTTAGCCTCCGCCAGGTGTGGCCATAGCTCCTCCGAGACTCCGGCTGGCTTTGCTCATTTGCACTCTACCTCAGGACTTAATTACCAAATTCAACTCGTTATTTGGATAATAACTCACACCGGCTGTTCCGTTTGCTTTTACCACCGGTTCCTAATGAGTGGCTAATTAAAAACTACCTGAAGGAGCTCGCCCCTAAACCACCTAAACCGTCCGTTTTCTAACGGGGGAGCTGGGTCGGCGAGCCATCGTCGTCTGGTTGTCAGCACCAAAGTATTAGCCACCAACAGCCGCCTCGGAGGTACGCAACTCGGCATAAACCAGCACGACTCGATTCAGGCGTGGAATCCTGATTAGATCAGCAGATTTCATTTCTCTCTGTTGTTAGTCCCTGTTGCCTCTTTGTTCCAGTTTGATTCCTTTCCAAAGTGCTTCTGGTGGGCATGGGGGAAAAGAGGAGTAGAACAACAGCGGCAGCCACACCACCTTTTTTCCCATCCCTCTAAAGAGATGTGTTTCTGAAATGACTGGAATGTTTTTTTGTCTACCAATATTACACACAAAAAGAAATCCCATGAGCTACCAAGGCTTCCAGGGGGACAGCATGGCTTTAGTGCTTCTGACGTCTTGCCACACACAGAAAGCTACAAGGAACAAAGCAGCAAGACCGCTTCATGCTCATTCCCCGGCTGTCCCTGGCATTCGCATAGAGAGCCGTCAGAGGCTCCATACTGTATGCCACAATGCTGTGGGCCAGTGGATCTACATGACGAGTGCAGATGGAGATTTGGCTGGCAGGCTAAAGGTCAGAGCGTGTTGGACGGGCTTCTTCGTCCGGCAGGCGTCGTCCGCCCGGAAATGATTTACAGTGATCCTTTTAATTAGGCCCGTTCAAGCATGTTAGCAGACCTGCCACGCAGCTCAGCAGTGACTTATTACGCATGCACCCACCGGATGGGGACATTGATCTACTGCAGACCTGGATTTATGAGAGGTTTGGGCAGAGCAACACGCGTTGTCGCTCCCTCCTCTGTGTTCCCTCCTTTAACCGGAGCCGTGTCGCCTTTTGTTCTCGTTCCCAATCTGACATGCCAGAGGACACGCAGGGCTAGCATTAGCCTACTGCCAAGGGTTAGCATTAGCAAAGGCTAGCGCCTCATCCATCAAAGCCGGTGTTAGGTTAGAGCCGCTGCCTCTGATGCTACCTGTTTCCTGGCTGATCACTCCTAAGCCCACCCGTCCTCATTCGCTTGTTGCTCCCTGGAGAACTGCAGCTACCAATTCGAAGTGACTGATCCAATTCCACACAAGCCCAGCGATTCCAGGTTCCATATCAGCACATGGAATCAACTGGGAAATCTTTGAAAGTCAATTTTCTTATAGTTTACTCGCCCTTTCCCGCTGTCCCATGGTGCTCATTTGGGCTTGGTAGATGTTCCAATGAATCTCTGGCACGATGCGAGGCAAGCTGATGGAGGAACAACAGATATTAGACTGAGATGCCAGGTGGTGAATTGCTCAGAGCAAAAACACTGGCTATGATTGGCCTAAATAAAAAGGTATCCAGCTGTATTACAGTGACAAATTGATATGCAACTCTATAGCCGTGTGAATGGTGCTCACTGCTCAGCAACGATACGGGCTCAACATACAATCAACAACAACACTTGCTATGAGGGAATGAACCCTGTCACAGTGAATGAAGAAGACATGCTTAATTACTGTTATTAAATGCATGTCTGTCAGTATCAGGTCGCTACTGAGGGGGACGACAACCACCGAGCTCTCTGACTTCCATTATGCAACCACTTCATTTGCTAATTATCTGGATAGCTTGGCCCACTTACAGCTTCCCAAAAGCATGCAACAGAGGCCGAGGTTTTGGCCCCTGCTGTCTAAAGTGGGCAAGCTCTGGTTAGAGCCTCTCCCGCAGGGTTTCTGGGCTTTTGTTAAACTTTCCACAGTCGTTCAGGGGTGTCAGTGCGACTCATTTACATTTGATGGAGACATAAAAATGCATGCTGGACCGCCGCTCAGTATGAGGATATGAAAAAACTGTCTACATGAGTGACAGCTGCGGAGCGAGTGCTAGAGCGTGATTGCACTTCACAAATCAACTTGCAGGGTTAGGGTCAACTTAACTTCAAATGTGACAAGATTTTCCTTTAAGTCAGCAGACCAATAAAGTTTAACTTTGCATAATTTAAGATGTGTTTTGATGCGATGAGAGTGGCAATGTGAAGTTCATTTGATGGGATGAGAGAAGATGGGGGAAGCGTGTGGGAAAGACTGCTCTTTATGTCACCATCTCTCTCAACCCCCCTCTCCATTCTCTCTCTCTCTCTCTCCCTCTCTCTCTCTCTCTCTCTCTCTGTCTTTCTCTCTCTCTCTCTCTCTCTCTCTCTCTCTCTCTCTCTCTCTCTCTCTTTCACTCTCTCTGTCTTGCTCTCTCTCTCATACGCACAGTCTCCACACACACAACATACTCTCTCACACACAGACCCCCCCCCCCCACACACACACACACACACAAACACACACACTGACCAAGCCAAACTGAGTCTGGCCAAGCCGAGCCTCACAGAGTGGCCCTCGGTGCCAACCATCAGGGACAATTAAACCCAGTGATCTGTGACTCTAGCAACACTCCACATCACTGGTCCCTTTCCGACCCCTTACGGGAAGAGGAGAGACTCTGGGCTGAGTCCCAAATGTCCCCCTATTCCTTGTATTGTGCTTTACTTTTGACCAGAGCCATATGGGTCCTGGTCAAAAGTACTGCACTATATAGGGAATAGGGGGCCATTTGGGACTAGGGACAGTCACTGACTGGGGAAACAGGCAAATAAAAAAAAGGGGAAGAAATCTGCAGTGACTCATGAGGTATGTTCTACTTTCCCTCATTCTTTCTCTCTCACCCCCTCAGCACTCTCATGCGGTAGAACTAATTTCCCTCAAAAGCATGGCACTATATATAAAACTGTCAAGTACATTGCATTGCACTCTTCTTGCATTTATTTATGCAATTGCATAACCGAATAATGTGATAGGATCCAACAGGATGCAGACTGTGTTTGAGCATACATTTCTTCTAATTAGCTGTTTGGGGGCTTTCAAATAGATACAGACAGACTGTTGATATGGGGAAGCAGAATATGGAGGAGAAGATAATAAATCATTACCCACAGTGCACCTGGGTGTAATAACAAGGAAGCACTAGTGTTAGATCGGCTTGTGTTTCTACTATTAGGTCCATCATTCCCCAATCATCCTCACCCCAAAACCCTGACATGCCTGTGAATTCGCTAATTTGTTGTTACTTTTAACTTCCCCAGTAGACTCGTTTGGCTTGTCTGCTGAACAGAGCCGTGTACATAGCAATAGGTTCACAGTCAATTAAACAAAACACAATGCAACTTCGCTGAATGGGAAAACAATTGGTTTCGTAGATAATTTGTGCGCTTTGTAACACCATTTGCAAAACTTTCCCTGTAAAACAGATCTGTGCGTTCTGTTTGTGCCAATAAGCGATCCCAGGGAGGCGCTAGTATTATCTGAATGCAGCTTGTATAACAGAGCCAGCCACTTATGAGAACGCCAGGCGTGTGTGGGCGGACTGCTTTTAGTCAAGTGTAAACATTTTAGCCTTGAGAGGGAGATCTGCCAGGGTCTACTGCCAATGAGAACACACCATTAACGCCCCCGCAACGCCCAGGAATGCACACTGGCACACACACACACACACACACACACACACACACACACACACACACACACACACACACACACACACACTAAAAACAGAGCGTTAGGACACAACACCCCCTGGCAGGTAATTATCAGGCTCATCCTGGCTGATGTTTTTTCCCTCAGTACCTCAGCGGAATACTGCAGTCTACAGGCCAGTCCATCACTGCACAATATCTTACTCTCACTCCGTCAACAGTGTGACTAGAGCATCTGAAGGTGAGAGAAAACTAGAACATAACACTTCAGTTTTATTCTTAGTTTGTAAAAAAAGAGGTCTGGAGAAGATACCTCCCGCTGTGTCCTGTTGGGACTGAGTGAGGTTGAGCCAAGCGGTTGATCCTCTCCACTAACGAGGCAACTTCCTAAATCATCATAACCAAATAAACGCTTGGCGCGAACCTGAGACACCCTGCACGGGTTCCAATAAACTTCCCCACGCGCACACCTCTCTCAAGCCTCTCCAAGTCAGAGCTCTGAGTTTCTATCAATCCCCATCCCTCTTCTTCAATCAGAATTCCTCGCAGCACTTCGCTACATAGACTGCAAGAGAAGGTTGAAGGATGGGAGGGGGAATATAAAAATACGGCACGGGAGAAAAAAGCGTTCTGTTCCTCTTCTACCTTTAGCGGTAATAGAATCGACAGTACCTCCCACTCCTGGTTGTTATGATGAGCTGGGTTGTATTCATTAGGGCAAACCGTCACATTTTGCAATAGAAAACAGAAATATGCATTTCTTATTGGACAACTCCAGGTAGTCCCTCTTATCAGTTTTTCTTCCCTTTTGATGCATAATGAACACGATTGGATTGTCTGTTGGTTGGTTCTCATTACGGTTCCCCTCATAACTGATTAATTAAAGCCATGGTGCTAATTAAAGGTCATCTCTCACCCGGTGTTCCAGTGTGAAATTGAGGGCAGACTGAAAGATTGCTTCAGTCCAACACTAGGATGGCGTGCTGACGATGAGCCACGGATCTGCCAACATTTATTTCATCACTTTGAGTGGCTGCCATAGAAATAGAATGACTAGAACAGCTTTCCCCATACAAGCCAATGTACCCTGATTCTATATCTATGGTGTCCGCTCTCTGTGTCCGCCGACTCCTTTTCCCTCTGTCTGATTGGTTCAGACACAAGCCTCCCTTCTTTTCCCTACCTCTGATTGGTTCAGATGCAGAGCCCTGCTTTGTTGCCATCCCTCTGATAGGTTCAGACACCACCATGCTCTCTCTCTATGAGGGGGTTGGTTTATCTGGCCCGGGTTACCCCTGGTGGGAGGATTTTGAACCCGGTGAAAGTTGATTGCATTTGTTTTGGAACCAGACTGCCTCCCGGGCGTGAGCCAGGTGCCCCGTTCAAAGCCCACGGTGAAGTCGGCTCAAAACAAAAGTGCTGCAATTAAGCACGTGGATTAATGAGTAGGATTCTGGGTTTTCACATAAAAACGCTTCAACTGCCTTCCCAATGAATACTAGTTTGAAAATTAAAACATATGTTTTATAGAAACGAGATGTTGCATGTTTCAGAACGATGCACCACGCTGCCTTGTTGACAACATAACCGAGCGATGCAGATTACTGTCCGGTTTGAGAAGGATGCTCCACCGTCACCACGTTTGACTGTTCACATCACGGGTTATAGACCAGTGCCCTGCGGCTCAGCATAATTGAATCTGCCCTATCTCTGTTTGTAGACTTCCTATCTCTGTTTGTAGACTTCCTATCTCTGTTTGTAGACTTCCTCTCTCTGTTTGTAGACTTCCTCTCTCTGTTTGTAGACTTCCTATCTCTGTTTGTAGACTTCCTCTCTCCGTTTGTAGACTTCCTCTCTCCGTTTGTAGACTTCCTCTCTCTGTTTGTAGACTTCCTATCTCTGTTTGTAGACTTCCTATCTCTGTTTGTAGACCTCCGATGAATGACAGCCAAACCATTCTGTCTGCCCTGGGAGCAATCGCCGTAACAGGCCAATTAACTCATTAAGAGCTCGTTTAGAGCCTTAATGAGGAACACAGACCCTTGTTTATGTAAATAAACAGGGATTTGTGACTCCGTAAAAGCTCTATTTCTCATTGTGTGTTCTTCAGCAGTAGAGGTCGATAAAGGGAAATGAAAATAAAATAGGAGGTCCACAGTGCACGTACACACACACACACACAAGTTTTTCCAATAGGTAGTCCCTTCTCTGAGTAAGAAGCCATGGCAATATGGTGATTCATTTATTTTAATGACATCGGAGTTGACGTTGAACTCGTTGAATTGCAGTGAAATGTAATGGAGTAGTGCGGGCGCTCGCGCACATAAATGTAAACACATGCATACTAGGGGATTGTTACAGATTCCCTTGTCCTCTGATATCAATGTACATCACCAGACATCGTGCTCATTGATCTAGGAGCCGACTCGCACACGTGCTTTGATGAAAACGCTCTCTATAAATTAGACGGCGCATGATGGAAAACCTGAACATACAACATTCCCCACTCTGCATATGGAAAGCTGAATATGCAGTGTATATTAAATCACATCCTTGTATATGAATGGTTAAACACCAGGCAATAGCTGCAATCAGCAGAGGGTAATGTCGCGGTTGAATTTGCCCTTCAAGTCCAATAGAATGTGTGTTTGATGATTAATTCGTATTGATGGGGAAATATGTAATACACGTCAGGATCTATGCCATGCATACATAGTTTCTCCTCTGGTCTGAGATGTAGTGATTGTGGTCTGCTCTGGATGTAGAATGAGGGCCCATATTCTCATCTCATAGTGCTGATCTAGGATTAGGTCCCCCCCCCCAGCCATCTAATTATGAGCTAATTGTCACAGATCCCTCCGGAACTTTCATTGCGCACACCTGGCCCCTATTCCCACTGATTGTATTTGTATTTGTTTATATGTGCCCTTTGGTTTCATTAGGAGGTTGAATATTGTTACTATGTCCGTTGGTGCGTGTGAGTACCTGTGCTGTGTGTTTTGGGCTTTCGTGCCCTTGTGGATTGCGCAGATGATTACGGGTCTCGTCCAGTGTGTTGATCATTGTACGCGTGTGTTATTTATTCGAGGTACTCCTCGCTGTTTTGTTTTGGATTTCTACCCTGTGTTTTGTATAGTGTTTGTTTGGTCTTCATCCCCGTGCCTTTACACGGCACGCCGTAATTTGGGCTTAATAAAAAACCCTATTACACATTCCTGAGCCTGTCTCCCGAATCTCTTCATACCAACGTGACACTAATGGGCAAAACTGTATTCTTACTCTGGGATGCTTTGGCGGCATGGGCACAGGAGTTCAGGGGCTCCATGTGAGTAAGATGCAGACATCAGGCTCATTTGAGGATCCCAACATGGTGTCTTATTAAGTTCCTGGTGTAAATCCTCTTGCTACCAGCCCCAAACCTGGAACCAGAGCTGCAGAGAGCCTGATCAACTGCCTCTAATCCTCTGAGACTGAGCCCTCTCCATGGGCTGCAAGACGGCAGGGGGAAGAGCCAGGGAGGGAGGTGTGTGTGCGGTGGGGGCCTCAGCAGAGAAGGGGAGAGTGGAAGGGTGGAAGAGTGGAAGGACACACAGAGGGAAGAGGAGGGAGCAGATGCAGGAAATAAGGGATGAGATGGATGAGACAGAGACGAGAACGAGAGAGATGGGAAGGGAAATTGGAAAAATTGGATTGTGCAAAAATGCTGAACAGCAAGGTGGATAGGGGAGCAGTCATGTCTGATACGGGATAAGGAAAGGGAAGGGGAGAATTGAAACTCTGAAAGCAACGGGAAGAAGAGGGGGAAACAGGGTAGACGACATGGGGCAGAGAGAAAAAGAGCTGAGGGTTCTTCTTCTCTTTTCTGCCCGGAGTCAGCAGGCTTGGGTGTGGACTACGGGGAGTGGATCGATGTGAGTTTCTATAGCCAGAACACTCTCCTCCATCTCTGACACCGTGATGGGGTGATGGACCAAGAGGAGGAGGGAGAAAAAGGAAGGAGAGAGGAAGGAGAGCAAGGCCAGTAAACTCATGGCATATGCACGACAAAGTGTTGTAGCTGCAACTCTAGCATGGCTTTGAGCAAAGGTCTTTTAACTAACATACAGTATATGCTAGTTCAATTCCACATGGAGAATATCGATATATGCCCTTGATGAACGAATGTCAGTTTGGTTTGCCTCAGTCAGATATGGCTTTAAGGTAAAATAAGATGTAATTCTGAATATGAAGTGAGAGTTAGGCTCGGCTTTCTCCAGTGAAGACAACAACTCAGTGTGTTGAATGAGTGGGCTGTCTTAGCATGCTGCTTGTTGTCAGGGCTGTGCTATGCTGCTAACATACGCACACACACACACACACTGCAGTACCAGAATGCAGCACCATGGACAGCACAGTCAATGCCGACACATACTTCCTCTTACTGGTAAGTGGACTTGTTTGACACTTGGAAGTGTCTATCCTCTACAATTGTGTATTTTGCAATGTGCATGTAAATATATTTTTCGCACACTACTGTACCCTTGGATTTGACATGTTGTTATGCATATGTTAAAGTCCTACTTCATTTACATGGTGGAAATACATGAACATTTATACACTACCTTGACGGCCTGTGTTCCGCACTGAATTCAAAGGTGATCTAAGTTGGATTTGACATGATGTAATTCACCATACTGTATGGGACTATAACTATTCTCACACCATAGCTCAGCCTTTGCAGGGCTCTACCATGAATAGAACATGACATACTGTCTACTACAGTATCAAAGTCATGCACTGAAGAGACAAATACCCTTTTTGAAGTGGAACCAGGCCATCCACACCAGTAAATGGGTTTTGAGACACCTATCAAGGGGTGCCAGTGTGTCAGTGCAAAACGAACCACCCCACAAAGAGGGACTGAGAGGGTCCTATGACGGGCGAGCGTGGCAGTGTGGTGGCAGTGCCCTTGAAGAAAGTCCTTAACCTGGTCCGCTCAGGCACGACTAAACCGCTAATGTGTTCTATGAAAAATGTAAGTGGCTTAAATCACATTAGTTTAGGCCGTCCGTGAAGCGAATACATGACGGAATAAAACAATAAGTCTGGATGAGAGGAGCGACGGACGGCCCGGGCGGCGGTGGAACAGCATGTAGCCATGGCGTCCAGATGAAATGGAGCCTCAGCCTTGGCGACGGCGGTGTTAACCCTCACTAACGCCGCACAGAGCTGACAGACGCTTAGACACACGCCACTGCCAGGTGGGGATGATTTCATGCTTGTTACTTTAGTCTCTGTGTGAATATTGAGTTAAATTACACTTATATAAACTGGAAAATGCTGTAGACCACTACATGCTGTAGACCACTACATGCTGTAGACCACTTTCCATTCTTTTTTCTGGTCATTTATATCCGAGCCCATGCGGCACCACACCTGAATTGATACTGCGCTTTTTATTTCTACTGTTATTTGCTTTCTGCAGTGCTAAATATAAATGTACACTCTCTGCCATATGACAAACAACAAAAAATAGAGCCAACAGTGTTATTTCTCCCACTGTGTCCCTTGATCCCAAAAAGTCATACAATGAATCTTGCAAACGGAACAGGCAAGGACCCTACAGGACACACAAGACACATGGGTACTTTTTCACCCAGGGTATTTTTCATCCAACCCAGCTATATGTTATACTAAACATGTTTTGCTCTTTAGCATTTCAGAGTGTTTCATCTCCTACCCCAGTTGCTAAGGGAAGTTGATAGGCATTTGGGAGAGTATAAAATTTGCTTATGTAAAAAATGGTTAAAAAAGGAAATCTAGGTGCAGGGAACAGGGAGGATTCAGTACAGTATCTAGGCCACATTTGGCTGCTCTTAGTTCACCTTGAGGCTCTGTGAGCTTCGGCGCGTGCAACAACGCAGCCCGCCCATTGAAGCCTGAGGCTTGGCAAAGATACTGTATCTACAGCGCAGCGCCAGAGCCTCCTCGCTAATAAAATCGCTTGTATAGCATGTGTAAACATTCATGTATACCACTAATGTTGGCATAACATCTGTAAACATTGTTTCTACTTTTCATATATGCCTTGGTGTACGTTTTAATACCACTAAATATACGTAAACACAAATGTTCTCACAAATAACATATAAACCAGAAATATAAATTGATATAACACGCATTAACATTTGCCCTACATGTGTCCGTAACATTAAAACATAGTCCGATTATGCAGGTTGTCCATCCCATCCCTAGCCAAACGAGACCAGCAAGCGTTTAGTTAGATATTAGAATGCACAGCATGAATTTGGTTGAGATCATTACCAAGGCCGCTCTCTGTCCTTTTATATCTGAAGCCTCTGCAGTCCTATCACTCCTACACGCTTGGGATCCTTAATGATGACACTCTTATTTGCAGTTATTTCAGGGACCTCAATGACCTACTTGCCAGGGTCATGAGCAAAATGAACAAGACAAGCAGCTTTGAAGATTATGATAATGGAAACGAGGGGAGAGAAACAATTCACCGGCACGTTCTACATCTTATTATCGCTCTCGGGGTTGGCAGACGCCCATTTCGAGGACGTGATGAAAATCAGCTATGTTAGCTATGTTTTGTTAGCTAGCGTTGCATTGTAGGCCTATTTTACGGCCTGTGAAGTTCTGCGCTCGCATCAGGAAAACAAACACTCATAACGTTTTACCCCTAAAAGACAAGTGTCAGAGAAGTGCGATGAAAACAGATGCCGGTCCATCCACCAAATTGTTCTGGAGATTTACTCGGAGCGCAGCAGCTGGAATGTGCCATGGTATATCATATAATTTGCTCTAAATTTCAGGCGCCTGCTCTATAGTAATATTGCAGCCGCTGCATTGAGATGGAAATTGATACATTCATCAGTTCTCGGTGGGAGAATGAAGACGAGGAGTTTGATAGAGCTTGATATACAGTTTGATACAGCATGAACCAAGGGCCAGATGGTGCAGACTTAAACATACTGTAAGAGGGAGGATATCGGTTCAAAAAGCAATTCATGCAAATTACCTTACAATGAAAGCTGTTGACTCATGAAATTTTGCTGTGTTTACCAATAACAAATTGGAAAGGGAAAGTAATAGAAGTGCTTTTGGTGCAGAAAACCTGGATACAGTACAACCACTGCATGTGTTAACAACCAACACCAACGCCAATGTATAGACGACATGTTTAATGAGCATATAAACTATTATGGCTGCATTTATGTGTGGCCTATATAATGGTTGCCTGGGAATGGAGTGTGACCTAACAAAATAAATCCATTCATTAAGAAAGAAAGCCGAGCCGGTTGGTCTTGGCCCTTGATGTGCTGGAAATAATCACTGAGTGGTAAACAAAACGTATAGAAATTACACTGACTGGGGAAAGCAGAACCCGCTCCTGGACTCTCATACCTTATGTTATTGTGCCCAGTCAGCCTCACTGCAAGTTTCATTATCTCATATACTACATCCTATTATTTGTTCTCTCTCAAAGCAGCAAACTAAATAGATTTCCCATATTATCATTCCAGATAGACAATTTCTTTAACTCTGCTTTATGGAAATGAGATAAGTGTGTTATGCAGTATTTTGGACTGGGGCATTGGTGGGGACTAGTAACCTAGGTCACTACATTTCTAACTAGGTCTATCTTACACTGGAGATTCCTGCTATAGCTCCACCTTTATATATCTACTGCATTATTACTATGATAATCAAATGGACGGAAATGACTTTCCCACTGGAACTACTACAAAAAGATGGCTCCCTTGTTTGCTGAGTGAACATTTGGAGTGGAGGCATCGCTAGAGGAGTTTGGAAGGATGAGTCACTGCAGAGCGCTAAACTGTAGGTGTGTGTGGGGGCGTGAGGCAACCAGGTGCTGTTAAGTGTGAGACTCTCCACTGCCAGATGATGATCAAAGACAGCCGTAACGGCCACGTACGCTCATGGCTGCCGGCCAGACCAGCCAAATCCACAGCGGGGGACCACGACAGGCCCTGTCGGTGGAGATGAGCCAGATAAAGGAAACCGAACGCTAAAAAACTCTGCTGCATATATAAGTACCGGTGGTTCTCCAAAACAAACTACTCCTTAGATCACTTATCTCTACATTTCCATGCTTTTGGACCCAGGTTGACAACAAGTCTCAGAGTAGGGTTGCTGATCTTGGATCAGTTTTTCCTTTCAGATCACAATAAATAAGACGGGGGGGCTGATCAGCACTCATTCTCTGATTCTCCACCCGACTTATTTTGTCCTCCAATGATCACCAGTCTATAGGCCTAGTTGCCCTTTTGTAAGGGATTCTTGAGTGGGAATTATTGAAGATGGGGACAGTGGGTGGTTTTCCCTGCAGCAGACTGGGGTTGAGATAATGCTAATGATGTCTTTTGGGATCCTGCACTGCCAAGGTTCCTGATCTTGATCCGTGGGTAGCCCCAGTGTGACTTCTGTCAGTACTCTGCGAACACTGAAGCTTACGATAACTCGTGCCAGCAATTCTTTGGTTAATGGAATGAATGTCGATAAGACCTGGCCATAAGACGATTACCTGTCATAGGTAGATATCTGAAAA
The DNA here is from genome assembly GCF_901001165.1 of Salmo trutta. Lineage (NCBI taxonomy): Eukaryota > Metazoa > Chordata > Actinopteri > Salmoniformes > Salmonidae > Salmo > Salmo trutta. The sequence continues at coordinate 25,937,102 of NC_042993.1, read as the reverse complement.
TGAGTCCTTCTGGGTTGAATAGAAATAACATTCCCCCCAAATGGCAGTTATGGATACTCTAAAGTGGGAATTATTTATGCATCAAGTCGTAGGAATGGACATAAATTGAGTGTGCAAATAGCTTCCCATTGTGCCTTCCCTTTGTAATGAAAAACATATATCGATAGTTGAAGTAGAACATCTAACAGAGTATGGCCTGTCTACGTCCCTCACTGGGTGCGAACCAGGGACCTTTTGCAAACCAACACTCACAAAGCATTTCTTATCGCTCCACAAAAGTCATTGCACGATGGATGATACTAACGCACCGCTAACTAGCTAGCGATTCCACATCGGCTATTGACCTGGGGGGGGGGGGGGGGGGGGGGGGATTCTGACCCAAGTTAAGCGCACGTAAATGGTATGTAATTCCCTTTTTATGCACTTTTCTCTCTATTCTGACCTTGAACTTAAGCACATGAAAAACATGCTATTCACCCGCTATTCGTTCTGGGTGGAGCTCGAATCCTTATGATCCCTGGAGACTAATGTGAAACTGGTCATGTATTGCAGCCCGTTTTCCAGTGAAGTAGGCTACAAATAGCTGTGCCGTTATTCCGAATTGTTGTTGTATGCCCTCATAATTTGTGTGGATGAAATTTAGAGACCCAGGCCATAGGCTTCTGTAGGGCTGAACCAGCCGAGTTGTATGCGCCATGATTTTCTCCGTTTTATTTAACAATTTGTATCATGTTAAACATTAGCCACTATCGGGAGCCACCGTCAGTAATACCCACATACGTTTAGAACTGTCACTTTTGTAGCCCACATTTTGAATCATTCCATTCCCTTCCCTTTCCCTTTCTATCCTCTGTCACCTCTGTGTAGTTGTTCCTGAGGGTTGCTTGCGTTAGTGGATCATATTAGGCTAACATTGTGTAATCATTTGGGACATGTAACCTACGTGAATCATTATGGAACTCAGACCACATGTACTGTAGCAGGTTAAACTTGAAGCCTGGCGCACGGTTCACAACGACTGGGCCGTTGTCATCACGGCTCCATGATTAGTGAGGATTAGTAGATTCGTAGGACTATTGCTCAACCCCTATTGTACACTTTGTTTCCACCTTACAATATTTCATCGATTGAACTTGAATATGACAACTTTCAGGATGAATCAAGCCACTGTTTTTGATTCATCAATATTCTTTGTTCGTAAGAGCTCCCCAAACCTGTTTTTTTAATGATTCATAAATACAGTTGAAGTCAGAGGTTTACATACACCTTAGCCAAATACATACAAACTGTGTTTTTCACAATTGCTGACATTTAATCCTAGTAAAAATTACCTGTTTTAGGTCAGTTAGGATCACCACTTTATTTTAAGAATGTGAAATGTCAGAAAAATAGCAGAGAGAATGATTTATTTCAGCTTTAATTTCTTTCATCACATTCACAGTGGGTCAGAAGTTTACATACACTCAATTAGTATTTGGTAGCATTGCCTTCAAATTGTTTAACTTGGGTCAAACGTTTCGGGTATCCTTCCACAAGCTTCCCACAATAAGTTGGGTGAATTTTGGCCCCTTCCTCCTGACAGAGCTGGTGTAACTGAGTCAGATTTGTAGGCCTCCTTGCTCGCACATGCTTTTTCAGTTCTGCCCACAACATTTTCTATGGAATTGAGGTCAGGGCTTTGTGATGGCCACTCCAATACCTTGACTTTGTTGTCCTTAAGCCATTTTGCCACAACTTTGGAAGTATGCTTGGGGTCATTGTTCATTTGGAAGACCCATTTGCGACCAAGATTTAACTTCCTGACTGATGTCTTGAGATGTTGCTTCAATATATCCACATACTTTTCCTCCTCATGATGTCATTTATTTTGTGAAGTGCACCAGTCCCTCCTGCAGCAAAGCACCCCCACAACATGATACTGCCACCCCCGTGCTTCATGGTTGGGACGGTGTTCTTCGGCTTGCAAGCCTCCCCCTTTATCCTCCAAACATAACGATGGTCATTATGGCCAAACAGTTCTATTTTTGTTTCATCAGACCAGAGGACATTTCTCCAAAAAGTATGATATTTGTCCCCAAGTGCTGTTGCAAACCGTAATCTGGCTTTTTATGGAGGTTTTGGAGCAGTGGCTTCTTCCTTGCTGAGTGGCCTTTCAGGTTATGTCGATATAGGACTCGTTTTGCTGTGGATATAGATTATTTTGTACCTGTTTTCTCCAGCATGTTCACAAGATCCTTTGCTGTTGTTCTGGGATTGATTTGCACTTTTCGCACCAAAGTACGTTCATCTCTAGGAGACAGAACGCGTCTCCTTCCTGAGCGGTATGATGGCTGCGTGGTCCCATGATGGCTGCGTGGTCCCAATGATGAACCAGACTTGTGGAGGTCTACAATTTTTTTCTGAGGTCTTGGCTGATTTCTTTTGATTTTCCCATGATGTCAAGCAAAGAGGCACTGAGTTTGAAGGTAGGCCTTGAAATACATCCACAGGTACACCTCCAATTGACTCAAATTATGTCAATTAGCCTATCAGAAGCTTCTAAAGCCATGACATCATTTTCTGGAATTTCCAAGCTGTTTGAAGGCACAGTCAACTTAGTGTATGTAAACTTCTGACCCACTGGAATTGTGATACAGTGAATTATCAGTGAAATAATCTGTCTGTAAACAATAGTTGGAACAATTACTTGTGTCATGCACAAAGTAGATGTCCTAACCTACTTGCCAAAACTATAGTTTGTTAGCAAGAAATTTGTGGAGTGGTTGAAAAAGGAGTTTTAATGACTCCAACCTAAGTGTATGTAAACTTCCGACTTCAGCTGTACTTTCCAAACCCTAAAATGTGCCTAAATAATATACAGGATCACAGTATTTTTTTCATGGAGACAAATATGCATATATTTAGATGGCTTTTTTTCATTGATCCCTATATTCAGAACCCGTTCTCTCAATGTATTATAATGAGTCATTAGGCAAAATTCTAATTAAAGGTACACCGTATTTAAACGGATAAACGTACTGAAAACCCTATTGAATGAAAACTCCACAAGAAAATCTGTTGGCCAGCAAGTGGAGGGTTTTCAGCGGTTGAATTAAATGTATTCAGCACTCACAAGGGAACCACACCTGCAAAGCTCATTATGCACCTGCATAAGGTAAGTCTGAATACCAACTAGTGAGAAGTGCGTAGTATAGGCATGTGTAGGAAAGGCGTGCATTTCATAATGTGCTTTAAGTTCATGAAGTACAGATGTACTGTACTTGTAGTCTTTTGTCAACGCAGACATACTGTACTCTTTACAGTAAAAATACTTCAGAGATCAATGGATTCAAGGGCACTACCTGAGTTGCCTGGAGCCCTACTAAAAGCCTCCCAGTCTCGTCTTGAGACAGATTTCCCGAAGGACACAATGTGGAGCATTGAATGGGAAACCCCTCCGAGTATGAAGTTTGGGAGCTCCGCTGCTGGAACGTCCTGGGCTGGGAATCGATGTGATACCTAGCAGCTGGATTAAATTCTGTTTTGTTTTGTTTGCGTTATTATTCTGGCTTTAATTAACTTCCTGTATCGGAGCTCTCTCCTCGCTGCTCTGTGGCCTCATTGGGCGAGCTGAATGTGAGCTGAATGTCAAGCTCTCCTTGGGCAGATCAATCTAGGCGATCAGATATCAGACCCCTGAAGGATGGCTGCAGGCCTCAGAGTGTGTGTGTGTGTGTTTGAAAGAGAGCACACACGCATGCACACATTCATGTACGCGTACACACACACAGCTAAAGGCCAAGGCCTGATACTGGCAGACTGGCAGTCTGGAAAAAGAAAAAAACGTCTATTTTCAGTTAGGAACGCTTTGTCTTCTTCTATTTCCTTTATGCTCATGATTACCATCTGTGTAATAATAATGTGTCAGGTTGATTAGCTGACTTCCTCATTGAGATGGACCTCTGTTCCACAAAATGTCTGCCTCGTGTCGTTGTTTACTGACTGCCTGAAGTCTGTGTATCTTGTTCAAGGTTACACCGAAGTCCTCCCTGGGGGAATGAAGCAGAATTGTAACCCCTATGGTAACATGTCTGCCTCTTAGCACAGTATCTAACTGTCTGCCTCTGCTAGAGCCTTGTGACCTGAGGGCGAAACACAGCAGGCAGTCATTTGTAATGGTGAGTATTCGTCACTCAAAAACAACCAGTAAATATATATATATTTTCTCTCTCTCCCTCTCCTATGGGTATTATTTTTGGCCAACAATTACTTAGCTAATAGATCAGTCTCTCCGACCCTTGAGAGATTACCACAAGTGTTTTATTATTTTTTGCAATTTTTACCCCCTTTTTCTCCCAAATTTCATGATTACGATCTTGTCTCATCGCTGCAACTGCCCAACAGGCTCGGGAAGCCACGCTTCTTAACCCGGAAGCCAGCTGCACCAATGTGTCGGAGGAAACACCGTTCAACTGACATCCGAAGACAGCCTGCAGGCGCCTGGGCCGCCACAACTAAAGTCCCCCCGGCCAAACCCTCCCCTAACCCGGACAATGCTGGGCCAATTTTGCGCCGCCCTATGGGACTCCCGGTCACGGCCGGTTGTGACACAGGCTGTAGTGACGCTGCGCCACTCTGGAGGCCTTCCACAAGTCTTTTAAGGTCACACATATAAATGGATGATGTTCACATTGTCAAGATGAACCGTTTACGATGGCCGGGGGATGCATTGGGTCCTTAAACGTTGTTTACCGCTGTGAATGGGGTAATACCAATGACTCAGATATCTAACATTACTGTCAACATCCTCTCATCATCCATTGTTTATCACCATCTCTCTCTCTCATTCGCAGACGCCCTCCTTTTTCTACCTCCCCGCTAAATCAATAGTCCAGCAATAATGTATCAGTCCAGCAAGGCTCCCTATCACTCCCTCCCTGTCTCTATCCTCTCAATACAGAACACGTCTCTCCGTCTCCACGATTCCAACCTTCTCGTCATTATCCCACCCTACTTCCATTTCAGATTCTACATTCTCAGTTTCTATGTTATTTCCTGTCCCTCCTAAACATTTTTTTTACTTTCCCCTCATTTTTCCCATTTTGTGGTTCCTCTCACACTTCTTGTATACATGTCTCCCTCTCCTCCCTCTCCGCCTCCCCTCCCTGTGACTTTAGTCTCCATCTCCCTCCCTCCGACAAACACTCCTATTATCCCCACTCTGTCTATCTCCTCTCTTTCCCCTCTATTTATCTCTCTCTCCCACCCACTCACTCCTTACTAATAATAAAGTGGAGACGAGTCATCGGGACAGGAGCCATTCTCCTCGGAACATCAACAGCCCCCTCAGCACTGCAGGCAGGCTGGGTAAGGTGGACACACATCAGTCTCCCACAGAACGTGTTGCTAATCCTAAAGGGATCAGATCACACTGTATGGAACGGCTTTTGTGTGTCATTTAATCATTTAAGCTAATGGAAAAAAATAGAAGCAGGGCTGATAATCATTGTACTTAATGCTGGCAGCTGTACACTCTTAGAAGAAGTGGTTTGTAAAGAGTTGTTTGGCTGTTTCTGTAGAACCCTCTATCAAAAAGGGTTCTCCTACAGGGCCAGCCAAATAACCCTTTACGGTTCTAGGTAGCACATTATTTTCAAGTAACATGTCACCCAAGATATGGCGCCCCCTAAACAAATATGAGAGACCAAAACAGACAAAAGATGTGATGCTTCATGTCAAGCAGTGGAGGCTCCTCAGAGGAGGAAGGGGAGGACCATCCTACTCAGTGAATTTCATAAAAATGTAAATAGTGAAACATACATTTTTACATACAATTATAGTAAATATATCCACGTCACCAAATAACTGATTAAAACACAATGAAGGTCTACAGTACAATGAAGGTCTACAGTACACTCAACATCCCCCTCTAGGCTAGCACCATGGTATAGCCGGAGGACAGCTAACCTATAGACTTACACAGTAATTATGACAACTTCCAGAAGACATGCTCTTGCAGCATGAACTGACATGTTGTCCAAGGATCCGAGAATGAATCTAGTACTGAAACCATAAGTTAGCTACTGTAGCACTGCAGTGCATAAAGCGTGGTGAGTAGTTGACTCAAAGAGAGAGACAGACTATCGTTGAACAGTTTTGAACAAATTAATTTCTTAACAAATTAAGGAGAAGCAGCAGAGAGAGAGAGCGAGAGAGAGAGCTAGCTATATTAAGTTGTATTTTTTTCCTGTTCTTAGTTTACCTTTCATTTACTTAGCTAGCTAATGGCTGCAGCTAATTTAGCCTACTCAACAACCTGACTCAAACAGAGAAGAATGCTATTTATGTTAGCTAACTGGCTAAGGCTAGCCAACACTGCAACTCTTCCAAGTCAAGGTAAGCTTTAGTTTTTATGAATTTATTGCCACTGGGGCCCGCCGGTGTAACTGCTAAATTGCTTGCTGTACATGTACTGCATGATTGTACACATGGATTGGATTCAAGTCAAATCAAATTTTATTTGTCACATGCTTTGTAAACAACATGTTTGGACGAACAGTGAAATCCTTACTGTCAGGCCCTTCCCAACAATGCTGAGAGAAAGAAAATAGAGGAATTGTGGGTTTACTAACGTGTTAGTTCTAGTAGCTATGTTGACTATAACCTTAACTAATATAGTGACAACGATATAGGCTGTTTAGCGGTTATCGGTTATGGTATGACGGTTTGGCTTGGAGAGGTTTTTTCACATGGTCACAAATAGCTGTTGTGTTGTGCACTGAATTCCACAAGCGAAGAGAAAAGGTGAGAGGAGGAGAGTGCGTAGATCCGCTAAATAATTATACAACGAAAAAAGTAATGATGCTGTATTTGGCCGCTATGAAAGTGAACTGTGTGTGCGGGTGATCAGGGATGTATTCATTCCGCTGATTCCGTTGCAAAACGTTTCTTAAACGGAAGCAAAGTAAACGGGATGGACCTACCTGAATTTTCCAATAGAAACTCTCATTCTGTTTGGACTAATGATTACACCCCAGAACAGCTAGATTCAGGCAAGAGTGTGCAAGGCGGTATTGAATGTATCAATGTCACCTTGATTACTCACCTTTTCTCGACCTGTGCACCTATGTTTTAAACTTTCATTCATAGGCTAGGTTGTAGCAACCTTATGATGGGTATAGGGAATATTCTAGTATCATGTAGTAGACTAAACCTATCGACGTTACGTTGACCTGGGTGAATGGAATTTGAATGACAGTCATCCAATATGCTGTAATAGAAGTAAGGCCACGCTCATAAAAATAATAATTGTCCTCACACATCTTAAATGGCACCGACCGCCACTGTAGTCTAGCTAACTAAAAGGGCTGTCACAACCAGTTATACCCTTAACGAAGTGTCACACTGGGCAAAAACTGGTTGAATCAACGTTGTTTCCACGTTATTTCAACCAAAATAGATCAAAGTGATGATGTTGAATCAACAGTGAAAACTGATTGGATTTACAAAAAGTCATCAACATAGGGTATTTCATCTCTTTTTCACCCAAATGTTAACCTATATCCAATGACATGGTGAATAATGTTGTTGATTTCACATTGAATTCACGTTAGTTGACAACTCAACCAAAGGCTAACGTTCCTCTTGAGACTCAGCCTTTAAATCAGTCCCAATCCGAGCATGTCCATTTACTCTACATCTTACTGCACTACCAACATGAATATCCCTCTTCCTGGATTCACAAATAATCCAATGTAAATGCAGCATGGGGATAGCATTATACACTAATTTGGAAGGCCACAAACCGTTACAGAAATCAATATCAGTCCATGCCCACTTTTAAAAACTTAAAATTAAGTTTGCAAAACAAATCAAATCATTCTTTTGTTTCTCCTCCTGCAGCAGAAACAACGACAAGCTTATCTTTACCATAACTGAGTAAAAAAAAGGTCAAATCTTCCAATCTTTTGCTTTGGATTTGTTACACAGTTAAATTGGCTAGAGAATGAAGAAATGGCGAGATAGTCTCGGAGAGCTGGGGAGATGGATAATTTCATTTTCTTTCTCTCTCAGAGTGGAAATGGGTTTAGGAATTCAATCAGCTTTCGCAATGCAACCTCCATGGAAAGCTGTATACATTCCCTGTCTCCGCCTTAGTGTCGGTGTCTTGTGTACATTGAAGAAGAGAGGAAAAAAGTGGAGAAGCATTCACCAAGAAACAGAGCGTGAACATAAAAAGGATGCCAAGGCTGGTCACATCCACCCTAACAACTACACTTCTAGTCTTCCAAAAAGTGGAAAATAAATTACACAAGCAAAACTTTTTGAAGAGCAAGCAACACTACACCATCTCTGTTACCAGCCTGGTCTCATAGACTAGACGTAACATAGTAAATGTAAATCCAAAACACTCAAATGTGTATGATATGTTACGTTTGGTATGGTTACAAAAGACAGAAGGTTACTTAAGGTAAAAAACAAAAGGAAGGCGGTTGGTCGGGGTGGGTGGACGTATTTATTTATTCATTTATTTTACCTTTATTTATTTATGTAAAATGCAAATCTTTAACAACCCAAATGTTTCGTGTTCGAATCTCATCAAGGACAATTTTAACATTTTTGCTAATTAGCAACTTTTCAAATACTTACAATTATTTTTCTCCTTTTCAACTACTTAGCATGTTAGCTGACCCTTCCCCTAACTGTAAAATTAACCATTTTAGCTAACCCTAACCTTAACCCTTTAACCTACCGTAACTTCTAACCTTAACCCTAACCTTAACCCTAACCCCTAGCCTAGTTAATGTTAGCCAGCTAGCTAACATTAGCATTTGCCACCTAGCTAATGTTATCCACAAATTGGAATTTGCAACATATGTTATGTTATGCAAATACGTAGCATATTGTACGTTTTACAAATCGTAACATATCATACAAATTGTAATTCGTAATATATCATAAGAAATGGATGATGGACGAAACGTGACATACAGTATCATACTAAAAGTAGTGTCGCGGATTTACATACAGAATAATACGAAATGCTTTGAAACCAGGTTGCCGTTACACCTCTAGTCTACTGACTCCACATAGGGAGGAGAGTGCCTTGACATTGATCCAATCCATACACTTCCTTTATAATCTATTTTCCCATCCAATGTCTGCTACCCCCCACTTCCCTGTTTTGATAGTGCAGCTGTCGCCGTTATATGACGTATACATTCCTGCGCCCATTTGCGGCTCGGGGGCGGATAAATTGATGTGAAATCAAGCCATGAAAAGCCAACATCGCATGGCAGGGAATTTCAACGGGACCTCATTAGCAAAAGCATGTTCCTCATTCCTCCGCTGAAATGGCAAGGCCACGCTGATTAAGTGTTTTTCTCCTCCCTCCTGTTTTTTCCCTTATGCCATTTTCATGGATGACATTTAATCGGAAGCATTTGGGGGATATTTAAGTTCATTTTCTGTGGTGAAAACCAGAGGCGTGAGGATCAAGGATTGAAAGAGGCTTTGGCGGGTTGTGACTGACACTGGGTCTGGGTCATAAAAGCTAGCGAGGGGAAGACGAGGTGAAGACTAAAGAAAATCTTCCTGAAGCCCCCCCACCATGACAAAGAGCCGGCTGTGCTGTGGCCAGACCGGAGCAGAGTAAATGTGAGGCTGTGTGGATGGAGTCAGAGCCGGGCCCTGATCAAAGGTTCCTCTACTCAGCTGCCTGCTGCAGAGCCCAGAGTCCCCTGTCTCAGGCCCTGCCTGCCTGGCTGACTGGCAGCCACAAGGACAGCAGCACTAATGCCCATGGTACCTGGGCACAAGCAGATATCACATGCCCCCAAAAAGAGATCTGAGACCTGCCCCGGCAAGACAACATCAGATAGGATCGGCTGGTCGACTGACCTCATTGCACGGGTGTGTATATCTGTGTGTGTTTTGAAGGATAAACAGCATCCCTCCAACCCCATGTTGACTTTTAAATCCTAAGCAAAGCTGCACATGTAAGAAACGGTCCAGTGGGCAAACTGTGTGCATGTCTGTCTCTGTGTGTTTGTATGTGTGTTTGGGGGCAGAGTGAGAGGATGAAAGAAGCTGCAGTACACACATGGTAATAGCCCAGAGGTACCTAGCTACCACCAACAGGTATGCTAATGCAGCTGCTAAGGGCTAGAATATTTCTACTGTTTGTCTTCTTGTAGAGCAATGCTATCTCGACTACTATACACATGTGAGAGAGTGTGTGTAGGTGAGGGAGAGTGTGTACGTGTGTGTGAAATTTCACACATCACACACACAGAAAATGCCTCAATATGACTCTACATTACATGCGAGTGTGTAGGTGTGTGTAGGTGAGGGAGTGTGAATTTGTGAAAGCTTACACATCACACCCACAAGGACACACACCCACATAAAATGCCCCAGGTTACTATTCTTTTTCCCTTGCTTCCACCTGTTTTCTTTCTTGCTCCCTCTCTTTTTCTTCCTCTCTCGCCACATGCTACCGAAGCCGCAGGCTAGCGCTGACTTCAATTAGGAAGCAACACACCATGCCATTTCCTACTGTAGTGCCAGCTCACCTAGCGTTAGCTAGCTCATCTGTGCATACCTTACCTTATACCTTCCTTTCTGCACTGCGTCGACAGCTATCATGCAGGGAGCTGATCCGTGACTTGCCATGATTGAGCTCGCTTTGGCTAACAGGTACTATCATCTCCGCAAACCTTCAGCACTTCTCCCCCTCGCAGTACCCGCACTTAGCCCATCAGGCAGAGTGTAAAGATGAAGAAACGTAGGTATTCTGACCACAAAGACTTGGCCCAGCGTGAAATCTGAGTGATAGGATAATTGAACTTGAACATTTAGAGTTAAAAATGGGCCAGAGTTTCCAATTGTGGAAAGGTGGAGGATTCACAGAAGTTTGTCGGCCAAACCTGGGTTTAAATACTATTTGAAATCATTTCAAATATTTTGGCTGTGCTTGATTAAACTTGCCTGTTCGGATTGAACAAATAGAAAAGTTCCAATTGCTGCAAACTCCACCCACCTAGCACTCCAGGTATTTGAGAGATTACAAATAGTATTTGAACCCATGAGGTCTGGTGTTCGTTGGCCGGAGGCAGTTGTTTTCAGCTTCAGCTCAGCCCAGACGGTCCTCCTAAAATCAGTGTGATGATGGCATAGGGAGATGGAGGAAGGCGATGGACGGAGAGAGAGGGCCTTTGATGAATGAAGTGGGTCACATTTTAAATGTGGCGTCCTTGAATTAGGAAGTGTTTGTTCCCCAAAGGCTCCTTAAAAAAGCCAGAAATAACCAAGACCTCTTCATTTATCAAGATGGCACATCTCTATTGCCTTATGATTTGCACGGGGAGGGGGGCGGTGGAAAGGGGGACTCGTTAAATCTTACAGGATGGCTGGCTGGTCGCTGGGCGGAGTCTGGACTCTTACAGTGTTAACAGGACAGGGTTTATTTAAGAGGCTTCTCTCTCTCTCTCTCTCTCTCTCTCTCTCTCTCTCCTGTTTCTTATGGTTTCTCATCCACTTGCCTTCCTCACTCCAAATCACAGCCCTTGTTCCTGTAACCCCCCGTGAAAGAAATGATTACACCTTCCAAACTAGAAATTGAACTAAGAGTGTGGCCCTGACCTGCCACAGACACCTCCCGCCCACAATGAGAAACCTGGCAGAATACACACACACACACACACACACACACACACACACACACACACACACACACACACACACACACAGAGAGACTGTTACACTACACACACTGCTACAGTACACATGTCTAGATCCCAGTACAAATAGCTACTCGCCTACTCATGTCATCCACAGACATACTTAGCTAGGTGTATAAATAAATCCTGGTACATACACACATCAAACGCCCCATACACACCCATACTACTTCCATTGTATTCATCCTCCCCCAGCTGTTAAGAGCTGCAGAGCACCAGACCAAATACATTTCTAATTCTCTAATGCTGCAGGGCTAAATGACAGGTAGTCAATGGTCTGTTTCCCTGCCTGAAACATCTCCCATGGAGCCAGCACAAACTCATTTTCTCCCAGAGAAAGAAATGCAAAGACTTCCTGGGCGTCCCAGTTAGTCGTGCTGTTAGGGGAGAGAAGAAGAGAGGGATGGAGGGAGGGATAGAAAAAAGCAGCAGAGGGAGAGGAGGGAGAGAGGGGGAGGCATGAGGGATTGAAAAGAAGAAGGCGGAGAGAGAGAGGGGAGAGTGAGGGAGGGGAGGAGGAGAGCGACACACTTTCCGGGCTTATTTACAAGTAGCTGCCAGTATGACAGGTAATTTGGGCAAATTCTCCACAGAGTCCGCAGCAGACGGCAAGGGGATAAAGATGGAGCGAGAAAGAGAGAGAGAGAAAAGGAGAGGAAGGGAGAAGGGTGGGGAAAGAGGGAAGAAGTTAGTGGGGGACGTGTAAAGACTACCTGACATGGCTTGGTGAGGAGAGGAACAAAGAAAATGGGTTTCCAGATTCCAATCTGGAGAGTGGGGGGATGACTGGAGGGAGGGAGGGAGTCAGCCAGTTGACAGATTGTGACAATTGTATTTATCGGGCGGCGAGGAAGAGATATCAAAAGCATTTTTTTATTCAGTTTCTCTTTTTCCATTTAGGCTGTGGAAAGATCAAGCAAAAGGAAGTAAAGAACGAGGCAAAACAAATAATAATCCTCTCTCCCCAAGATCTTGCGATTTATTCAGTTTCTGATTTATGAACTTGTTTGTATCTGTCTATCATGTGTGTGTATATGTGTGTATGTGTGTGTGCATGCGTGCATGCATGGGTGTGTGTGTATGTTCATCACTCGCTCTCTCTCTCTTTCTCTCACTGCACTGTGGGGCATAGCCAGTCTGTTGGATTTTATTTATAGAAAAGCTCCTCGTCTTGTACGGTGCTCCTTGGCTGTCTGTCAGTACTCACAGCCAATTAGAAAACACTTGTTAATAGCGCTAACTTTGTCGTTCTTCTTCCTTTGGCTGTGTGGGCGTGATGATTTTATTCCTTCAGACTCGTACTGGCAGCCGGCTCCGAGGTGCAGACGACATTGAGAGAGATTGTGGTGTGGGGTTGTGTGTGTGAGTGTGTGTCTCTCTAATGAAGCCCCCCGGGACTGCTCATTGGCTGTTCCCTGCTGTGACTCTGTGTGACGCTGATCTTGAGTCAGTTTTGCATATTCCCCACTGTGGTTACAGTTAGGATTAGGCAAGGGGAAGCTGATGCTAGATCTGAACCTAGGAGAAACTTCATGGGCCAGTCAGAAAGGTTCTCTTGCTCCTGCGTTGACATTTTCACCCCACCTCCCCCTGCTACCTAAGGGTACACACACGCCTCACACAGGCAATCCATCCTGTCCTGTCATACACACACACATGCACCTACGAACACGAGCCAACATAAACACACACACACGAATGGAGACTGTAGCCACATATAGCAAACAGGAAGTAATTTGCTGTATTTTGATATAGCTTGATATGGAGTTCCACAGTCTCACACACACTCCAGCCAATCTCCCTGTCTCTCAATCAGCAGTCCAAACAGCTTCATGTGGTGCAGTCCACTCTGCAATCAGCGTTGAGAGAGAGAGAGAGAGAGAGAGAGAGAGAGAGAGAGAGAGAGAGAGAGAGAGAGAGAGAGAGAGAGAGAGAGAGAGAGAGAGAGAGAGAGAGAGAGAGAGAGAGAACTTGAGAATCTCTCTCCCAAGCGTGGAGATGACTGAACAGATAGCAGAGAGGGGGATAGGGCCAAATGAAAAACGAGTGCAATAAAATACAATCAGAGACAGTGAGGAAGGGGATTACCTCGTCTGCTTCACTGGAGTATGTAATTGTGGTAAAGAACACCACGACTCAAGCCGTACCCCAACACAACACTGCAGAACAGAGCTGAATGTGTTACCAGGAATTAGCACTGGTAATAACAGTTTGAGAAAGAGGATGATGATGATGATAACACAGGTTGTTGTATTGTTAGCTTACTAGAACTATCAGTACTAGATCCTTCAAAACATTTTTCACATATACAGCAAATCTAGCGTGCACAGTTTTTGTGCATCACAAGTATGTCTGGAGGGTATACACGGATAAGATTGTTCTTCATAACTTGATTATGCGTTAATACAGCGGCTCCAACCACTACTCTACAGCGTGGGCAGTTGTTTAAACAAAGCTTTGATTAGTGTGACCTCTATACATAAGCCTCAGGAGTGCAGATACCCACACCCTTTACTCCCCATGCTTTACTTTACACAGGCAGGCGTCAATCACCTCCTCCTAATTAACTGTCCTAGCCGGGAACATGCCTTTAGGAGACCATTAACCCTCGCTGGCCTAACAAGGCGAAGCAAACAGAGACTAAACACATAGGCAAATAAGGAGAGAGAGAGAGAGAGAGAGAGAGAGAGAAATCAATTTCTTGAATATTGGATTTCATTTTGAGGGAGAGAAAAAAAGCAAGCCTTGCTCAAGCTCATTCTTTAATGACCTAAAATCCACATGCATGAATCTTTTAGCAGTGGCTGTCTGTGTGATATGGGCTAAGGCGTAGGGGGAAGAGTGGACGGTAAGGAGGGGGAGATAGGAGAGGAAGGAGGGTCCATTCCGGGGTTAGTGCATCTGTTGGACAGATAGATAGTCCTGTTTCAGCCAACACAGAGGCCAACTCAGGTCCCTAGTTTTATACAGCAGGGCCTGTATTCATAAAGCATCTCAGAGTGGGGGTACTGATCAGTTTGGACTTTTAGATCATAACATTATACTGTATGGACAAGGGGGGCCTGATTCTAGATCCTACTCTGAGATGCTTGATGAACACAGGCCCAGTTGACTAAGACAGGCTTGGATTATTAAAATCCAGTTGATGTGGTTTTTTATTCAGTAACAAATAACAACACACTGAAAAAAATCTGGAAACAAATCAAATGGAAGTTTTAATTTGACCCAGTGATGACTCAGATGCTGGCATAACACCCATTTCTCCAGTTGGGTTTGTTTTGAGTTTGAGGAGGGCCAGCAATCAGAGCCAATAAGAGCCTAGCTCCCACTCTCTAACATCCAGATGTATCGTCACTAATTAGCCGGGAGGTCAGAGACTTTATTTCATTCTCTGAGCTGTAGAGCCGCCGGCTGGCCTTCAGGGGCTGATGCTTTATCGTTAGCAATCTGCTGTTAGCTACAGACAGCCCTTGTTTGACCTCGACAGGTGTGTTTGACAACCGGGTTGTGTGTGTGTGTGTGTGTGTGTGTGTGTGTGTGTGTGTGTGTGTGTGTGTGTGTGTGTGTGTGTGTGTGTGTGTGTGTGTGTGTGTGTGTGTGTGTGTGTGTGTGTGTGCGTGTGTGCGTGCGTGTGTGTGGCTGGCTAGCTGGCTGGTGGGTATGTGAAGGGCAAAGGGCCAGTGCCATCCTGAAGACCATTAGTGAGCACAAACTGCTACTGTAGTCACAGCCCTTTAAGAAGCTCTTTTACAAACTATCATATTCAAACAGGGGTGGACTGGTGGGGTAATAATGGTGTTATTAATATTTGTGGCATTCCCATTAACCTTGCTGTGAAGTGGCGCCGCAGAGGTGGTAGAGGGCTCTTATTATGGTGTGTAAGGATCTAGCGGCGAGGGGAGGGTGGGCGACTGGGCTAGAGGTGCGGGATCACGCCTCCAGGACCATACCCCAGCACTAGCGTACAGGGGCTTGCGAAGGTATTCACCCCCCTTGGCATTTTCCCTAATTTGTTGCCTTACAACCTGGAATTGAAATGGATTTTTGGGGGGTTTGTATCATTTGATTTACACAACATACCTACCACTTTGAAGATGCAAAATATTTTTTCTTGTGAAACAAATATGATTAAAAAAACTGAAAACTTGAGCATGCATAACTATTCACCCCCCCAAAGTCAATACTTTGTAGAGCCACCTTTTGCAGCAATTACAGCTGCAAGTCTCTTGGGATGTCTCTATAAGCTTTGCACATCTAGCCACTGGGATTTTTGTCCATTCTTCAAGGCAAAACTGCTCCAGCTCCTTCAAGTTGGATGGGTTCCGCTGGTGTACAGCAATCTTTAAGTTATACCACAGATTCTCAATTGGATTGAGGTCTGGGCTTTAACTAGGCCATTCCAAGACATTTAAATGTTTCCCCTTAAACCACTCCAGTGTTGCTTTAGCAGTGTGCTTAGGGTTATTGTCCTGCTGGAAAGTGAACCTCCGTCCCAGTCTCACATCTCTGGAATACTGAAACAGGTTTCCCTCAAGAATTTCCCTGTATTTAGTGCCATCCATCAGTCCTTCAATTCTGACCAGTTTCCTAGTCCATGCCAATGTAAAACCTCCCCACAGCATGATGCTGCCACCACCATGCTTCACTGTGAGGATGGTGTTCTGGGGTTGATGAGAGGTGTTGGGTTTGCACCAGACATAGCGTTTTCCTTGATGGCCAAAAATCTACATTTTTGTCTCATCTGACCAGAGTACCTTCTTCCATATGTTTGGAGAGTCTCCCACATGCCTTTTTGCGAACACCAAACATATTTGCTTATTTTTTTCTTGCCACTCTTCTTTAAAGCCCAGCTCTGTGGAGTGTACGGCTTAAAGTGGTCTTATGGACAGATACTCCAATCTCCGCTGTGGATTTTTGCAGCTCCTTCAGGGTTATCTTTGGTCTATTTGTTGCCTCTCTGATTAATGCCCTCCTTTCCTGGTCCATGAGTTTTGGTGGGCGGCCCTCTCTTGGCAGGTTTGTTGTGGTGCCATATTCTTTTCATTTTTTAATAATGGATTTAATGGTGCTCTGTGGGATGTTCAAAGTTTCAGATATTTTTTTATAACCCAACCCTGATCTGTACTTCTCCACAACTTTGTCCCTGGCCTGTTTGCAGAGCTCCTTGGTCTTCATAGTGCCGCTTGCTGTAACACCCTGGCCATAGAGAGGGGTTTTTGTTCTTTATTTTGGTTAGGCCAGGGTGTTACATTGGGTGGGCGTTCTATGTTCCTTTTTCTATGTTTTTGTATTTCTTTGTTTTGGGCCGTGTGTGGCTCCCAATCAAGCACAGCTGAAGTTCGTTGTTGCTGATTGGGAGTCACACATAAGGAGCATGTTTTTCCTTTGGGTTTTGTGGGTAATTGTTTCTGTTAGTGTTTTGCACCTGACAGGACTGTTTGGCTGTCGGTTTTCTTGTTTTGTTTGTATAGTGTTCTTTCTTTATTAAATATTCAATGATGAACACTAACTCCGCTGCACCTTGGTCTACTCTCTCTCACGACAGCCGTTACACTTGTGGTGCCCCTTGGTTAGTGGTGTTGCAGACTCTGGGGCCTTTCAGAACAGGTGTATATATACTGAGATCATGTGACAGATCATGTGACACTTAAATTGCACACTTGTAGACGTTATTTAACTAATTATGTGACTTCTGAAGGTAATTGGTTGCACCAGATCTTATTTAAGGGCTTCATAGCAAAGGGGGTGAATACATATGCCAGCACCACCTTTCCGTTTTGTATTTTTTTGAATTTTTTGAAACAAGTAATTTTTTCAATTTCACTTCACCAATTTGGACTATTTTGTGTATGTCCATTACATGAAATCCAAATAAAAATTCATTTAAAGTACAGGTTGTAATGCAACAAAATTGGAAATACGCTAAGGGGGAGAATACTTTTGCAAGGCACAGTATGTCCCAATGGACACAGGTCTGCCCAGGAAAAAGGCAAACAGATGGTATGTGTGTGTGTCTGTGAAAGAGAACTCTGAGCAGAGGGTGGGAGGAATGCTACTGCAAGAGGTGGTAGGTTCAGTGACTGGGCTCTCACAGAGGCTGAAGGTTCTCCACACAATGACGCAGTACACCACAGGAATAGCAAAACAGTGTTTTACGCCAACGCGATGCTACTTACTTACTAAGCAGCCTACACATGGAATATGGAATTCACTCAAGTATTATATTGTGCAAAAACTGAGATAATATAACACTGACATTGGCATGGATGCAAATGAGAAGCATATTAGTGGAGAGTGATAACAGTATGAAGAAGGAATTAATGGAAGGTAGTGGAAACTATATTAAATCCTTTACATGTAATCTGACACGTTTTACGCGTTTAATAACGTCTAATCGATAAAGTCTGAGTGAAATAACCGTCTGTATTAATTGAACCCACAGGCAAGTGTACTCACACACCATGATAAACCCTCAAACTAATCTCACCACACCAACCAGAACTTGTAAAATATAATTATGATAATTATTTTGAATCCCTTACATGTTTTACCTCATAAATGCTTGGTAAGCTGAAACATTACTGAAACAACAATACTAGGCTGAAACCTTTCCCCTCCGAAATCACTATCTTGGTTTTTCTTTCTTTACAGAAATCTTAAGGGCATCTTTCTGTCGATGCGACTAGATCATGATTGATTCCAGAGAAGATCAATCCAGTCTGGCTGATTGAGAAAACACCTGAACTGTAGCCACATTTGTCTTGTCTGATTTAAGAGGCTCTGTCTGGTATACAGATCAATTTTGATCACAGCTGTCAAAGTGAAAAGAACATTCACAGATGCATCATGTTACACCTATGGGTGTATATCAACATCATAAGTAATACACACAGTGTTTTTTTTTTTACACTGATGGTTAACAGTACTGTTCATCTTGCATATTCTATAGATACAGGTCTCTTTGCATCTTCGCTAGTCTGGGTCTTCAGAAGTCTTGAGTTTGTCTTTATTAAAGCACTGTATCATATTTAGCTGTAAGTTCTGCATTCATTTCACCTAGTTCCCTCTAGCCTGGGCCTAATGTGAGGTTCTCAACAGTAAAGAAAAACTTTCCCCAAAGAGTCAATCTCTTACCGTGGATAATGTTTTTTGGAGCAGATATTGACTTGTCAGCAAAACTATCTTGTATTAGAGTACTGTTGCCTGACATTAGCCAGCTAATTGCCCTTTTCCGACACCTTCATTATTTTTAATGGGAATCGGGGGTCTGCTGACCATATAAAGGTTGCGTCAATACAGCCAGTACTCTGTGAAATAGTGTGATGTTCTGTCGCTCTGACACTGTGATTTCACAGCCAAGCAGATTTGGATTTAAATACTATTTGAAATGTTCACAATTATTCTTTTTTTTCTCGTTTGTTTTAGCCTGCCCGGAGTGTTAAATGGGCGGGTTTTAAGTTTTGGGACAGTTTTATTGGTTCTATTGAGCAAGGCAAGGTCAATCAAATACAGATATCAAACAAATTATTTCAAAAATAGATCATTTAACCCAGGATTGCTGAGAAGCAGATCATCAGGCTTCAGGGAAAATAAACTTTCTTGATTGTGTTTGTTAGGGTTAGGGTGTATTAGAATATGCCTCAATCTATACGGCATCTATAATTCATGGATGTCAAATAAGCTCGGGGAGAACGTGTTACGCTCCAAATGAAGTTATAATTTGCATGTTGAAATAACTGCATTACTTATGGATTTCTTTATTTCTGGAATGTACTGTAAACCTTAGGAATTGTAAGCCTCATTTATCAATTATGCATATTCACAGTTTAACTAATAAAGAGTAATCAGAAGCTATATGTGCTATATCGGCTTGCTATGGCTTATTCTATAATTAGAGGATTCTCCTCACACACAGACTAAGGCATCTTCTTTGGATCGAGGCTGACATTTTCAGAACAACCAGAACCCTAGAAGACAATACTGTCAAAAGACTAGAATGTGTGATTGGAATTCTCTGCATGCGGCAATCCACAACATCCTGGTAGAATACCCCTCCTCTGTCCTCCCCACCACACAATACACTAACAGAATCTCACTCTAACGTGCATTACTGAACTGGCAAGACAACACAGACGTTTAGCTACTGTGGTATCTCACACCACATCCAATTAGTTAGAAATATCACCACACAATAACCTGGCCCAATCTCCATTTTAACCCAATTACAGGACTATTGCCACACAAATCACTCAGTGCAATCTTACTTTAAACCAAATTATGAGAAATATCAGTCAGTGCAATCTCACTTTAAACCAAATTATGGGAAATATCACAAAACAATAAATAATTTATATCTCCCCATCATCTCATTCCAAATGAATTAGTGTCGGAATATGGGAATATCAGATCAGACACATGCCGAGATTTTTTCATACCTATTAATGAAATACCCACTGGTAATAGAGGGAGAGGAATCTTTTCATACCGGTGTAGAACAGCTCCTGTAAGTGTCGTTAGGGAGCTGTCACAGTGAAATTTGCGGTGAAAATCCTGCCTAACTGAGTCTTTACTGTCAGATGCGGGCTGCTAACATGGACTCTTTATTACCAGAAAATCCCACTGGCACCTTCACAGCTGGAACAGCCGACCACCTGCCAGCCCTAAATGACAGCAAAATTGCCGTGATTCTCTTCATGGTGGCAGAGAAGTGGCACAGCGATGGTGAGTAGGGGTGATTGCACTGTGCCACCACCGCCTACCACTGGGCATCAGGCGGAATTGCCTTACCAATTCTATTGTTTCCCGAAATGGTACCAGTCCCACAGCCACACTGCTAACACACTGACACAACCCACTATTTCCTATACACAGGCAATTTAAAAAGGGATATTTCACAGGGTATGTGGTGGCCTTATTTGGCCATTGGTGGTCTCACCCAGCTCCTAACCACTTATTGTCGTGCAGTGTGCAGTGGCACCCAGACTGTAAGAGCATCTTATTATAATTATTCGAGGTATGTGCCTCCCTGGAACGAATCCCTAATGAGTAGAATATCACATTAGCGCCAAATCCTTACCGCCGCAATATCACACAGCAACTGACCCTGACACAGTTTCACAACACCCACTCGCTGAGAATCGTTTTTTTTATTGGCAGGGATTAAACCTGCCATTTACTATTTAATCGAATCGTCTGTCCCGCAAACTAATCCATCTCGATCACTGCCTGTTGCGGATTTTTGCATCCACCCTTCTCCTCCTCCTCCTCCCTCTTTCCTCCCTCTTGCCATCTGTCTCTCTTTCTCCCGCTCCCTCTCTCTATGCACCCTTCTTCAATCATATTTTCATAACTCTTATTCTCTCCGGCCTGTCCACTTTCATATACCCTCTATCTCTCTCGCTCCTTCGCCCTACCTCCCACTCACTCCCTTCGAATTAAACAGTACATAGTCGAACATCTCATTCCAAAATCATGGGCATTAACATGGAGTTGGTCAACCGTTTGGTGCTTTAACAGCCTCCTCTCCTTTGGAAAGGCTTTCCACTAGATGTTGGAACAGTACGGCGGGGACTTGCTTCCATTCAGCCACAAGAGCATTAGTGAGGTCGGGCACTGATGTTGGGCAATTAGGCCTGGCTTGCAGTCGGCGTTCCAATTCATCCCAAAGGTGTGCGATGGGGTTGAGGTCAGGGCTCTGTGCAGGCCAGTCAAGTTATTCCACACCGATCTCAGCAAACCATTTCTGTATGGACCTTGCTTTGTGCACGTGGCCATTGTCATGCTGAAACAGGAAAGGGCCTTCCCCAAAATGTTGCCACAAAGTTGGAAGCACAGAATCGTCTAGAATGTCATTGTATGCTGTAGCGTTCAGATTTCCCTTATCTGGAAAGAAGGGGCCTAGCCCAAACTGTGAAAAACAGCCCCAGACCATTATTCCTCCTCAACCAAACTTGACAGTTGGCACTATGTATTGGGGCAGGTAGCGTTCTCCTGGTATCCGCCAAACCCAGATTCGTCCGTCACCAGATGGTGAAGCGTGATTCATCACTCCAGAGAACGCATTTCCACTGCTCCAGAGTCCAATGGCCGCAAGCTTTACACCACTCCAGCCGACATTTGGCATTTCACATGGCGATCTTAGGCTTGTGTGTGGCTGCTTGGCCATGGAAACCCACTTCATGAAGCTCCTGACGAACAGTTCTTGTGCTGACATTGCTTCCAGAAACAGTTTGGAGCTCAGTAGTGAGTGTTGCAACCGAGGACAGACAATTTTTACACCCTACATGCTTCATCACTCGGCGGTCCAATTCTCTGAGCTTGTGTGCCCTACCACTTCACGGCTGAGCCTTTGTTGCTCCTAGACGTTTCCACTTCACAATAACAGCACTTACAGTTGACCAGAGCAGTTCTAGCAGGCAAGACATTTGACGAACTGACTTGTTGGAAACCTTAACCCTATGACGGTGCCACGTTGAAAGTCCCTGAGCTCTTCAGTAAGGCCATTCTACAGCCAATGTTAGTCTATGGAGATTATATGGCTGTGTGCTCGATTTTACGCATGTCAGCAATGTGTGTGGCTCAAATAGCCGAACTCACTCATTTGAAGGCGTGTCCACATACTTTTGTATATATAGTGTATAATGCTCGGCCTGTGTCTTTAATCACTATGAAATGAGTAGCAGGAGGGCAATGAATGGAACGTATCAGTTGATGATATCTCAGCAACATGTTTCTCTCAGTCTCAACGGCAGACTCCCCGTGTCGCTATTCACACCTTCTCTCTCCCTGTCTCTTGCTCTCTCTCTCTCTATGTACGTCTGGCACTCTCTCTCCCACTCCCTGTCTGGTTCCCTCTCTCCCACACATGTTTCCCATTACCTCTATCCTTCTGTCTCTCCCTCTCTCCATCCCTCTCATTCTCCATCTTTTGGCTTGAGGAGGAGTGTTCGAGCCAGCTGCTGAAATTTTTATTGATCTGTTTTTCTCTGCTTTATTTATTCCCCTCCCTCCTTTTCTCCATCCATTCCTCTCTCCCACCTACCTTCCCTCCTCCGACCCAAAAACCTCCAGCCCTGATAGACCAGGAGAGGCAGTGGAGGGACTAAAACCACAACATGACACCGTGATTTAGCATTCATTGCATCCCGGCCCATAGTTGTAAACAACACTAGAGTTGCCGGGGATGTGTGTGGGCTAAAAACAACTTCTGACAAGTTGAGTACTTGACAGACAGTATTTGTTACAGCAGGATATTTTAGCATTAGTTGCAGCCTGTAGTTGCACTGTCAACAACACAAGAGGTGTAAGGATGTGCGAGGAATAAGACTACGCTGCAGCACGAGAACAGCTTCTGACAAGCTGAGTGCTTAACAGATAGTATTTCTGAAAGCACGTTGTTAGAGTGGAACAGTGGGGGCTCCTCAGAGGAGGAAAGGAGAGGGCCATCTTACTATGTTAATTTCATAAAAATAAAAATGGTGAAACATTAAAAAAAGTTATATTGTTTTGTAAAACTGTACTAAATATATCACAGCTGATCAAAGAACTGATTAAGACACACTGGTTTGCAATGAAAGTCTACAGTAGCCTCAACAACACCCTCTAGGGTAGCACTATGGTGTAGCCGGAGGACAGCTACACTAGTTCCCCTCCTCTGGATAAATTGCATAGACAGAACTGCCACAGGGGATATAAGGACATGTGTCCCCCCAATATTCAGAACAGGTAGATTCGTCACCCTCAATAATTTCTTTAAAACAACAAATACTAATATTTGTCTTTTTTGGGGGGGGGCAGTGGCTCGAGTTCAGGGGCAACATGTGTAAAATTGCAGGTAATTACGGTTGACTTTGGATACGAAAACGGTCCAACTCCTCCTCTTTCTCAATTTTCAAACAGCAATGGAGTGTGCCTTTGGTGATTCATCGATGTGTCATTCTTGTCATGCCGTGACTGACGTAGCTTCTTCATTAGTTAAGC
Organism: Salmo trutta; assembly: GCF_901001165.1. Lineage (NCBI taxonomy): Eukaryota > Metazoa > Chordata > Actinopteri > Salmoniformes > Salmonidae > Salmo > Salmo trutta. The sequence goes on along the minus strand of NC_042993.1, from coordinate 25,913,403 downwards.
TAGCCACTTGTAGCTAACCAGTAACTCCTCCAATATGTGTTGATGTAATTTCACAGGATTTGTTTTTGGACGGTCTGCTGTAGAGAGCGGAAAGAAATTGCATTTCTGTAGCCAAATATCTTATTCATCCATTTTTTAAGCATTACATTACCAGGTATAATGGTGCATTGATCATTTATACAGTTTAAATATGTTATTTTTGCATTTTGCCCAAAGTCTACCTTTAAAGTAACTGTCCAGTGTTTCCAGATTTCTATTAAATCTGACCTATAATTAATTACAATATGAGTAAAATAGTTTCCATCCCAAAACATTGTAATTAAGTATGTTAAAAAGCAGCTTTTCTGTGTTGGAATGGTGTGGGCGTACCCCAACAACAGAATGGTCTGGGCATATACAGTCATTAAAAATATTAATGCGAGTACACCGCTGATTGGCCAGCTCATCCTCTATGAGGAAGTATTAATATTAAGTCTGTTTGAGATACAAGCTTGAGGTGTAACGGTCGTCGTACGTCATGGACCAAGGCGCAGCGGGTTGAGTGCTCATCTTAACTTTATTAGAACACGTATCAAACAAAACAAGAAAACGATCGAACGAACAGGATTGCAGGCTAAACACACAGCAAAACAACAACAACTTCCCACAAAGGGACAGGTGAAAACAGGGCTACTTAAGTATGACTCTCAATCAGCAACAACGATGTACAGCTGTTCCTGATTGAGAGCCATACCAGGCCAACAAAGATATACACAACATAGAAAAACATAGAAATACAAAACAAGAACATTACCCAATAACCCCGGAACACATAAATCAAACACCCCTCTTACGTAAATACATATCCCATTAAACCCCGAACCACATAAAACAAATACCCCCTGCCACGTCCTGACCAAACTACAATAACCAATAACCCCTTATACTGGTCAGGACGTGACATGAGGTTGGGTTTTTGAAGTGTTTTTTTTCTCTCCAATGTATGCTTTGGCCACAAAATAAAGTATTATTTGAGTATGAGTTAACATAATATGAACTTTTAAAAGTGAGATTTCCACTGAACAGTTTAAAAGTGCAAAAATAATTCTCAGCCTCATGGGAACATGTAGAGTAGCAGGAAATTTGCTTTAAAACTGCCAAATTTTCTCTCTGACTCATTAAAACTTTTGTTGAAATACAGGAAGTTAGCTGTTTTAAAAAAAAGTATTATGTTTTCCCCTCCAAAAAACAAATAGTAAAAAACATTTTTTTGGGGGGGGGTTGGAGGACCTTCCACTTATCCTTTCACTTATATTGTGTTTTTCAAAATACCCCTCAAAATACTCCGCAAGAGAGGCATGATAAGTAATGTGAAACTGTGTAGAATTGCAGGAAATATGTTTTTACAATGTAAAAAAATATCTGGGGGAGGACCCCCCACATGCCCATCTTCTGTGTGTCCCCCCCCCCCCAATATCTACACCCCAATTTCGCCCTTGGTACATTGATTTCAATACAAACCTAGGAGGCTCATGGTTCTCACCACTTCCATAGACTTACACAGTAATTATGAAGACTTCCGGAGGATGTCCTCCAACTGATCAAAGCTCTTGCAGTATGAACTGACAAGTTGTCCATCCAATCAAAGGATCTGGGAATGAATCTAGTACCTGCTTGCTGTACACTGTACTTTGTAATTAGGTAAAAAAAAACTGTAGATGTGCCCTTGAGCAATGCACTTATCCCTAAGAGCATCTAATAAATGTCTAAAATGTAAATGTTGATGTGATTGTATACATTGATTGTGGGTTTGCTAATGCGTTAGTTCTAGTTTGTTAGCTATATCGTTAATCTGGTCACAACGACGTAGACTGTGTAACGGTTAGCGGTTATGATATGAAGGTTTGGCTTGAAGAGGTTTTAGCGCATGGTCACAGACAGCTGTTGTATTGTGCACTGAAGTCCACAAGCGAAGTAAAAATGTGAGAGGAGGAGAGCGAGAAGGGGTGTATTAATTCCGGGGTGTATTAATTCCGCCGATTATGTTTAAAAGCGTTTCTTAAACAGAAGCAAGCAGAACGAAATGTGTGCAAGTATTTCGGACTAATGATTACACCCCAGATCAATGTAGAAAATAGTAAAAATAAAGAAAAACACCTGAATGATTAGCTGTGTCCAAACTTTTGACTGGTAGTGTATATATATGTATATGAAGGGAAACTTTAAGATAAATCATCCACTTGTTTAGAGAGAAACCTTTTTTTTTGAGTAAGGTAGTAATATGTTAGGTTAGTATGTTGGGGGCGAGATGCCCCAACCCTACCAATGGGATGAGGTGCCATTGGAGGATTAGGATTAGGGGTCAGAGTTAGAATAGGGGCCAGTGTTAGGATTAGGATAGGAGTTAGGGTCAAAATAGTGGTTAGGGTTAGAATAGGGTTTAGGGTTAAGTTAGGGTCAGAATAGGGTTTAGGGTTAAGTTAGGGTCAGAATAGGGGTTAGGGTTAAATTAGGGGTCAGTTCTCCACTGTTCCTTTTCATTTTTTTCTTTTCAGATGAGAGTTTACAAGAATTTATCTGACAGAGGTGCTTCATTGTGCCCTGAATTCTATTGAAAATGGGCAGGGCAGAGTCCTGTGCTTTTATCATGCCACCCAAAACCCTGAAGTGCCACTGAGACAAGCAGGTCAAAACCCCAGGCCACAGCCATTTGAGTGGGTTACCAGTCTTTACTGAGCCCTTTTCGGACTTACATCATGGGATGTCCAAAAACTTGCCTTTGACCCGAGAGGATGGGAATCCAAAACACATTTAATAAAGAAAGGCGGTTGGCAGGCATAGACTGGTTTTACGGTTTTATGAAGCGGCACCCAGAATTATCTATCCATATCCATCCACAAGCAACCAGTCTGGTTCGAGCTGTGTGTGTGTGTGTGTGTGTGTGTGTGTGTGTGTGTGTGTGTGTGTGTGTGTGTGTGTGTGTGTGTGTGTGTGTGTGTGTGTGTGTGTGTGTGTGTGTGTGTGTGTGTGTGTGTGTGTGCGCATGTGTGTTTAATCAATATTTAATCTGGTATATTCCCAAAAATGTATAAATATTACAAACTATTGAAAACCATTTGCTCTTGAATTTCATTTTAGAGACTGCTGGGATTTACAATCTTGCCTTATTCAAATGAATATGAGTTTAGTTTAACTGTACATAATGGAGTGTCAGGAGAAGGTAAAAAAGAATAAAGAGTATTTACTGTAGGTACAAAACAGGGACACTTCTGTGAGAACCCATGGGGGCATCTTAACCCGGTAGCTGGTTAAATAACCCTTTATTTAAAAATATATATTTTATTAAATGACAAAAAAATCTGCAAGGGGGGGAGCATCGTACCCCATGTTACCCTATTAGTATTGCACTAAAATGGATTCAGATGATAAATCTAATGTTATCTCAAAGTAATTCTAGGGCTTCTGAGGTATCATATCCCAGTGGTAAGCATTACTGTGGTTAACCGGGTGCATGGAGAGTACTCTAACAGACCATAATAGAGCAGCAGGGTGGAAACTAATGTTTGTCTCCCCTGTGTTGTTGTACAAATTAACACACTCCTTCACATAGCCAAACACAAGACAATCACACGTTTGCAAACACAGACACACACACACACACACACACACACACAAAGACATACACACAGACAAAAAGATGCACCCACGCTTGCATGCACGCACACACACACACACACACACAAACACACACACACCCACACCCACAGTCCCATCAGGCATGGACCAGGCTGCATTAGTTTCCTAAGCCTCTTCCATTGATTTGCCAGCGAAGCTTCTTGTCTCTGGTAATGAGGACAGGGAGAGAAGCAGGACCCGGGTCCCTCACAGCTCCCACAGGAGAAAGATGCAACGGCTGCTCTAATCTGAATTGTGTTTCCAACGATGCTAACGCCCTCACACAAAAAGACAAGAGACAGAGGGGGGAAAAATCTCTCCCTGTCTCTCTCTCTCTGTCTCTCTCTCTCCTTCTCTCCAGATAGCTCAATCTACATGCCCCGGCTAAAGCCTCAGCCAGAAAGCGAGGAATGAGGATTTAGCCTGTGCCAGAGACATATTCGATTTTCCCTATATGCCTGTATTGATAAGAGATCAATGAAAGTTATTTATGTGCACAAAGATGTATGAATATATAGATGTTCCTCTCTACCACTCAAGGCTGGGTGCTCCTGGCTCCGATGGGCTTCATTGATTTACTGTTCGCACCTTCACTGGGGGAATTGTTTAAATTCATCTTGTGGGTGGCCCTATAAAGGCTGCGTTTGAGTGTGTGTCTGTATATGATTCAATGACTGTGTGCGTGTGTGTGTGGGGGGGTATATGGTATACAGTATATATCCCACTTCTCTCTACCTGTCACGATCGTCGTAAGAACTGGACCAAGGCGCAGCGTACGTAGAGTTCCACATCTTTATTATAAAGTGAAACTTCAGCAAATACAAAACAATAAACGAACAAATGAAACGTGAAGCAAGTGAAGTGATCACAGGCAACTACACAAAAACAAAACAAGATCCCACAAAACACAGTGGGGAAATGGCTGCCTAAATATGATCCCCAATCAGAGACAACGATAAACGGCTGCCTCTGATTGGGAACCATACCAGGCCAACATAGAAATAAACACCCTAGATTACCCACCCTAGTCACACTCTGACCTAACCAACATAGAGAATAAAAGGCTCTCTGTGGTCAGGGCGTGACACTACCTCTATATACATTCTGCTGCCACTTGAATTATGTTTCTCTTCCTGCGTTAAATAAAACATAGGCTTTTTTCATTACTATTAGGTTGAGGGCCCATTGCTCATGCACATATTCATGCACAGGGCACCGCTGGCCGCCGGGGTTGAGCTGGGAATAGGACAAGGAGGCGGGGTGAGAGAGAAGAGAAGTATTACAGTGTATTACTGTAATTTAACACAGTAAAAGAAACTGTCCCACATTGAAAGTGATCCTGGTTCATGTCCAATACATTGAACTCCATATATAATAACTGTGATTATAATTACAAACAAGCCTGGCTGTAATCATTATTTATGGAACTGACACTTATGTATAATTGCCTCACTTGAACCAATATGGGAGGCCAGTGAAGTGTTTATCAAAACTCGACGCAGGAAATCTCAAGGGCATTGAGGTGACAGAGCACTGGCCATCAACCATTGCCCCCTCCTCTCCACACTCAGAGTGCCCATCTAGAGTTTGACCCCATGACCCCATGTCAATGTTCCAGCCTGAAAGCCATTAACATTACAGCACCATTCCAGAGGCCAGCATCTCACCACCCTCACCCTGTTGAAAACAATCCAAGAAACCCACAGAAACATATTTGGACGTAGATTTGGATGGAATAGCCCCTAAGGCCAGTCATGTTTAAGCCAAGATAAGGTCAGTAATAGGCAGGGGTGGAAAAGTGGAAGATTACAACAAAACGCTTGGGGCCATTCTCTCCATGGTGCCCCTCTCCATAGCAACACTTCCTGATTTAGTTCAAACCACACAAGGCTATCTATCAATTCTCCATCCAGCATGAGCGATACGGTGGAAGCACGTCATCCATAGCACAAACCCCAGTATACAGTCTCACATTCCCCCCACACAACTGTAAAAAGGGCCTTATAAAAATCTAATTGAAAATGTGAAATATCACACAGCCCACTTGTTTTCCATCAGTTTTCCACTGCTATATGTACTTCCCTCAGCATCCAGCGTCTCTATTTTCCTCTCCAAAAGAGCAACTCCATGAGACTCAAACCACGGGCTTCTCAGTTTCACATCCAATGGTGTTTGGCAACAGATGAAGAAGAACCGAGAAAAAGGCAAAGAAAATACAGGCTCCAAAAAAGAGGAGCATATGCAAGCCAGGCTTGGAGAACAACGACGGCACAGAAATGGTGGCTTTCAAACGGGGGGGAGGAGGAGGGAGGAGGAGGGAGGAGGAAGTCAGGAAAGAGGGGAAGAGAGGCCCCTCCAGATTAGGAGCTCGAGGCATCTGTTGGTGCTGGCACACAGACGCGTCTGCAGCTCTTCATCTCCCAGCCAAAGCCGGTGATTTGACCGAGCACAAACAGGGGGGCCATGCCATCAACATGTGCCACGATGTGCCACGCGCCTTGACCCCACTTGTCCCCCCCCATATGTCGCTGTAATGAGAGGGATCGCGGGCGACGCAGCGACTCGCCTGTTTTACCTGTGCCCGATACGCCCCGTAACACTTCCCGCACCTGTACCCTTTGATTCATTATGGCCACCTTTTGTCCTGTGGATGCTGGTTTGGATTAGTTTGTAGCTAGAAGCATCTGTTGGGTCTTTTGAAAATGGCTTCAGGGATGTACAGGAGAGTATTTTCAAAGGTTAAGGATGACGTGTCTGAGAGGGATCCAGAACTGTAATGTGGAAAAGTAGAGAGAGGTTTATGTAGTGCACCAAATGGATTAGAGGACTTTTGATTGCGCTTGGTCTGCTCCCAAGGTAAAGACCAAAGGTCAAATGCCAGGTTATGCTGATATGTGACCTTGACTTAAGGTCCTTTCTCTCAGCATACAGATATGTAATTGGATAGAATGTGTTATTGGGTAAGAGCATGTGTTAGGATGTGAATCCGTATCGAAGCAGGTGCTATGTCTTTGTGCAGATGCTAGCTTGTGTTACTGGCGTACTTACATCATGAGGTCGTAAATAAGCATCTCCTATTCCTAGACCATGAAATATCATCTTCAGCAGCACCGCGGCATATTTATCATTACCAGTAAAGTACATGCTAACATGAACTTCATAATAAGGTACTTACCGCAGGTGTCTGTCACAACAGTGATCCTCTTTGTGGAGTCTAAATGGTTTCATTTGGTGTGGGGGCGTGTAGTTATATTCTCAGGCTTAGTTAGCTTTCATTGAGAAAATAAGTGGGAAGCAAAGTCTCCCAGCGTGCCATCTCAGACGTAGACGAGAAAGGTTTAGGAGAACCGGGTCCTATTAATTAGGCACCAACCATTAGAAAATTGACTGAAACAGGGAGAGACGACCTGGACTTGTCCAATGAGAAGCATTTGTTTTCATGTTCCTCTGCATAACGTTTTGCTACTGTGTGCCATAATGAATAGGACCTTGGTTATCACTCTGTCTCAGGATGGAAACTAATGACTTAGCATCTCTCAGTACAATACAGCCAAAGCCATTATGCCAAAAGGTCCATAGCACATAGGTGCTCCTCAGAATGCTCACTAGGCGTTGTGCTTAGAGATGCAACAGCTGCAACGTTGAACGTCACTGCACAGGTCAGCAGAAACCAACTTGATGATTGACACTTCATAGTAGCTAATGATTATAGCAGCCTAACAGGAGTGCTGATCAATGACTAAACGGATGCAGCTTCAATCAAGCAGTGCAAACTTGATTTATAAATGACTCAAATAGCAACGGAGATGAGAACGATATGCCCGATCCAAAATCGCCCCCGAGCCCTTATACCCTGTGCATTTGTGTAGATCCGAGAGGACTGTATAGGTCTAAGCAATATTGACCCTTCCTAGCTCCCTGACAAGCTATAGGAGTACATTTCCACACTTTGCTTAGACCTATTCAACCCTCGCAGATCTACACAAGCACATAGGGTGTAACCACTATAGGGACTAAGGGTCAATTTGGGAGTGGGAACTCCACCTGACACACTCCAATGAGCGCTACACATGCTCACGTCTTCGGGGGCACCTTGCATGATTTAACAGGGAGCTGACCAGGCTGTTAATGGCTGTGTTCCATCCTTCCTCCCTCATCATTCATGCATGCCTCCACATGAGTGGGTGTGTGGCGGTAGCAGCAGCCGGCAAACTGGCTACACGCATTTTCTAAAGACGGCAACGATATACTCTCCGTCAACTTCATACGATAGTGTCAATGTACCACACAGAACAGAGACGACGCTTATATACAGTATTCTCAGTCAACTGCGAACCGTAGCTTTTGATGTGCTACACACTAAAACAAGAATATGGCCTCTCTAGGCTACATCCATCAACCGTACAGTTTAGTGCTCGAACATGTGGATGTGGTAGGTTTGTAAAATGTTCTACAATTTTAGTTCAATCAATTCAAAAAAAGGTCATCTGCCCTTAGAATCTTAAAAGCAGGCTGTGAATTGGTACTGTGAACCCAATAAGGCGCTATAATCCAATGGTTTCATGCTGTTCTGTTAGGTGTTTGTGTCCTGCAGGGCTGTCCATCTGCCCCATTCCTGGTTGTAGCCTAGGCCCTACTCGAACCCCACCATAACCAGCTGGGTCCACTACTCCTGCCCGGAAGGAACATGGGAGTAGGAATCTACCGGGCCCTGCCTGCATCTGTGAGCAGTTAACCTAGCATCTTATTACACTGGCACATCAATTATTGTTATTAAGGCCAGGTTATTTATTTCATTCATGATTTCCCAAAGGTAATGAGGGAGAGTTATCGAGGCACGCATGTGTGATGTGTGGTTTAATGTGTGGTTTAATATGTGGTTTGCGTCATGCACGTGCGCAAGGGGCGCACCAGATGTTGGAAGGAGAGCCGGGGGGCATAAGAGAATCTACAAAAACATCAACAGTGCATGGATTGAGATAAAAACCAATCTGCAAGATGGTTATAATATCGGTCACGGTAGGAAATGAAAAAGCATTAGGGCTATAACTTATATTGCAATGCTATTTATCTTCAGGCGCTCCACGTGACATGGCACTTTTGTGATGCCCAAGTTTCCCTTCCTCTGCGGTGCACATTGCACAACATCCAGAATAAACCATTGTCCAATTTATGACGCGCCTCCATCCTTTGTGGAATTAATAATGAAGCATACTTAAATCCCTATAAATCATCCGGATGTACAAGCGATCGCCGCAAGTATCTTTGCCCGGTGAGAAAACGCTAAACCAACAGACAATGTGGTGGATAAATAACTACCCACCGCGGGAAAGTAGTGAAGGTTAGTAGGCTACACTGTACAGAGTGCCCTATACGTGTTGGAATGCCCCAGGCTCTATCTCTCTGTCTATTATTATCTCTCAACCTTGCAGAAAATGTTTTTTTTTTTTGCTACACTCTTCTCAACTGCTTGTACTGCATTGGAAATTAGGTAGCAGTTTAGCGCCATACTACGAACGTCATTACCACCAGATCAATCATGTCACGTATTGGAATGTGCCCGCCTTCTGATAGACCAGAGAGAATGGGGATGGGGTGTCTCGAGTTCTGAAGTGAAATATGTTAACATGCACCACTCGTAGGCTACAAGCAAGCTGAAGATTGAGCCGTGCGCTGCGCAAAGGCTGTAGCCTATACCTAACACATGCTAACGCACACTCACTGTTTCATCCACACACACCTCTGTCTCTCTCGCGCGCGCTCCCTATTTCTCTCTCTCTCTCTCTCTCCAAACTGTGAGCAAATGAAAACCGAGTGTGCACTGTAGCACACACACACGCATGATTCATAAGCAGGTAGACCCCCATCACGAAGCCTCGGCATTAGTATTCACCTACAGCACCGTACCAGTGGGAATGAAGGGGAAGATGCTCGTATGGATCCAATCCAGCGGCAACATCAAATCAAAGTAGCCTACTAGAACTTACCGTTCGACAGCAGTGCGAGGAGCAAACCAGCGAACACGTTTCGTAAGACTGGGCAGCTCATGTTTTGATGTTTCGATAGATTTTTCGATGTTGTTTTCGTAGTAGAACACCGTTGTAGTCCCCTTCTATGGAGCCTTTGCAGGAAAAATGTGAAAAGATCTACCTGGTGTGTTTTTATGTATGTCCAACAGCAATAACCGACTGCTTTTACATGTGACTGAACGAAAACATGAGTCTATTCCCTTGACTTTTCTCGTTGTTGACCCCCCCACCCCTTAACCAAAGAAGGGGTTGTTGATGTTTTCGTAGACGTAGAGGGAATACCAAATGACACACAATCCTGGTGCAAAATAATCGCAAATATTCCAGACACTGAATTAATGTTGTTTTCAATGGTTTGGAGAGAAAATGTGCTCAAATGCGCACCTGAACACGAAGATAAATACTAAACTGTTTTCTGCAAAATATTCGACAGAACATAGCAAACTAATGGATACAATATGTGCGTTCTGTAGTAGACAATTCGTCCCGTAATTAGCCTACTCTCCTCGATCTCTGTCGGTATGCAACGCGTCTTGTCGCCCCGCACTCAATGCATCGCTCCGAGAAACAACAAATGCGAAGCGCACAAGAAAAGGCATGATTGACAGTTCAAGGAGGACTCCTTTCTTCCAATCATCGCCACCAAGGATGGGGCGGGAGCTACAATTGCACTGCAGCCACTTTCGGAGAGGGTGGGAAAGGAGGCGGGCTGGCCAATCCGAGGTGCATGGTAGGCGGGTAAAAGCGCGAGGCGAAAACGGCGCGGTGATAATGCAATGTGATTTATAGCAGACTTAGTGTTGCTGCAGTACTCGGAGAAACAGTGGTCCACAGGGGGACAGACATAATAACCGTAGTACAGGGACCGAGGTAGAGTGAGAGAGGGATAGGTGGAGCTACAAGGAATAAGTGCGTGGTGAGTATCTGAATTATAGGCTATTGGATAAAGGGTGAATAAGGGTGAAGGTTCTATTCGGGTTGTTTTGTTGGGCTTATGCCCAGGGGTTGCCCACATGACCAGAGATTGGATGGAGTTCCAATACCTTAGAATAGGAGACATCCTACAGTTAAAACTGAATAGACCAGTGAACTCGTATTATGGAAAAGCAAACAATTTTGATCACTGTAACTGCACTTTTTGGAAGACCATGCAATTGAGTCCACGTGAGCGTTTTGAAATATCACTAGGCCTACTCGTCTAGAAAAAAAAACAACTGCATTAAGTAGGGTTTATGCACATGGCTACACACCATATGTGTGTGAGATGACTGGGATTAACATGATAGTAGCATATGAGTACAGCAACGTGATGATAGACTACCTGCTCTGCAGTGTTGAAGCATGCAACACCTGATATTCCATACACATCATATATCCCATTGAAAGTCAAATGAAATGAGTCAGTCACCCAACAAGCTGTAATAACGGAGATTCAGATTCAGCACCATTGAAGTGGACAGCGACATAATTGGAATATGGAAATTCAGCGCCATTGAGGTGGACAGTGAGCGAATCGGAATTTGGAAATTCAGCACCATTGAAGTGGACAGCGACGGAATCGGATTTGGAAAGTTAAGCACCTGGGCAGTGAACAGCGGCGTTTCACTCTTACATTGAGAGTAAGCCTAACCAAGGAACTCTGCAGCGTTGGGGAGTGTAATCGGTTACATGTAACTGATTACAAAACATGTTTAACTGTAAGCCATTATGTTACCAGCAAACATATTGTCATCAGATTACAGATACATTTGAAAAACTAGATGATTACTTTAAAATTCAGAAAATATGTCTGCGGGAGAGAAAAAAAAATTATGACACTTTCCTGTTTTCTCAAGTACATTCAAATCAGCATTGAAAAAAGGCGCAAGTTTAAGTTTGTTCCGCCTGAGGGAGTCTGACCACAAGTCAGAGACCACTATGATGACACAGCAAATGCGTTTGTCTTCCAATGGTGCGACTGTTGTCTGCCTTCAAAGATTATACTTCCAACTTGAATAAACGCTTGGAGGTAAGGACGACAGCAGTGGTGTATAGCCTACGGGCGATACGGATATAACTTACTATTAATATCTACTTAGCGCAATTATGTGAATCACACTGCTGCTTTCTCATTTAGCAGTTTGCGCCTTACGGATTGTGGTTATTGTGGATGGCTGTTCACAGATTTAGCCTATATGTGTATTTTAACCCAATCATGTTTGTTTTGAATACGTTTAAGCTGCCCATCAATCTTTTTTTTGCGACCAGTGGACAGACAGTGAAAAATGTGATCTTGCAACAGCTGCGTAGAGTGGATCCCACTGAGCCTATCCCACTGGGCAATAACTGGTTGAATCAAAGTAGTTTCTTCGTAATTTCAGCAACAGAAATCAATATGAGGACGTTGAAACAACGTGGGAAGCTGATTGGATTTGCAAAAAGTCATCAACGTAAGGGAATTTCATATTTCTTTCACCCAACTTTTCACCTAAATCCAATGACAGGGTGACCTGTTTTGTTGATTTAACGTTGAAATCGCGTTAGAGTTGACAACTCAACTAAATGTAAATGAAAACTAGACGTTGAACAGGCCTGTGGGTTGGAATAAAAGTTTGAGAGAGTTCCTCCGTTCTGAACTCCTTGGTATTGTGCTAAAAATACAGTCAAAAACGAGTTTAATTTAAGAAGACCACAAGTGGGGCTTTTATTGCTCAATCTAATTCGTGCTGATAAAAACACGTACACAATAGGCCTATAGCAAATGCAGCATATGGTGTTCATTTTTCACATTCAAATAGCACTTTTCAGTAGTGCTCAAAGCATGCCATTCCATAAGAGCAGCATTTATTTTTCAACTGGAATCAATGAGCCCAATCAGTCCTCCATGACAACAATATCATAAACAACAGAGCAGGCTAATAAGTTCTTCGTTTCTGGGTTATGCTCAGGTAAAACAATTTGGCTAATCTATATTTCCATAATTCTAAATCCTATTCTTGAAGATTAAGGGGTATTAAATAATTTGGAAGGACTGGAAATCTGACAGATTTAGGGTTTTTAACCTAAGATATATCCTAATCGTATTACCATCTGTATTGAAGTAGAAAGCAATGAGTTAGAAGAAGCCTACATAACCCATAAAGTGAAATGCAACATCCATTTAAAGCCAGCTATGTAAACTCTAACATCGATTTATACTGCATTAGATGTCATTCAATTGATAATATTCATGTTTGTCTTCGAATGCCTCTTAAGGCGAAAGTAAAAGTAACTGATTACTACTGATTTTGGTTAACGCAAAAGTTATGTTACTGATTACAATTTTGGACAGGTATCTATCTAGTAACTGTAATGGATTACATTTAGAAAGTTACCTACCCTACCCTGGAACTCTGTTACCTACTCTAATAATGACCCATGAGTCCATAGCCTGCTCCAAAACACCTTACACAATACTTTTAAGGGAGTTAGGCTGTACATTAGTACACAACTTGTTCTCACTTTTGCATGGTGTTATTACCATATTCATATTTGCCAGAATTTGAATATAACACACTGTGGGCTTACATTCACATTCTATATTCATCTGTTTATGTAACGCAATGTAGACCGACAATATGGTATTGTCACGTCCTGACCATAGAAAGCTTTTATTTTCTATGGTAGAGTAGGTCAGGGCGTGACAGGGGGTTTTGTAGTTGTTATTTTCTATGTGGGGTTCTAGTTTAGTTTTTCTATGTTTGGTGATTGGTATGATTCCCAATTAGAGGCAGATGGTAATCGTTGTCTCTAATTGGGGATCATACTTAAGTAGCTTGTTTTTCACTTGGGGGTTATGGGATATCGTTTATGTATAGTTGTATTGTAGTCACGGTTCGTCTATTCTTTATTTGTTTTGTATTTGCATTACATTTCACTTTGTAATAAATTATGTGGAACGCTACTCACGCTGCGCCTTGGTCCGATCATTCTAACGAACGTGACAGAATATCCCATCCGACCAGGACCAAGCAGCGTCACCAGGAGTGGGGGACATACTGGACTTGGGAGGAGATATTGGATGGGAAGGCATCCTGGACTTGGGTGGAAATCCAGGCAGGACAGGATCGCCTTCCATGGCGGGAGACGCAAGCGGTGAAGGAAGGACAGCGACAACGACAGGGTTCGCGGCCACGACACAAGCCCAAGAAGCAACCTCAAAAACAATTTTTTGGGGGGGCACATGGGTGGTCGGCGAGGCCGAGGGACGAGTCGGAGAGCAAAGAGGAATATTGGGGTGAGTCAGAGTCCGTTGAGGAAATATTGGATAAATTGGAGGAGAGTGAACGGAGGGGAGATTTAGAGATGTTTGAGGAATTGTTGGATAAATTGGAGGAGAGTGAAGAGAGAGAGCTGTTGGTTTGGCGTAGTATGCACGGCATTCGCCCTGAGGAGCGTGTTAGTCGTCCAATGCCACCTGTGTCAGCTCCCCGTACTCGTCCTGAGAAGTGTGTTAAAGTTCCGATACAATTGAGGCCGGCTATATACACCAGGTCTCCAGTGTGCCTTCACAGCCCAGTACGTCCTGTGTCAGCTCCCCGTACTCGTCCTGAGAAGTGTGTTAAAGTTCCGGTACAATTGAGGCCGGCTATATGCACCAGGTCTCCAGTGTGCCTTCACAACCCAGTACGTCCTGTGTCACCTCCTCGTACTCTCCCTGAAGTTCGTGTCCCTAGTCCGGTGCGTCCTGTGCCTGTTCCTCGCACTCGTCCTGAAGTACGTGTCACTATTCCGGTGCCACCTGTACCGGTCCCATGCATCAGGCCTCCAGTGCGCCTCTCCAGTCTAGTACGTACTGTGCCTGCTCTCCTCACTCGCCCTGAAGTGTGTGTCACTAGTCCGGTGCCATCTGTACCGGTTCCACACATCAGGTCTCCAGTGCGCCTCCCCAGTCCAGTACGTTCTGTGCCCGCTCCTCGCACTCTCCCTGAAGTGCGTGTTCCCAGTCAGGTATGTCCTGTGCCTCCTCCTCGCACTCTCACTGAGGTGTGTGTCACTAGTCCGGTGCCACCTGTACCGGTCTCACGTATCAGGCCTCCAGTGCGCCTCCCCAGTCTCGTATGTCCTGTGCCTCCTCCTCGCACTCTCACTGAAGTGCGTGTCACCAGTCTGGTGCCACCTGTCCCGGCTCCACGCACTAGGCCTCCAGTGCACCTGCCCAGTCCGGCGACAGTTTCCAGTCCAGAGCTTCCAGCGACAGTCCCCAGTCCAGAGCTTCCGGCGACAGTTCCCAGTCCAGAGCTTCCTGCGACAGTTCCCAGTCCAGAGCTTCCGGCGACAGTTCCCAGTCCAGAGCTTCCGGCGACAGTTCCCAGTCCAGAGCTTCCGGCGACAGTTCCCAGTCCAGAGCTTCCGGCGACAGTTCCCAGTCCAGAGCTTCCGGCGACAGTTCCCAGTCCAGAGCTTCCGGCGATAGTTCCCAGTACAGAACCTCCAACGACGGTCCACTGTCCGGAACCTCCAACGACGGTCCACAGTCCGGAACCTCCAACGACGGTCCACAGCCCGGAGCCTCCTGAGACGGCCCACAGTCCGGAACCTCCTGAGATGGCCCACAGTCCGGAACCTCCTGAGACGGCCCACAGTCCGGATCCTCTTGAGACGGCCCACAGTCCGGAACTTCCTGAGACGGCCCATAGTCCGGAACCTCCTGAGAAGGCCCACAGTCCGGAACCTCCTGAGAAGGCCCACAGTCCGGAACCTCCTGAGAAGGCCCACAGTCCGGAACCTCCTGAGAAGGCCCACAGTCCGGAACCTCCTGAGAAGGCCCCACAGTCCTGAGCCTCCTGAGAGGGCCCACAGTCCGGAGTCTCCAGCGACGGTCTGCGGTCCAGAGTCTCCAGCGACGGTCTGCGGTCCAGCGTCTCCAGCGACGGTCTGCGGTCCAGCGTCTCCAGCGACGGTCTGTGGTCCAGAGTCTCCAGCGACGGTCGGCGGTCCAGAGCCTCCAGCGACGGTTGGCGGTCCAGAGCTTCCACTGATGATGGCGGATTCGCAGGATGAGAGGGTTCGTTGTCCTACACCAGAGCCGCCTCCTATGCTGGCGGATAAGCAGGATGAGAGGGTTCTTCGTCCCGCACCAGAACCGCCTCCGATGCAGGAGGATCCGCGGGATGAGAAGGTTCTTCGTCCTGCACCAGAGCCGCATCCAATACTGCCAGATCCACAGGAGGAGAGGGTTCTTCGTCCTGCACCAGAGCCGCCACCGACACTAGACACCCCCCCGACCCTCCCATTTTCTTTTTTTTCAGGTTTTGCGGTCGGAGTCCGCACCTTTGGGTATGACAGGGGGTTTTGTAGTTGTTATTTTCTATGTGGGGTTCTAGTTTAGTTTTTCTATGTTTGGTGATTGGTATGATTCCCAATTAGAGGCAGATGGTAATCGTTGTCTCAAATTGGGGATCATACTTAAGTAGCTTGTTTTTCACTTGGGGGTTATGGGATATCGTTTATGTATAGTTGTATTATAGTCACGGTTTGTCTATTCTTTATTTGTTTTGTATTTGCATTACGTTTCACTTTGTAATAAATTATGTGGAACGCTACTCATGCCTTGGTCCGATCATTCTAACGAACGTGACAGGTATATTCTCAAAACTTCGCCCACATAGCTACACTTCTAGACATTTGCATTGAAATGCCGCAGGATACAAAGCAGGTTCTTCATTAGCATAGAAAGACATTGGCTTTATATGGACCAGATTTGATAGAGAGATATGCAGTGTCAATACCCCGTTAATGGAATTGATGATAGTAATCAGTAATTCAACCAGGCTGCTGTACACAGGCTCTGCATTTATTTTTGTATAAACCTGTCAAAAGATGCTGTTTGTTTGTATTCCATTGTTTTAGTTTTTATAAAAGACACACCTGAGAAGATGTTGACAAAAAATTAGCATTTTGACTCAATTTGACAAAGCCTATTACCCTAATTCTTCCAAAGCTCCCTGGAGTTGTCATTCTGTTTTTTTGGGATGGCAATGGAGCTGAAGATTGTTTAATTATATATCACCAAATGTTTGTTATACGTTGGGAATCCCACTCCCCAGTTAGCACTTGGCTTCTGCATTCTGCATTTTGCAAGGAAATGTGTAGTGTGTGTGTGTGTGTGTGTGTGTGTGTGTGTGTGTGTGTGTGTGTGTGTGTGTGTGTGTGTGTGTGCGTGTGTATGCGTGTGTGAGCAAAAGTTAATGACATTGAACAATTGAAAGCCTAAGTGACAATAATTTCACTGCCAATTAACCGATTATAAAGGCATATGCAGTAATGTAATTTATCCACGCATTTTGGCACGTTGAGTCAAACCCAGGTTGATCAGAATTCAGTGCTGCAGCTTATCTGAGTCCCAAATGGCACCCTATTGCCTATAGAGAGCCCTATGGGTCCTGGTCAAAAGTAGTGCACTATATAGGCAATAGGGTGCCATTTGGAACTCAGCCCTTATCCAAACACCCCATCTGATGAGGTTAGAATGAGACTCACCAGGGAAGTCTTCCTTCAAGTGTCTACTGTGCATGGCGCTAACAGTCTCTCTCTCTCTCTCTCTCTCTCTCTCTCTCTCTCTCTCTCTCTCTCTCTCTCTCTCTCTCTCTCTCTCTCTCTCCCTCTCTCTCTCTCTCTCTGTGTGTGTGTCTGTGCCAGGGCCTGGGTATAAGACGTCCCGCCGCCAGCCTGTTTAGTATGGTAATGTATTGAAATGCGGGCTCTCTCTCTCTCTCCTTCTCTCTCTCCCCCCTTAAGCCCCCCCCATTAATTGTCATGGCATAGGGGACCAACACATGCTTGTAATGCACTGTCCCTCAGAGCCCTACGGTGAAAGGGAGGGAGAGAGGGATAGAAAGAGGGATGAGGGAGAGAAAGAGGTAGGGAGAGAGTGAGAGAAATCCTTGGGTCCCATTGAGATTGCCCTCTGAAACCAGATATCCCTAGAGGGCTAGAGTGAGACAGGGAGTAGAGAGGGAGGAACAGAGAGACAGATAGGGAGAAAGAGAGAGGATGGATGAGACAGACACAGAGAGTGGGAGGGAAGAAAAGAGAGAGGAGGAAGGGGGAAAGAAAGAGAGAGAGAGATCATTGGCATTGCTCTGTGAACAAAAAAGGAGGGCCAGAGAGGAAAAAGAGTAAAGAAAGAGAGGGTAATCATGTCAGAGATTATCTCACTTGTTGAGTGTGAAGAGGAGGGGGAAAGAAAAACTGGGATAGAGAGAGAGATTGAGAGAGATGCGGTTGAAAGTGAAAGGACTTTGACTTTTACGAAATCTTCCAGATTCCCACCTGTTGTGGCACTAATAGGGTTGTGTGTCACCGAGGTTCCCCATACATCCCACAGCCAGAGGAGAGACTCAACATGTAGAGGAAACATTTACTCGCCGTATTAATC